>NC_087086.1:23684906-24884906 GCF_036172545.1 Culicoides brevitarsis | reverse complement strand
TCAAAGTATGTGACATTAAGAGGGTATTTATTTATGTATTTTTTAAATGTAGATAATTCTTATGGAAAAAACAATCTTTTATTAACGAAAATAGGTTTTAAAATTCCTTCTATTAACATTTTTTTGTAAAACTTTTTGTAAAACCTGAATTTTTAACGAAATTTCGAAATTTTTCAATATTTTTAACAAAATTTTTGAGAATGAATTATTTTAATGAATTTTTATTTGATGAAAAATAATTTAAATTTTTTCTAAATATGTAATTGCTAAAAAAACCTAAAAATTAATGGAAAAATATTATTCTTTAAAAATTAAAAAACATTGATGTTTCATTAATTATTACCATTTTTTTAAATTTATAACGGATTTTTTCCATAAGAATTATCTACATTACGGTATTTAAAAATTTTTACCATCCTAAAAAATTTTTGAAAAATTTAATATTTTTTATATCAAAAAAAAAATGAAAAATAAATAAAAACTTGAAAACTAATCAATTTAATTAATTAATTTTTAATAAATAATTTTTTAATTAATTTTTTTTTAAATTTATTTTTTTATTTTTTTGAAATCTTGAAAAATTCAACAGAAATGGATAATCTTTCGATAAAATTCGTCTCTTTTTATTTTTATTCAACAATTTTTTTTCTTTTCTTTAAGCCTGTCTCAGACTAATTTGAATTTATTCTCAAATAATATTCTACAGATTAAACTTCTCATCCCCAATTTCTTTCCTTTTTAATTTTTATTCCAACTTTAATTTTGTCTTTGTCATGCCGTTTAATTTTGGCAAATTTTCTCGAGAAGAAAATAATTTTATATGGATTTTTTATTTTAATGATTCTGAAAATGACAAAAGACTCAAATCAATTAGACTAAACTACGGAATTTTTTTTCGATGATTTTTTCATGATTTCACGCTCATTTTTTTTAAATTTTTTTTATAAGATTTTTTTTATTTTTTAATTTTAAATAATTTAATTTTTAAGTTATTTTTTCTTTTTTGTTTAAATTAAGTAATTGAATTCCGTTCCACACGTGTAAAACTTCTAATTCATTGCGTAACAATCGCCGCATCTCTCATAACAACCAAACATTATCATGCCAAGTAGTGCATGAAAACTATCCAAATCTCTTCATTTCTGATGAAAAAAATTCTTACAACAAAAAAAGTTAATTACACGATATCTCAATTAAACTACAAAACAACGGATTCCCGAAAAATAAATTTGTTTCAATGATTTCACCTGTCTCTCATTTCGAAAAAAGCATTTAAAAACTCCCGTTTCCCCATCAAAAATTAAACGCAAACTGTACATCACAGTTTTAATTGAAAATACAACAACAACAACAACAACGACGAAGAAGAGATTACAACGGTAGTTACACACCCGAAAAATAAACAGCAGTAAGCAGACTCTCGTTACGGCCGTTACGTCACGGAATTCACAATGTGCGATAAAAAAATGTACAAAATAAAAACAATAATTATCGCCAATAATGTGAGGCAATAAAATGTATATGAGAGCGAGTGTTAGTGGTGACCCCTTTCAATTAGTCCCAATTTAATTGGTGATTGTCTCGAGCGCAAAGTGTGAAATAGTAGACACCACATTGGCCAGTGCAGGCACGCTAATGATGCAATCTCATCAAATATTTGAGCGACGCTTAATGGACATCTTGTGTTTCACGCGTTCAGGCCTACTTAGAAACTAAATAATTTGCCGATCATGATGATGATCGATGTTCAAAGCGACAAAAAATCGTACTTTTGGCAAATATTTGTTGTCGTGATAGTCGCATGATGATGACAACTACGTGCTCGCCGACTATAATGTGTCTGGCTTTCCGCATCATAAAATTCTATCATTTTAATAAAGCACAAAAAAATGAATATGTTTCGGAAAAAATGTATGAACAGAAGCATGTTTCTGGTTATAATAATTATTTTAAACACACGTGATGAATTCTGTAAATTAAATTATAATTTGGGATTTTATGGTATTTATTTTCGCGATAGAATTGGCAATTTTATGCAAAATCAATAGCGAAAATGTGATCAAAATTTAATGTTGGAAATGTGGCGTTTTTGGTGTGAAAATCGATAGAAGCTTTTAACAGATTGGAATGAAAATAAATTTGATGAGACGAAAAGTTAAAAAAATAAGCATGTTAAATTTAAAATTATTCACAGTAATTTTTTTTAAAGTAGCACATCAAAATCGATGCCATGTGTTGAAATTCCCAATCAGCTTTTTTTAGGTTACAATTACAAAGAAATAAATTTTGAGAGATTTTTATTTAAAAAATATTTATTTAAAAAAAAATAATTTAATTTTTTTTAATTTAAAAAAAAGAAATTTTAAATTAATTTAATTTTAACAAAATATTTATAAAAATTAAGCCAATTTTAAATAAAATGTATATAAAGCCAGATGTTAAGTAGAACCGTTAAATTTAAGCAGAATCACTTAAAAAACTCAGTAAATTTTGTTTAAGAAATTTAAATTTTTATTGATTTTTTTTTGTTTTTTGTTCCATATTCTACATATTTTAAAAAATTACGTATTTAGTTTTTTTTATAATTTATATAAAAAAAATAAAATAAATTATTAAAGTGTTGAATTTTCTAAAATTTACAAAATTTCTTAAAAATTTAATTTCAAAATTTTCTGATTTCTTTTATTTTTGCTTGACATGATCTAAATTCAATTTTTTTATTATTTTTTTTAAATTTAAACATTGGCAATTTTTTTATTTTTAAATTTTTTCTAAATATGTTTCACTTCTATATTTTTAGTAGGAAAATTAGTCTTTTAGAATATCGATTTATTTTTAAAATAATTATTAAAAAATTTAAATAAATATATCAATATAATTTTTTTTTAAAGTTTAAAGATATGAAAAAGTTTTATTTTAAATTTTACCCCCAAACATTTATTTTTGGAACAAATAAAGTTTGAAATAAATTTTACGACATAATCAAGATTTAGATAAATTTTTGCAAAAAATCAATAAATTCACTAAAAATTTAAATTTTAATTTTGTTGCCATTTAAAGCAAATTCAAAGTAAATCGAAAACAGCTATTAATTAAGTTATATTTTAAAAATTATATTTCTGTCATTTAATTCCAATTCTCACTTCACGACCGAAATTCCACTCATATGTTCCGAAATTGAATAAACTTTCATTAACGTTCTGTACACAATCCGTATTTCGTGACAAATGTACATTCCGAAATTTTGTTACATACACAGAAAAAAAACTTGGCAATCGATATTTTTAATTAAATCTCATTCGAACACAATTAAACTTTTTCGAGTTTGTTTGCACTTCAGAGTTACGAGAAGTTGAGAGAATTATTATTTCATAATGTTACGTTACGCAGATCGGAATTACCGAAGAAGAAAGTAGTTGGACAAACATCCGAGATGATAAAACGAAAGAAATTTAATAATTCTGGACAAAAAGATTCATTGTTTCGGAGATAAAACACAATGATGAGATTTTTTCGTGATGAATAAACTATTTGTTCGCGCATCATCGTTAATGAATTACTCTGTGAGCAAGTGAAAGTTGATGACCACCTTGTTACCTTGTCATCACTCCATTCATTGTCTATTGTTATCACTTTCGTTACCACAAAAAAAAAGTACTTGCATAATGTTTTGTTTTAATTTTTTTTTATTGCAGCACCTTCCGTCCAACTTTGCAATGAATCTCTGCAACACATCGCAATCTCCAGTAGCGGTAGAGAATCTAGTCTGATAGTGGATTTAAGTCCTAGCTCGCAACAAATTTGCCAAAAGACGTTCCTAACAGAGCCGCGTCATGCCTTCTTCATACGCTTGCTGCGAATTACGCGACCGCATTTTGCCATCGTCAACGAAATGCAAAGCATGAAGCATTTGCCAAACTTCCGCAAGACGAAGGAATATTCGTGTCCGTTGGAAATTGTAAGAAAATTCTAAAAATATTCAAAAAAATTGGTTTTAATTTTATTTTTTTTAGAGTGTAATTAACGACACGATGCGACCGGCTTGGAAAATCGATCCCTGTAAACTCGAATATGATAATCTCAGTGAAGACTCTCGATTGCAGCCTGGCCAATTACAGATCAAGTGGAAAAATAATGGATACTCACCTGCGGTCAAACTGCTTGTTACCGTTATCGGCAAAGATGAAGTTTGTCTGGATCGGGAGCGTTTCGTGTGTCTTGGATTTGGGTAAATTTTTTTTCTCAATTTTTGTTCAGGACTGTGACTTATTTTACATTTTAAGTTAATTTAAAGTCAATTTCAGTTTTTAATTAATTAAGAGTCAAGTTTAAGTCACATTTATTCAAATGGAAAATTTGAAACTAAAACTTTGTTTTAATTTTGATTTTTTTCACGAATTTAGTTGAAATTTGAACGAAAAGACAAAAACAAATTCTATTTATTTGAAATTTTTATTTATTTTTTAAAAAGTTTAACAATCGCAAATTGGCAGTCCTTTTTCTGGCTCTAAAAAATTATTAAAAAGTGGTGAAAAGCTTTTTTTTTTCTTTTAGAACATTAAAAATCGTGTTTCTAGTTTTGTCTAAATATTTTGGAAAAAAATAATGAAAATGCAAAATTAAATTGCAAAATGGGTCTTAGATAATTTTTTTGTTGTGAAAAATGAATAAAATAAAATTTTTATTTAATTAAAATTTCTTTAATTCTTCGGGAATTCTTCGTTCCCGGGAAATTTATAAAAATCATAAAGAAATTTTAAATTTTTAAATGAAAAATTGGGAAATTTTATAATTTAAAAATTAAAATTTGTAGAATTACTTAAAAAATGTATAAAAATGACTTAATTTAGGATTTTTTCCATCATTTTGGTGAAAAAATAATTTTTGGAAATGAATTAAGTTCCCGAGAAAAAATAAAATTTTTCCACCTCTAAATGATTTTAATTGATTTTCAAATTAGATTGTAGAAAATTATAAGAACAAAAGTTTAACGTCTCTAAATTAAATAAATTTATTTTAATTTTTATACGATTTTATATGAAAAAGTGAAATTCTTTTTAAATATTGAATTCGAAAAATGCAACAAAAAATTGTAAAATTTTGGGAATTTTTGACTTTGCCTTCTTTTTAACTTTTTTCAAGATCAAAAAATTGTCATTCATGAAAATTTTAATTTAAAAAAAATAAAATTTTGATAAAAAGAAATTTGGCTCTCGACCAATTTTTCAAGTCTTTATAATTTCAACAAAAAAAAATATTAAACTATAATTTATTTCAGTGAGGTCCCTTTACTCTGCATTGCCAAGGAACTCGCCTGTGACGGCATCGAACACTGTCCATCCGGCCTGGAAATGCGCAACGATGAAGACTTGCAAATGTGTGACGGTAGCAGCATGAATGTCTGGCAACAACTCTCCCTCAATTTCCTCAAAGGCATCTTACGTGGTAACGGACCCGATACCGCAGAAAATGAAATAATGCCGATGTACAGCACCACTGAACGCACCGGACCACCAAATCCACGACAAAAGTCCACACTAACAAGAGGTCTTGCGCGATACGGTCCCTGGGGCTATTTGATGCTCGGAATGCTCGTTTGCGGTGCTGCTTTACTCATTTGCGGCTTATGGGGTAAGAATTTCCACGAAAATGTCACTTAAATTATCAGTGTATTGATAGATTTAGTTCCAGAATGTTGTTGTCGTCGCTTCAAACCCGAGTTGGACGATAGTTTGTCGTCGTTGGATAATCCGTCAATCATTCAGTCGGCCGATAATTCGGGAATTTCACCATCGGCACCGCCAAATTATGAGGAACTGGATTCGCCACCGGCCTATGCAATTTTGTTTCCCGTGCAAAAGAGTCCCGATTCGACTGTTGGCAACAACGAACAGAATAATTCGCATCCGCAATCCGAAAACACTCGAAGAGCCTCCGTTCTGGGAAGTGCTTCAAGTAGTCAGCATTTATAAATAATATTTTAATTATAGCGCGTACTTTTAAGGTTTTAATTTATTTTTTTACCGTTGATTTATTTTTTTTTTTGTTTTATATTTAACATATCATCAGGACTGAGAAACGAACAATTTCCATATAAAAAAAAAATCGTTAGAAGTATTTTTAATGCACCCAAGAATTTTTGTTACCTACCGTAGTCTGAATACCAGGAATTTTACTTATTTTTTAAAAAAGGAAAATTTGTATAATTTTTGGTCTGAGGCAGCTTTTACACCTGATTTAATGTTAATTTTTAAGTAATGAACAGAATGTGATAAATAATAAAAACATTTGCATTAAAAATTCACTTTTTGAATTTTGTTTCATCGTCTTGTCTGAAAATTTTCAGCATTTAAGCTTTTCACTAGAAAATTGATACAAATTATATCGTTTAATGAACTTTTTGAGCGTGCTTTATAAATATTAAATATTTTTAACAGAATTTTTCAATAATTTATTTAAGGCTTTTTCACATGATACAAAAATTTAATTTTCAGTATGTTTCAATTTTTCAATTCCTTTAAATGCGATAAAAACCACAATATTTTTCGACGCCTTCTTGCTACTTAGGCAAGTACAATTTTAAAAATTTTTTCAAGTCCTACTATATTTTTCCTAAAATACAAGGTGGGTATAATTGAATATAATGAGTCGTTGATGACTATTTTGAAATAATTTTTTTAAATTTATTTTCGTAATTATTTGATCAATTTCACCAAAAAATTTAATATCATTTGTAATTAAATATTTTTTCAGAAATTTTTAAAATGAATAAAATAAAATAAATTATTTTTTTTCCAAAAATATTAAAAATTATTTCTTAATGAAATTAAAATTTTTTTTCAAAAATATTAAGAATTTTCTTATGATAATCTAAATTTTTTTTTTCAAAAATTGTTTAAAAAAAATTAACAAAATTTAATTCAAAATTTAAAATTAAGATTAACGAATATTAGACAAAGAGATAAACTTTTATGAAAAAAACCAAAAAATTTCAAATATTTTAAATCTGACGCGAAGCATTTTTACAAATTTTACTTGCCTTATTATTTATTTAAGTATACCGAATTTTTACAAAAAAGTCATATTTTCTTATTTTCGATCCATATTCCTTCACATAGCCAAAAACTCATTGAACCTCATATATGAATTATGATCATCATTATTTACGATACTGCGTTTTTATACTCATTTTCATAAAAACATATTTTTATGTACGAATTTCATTGCATATCCTGTGCCAATAAATAAGGCTGAGCGAGCCCCAAAAGAGAGATACTACATACAAATGCAAAAGGCAAACATGGGAACAACATCATCTTTAACTGCAAACTTTTGTCGAAGAAGACATGTCGACACATAAAATTGGACAAGAAATTCGTTAGCTATTGCATTGCATGAGTTGTCGTCCATGAGTAAAGCTCCATCGGTACAGCAAAATTTAATTTATCATCATCTCTTTCTTCTTTTCTTGTTGTCGACTAAATAAAGTTTTGTTGGTTGCCTGTTTGTTTGGTACTTTGACCTTTTTTATACACTTTTTTGAAATTCAATCTACTCGGCAGTGGCAACAACTTCGACAAGAGTTACTGTTTCACCGAGTAAATTGAATGTAAAATGTACGAAAAGTTATGTCTTGTCACAATATGATAATAATAATAAATAAATAAATACACGTAGCGCTAGTGAGAGAGAAAAGTAAACCAGCATGATATCGATTGAGGTGTGTATTGGATAAAATTTATCTACGTAAAAAATTGTATTTAATTTAGTTTAAAATTTACTTCGTTGTCGTTTGTTCAGGCACTCATTTGCATTTTTTTCTACGCTTTTTGCGTCATGATAAGGATTTTTTTCGTTGTTGCTAGGAGTGTTGTCAGCTACTTTTAGAAAACTTGGAAAAAGTTTAATGGAAAGACATGCGAATTGTTTGGATAGAAAAAAATGTAAGTCAAGAGTCACAGAGACACTCTTAACAGTTGTGATATAAATATTTTGCAAATTTGTTTAGTTGGAGCACTCTGGAAAAATATTCGCGATTGTTTAGAAACTCAACGATTAAATTTTTTTTTACTACGTGAGCGCATTTTGCAAATTTGCCAGAAATCATACAAAAAAGTGCTTATTTAAAAGAACGAAAAATTCAAGTTCATTATGACCTTTGATTCTTTAGGAACTAGGTCTAATAAACCTAATAAAGTGTCTCCATTTTTTCTTCAATTTTTTGATTTTATTTTCCTGGGTGTAGTATTTTTAACTGATTTTTTTACTGAAATAAATTATTAATTTTAGTTTAATTATTCGTTTTATCTCGTTATCTAAGTGTGAGTGTGTAAGTTTCACATGAATTTTTAGCATTAAACGTAATCTTGCACATTTTGTCTAAGTCCTTTTTCGCGTATACATTTGGCAGACCAAGTTCGTTAAAAATGAGAGACGTAGTCCATTTTACAGTAAACTCGTTTTTGCATAATATGACTGTGCGGGATATATCAATATCGTTTTCAAAGAAAACGTTGCTGATACTTATTTTTTCTATAGTTTCGTCATCTTCTCTTAATTGTTTTTTACTAATGAACTTCACTATTTTTTCATGTTTATTTTTGTCCAAGATTTCATTTATACCGTTTTTTTTACTGGCTCAACAACCACCCTTACGGGTTTTTCAAAAATTGTTGATTCATCGGCCATTTTAACTTTTTTTAACTCAGTTTGTTCAAACGAATTTGTTGAATTATTTGATCGATTTCTTTTATTTGTGTTGTCCTCTTTGGTTTTGCTTTTATTTTTGCACTTATTTTTCTTTTTTTGTTTTTTACTGATTGTTGCTTTTTTATTTAATTCGTCTTCGAAAAGTTCGTATTTTTTACCTCGTTGTTTGATTCGTCCATGCTAAATGTCATTTTATGTTGAAATTTGGATATTAACCTTTTAAATTTTTGAATGTTAATTGGGATTGATTTTATCATTTGTATGCGATATCCTAACATATATTCATATTTTAAGCATTATTCATTTTGTTGTTGATTTGTCACAGTCGCGGTTGTATAAAAACTCTCTGCTCCTTGGTTTGCCTTGTGTTGCATTGTGCATTGGAGTCAGCTGTCAGTTAAGCTAGTTTCAGTATCCGGATTGCCACATCCTTTATTCCTCTTTCTACTGCTTGGAACAGACATCACAAGTTAGATCGGGTTTTTATTGTATTATTGTATAGGGCAGTTCATGTAGTATTGATGGCTCAGTTTCTATTTTTGTATTTTAAGTAATGTACATACGTTGCAAAGCAGGCGTAAAATTAAACAAAGAGCTGAGGCACTCCACTGGAAAATCCATTGACTCAAATCGAACATCTCTGTTTTTTTCGACTAAATTAGCTTTTTGAATGTTCTAGAAAAAAATAAAAGGTGAAAAAACAAAAATTAAAATCAAATCTTACGTTATATTACTCCTTTTAGGGTTAGGAATTTTTAAGTCAAGGCATCAATTTTTTTGAATTTCCTCAAAGGACATTCAAAACCACTGAGATCCATTTTTTTTCCGAAACGCTTTTCAAAGCAAAAAAAAAGTTCTATGACATGAAACGTCATTGCTGTAAAAGTAGTAAAACATGCAAAGTTACATGAGTAACACAGTAAGAACAACAATATCATGAGACATGTAATTAATGGAGACGCCTCTTACCTCTTTTTTGTGTGTTTAAAACAAAGTTTATAACGTTTATGTCTAAACATAAAATTAAATGAGTTTTGGTTCTTCATCGTCTGGGAAATTTCTTCAAAACAACAGGTATTATGCCATAAAATTAGATCTTTTTTTTTCCTATTTTTACTCCAGAACGACGATGAGATAATAAAAAAGATAAATAATTATGATGGCAAAAGTTAATTTCAGGTGTGGATGAAGTAATAAAAATAAATCTAAAGTCATTTCTTTTACACGGAACGCGCAGTGATTCCGTAATGAGTAAAGTAGCAAAAGTTCGGGAGAAGAAGACTATAAAATTAACACCACCGATTATAATGATAAATTTTCAAAGTACTTTTTTTCACTTTTTCAACGCAAAGTCTTTCCAATTTTATTTATTACTGGAAAAAAAATTTTTCCCTCCTACGTAAAGTTCCAAAGGTGATGTCAAAACCAGCACTTAAAATGTATCATTAAAATATTTTATAGAGAAAAACCTCATCAAAATTTGCTGCTCCCCGTTTGCTCCTTTAAGTAAATGGAATATTTACCAAACAAATTAATTACTCCCGAGGTTAAAACATCAAAAAGTATGCGTATGATATTGTTGTTTTAATGATGAAAGAAGGGATTCGAACCATTTTGCCGCCTCTTACGGCCTTTTTTGTTTTATTCGTTCCTTGAAGGAAGAAAATTTTTCGATTATTATTATTTGAATAAAAATTAGTGAGTTTGCACGAAATTCGTTAAATGAACAAGGTCGTCAAAAGTGTGACGAAAGGATTTAATTGGGTTGGAATTTTATTTTATTTTTTGCCCCAAGGTTTGTTTAATTTATTTTAGCGGATTTTTTTATCTATTAAAAATCAATGAAAACCCATCATTTCCGGAAAAGGAAAAAAACTTTTTTTCTTAAAAACATTAATTGAATTTCCTTGCCATTATAATTGTCTAATAAACGTGTTATGACAAGCGTATGAGTGTGTCTAATTCAGATGATGACGATGATTAATGTTAATAATTGCAACAAAGTGAGTGAATTACACACGAGAGCACTCAAACAAATAAATCACATTTAATTAAGATAATTTGCCAGTCTGTTTCACCGGAACCTGCTGATGGAAAGGGAGTGAAATGATAAAATTATTTTTATTTTATCTCTGGTTTTCTGTTTTCTTTCTGTTTCCTTTCCATATTCCGAATGGACGATTTTTATTATGAGTTTTATTTATTCTTATCACAGACAGAGGAAGATAGTAATCTTTGATGTCGTTAAGGTGTTGGATGATTACCCGCTTTTAGTCACTTTGAATGAACAGTGATGGGACATTTATTTTCATTTTTTTCTTTAAAGCTTGGAAAAGTTAATTTTATTGTAAAAAATTGATCAAATTTATATATTTGTGCGTTTTAAAGAATTTCTAAATTATGACTATATTTTAAAAATTTAATAAATAAATTTTGGATTTTAAAAAATTTTTTGAAAAAAAAACAATTTTCAAATTCAATACAGTGTTTTTTTTTATTTTTTTAACTAATTTTGAAATTTTAAAAAAATTTACGAAATATTTTTATTTTTTAAAAATTTATGAAAATAAAATTATTTTCAATATGTTCCAAATTTTTAACAATTTTTATCAATTAAAAAATTTAGTTTAAATTTATGAAAAATTAAATTTATTTTTCTTTGATATTTTTTAATATTATTAATATTTTATTTTTAGTTGAATTGCCCTAAATAGAATTTCAAAAATTTAATTTTTTTTATTATATAATTTTATTTTTATTTTATATATATAATTTAAAAAATTAGAAAAAAAATTCCCAAAATTGACTTTTTCAATTTTTTATGTTAATTTTAATAATTTTTAGTTATTCATGTGTAATTAAAGCAAACTTAGTTTGACTTAATGGATTTTTTTTAAATGTAAAAAATTTCTTTAATTATATTTTTTTTTATTTTTAATTGTGAATAAAATAATTTAAAAAATTAAATTTAATTTAAAAAATAGACTTAGATATAGATAGATTTAAATTTTGCATCATTTTTTTAATTTCTCTGAATTTCTTTTCCCAGAAAAAAAAATTTTTTCCCCGTTTTCTCTCACGCCACAACCATCAATCATGAAAATCACTTCAAACCATAAAATAAATCGTCTCAATTGCTAAACTGACAAACAAGCACTAATCACCGATAATCCCTTTTTAATAACTTGACGTCTGTCTGTGCCTCCTTGTAACTTTTATTCGCTAATTCATTTATTTATTTCTCTTTTTTTTGTAATTTTCATTTTGCTCACAGTGGTTGGTATGGCACAGCTGCATCGCCATACATCACACGAAATACAGAAGGTTAAGCAAATAAATTCACCTGTTGAATTCACTAGATCCCCCAACTTTTGTTCATACATTTTTTTTAACATGAAAGAATATGAAAAAAGTCATAAAAAGAAAGAAAATGTACGATTATTTATCATTATTCTATTATATTACACACAAATTGATGACTTGCTTAAATTTCATTGTACTTTTTCATTTAAAACATTATTATTGCTGCATTATCAGGACGTTTCATTATTTTTTTTTTATAAAAAAATTTCGAAGAATGAATGAACAACAATAATTACAATAATCGATTTAATAACGTCAGTCGGTCATAATGCTATTAATAATGTTGCAGTAATTTTCAATTAAAAACGAAATCATTGGACACCTGCTATCGTGTTTCATTTCGCTTGACTTCATGACCGTTGATAAAAAAAATGCAGGATGAGTGCAATATCTTTATTTACTTGGACAAGTTTCATTGCAATTTGCTACCAACAACAAATATGCATTTCTAATGTCATCGAGTTGCAATAGAACTCTTTTTTGTCGTTTCTGTTATTATTACTTTTGATGCCAATCGACATTGCCTGTTTCGTGAAAATGTTTATTTAATGAGAAAATCCAAAAGAGAGTTGTGGGAAAATTTAGAGAGTGGAAAATTCTGGGAGAGAGAGAGAAAGTGATGCACGAGTAAGAGTTATGTGGCGAAGAGAAATTTTTATTTATATTGTGGCACAGGTGTTTGAACATTGAACATGCATGGATTACTGACGTCTTCCAAGTCATATGAAAAAATTACGTGTTTTCAACAACATTGCGATACAGATTTAGGAAGTCGGGCACGATAAAAAAAAATTGTCATGAAATATTTTTTTTTATTTTTTATGGTTAAAAGGTTTTAAATTTTAATCAGAATTTTTCAAGTTACAAGGCGCCTCCATATTTTTTTTATTTTAAAAATTAAATTAAGAAAATTTTAAAATTATTTTTTTAGTTTTTAAGTAATTTAAAAATAAATAAATTTACAAATTTACACAATTTTTTTCTGGAATTAAATTATTACGAAAACTGAAATTCACTTATTCAAATAATTTTCTTGATCGCTGAAAATTTAATTATGAAATTTTACAAAAAAATTTGGGTAGAATCGGGATAATTTTTTTTTATAAAATTCTTAAAAATCGAACGTATTTGAATTTAGAAAATATAAATTAAAAAATTCAAAATAAGGTTTCCGTAAATTTAATCAGTTTTTAAAAATTAATTAATTATTGAATAAAAAATTAATTAAAATTAATAAAAATTTATTTAATTAATTTAAAAAATAAAAAAAATATTTATGTATTTATTTTATTTTTAAATTAAATTAAAAATTAAAACTAATTAAAATTTAAAAAAAAATAATCAAAATTTAAGTTTCGATAAAAAAGAACAAGTCTCAAAAATTGAGCAAATTTGAATTAATTTAAAAATAAAATAAATTAATACATTTAAAAAAAAAATTAATGTGAAATAAAACATAACGAGACTCTTGACACAAAATAATCAGTTCATTAGAATTTTATGAATTTCCTCAAAGGACTCAAAACTAAAAAAAAAACTTTTCAAATAAAAAAAAAGTAATCCATCATCACCTGCACTCATTCACAAGCCGATCATCAAAAGTTCGTTAGCCATCAACGAATTCAGGTTATAACACAATTATGCGACACAAATCCACTCATGAGACATTTTCCATATGTGTGCTTCCACCAAACAACACACCTGACTTTTCCTTTTTCCATGCTCATTTGTCTCCGTGTGTTGTCAGTTAATTTCTGTTACGTTACGCTACACAGCTTTACCTTTTTTTTACATGATTGAGCAGCAAACAAAATAACATTCTAAGCAACTCTCGTGATTTTGCTCTCATTTTCATCGAAATTTTGCTCTCTCTCGCTCTCTCGCATTTTCGTTCCGTCGCAGCCAAACATAAACTTTTCCTCGCAATGTCCAACGTTCAGTTTGGTTTTTGTCGCGCTATCGTCTAGAACATTTGAAACGCGTTGTCTTTTTGGTAAATTTTTGTATTATATAGATTTCTTCTTGTATATGATGTGGAATAAAAAGAAAATATTGTTACAATAAAGTATCGTCCGTTAGAATTTATTTTTTAATTTTTGGATGGCACGAAAAAAAATCAGTTATTTTTTTTGTCTGGCATGAAGAAGAAGTGAAAATTTAGAAAAAATAAATTTTTAATATTTTTTTTTCTAACATTTAAAAAAAAGAAGAAAAAAAATAATAAACGACCAAAGAAAAAAAGTGTTGTTAAAATAAAATAACCAAAGGAATTGGAAATAAAGTGCTAAGTAGAAAATTTATTAAAGATTACGAAGAACCAAAAATAAAATAATATAAAAAAGTTTTAGAGAAATAAAAAATCATCGAGCAAGTAATAAAATAAATATTTAATTCACAATTTTATTATTATTATTATTTTTCTTAAATGTCTCGAAATGATGAAATTATAAAAATAAAACGAAAAATTATAATAATAGAATTATGTATGACAAAAAAAAATCGTACGAAAAATCTACAAGTGTTCAAGAAAAGTGTTTTGTTGCTTTTTTCCCTTCTACTCGCATACGTGATTTTTCATACACGACCGACAAATAGAATAAAAAAAACTGCACAAAAAGACAACATTATTTAAATATATCACACACACGCTGTCACGGTCAGCAAATAAAAAACAACAACAACTCAAGTCGTTTTTTTTATTCTAAATTAAAAATTAATTTTTGGCAAAAAAAAAGTTTTTTTTTCGTTTTTTTTTTTCAAACATATAGAAAATTTATATACGAAATTATTCGTCGTCAAAGAGTCACAATTCGTAACAAAAAAAAACGAGCAACAAAAAAAATTGAATATAAATCTAAAATTATTCGCTATTTGCTAGGCAATGTAAATATCTTCTATGAATTTAATGAAAGCAGCAAAAAAAATTACTTGAAAAACTGTTAATTTATTTTCGAAGCAAATCCGTTCGATTTTGTGGGTTGATAGCACTGACGATGATCGGATGTGACGACTAATATGTGTGTGTGTGTATGCCCATCGTGCGATAAATAGTAAATAGAAATAATTGTGAATAACGAAGATTGTTGTTTAATTAGACGAGCATTTAATTAAAAAAAATTTTTTTTTGCCTTCAATTTTGCTGCCTTCCTTCGCGCTTCGTCGCGCAAAATTGTTTATTTATTTGCATGATGATTTTTTAAATTAAATTTTTATGATAAATGGACGAGTAAAAGTGGCAACGAATTAATAAAAATGCATGTTTTGCATAGTTTTGAGCAATCGTGGTCGTGGCAGTGAAAAGAAAAAAAAATTTTTTCATTAAATTAAATTGGATAGAAAGAAAGTTTTGGTGGACAAATTATTCCTTTTAACGAAATTAGTATCAGAAAATTACATGGAATCATTAATTATTTAAAATGGGATTAGTGTAGTAAATTTCCATTAATGTTTTTTTTTTTGTTTCGTGACAGACAAAGGGTTTACCACGAAAGCAAAACAAGATATAAATGTTACATTGGTATGAATAAATAAAGCGCATTGGCTATTTTTTTTCTTAATTTTAAATTAATTAAGGGTTAAACTATTTTTTTTAAGTTTTATTTTTTTAATTAAAATATAGTTTTTCAAAATACTGTTTTATTTTTTTTTAATAATTTAATAAAAAATTTTAATTATTAATTTAAATTATTTTTATTATAAATTTTAAAATAAAAAAATAAAACTTTTGAATAATATAAGAAAATAATAAAAAAGATTTAAAATGTTTTAAAGTAAATAAAATTATAAAAAAAATTATAAAAAAAAGTAAAAATTTTTTTTTTTAATAATTTCAATTAAAGAATTATTTTTAATACGGTACCTAATATTTTTAAATTAGCTGTAAAATAAATTATTTACATTGAACATTATTCATTAATTTAAAATAAGTTTTTTTCAAATAAAAATGTTTAATTTATTAAAAATTATTTAAATATTAAATTATAAAATGTCAGTAATTAATTTAAATTAGGAACTTTAAAATAAAAAATTTGATTTAAAAGAATTTTTTAAAAATTTTAAAGATTCTGTTTAAAAATAATCATTTTTTAAGGATTTTTAAAAAGGTAAAAATACGAAACAATTCTAGCAGACAGAAAATTACTAACAATATTGAATATTTTTAAAACTATTTGACACACGATTTTAAAAAAAACGCTCAGTCGTGCGGTCAAAACGAGATAAAATATTGATTTTCAACCGAAAATCTCCTAATTTATTCAAAAAACCAATCAATTCCGCTCGTGGTAATTGAAACCTGTCACATTTATTTTGTCATTTATCATATTTTTATTTTTAAAAAATGTCAACAAAACGACAGATTAACAAATTTTTCACGTTTGCACTAATTAGCTCTCTTTTCTCTCATTTTTCGCAAAATATACGTGATCGATTTTCCCCTTTCACATTTTTTTTTTGTTAGCGCTACCTGTGAATAAATTATAAAGAAATAAATTTTTTGGTCTTCAATTAGAAGATGAATCGGTCGGCAAGAAATTTATTTGATTTGCTTTCGACGATAACAAATTTAAAATGTATTAACCTCTCATTTATTTGAGCAAATAGACGTTTAAGTGGTACGAAAACATGAAAAGCAATTTCCTGAATGAGACGAAGATATAGAGTTTCCTTTCTTTGCTGATTTTTTTTTCTTCTCTTTTTTTCTTGTGAAAAATGCTCAGTAAATCAAAGTCAGCAGATCAATGATTGTGACTGATGATGGCAGTGAGTGTGTTTGTGTAAAGAAGACAAAATAAAATACAACTTAATTTTAGATTTCTTATCGGTGAACATTTTTTTCTGACGCATTTGATTTTTTTTTCGTTTAGATTAGTTTTTTGGTCACTTAGTTCGTGAGAAAAAATTCAAAATAATTTTGACAAATAATTAAAATTAAATATTATTAGAGGAAATTAATAAGAAAATATTAAAATAAAAAACAAAATTAAAAAAAATGAATTAATTAATTGTTATTTTATTTTTTTTTTAATTTTTGGTCAGACTATGGATAAAAAAAATTATCAGATTAATTTTCAAATTATTTCATCAGATAAAAATTTAGATTTAAATTTAAAGAAATATTTTTTCTGAAAAAAATAAAATTGAAAGAAACAAAAAAAAATAATAAATAAAAAAAATAATTAATTAAAAAGTTAAATACATTCTAGAGTTAATTTAACATTTTAAAAACTAAAAAAAAAATGTTTTAGACGGGTAGAACAAAGTCGATGACTATTTTTTTATAAATTTTATTTCAAATTAAAATAACCACAAAAAATGCGCTCAAGCTCGTCGCTTCTTCAAAAAAAAATTTTTCTATTTTTGTGATGTTAGTTATACATTTTTTATGAAGGAACAACGCAGACTAAAATAAAGGAACCGTAATTTTTTTCGTATGTGTCTGTGTGTTGTCAAGTGAAATGTGTACAAAATTAAGAATTACACAAAAAAGTGTGTGGAGAGTCTTTTCGCATTATTTTTCGTTGTCTAATTTAGAACACGTCACATCCCTGCGCCATACTTTCTCACAAAGTAACAAGAAAAAAAATGTATAATAAAAATAGAAAACATTTGTCACAAAATGAAATGACGACAATCCAAGAGAGAGCGAGACACACATTTTCAAACAAAATTCTTGTACTTTAGCCATCAATTTTATTGTTTCAGAGCGAAATCCTGTGAATAAGCATAAAAGACATGCACAACAAAAATAAAACAGTAAATAAAAAAAATAATAATGTAATATAAAAAGTAAAGACTTTAGTGACGTCAAATCAAATCAAATTTATATCGCTACAAGAAAATTTCTTTCTTTCCATTTCTTATCTGATCAAGTAGTAATGATGCAACAACGATCGCACACACAAACACACACAAAATAACATTTCCCATGCGATATTCCCGTGTTTCCGACCATGACATGACAGAATAGAGAGATAGAAATGAAAGAAGCACGAAGAAGTAAGTCATACAAGTGACAGGTTTCGCCGGGCGTGAGTACCATGTTAGCGGATTTTGAGTGTGAGAATGCGTGGCGTGGGCGTCGTAAAATGTTAAGTCAAGCTGTCAGACTGACAAATGCGTGTCAAAACAATGGGAGGAAAATAAGCTTGAGAATTGTTGGGGAATTAACTTTAATTTGTCTAAAGGTATGCTGGATTGACATTTATAATTCTGGAAAGTTATGAGGATTTATTAACGTCATTGTTCTTCTTAGGACTGGAGTGATACTTCAGAAAATAAATATAATAAACAAAATCTCATCAATTTTTTTTCAAAAATTATTTTAAACTGAAATTTTGGAAGAATTTTCATAAAATAAAAAAATATTTACAAAAATTATTAACTAATAATTTATTTATTTTTTTTAATAATTTTTTAACTGTAGAAAAAATTAATTTATTTTTAATTTCATAAATAAAAAAATTTACAAAATTAATAATTTATTTATTTATTTTTTATTTTTAAAATTTAAAAAAATCAATAATTTTTAATTTTTATTTTTGTTCATTTTAAAATAAAATATTTATCATTAATATTTACTAATTTTCTAGTTTTATTTCAAAATTATTTAATTATTTATGAATTAAAATTTTATTTAATTAACGAATAATTTTTATGCAATTAAAAATAAATTGAACGAAAACTAGAAAAATGAAATACATTTTTTTAACATATTTTTATTTTATTTTATTTTATTTATGAAAACTCTTTCAAAAATACGATTTGAGCTTAGATTATTTTTTTTAATTCTGATATATTTTATTCCTTCAAAAAAAAAATCAAGCAAAATTCGATGATGTTTTTTAACATGTTTAATTTAAATAAAAATGAAGTAAGGAACTTAAGAAAAAATAATTTAATTTATTTTTTTCAAGTCTTAAAAAATTTAAAAAAAGAATTCTTTAAAATGTTACTTTTATTAGACAATTGACTTCCAAAACCATTAAATTTCGTCTCTTGACTGTCGATTGAAATTTAAAAAAATAAAATAAATAAAGAGCCCTATTATTGAATATCTATTCAAAAAATCTTCAAAATCTATTTTAAAAAATCCCCAATACAATACAACAAAACAAAATACGTCAGTAACAGACTTCGCAAGAGTGCTTTGAAACCTATCAAAACGCCATTAGAACAAAAATATTGCGTGCACCGAAGGACTTCTTTACTCCCATAATGAAATCTTTTTAGTTAAACATATATTTACATTTATTCCAGAGTTTATCCCACATGTGTGTGTGTGGATGTGTGGGAGAAAATTGAACGCATACAAAATAAATCTATTCCATCCCTACCTTGATTCCATCTCGTCTCCTACATGTGCTTACAAGTATCTGCGAGAAAGATAAAATTTTATTATTATTTCAATATGTCAATATATCTCGTTTCATTGAAAGGATATCAGAGAAAAAACAAGGCAGGTTGTTTTGCGTTGATAACAGTTGAAGGGGAAAAACATATTTCCCTGACTGGAGCGTAAATAATATGTCAATTTTTAATCTAAACATGTAAACCGAAAAAACATCTTCTTTTGTATTTATTTATTTTCTACCAGCGGAAGTAGAAATGTTCCTTTTGATCTTTTCTTCGGGACTTTATGCCTCAGTCCATTTCGATAAATGTCAAACGCACGCCTTGCAACCCGAAAAGCAAACAAATAAATTTACCTGGAAGCAAACACTTAACAGGAAATCAATATGGACAAACAATGTCTGTGCCTGACAAATGCGAAAATGGGACAACGAGTGCCATTCACACTCTTTTCTCTCGTTTCGACTGACAGACATCCCACTTTACATGTTTTATTATTGAAAACACTGGTGTGATGGGAAATTGAGGGAAACATCAAATTAGCTCGAGTAATGAGAACAGATTGTCCCTTTTTTTCCCTCCGTTGTCTGCGCCTAAGTGGATCGAGAATAATTCCATTTTATTTTTTCGGTAAGTAACAGACAAAAAAGAAGCAAAATTAATGGGAATCTAAATAAGAATACCACTAAAATGGTATGCTTCAGCTGCCTACAGAAAGAAAAAAAAACTGGATAAAGTTGTCGTTTTTGAGAATATCTAAAGATTGTACCGTATTTCGATTTCGCTAACTTTGTTTTGACCACGTGGTTAATTTTTTTCCCACATGATAACTTTTAAACCACGTGACCTATAAAGTTTTGCAACTATGTGGTTTGAGAAAAATTCCAAACCAGGTAAAACCAGATAAAATTTTTTGAACCACGTGACCAAAAAAAATTTCAAACCACGTGACCTGAGAAATTTTTAATCCAAAGTGAAGTAAAAAAAAAATCAAACCACGTGACATGAGAGAAATTTCAAACCACGTGACTTGATTTTTTTTAAACTACTTGACTTGAAAAATGTTTCATAACCTAAGAAAATTTTTAAACCACGTGACCAGAGCAAAATTTCAATGGCATGACTTGAAAATTTTTTAAACCACGTGACCAAATAAATTTTAAACCACGTGATCTGAGAAATGTTTTCATAAAGCTTTACCTGTGAATTATTTTTAACCCATGCGAACTAATAAGTTTTTCAAACCACGTGACCAAAAAAATTTCAAACCACGTGACCTGGAAATTTTT
Organism: Culicoides brevitarsis; assembly: GCF_036172545.1. NCBI lineage: Eukaryota > Metazoa > Arthropoda > Insecta > Diptera > Ceratopogonidae > Culicoides > Culicoides brevitarsis. Next base: position 24,864,195 of record NC_087086.1, on the reverse strand, counting down.
TCATAACCTAAGAAAATTTTTAAGTCACGTGATCTGAGAAAAATTTTCATAAAACTTTACTTGAGAAAAATTTTGAACCACGTGACTTAATTTTGTTTCAAATCAAATGATCCAAGAAGAATTTCAAACCACGTGACCTGAGAAATTTTTAATCCAAATTTTACCACATTTTTTCTTCGAAATGCGGTAAGAAAAAATAACGATAATCAAATTCATTTAAGAAAAACGAAAATTATTCGTGCGTCTCCCTTTTACAAATTCAAAACACGAAAATACATTTTAGAGATAAACAATGAAGGAAAAAAAGGAAAGTTTCCAAATGAATAATGGTTAGGTATGCGCCGCACGAGAGTTGAAGCACGAAAAAAAGCCGTAGACGAGGGAGGATAAAGTTGCAACATAAAAGCACAAAATATTATTCAACAAGTAGTCGAGTCGAGAGTAGTGTTCTTGTGATAAACTTTACCGTCGTTATATTTTTGTGTGTCCATTTAAATTCACTCTGTCTCGCATTGTTCTCGTTGTCGTCGGTGGCGGCGTACTTGACGATAATGATAATAACAATAATAATAAAAATTCATGTCACATAATGTTATGATGAGACAGTTCTCGTTCGCTCGAGAGAGAAAAAAAAGATAAAAATTATATTTATACATTTTTTCGGGTACAAAAGTGGTGCAAAACCATAAATTTCAATGATTTTTATCTCTATATTTAAATGAATTTTCCTAGTCATTCAACTCGATCGTCGCCGCATCATCTTCGCAGCATGCGGAAGTAGGGCCAAAACGGAATCTCATTCAAATTTTGCGAACATTATTTTAACATATTTTTTTTTTCTTGTGATGACTGGCGAGAATAACAACGACATGTTGATTTGATTATACGTATCTCACTGGCATGGCAGCAAATAGACGATTGAATGATTGTAAGCGAGCGAACAAAAATAAAATAGATAGTAAATGAAAAGAAAGGGAGGTGGAATAACAACGAAATTATTGCTATCGTAAAAATTGATATCAATGCGATGTGGATATACCAGGAAAATAAAATTATCACGGCGCATAAAATTGAAACGAAAAAAAAACAAAATAAAACACGAAAATTATGATGTTAAAAATAATAAAAAATTGGACGACTTGCTGTTTAATGGGGACGAAAAAGTGAATTGGAGTGAAATTCTATCGATTGTTATTGAATTTACTTCAAAATTGATTTTTTATACATTTATTTGAATTTTTTTATATTTTTTGAATTTGTTGGATTTTTTCAAAAGTCAAAAAAATCATAAAAATATAACAAATTCGGAAAAATTTAAAAAAAAACTAAATAATTACCATTTTTATTTTTATTAAAAAATACATTTTAAAGTAAATTTAATAACCATCGATTTTAATTTACTACATTTAATTTTTTGTCGACATTTGATTATTTTTAAATCATAATTTTAACAAATTTATTTTTATTTTAATAACAATAAATATTTTTCATGATTTAATTTTTTTTTTGTTCCATATAATTAATTAAATTTTAAAATAATATATTTATTTTTATTTGAATTATAATATGAATTAATTTAATTATTAATTTAATTTATTAATTTTAACGGAAAATAAAATTAAAATCTTAAATTAATTAAAAATTAAATTAATAATTTAAAAATTAATTTTAATTTTAAATTTGGCAGTATTTTTTTTATTTTAATAACCATAAAAAATATTTTATCGTCCACTTTAGATTTAAATATTAAATATTTTATTTTGTTACAATAATTTATTTGTCCTTTAAAACAATTTATTCGCAAAACTTTCAACTCGCACAAAATCGACATCACTTACAAAGTTCTTTGTTTATGATATTTTCCAATTAAAATTTTCAAATATTGCCATGGGTGGTAAAATAATTCCTAGAACACAAAAAAAAACAATACAAAATAAAAAAGGAAAAAAATAGGTACACAAACAACAAAAAAAATTAAACAAATAAATTGAAACATTTTTTTCCAATTTTACTATTTTGTATTTTTGCTCAATTGACAGAGGCTTTTTTTCCTCTGGAGCATAGAATAATAGATATACAAATCGAACAGTAGCGAGAGAGCACGAAAATCCTTGAGTGAAAAATTCACCTGATATCGATTGTACATGAAATTTTTATGTTAATTTATGATGTTTTTGCACTGGAACTGTTTACCATAAAAAAAAGTTTCGTTTTTTATTATTTCGCTCTAGAAACAACTACAAGGCACGTAGACACGAAGTAAATAAACTTTTAAATACCTAGAAAAGTAAAGCAGATTTTATTTGTTATTCAAAAAAATAGAAAAAAATGAAGAAAGTAATTCAAAATCGTTTAGCTTAAGGTTGAATTTAATTTTCAAAAAAAATATTTCTCTACAATTTCTTGAAGCGGAAATTTGACAAACAATTTTTTAAAAGTCATGTCGTTAAAAGTTTTTTTCTCCTTGTTTATTTGATAAAAAATTTCGCGAAAAAAAAATAAATAATAAAACAACAAAAAAAAACATGATCCAGAAAATTTACGAAACAAGCGACAAAAAAATGACAGGAAGGAATATAATTCCCAATTTTCTTGTCGTCGAAAGATACGACTATGTTTCACGTAAAAAAAACAGAATAATAGAATAAAAAACAAAGAAAAATTAACTGACACGTTGTTGTTTAGTCCTTGACATTTGTTATTTTTTTTTTGTGTTCTCCCTAATTTGAAACACAAAACAAACATTTTCATCTTCTTCATGATCCAGAGAGGAGATGGAATTTCTTTAACTAAAGTTTGCATAAATTTGTATAAATTTTAAATGTTTAGTCTTGTCTTGTCTATTAAAAATTCATAAATTGACTTTTGCTCAGAGGTGGAGACGCCATATTATTTGTAAGTTTTGAGCAAAAAAAAAAAAAAAAATGAGCTTAAAAGCGCTTAAAACTTTGTTGTTTATATTTTTTTAGTAACTTTTTTCATTTCTCCCATTGAACGCCTCTCATTACAAGTTGTGTACATTAAAGTTTCTTGCCTAAAACCAAACATAAAACTATTGTTTTCGAGCCTATTGAAGGCACTTTATTGTCTTTCTCTTGTTTTTTTCCTTGTTTGTTGCTGACTAGAAGACTGCAAAGTAAAAAAAAAAGTTGTTTGCAACAAAAGGAAGACACAAAAAATATTCGAAGGAAATTCAATCAAAAAGGACCAAACAAAAAATAAATAACAAACAGACAGTATCAATTACACTCTGAAGTATTGAACTGTATTTCAATTTCGGTCTGTTAACTTTGTCTTTTTCCATTGAGTTGTCTCGTATTTTTTTTTTGGCGTAAAATTTTTATACAAATACGAAAAAAATATGGGAGATCATTGATGATGTATGACACACAAAGGAGAGAAATTTTCCAGGAATTCAAAAGCTGGTGAAATGTGAGACCATTGTGTTATGTGAAACCACAACGTGCTGAAATGCTTGATGTAGTGGTCTATGAAATTGTGTAGAAATTGGATCAATAAACAAACAAACAAACAGAAAATGAATCTCAATCATCAATCTCCTTATTTTATGATTGCTCATAAATTTTCCTATTATTTTAATTTGATTGATTTCTGAGAATTAATTGAACATTAATTCAAGACAGTTTTCAGTCTGTTCATTTTTAGTTTTATTATTCCGTAAAATGACTTATAAAATTTTATTTGCTGAAAAATAATAAATTAAAATTATTCTCAGTAGAAAATTTTACTAAAAAAAATAAATTTAATTTAAAAAACATAAATAAAAAATAAATTATTTGATAAAATAAATAAATGTAAATTTTTGTGAAAATTAAAAAGTAAATTTAGAAAAATAGAAAATTAAAAAAAAACGAAAATTTTTAATCAAAAATAAAAATTTTATTGAAAAAAAAAAGAATTTATTGAAGTCGTCATAAGAAAATTTAATTTAATATTTTTAATTACAACTCAATTATTTATCTTATTTTTTTTTTATTTTTATGAAAATTTATTCATTATAAATATTTTCAAAACATTCATATTCTATTGAATTAAAAAAAAATAATAATTTATTATTTTTTTTTTTAATTTTAAAGCTATCTCTTCAAAATACAATTTTTAATAAAAAAAAATATTTGAACTTTTTATTAATTTTAATTAATTTTTTTTGAATAAATTTTATTTTTTTTAAATTTGGAAAAAAATTAATTATTTATTTATATTTATTTTAAATTTTTTAAAATAAATTTTGAATTTTTGCAACCTAAAAAATACTTTTGAGAAATTTTTTAAGGAAAATAAATCAGATTTTTACTCAAGTTCAGGATTTAAAACCAAAGAATTTTGAAAATTTAACTCAAAAAATTTTTGGCTTTAAAAATTTAAACATTTTAACAAAAATTCGAACCTTGGCTCTCTTCGGTAAATTTATTTTTTGTGTGATCATAATTTACGTTCTGTGCCTTGGAGCCTTTCCAATAACTTTTTAAAAGTGACTAACCTAAAACATATATCACAAATAATGAAAAAAAAAAAACATAAAACGCCTACGCCTGGTTATTTATAAAAACCTTCAAATAAAAAAGGGTTCTTAATTTCCTAGGAACCTATTTGTTTCAAATCACATTAGAAAACATCAAATTACTTTTAGCTTTAGAATAAAAAGAGATTCCCCTAACATAATTAAAAAAATTCATCCTTTTTCCCATATCAGGTGGAAATTTTTTATGTATTCATGCGTCATCCATTACTATCTGGTAGTCAAAAAAGAGATGAAAAATTTTCTAGGCTTTCTCGGAAGGATTTTTCTCGTAAAAAAATTGTATCCCTTTCTCGTCGTGCGAGTAAAAGTCAATTTAAAATGGAAATTACATACCTTTTATTTTATAAGCCAACTATTTCTACATGAATTTGATTGCTGCCATGACCTTAAACGTACTTAACTGGTACTTTTGAAATCCATTCCAGTACATTTACTCCCCATTATTTATATTGCATTGTCGTGTACAACATAACATTTTTCCGAGGAGATTATGCGATTTAAATAATAATAGTTGTTGTAATACGGGACTTTTAGCGCACTCGGCAATCCATTGACTGCCAGTCAGTCATTCGTTACAACTTTTTGAGTAATGCATGACAGGTGAAATGTTAGACAGGCCGTTGTTGTTGCTACCATTTTTTTCTACCTCTCGCGTATTTGTTACGAGCCAGATGGAAAAATTCTCGCAAAAAAAAAAACACACACGCGCTACCTAATTAATCACTTAATCCATCTAAACAGCATTGAGTGAGTCTGTCGGTTACATGCTTCCGCTTTTATTTTTGCGCGAGTCTGTAATTCAACACAGAAGCTCAAGATCACTCAAATTAGTGTGTGTTTGTACGCGCATGTAATGTACACAATGCAATTTGATTGATTTGATTCTTTTCCAATATTTTATACGGATACACAATCATTCGCGGGTGTTTTCAATCTCATTGACTTTTGATGCACGAATGTGTTCTGTTACATACATATTTAGATTGAAGTAATGCGTGTAATTAAATGATTCATAAATGTCGGTGTTACTATGCACATTTTGAATTTTTATAGCATTTTTATTAATTTTTGAGATGTTACGGCTGGCATTAGAAGTCTGTCTGTTTTTAATTAATTTTTCATTTATTTTTTTTTTCAAAACCACGTGGTTTATTTAACTTTTAATTTTTAATTATCAATTTTTATTTTAATTTTTTTTTAAACCAAGTGATTTTTTTAATTTTTCTAAACCACATGGTTTAATTAATTTTTACTCAACCACGTGGTTTATTTATTTTTTTTTTAATCACGTGGTTTATTAAATTATTTTAAACCACGTGGTTCATTAAATTATTCTAAGCCACGTGGTTTTATCAATTTTTACTAAACCAAGTGTTTTTTAAAACCACGTGATTTAATTAATTTTTACTCAACCAAGTGGCTTCTTTAATTTTTCTAAACCACGTGGTTTATTTAGTTTTTTAAACCACGTGGATTGTTTAATTTCTAAGCTAAACTTTAATTTCTAAGCTTTTTTTCTAAATCAGGTGGTTTATTTATTTTTTGACCACGTTTTCTGAGCTCTTTGGTTTATTTATTTTTTCAAAACCACGTGGTTTATTTAGTTTTTTAAACCACGTGGTTTGTTTAATTTTTCTTAACCACGTGGTTTAATTAATTTTTTAATTTGAAAAAAATTTTAATTTGAAAAAAAAAAACTTAAATATCAAATAAGGAAAATCCCAATGATGTGAAAAATGTCAAAACATGATTAACAAGTTCGTCTTATGAAACTTTTATTTTTTAATAAAAAATGAAAACATGTGTTTCAGCAAAACAACAATTTCCAAGTAAAAATTTGTTGTTATTTTTTTACGTTTAATCTCTGTTTTCTTTTATGTTTTCTGTGGTGATACTTAAAAAGAAACTTAAAAAAAAAACATAAAAACTGAGTGAGCATATTTTATGAGATTCATGTCTTACGCGGATATATTTTGTTTTTAATTATAAGCACCTAGAAAGTAAACTTATTAGTGGAAAAAAATTCCGTTGAAAAAAATGTTGCGGAAAATGTTTAAAGTGGTTCGGAGTTTGTGGTTGCATGCTCAGCTCACAAAAAAAGAAGAAACGTTGTTTGAAGTGGTCGCTAGGTGAAGGTTAATGATACAAAATGATACATTCAAAGCATGCTCGCTGAAAATTGTTTGATGCTCTACTCACGTGTGGAATTTTGTGTATACTATGAGATGAAAAATTTACTTTGAATTGCTGCTTTGAAATGTTTTGGAATTTTATTGGTTTTAGCTATTTTACAATTAAATTAAATAAAAACTACGAAAAAAACGAATTAAATTTTTAAAAAATCAGAGTTGGGCTGAATTTTGAAAAAAAAAATTAATTAAATTCAATAAATTAAAATAAAATAAAAATAAATAATTTTTTATTAAAAAAATAATTAATAAAATATTTAAAAATAATAATAAAAAAAAATAATTTTAATAAAATTTAATAATTTAAAATTTTTGATTAATTTTAAATTATTTTTTAAAAAAAAAATTAAATAAATTAAAAAATAATTTCAATTAAATAAAATTAAATTAAATTAATTAATTAATTATTAATATATTAAATTAATAAATTTTGAATTAATTCAATTTTGAATTTATTATTTTATTATTGAATGTAAAAAAATTAAATAAATTTTCAAACTTGACTAATTGTGACTTTAACGTAATCCTCAGTACAAATTCAAAAAGTTCTGACTTAAAAAAAAATCGCCGACAAAATCAGGTTAAAATCGCGTTTTTCTAAAATTAAAAAAAAATACATTAAAAAATCATTGTGAACTTGCATCTATAAATTGAAACAAGTTGCCCAACAAAACACTTTTCATGAACACTAATTGTACGAAAATCTACAATTTACAACACACAAAAGCCTTGTCACAAGTAATAAGTACTTGCACATGTTAATTTCAACAGAGACAGAGAATAAAATAAAATAATAATAATAATAAATGAAGAATAGAAAAAAATTCGTATAAAACACAAACGAAGACGTAAATAATTAAAATTTCTCATCATCAACTATTCTCTATGTCTGAAACTATATTCGTGAACATTGTTTGAAAACAACAACAACAACGACGACGCCAATTCAAGAATTCAAAGACTGCGTTCTTGCAATTTCACATCAACATAAAAAGTTGCAGCAATGGTCTTTGTAAATAATAAATTATAACAAAAAAAAAAATCTTTTATATATTTATTTGAAGAGACATAAAAAAAATATTCTAAATGAACTCATCCAATGAAAAAAAGTGAACAACAGAAGGAATTTTCAATCAAGTTTCATCATCGCATCAACAATCATCATCATCTGTAATAATAATCGAAGTAGTCAAGGACAAACCAAAAAAAAAAGAGAAAAGGAAAAACGAATTTAATCAGAAAAAATTTCTATATTTCGCTATATTTTTTTACCAATAAAACCGCCTCATCTCGAAGCACCTCTCAAGATATATTATAACCTGAAGTACCTATAAATAATAAGAGAAAACCTAAAATATTTATATATAACATCTACTTTTACCTTTTTGTAACAAAACACGACGACGACGACAACGGGAGACAACGCAAAAAAATACAAAAGACAGACGCAGCAGCATAAAAGGATAAATGTTCACGAAAAAAAAAATTGTAATAGAAATAACATACTAAAAAACGATCATTCCAACAATAATAAATCTAACAAAAGATATCATTCATATATTTCGCCCCTAAAACGAAAATAAAAGAGAAAAAAAAGAACATCCAACAGTGTGGTAGTGATAAAAATTGTCTTGAATGCGATGTTGACAAAATCAATCATCTAAAAAAAAAACATTAAAAAATTTTCATCTAGCGGAAAATTTATCCAGTTACTTCATTTTTGTTTTATCCAACCAATTTCTCCGTTTTATACAATTATTTACTAATAAAAAAGGAAAATCAAGTTTAATAATAAAAAATAACGAAAGAGCAACAACAATTTATCAGGATTTATAACGTGAATAAATGAAAGAAAGTAGCAAAGATTACGATTTGAAATAAAAATGAATTGCAACTTGGCGTTTGTGTTTGATCAATCAAGGTGAGATACAGTTTTTTTCTTTGCCTTGCTGTATTCAATGTACTTTTCTCATTTCATTTTATTTTTTTGTACTACACTAGAATACTAGATGTTGTTCAAATATGTAAGAAATTTGAAAAAATAAATATATGTATGTACCTAGGAATTGGAAGAATTTTCTTTCTTTCTTTTCTTTCGAGAAAAAATTTCTCAATGTATTAAAATCAATAAATTTGAGATAAAAATTACTTTTTAAAGTCACATTTATTTTTTTTCTGTTATTTATTGTAAAAGTAGATGTTGCTCGTGCTTTTGTTATAAAGTATACTTTTGTTATGTGTGTTGATTATTATTTATTTATTTATTTTTAAAAGTAGTCGTGAATGAATATTTTGGTGACGAAAGTGTCTTTTTGTTGTATTTAAAAAAATTATAATTTAAAAAAAATGTTTAGTCTGTTCCAAACAAAAATTAATAAAAAAAAAATATTCCTCATATTGTTTTCCAACATTTTTTAAAGTAAAAAATATAGGTAGACATTTTACCGAACATAGCTTAACTTGATTAATATTTAAATTTTTATTTTTTTTTATAATTTTTAGAACATATAAAACATTTGGATTTAAAAATTTTCAAAAATCTAAAAATAAAAAGTTAAAATAAAAAAAATAAAATAAAATAAATTGAAAGTTTTACAAAAATTGTACAAATATGAAGAACACGACAATAAAATATATTATTATTATTAAATTAAAATTTATTAATTATTATTAAATAAAAAGTTTTTTCCGAAGTTCGGAATAAAAATAAAAACTCTCGATTTTTATTTAAAAATCTCAATTTGATGAAAAAAATCTGTTGGCTTGAAAACTTTTAAAAAGGATTTTTAAATAAATTTTTATTTATTTCGTTTAATTAACACAATTTAAAAATTTATATTTATTTTTTGTTTTTTTTTTTTGTCAAAATTTTATATATTTTAAAACGTTTTTTATTTATTAAAAAAATAAATGATTTTCATTTAAATTAATTTTATGATAAATTTTAATTTAATTCTGAATTTTTAAGACTCACTATTAGTTATTTGTCAGAAATTTATTTTAAAATATTCTTCTTTGGAGAAACAGACAAAAAAAAACTTTTAAAATATCCGTATATTTTCATTTTCACATAGAAACGCATTTAAAATCATTACTTATTTAAAAACTTTTTTCTTGTTTTTTCGTTTGTATTGTAGCAAAATGTCTAAATTTCTCTAGAAAAATGAAAATTTTAATATTTTAGTGGCAATTATGTGTTCTATTTACATTTTTTATGTTTCCTTCAGAGACCTACTTTGACCGAAAAAACAAATAATTTTTTTTTCTGTTGGTTTTAAACAAACAAAAACTTCAAAAACTCTTAATACAAATTAAAATATCATTATTATTTATGATTAACTTCAAACCGAGTTATTAAAATTCACTTCTAACCGCTTTTTAATCCTCTTTGAAAACATTTAAAATTAAAATAATGCAGCTGCATCGCAATAATAGTGGCAAACCCCAAATAGCGAATTTGCGCAAATTGCAACAATAATAATAGTTTTTCCTTCACTTTTAAAATGTATATGATGATGATGATGATGATGATGCACTGTACAAACAACATTCATCATTGCAATAAAACATTTTTCGAATGGCACACGAAAAATTTACGACTGTATTTGTTTATTTATTTTCTCTTCTCACACAATTTTTACGAAGACGTCGAAGCGAACGAGGCACAGTGGGCCTGAATTCTAAGATTAATCTAACCACCGAATTAAAAATTAAAAAAAAAATAAAAAAAAATTTAAACATGGTTTTAAAAAAATAGATAAAAATTTTAGCAAAGAAGAAAGTTTTCAAAAGCCTCTCTTCAATGGCTTCTCATTTTAAAAAAAAAAATGATTTTTAAAAATTATTTTAAGGCCTAGTTTTTTTCAGAAGTTTCTTGAGGTTCGTTGAGCCCCAATGCAAATTCTAAAAATTTGTCCCAATGCACATTTTAAAATTTTAATGCTTTTTAATGCATTTTTTTGCATTTTTTTCATGAATTTTTATTAAATTATAAAATTTTTTAAAAATTTAAGTTTCTGTAAAAAAATAAAAAGAATAAAAAAAAAATTTAAAAAAATAAAATTTTCTGTAATATTTTCCAAAAGCATAATCTAAAATTTAGCCCCAATGCAAATTCAAAAAATTTGTCCCAATGCACATTTTAAAATTTTCTCAAAGATTTTTGAAAAATAAAAAATTAAATGCTCGATTTGGAATAATTCAAAAAAAAATTGATTCATTATTTTTAGTTTTGGACCACCGTGCGCAGTTACTGAGAATTACTTCATCAATTCAAACGAAAAATTTCTCCAATTTGTTAATAATAATTAAATGAGAGTAGTTTACATTCTAAATTTACTTTTGATTGCTCCCCACACTCTCTTCGTGCGTTTCAAAATTCTCTCATTGACATTGGTCGGTGTGCACGCAGCATTTCCACTCGGGGCCTATTTAACACGAAACAGATTATTATTAAATAACTTTGCTGAATTTCTTGTGTGCTCGGTGCGCGTTTAGCGAATAAATAATAATAATAGTCATCATGATCGTCGTGAACTTGATGCGATACGAAAAGTGTGTAGAAAATAGAATATATTTATAAAAATATCGCATATTAGAATAATATTTCCTTTGGCATCGTGCCCACCTACAACTTTTTTTTTGTTGTTGCTGTTATATTGAACTTGTGTTTACGCTTATCTCTTGAGTGGTTTTGTCACACACAAAAAACGAGAAAATTTTTTTTACGTCAAGTGTTCGCAACTTTGTCGTCCGTATACGCTACAATCTGTCTAATTATATTAAGGTCAAAATCACGTTATTCGTGTAAATGTGTGAAATATCGCTCGTGGAAATGTGTATTAAATGGCAATTATAACGGATAAATTGACGTTTCAAAGTGATGCGGTGGGTTCTTCTGAAATTTTTATCGTTTTTCTGTGTTTATTTTGAAATATTGGCCATTAATTCACGGTAATGATTATTATTATGATGAGTCGCTATTTGATGCCCTTGACAATGCGGCATTTCCCACACCTACGTGAATCATCTGATTTTTCGAATGCATTTTAAAACGAAATGGAGACGCCTGGTTCGACGAAAAGTTTTTAAACTCCTTCAAAAGTTGCTCATCCTCCTTCAGCGCGCGCTAATTGTTCCAAATTTAATCTTATCGCAAAAACTTTTCATTCATTAAGTTTATATTTTATTTGGTATCAAGAAATAATAAATCCAGCGTCTCGTCAGCGTAACATTTTTCCATTATTTCGCACTTTATAAAGAAACGTCTAATTAATTATTGTGATTATTATTTATAATTTGTATCAAGTTCTTCCGCTTTTCCAACGCAATTTGACTTAATTAAAATAATTTCAGGCAGTTCATTTTATATTATATCAAAATGTATATTTTTTCGGCTCGTTGTTATTTTTTTTTGTATAAAATTTAGGAGCGTTGAAAGCAATGTGAATGGTTCTATTCCACCCACAGTCGTGTTAATTAAAAACGATGAATTTCTGTTGCTTGGATTTTTTGTAGACTGAATTTTAATCAGTACAAAGAAACCAGTACTGATTATTTTTTGAACTAAATGTTCATTAAGAGTTTTTTTTCTTTTAAAGCAAGCGGAAGTATTTGAATCTAAACAAAAAAAATGCTTAATTATTTCGCTATTTGCAAAAAAAAATTATGAAAAAATTATGAAAAAATTTTTTAAAAGAAAACATTAAAAATTATATAAAATTTTTATTGAAAATTTAATTTTTAAAAAATTGATTTAAAATTTTTACTAAAAATTTAATTTTTAAAAAATTAATTTAAAATTTTTATTAAAAATTTAATTTTTAAAAAATTAATTTAAAATTTTTTAATTTTAATATTTTAAATTTTTAAATTAATTTTTAAATTTAATTTTATTTTTTTATAATTATTTTTTAATTAAATTAATTTTTTAATTTAGAGCACAAAAAATATTCAAATAGAAATTTTGACTAAAAAAATATTTTTTTAAAATTTTTATGATAATAATTGCAATTTAAAAAAAATAATTGATAATTTTTTAATTTAAAAACAAAATAATTAAAAAAAATAAACGGTATTAAAAATTATTTTTCTCATGAAAAATGTATTTTGTGTTAAACAATTCCCTCACAAAAAAAAATAAATATTTCACTGTCAATTTCATTGAAATTAATATCGTTTTTATGTATAAAATATCCTGCCATGGCAACGAAACTTGTACCCTTAAAATCGCCTTAATTAATAAAAATTTTACAAGATTAGATTAAAAGAAAATGACAAACTTTTTGTGCGAAAAAAATTTTAAGCGCATTCCAAAAATATTTCTTTAAAAAAAAAGAATATCACAAATTCCATCATAAGGAAATCATTAATTTTTCATCAAGTCAATAAAATTTATTTCGCAGCTGATGCCTTTTTGCTCCCCCTCATTAACACGAAATTCGCACTAAATTTAATTCCGCTTCAACACCGACGACGACGACGCGCACGTCACATAAGGTCACTCATCTATAAAATATGAATCAAAATACGGCACGACGTTCATTATTTTATCAAAATTAGCGATCTTGTAATGTTCCTCTCCATTTTAATGAATGACAACCATCCCTCGCAGTGTACATTTTCGCAATTGAGTCATTTATCTACGTATTTTCCCTTTAAATTACTTCAATTTTGTGTTTTGCCGTCGCAAGTAAAATAACAAGCCACCGACAATGTCTGTGTTGTCTCTAAGCATTATTTATTATTTAATGTTATGACTTCTCGGCGCTGTGTGTTGTGCGTGTCTGCAAAGGGTTGTTACATATTTTTTTTTCAACTGAGATGGATGGAAATTGAACGTGGGTGTGTGTTTGTCTCTTCGTGTGATAAATTGCACTGTGAATTTCTAATTAAGCGCCTCTTGTTCCGACCGGATGATAATCATCGAGTCTCATGCGTATTTTCAGCTACAAATTTTTATTTACTACGAAAAAAAACTTTTTTGCTGTCTTACGATAAATGACGAATCAAAATGTCAGTTTCTATTAATGCGCTTGACGGAATCAAGTCAAATCTGACCCTATTCATGTTCTCCTTTGTGACACGAGACAAATGTCAAGGGTGTGAAAAGGTAAAAAAGTAAATATTTTTTCAAAAAAACACCGTTTTGTGCTTTTAATGAAGACCTTTTTGACGCACTTTTGGGGGAAAATAAAGGGAAAAGATATGTGCAGAGTGAAAAGGATCCCTAACATTTGATGGTTGGTTGTAAAAAAAATCAGTTTAGGGAACTTTTGATATTTATACCCACTCATGATTTTTTTCTATGGGTCTTTAGAAATTCCATGTTTTCATATTTACACATAAAAAAATATAAAATTTTTCGTCATTTTTATAGAATTTTTTTTTCTCGTCAAATTCAATTCTGTTTTTTTTTATTCAGGCGAATAAATTTAATTATTCGACTTTTGTCGCATTAAGTTTTTATGAGAGGGGCACCATTTTTATAAATTTTTGAAAAAATATGATTTTCTGTTAAAAAAAATTATTAAAATAAAAATAAAAAAAAATATTAATAAAATTAAAATTAATTAATTATTTTTTTCGAGTTTTCTCTAAAATTTTCAAAAGTCATTAAAAAAATATTTCTCAAAGATAAAATTGTAAATTATTACCATTTTTTTATAAATTTTATAATTTTTTTTAAAAACAATTATAAATTTTTTAATTTTTTTAATTATTTCAAACTTTTATTTTTTTAAAGAATTTTTGAAAAAAAAACTCATGGGAGCTTTTTAATGATATTAATGAAAATTTTTAAACATGTCAGTCAAAAATGCATTTTTTTTTTTGACAAAAATTTGAATAAATAAATTAAATCCGCCGAAATGAAATAATTAAAAAAATACAAAATTTTAATAAAATCACATTTTCATAGAAAACAAAATTAATGCCATTATTTATTTATGAGAAAAAAGTTCATTTTTTTCACTAAGTCCGTTCATTAGTGCATTCCACGTGCCATATCCCCCACAAAAATTCACCTCTAATTTCTGCGGTTTATTATTTTTTTTTTTGGTTCGTTCACGGTTTGGAGGATGACATTTCAAAATTGCTTCTCAAAAATGCCTGCGGAAAAATAAACAATGGAAAATACAACAAACCATTAACCGCAAAATAATAACATTGTTCGTCTGTCTATGTTGCCATCATCGTGACACGCGTATGTATTTGCCATCAAAATTTTCAGCAAAAATGCCTCGAGGATGAAAAAAAACTATTTATTCTGTCATAGAAGACGAACTAAGGCATAATAGAATAATAACACACACAAAGAAGAAATCACAGCTTTTACTCCTTTTTCTTCAAAAAAATACTTTGTGTCCCTTTTAATCCTATTTTTAAGACCAAAACGGGGGCATTTTTCGTTCCTGACTGTCCATTGTTTGAATATTTTATAAATCATGACACAACAAAATTCTCCTGTATTTTTTTTTGTTCCATATTTACTTAGGGGTTTTTTCATGTGCCACGAAGCGATAAAAATATTTGGGTCAACTTATGGTTACAACCAGTTATCAATAAAAAATAATAAATACAGACATAAAAAAAACATGAAGCGTGTTGTTAGTTTGTTAATATTTACATATTGGAAGCGTTTACCTTTTTTATGTTGTGCACCGCGCGATAACATGCGGAAAAAAGTGTTTTCACACACAACTAACAAGAGTGTATTGAAGGTGTTGTTATCTTCATCCTTCATGTTCAGTTCAATGATATTTGAATTTTATGGCTTTTTGATGCATTTCAAGGTGAAAGGAAGTGCTTTGATATCTTAATCTTTGTCGTTATTGCTGATGAAGTGATTTTGTGTGTCTGTTTGCTTGACACGTTTTTTCAAAAAAAAAAAAAAAATTGGGCAGTCTTAAAGTAGGTCCCGAGCTGTTAACAACTCTATATCGACCTTTTCCAAAAGTGCCTAGGTTTAGGAAGTTATGACCATTTGAAATAACTAAACTGGCAAAAAATATAAAAATGTTTGCTGGTTTTTAAATTCTTAAAAAATTATAATATTAAAAAATTAACATTATAATTTTTTTCTTTATATATCGTTGGAAAGGGCATAAAATTTGCAACATTTTAGAAAAATTCTCATTCAAGTTTGATAAATTTTTTTGGGAGTTAAGTCCAAAAATGATCAATTTATTTTCTTGGATTTTATTGAATGTAAAAGAATTTTTAAATTATTGGATATGAGCCTATTTTTTCAATTCAAACCGTTTTTTAAAATTTTTGGCTAAAATAAAATTAATTTGTAAATAAAATTAAAAAATTAATTAATTTAAAATTCTATTTATTTTTATTTAATTTGAATTAATGAAATTAAAATTACTTTTATTAATTTAAATTAAATTTAAACTTTTAATTTAAATCAATAAAAAAATAACGTTTAAGAAAAATTTTTAATTTTTTTTTAAGCTTTTAAAAAATGCCAAAATAGAAAAAAAATTGATTTTTATTATTTTCTTATTTTATTAACTTAAAACTATTTTAAAATTATTCTTTCACTGTATAAAATAAAATTTAAAAAATATTTAAAATAAAAAAAATCATATTTTTTTTTTAAATCTAAGTAAACGTACAATTCATGAAAAAATGTTTTTTTAATCAAATATCAATTAAACTCCCATAATTATTTTCTATTTTTTTATTTTCTTTCGCTAAAATCAATTTTCTTCTCATATTCCCTCAAGCTTTTACTTTCAATCACTTAAAAACTCATATCGATTATTTTTGTTTGTCTATTCGCTATAAATAACACACCAACTTTTCCTCTTCTTTCGTCTACGTTCCTTCCTTCCACGTAAACTTTACTCTTTTTTGTGTTTTAATAATTCATCAACTTATCTTTATTATTTTTTCTATTATTAGATTTCACCTTTTTACATCGTAACCTTTATAACTCGAGCCCGGATGACTTGAAACCATCCATCAATCATATTGACAAAATTTCGTTCCGATAAATCCTTTAAAAAAATCGAGATCAAGAAATAAATTCAAGTCAAACGGATCAATAAATCATATCGAAAGAAGAGAAAAAACACGATGTTAGCATCAAAATAGCATGAAATCTCGAGTTTTACATTTCGAACATGACCGTAAATCGCGACGATCCTAATTCATTTATCATGTTCGTGGAAAAAAGTCAAAGTTTGTCAAACAAAAATTTATCCTTTCCGGTGAGTGTGTGTCTGTGTGACGTAAAAAAAAATGTTCTCTCCCTTTTTAATTATGTTACACGTAATGAATTCAGACAACAACGGTTCGAGTTAGCGTCGTTGCAGTGAATGGAAAGCGAAATTGGACACGACGAGGGTGTTTTTTTTTCTCAACTCTGTATCATAAATTTTAAATGAAAATCAAGTGAAAGCCGAGGATGCGAGTTTTCATCAGTTGTACCAAATAATGAAGTAAAAATTCGAATCTGTTTCCATAGACGGGAGAGTAGGTGAATTTAATCCAATTAGGTAAAAAGTAATTATAGTAATCACATGCTTTTCTCGTGCAACGTAGACGACGACGAATATCGTGTTTCCAAGTAGGTGCACAATTATATTTTAAATTAAATGTAATAAGTGCTTCTTGTGAGTAAAAAGTACGATTGAATGAATCTTGCCACAGTAGCTGATGTCAACTGGTGGTTGTTTGATATTTATTGAATGGCAAGTAGTTGTAAAAGTAGTTGAAGTGCAAATTTTGTTGACATTGCTGCTGGAATTGGATGGCAATGTACTTCGTCGGTGATAAAAAAAATTATCAGTGATGACCAGTTCTTTAGTTTGAAATTGTCGAATTAATTTTTTTTAAATAATATAAAATTAACATTTAAAAAAATTTTAAAATTTGATTTTTTTCGATGAATTGTCGATTAAAATTTTTTCAAATGTTTAGGCCGCTCCAAATTTTTTTTGAACTTTTTGTCTCATGCCCTATTTCAAAAGTCGAAAATCCAATGGGGCAAAATAAAAAAAAAGTTAAAAATTTCATTAAAATTGACCGTAATCTTTTTTCATATTGTTTCAAGAAATTTACCAAAATTTAAAAAAAAAATCAATTTTTAGGAATTTTTGTATTAAAAATCGTATTTTAACATGAATTTTCTTATTTAAAATTTTTTTCAAATTTTTTTTAAATAATTAATAACAAAAAAACTGTTAAAACTCTGTTATTTTGTTTGATAAAGTATTTCAATTTTTTTTATTTTGCCCCCCCCATTTTGGAAAAAAGTTTTTGGGACAAAAAGTTCGAAATAAATTTGGAGCAGCCTTATCGATTTTAATTAAACTTTTTAAAATAAATAAATTTATTAAATAAATATTTAATTTTTTTTCCAATAATTAAAAAGTTAATTGAAATGTCATTAATTTAATGTTTTTTAAAATATTGGTTTGAAAAATCTTAAAAATATCGAAAGACTATCAAATTATTTTTCGATAATTTTTTTTGCAATTTTAATTAGTTTTTTTAAATAAAATTTGTCATTTTTCAACCCTAAAAAATTGAAAAAAATAAAGTAATTTACTTTTGGTCTTATTAAGACAAAATTTTTATACTTTTTATAACTGTTTTATTATTTTGTAAAAAGTAATTTTACTAAATAATTTTAAAGTAATTTTAAATTTATCGAAATCTAAATTAAAAAGTAGAAAATCTGATAATTTTCGAGTAAATTGTATCACTCTTCTTAATATTTTTTTTTTTTTTTTTTTTTGAAAAAAAATCTCTTGCTATTTTTCATAAAAATGAAAAAATCGCCTCCATTCAACACTCCTGACCTGCATTTTTTCCAATTAATTCCCCCATAATTGTTTGTATTTTTTTTTCTCCATACAATTTCCCTCGCAAACAAGGATACTTTTAATTTGCCACAGATGGAGGCATTTCCGCCAGATAATGAGTTTGACAATTAAACAATTTTACCTCCAGCCGTCTTTTGTGTCCGCTTACATTACATTTTATGCTTCTCTTTCCTCTTGAGTGTCTTGAATCAACAACCTTGTGCTCCCGTTTCGCACAACTAATGTAGCATTTCAATTTATTTCCAGTAAAATCGCAATAAAACGAACATATGATGATGAGCATTTATGTGTCGAGTTAAATGTCGTCTTGAATGATAATGATTGTCGTTATTGTTGTTTGCATTTGTTTAGGCAAACACAACCTCTCTATCTCTCGATGTGTGTCTTTTGTTTTCCTAAATACACGTAAATTCTCGCTCGAATTTAAACAACGGTTTCGGTATGAAAGATTGATGAAACAAAGACGCGAGATCTTGTGTTCAGTTTTAATGGTTTAAAAAAATGTTTTTGCTTGAAATAAGAAGCGATGATAATTTTTCTTTACATATTTATTTAGTTGGAGTTGTTTCGTGCGAATCCTTTCTTATGCTTCACATCTGTTTATTCTTTTTTCTATAAAGTTTAACGCGATAAAATTTTTCTTGCAAACACAATTTTTTGTAAAAAGTTTTTATTTCTCACTATTTTTCATGCAATAAATATTTGAAAAAAAAAATATAGAGACATTTAAAAAAGTTCTAATATTTAAAAAAAAATATTTTATTAACAATTTTTCAAAATTTATTTTAAGTAATTTTTTTTAAGTAAATTAAAATTAAAAAAAAAATTAGAAAAAAAAATTTCAAGTAAAATTAAGTGCCAAGTTAAAAAAAATTTTGATCATTAAAAAAAATAAAAGCTATCAAAAATTCTGACATTTGATTTTTTATTTTTTTTTTCTCTGAAGAGAAAAGAAAACCCAAAATAAAAAAATTGAAAAAAAAAATGCTAAACACCAATTTTTCACTGTATAAAAGAAAAGTTTATGAATTTTAAGAGGATAAGAGCGCGTGTTTTTCTCTCAGTCTGCGATGAATTTTAACAATCCTCAACTTTGTGATATGCACGAATTATCAGCAAAGAAGGTGAAAATGCATTAAACTTACAAGTACATTATGAAGACATTGACATTCGACGTTGATACACATGACTCGTTATGAATGCGAAATTCAGTTTTTTTAGTCAAAAACTTTAGTTTCTCGAACTCCATTTATCATCTCCACTTGCACCGATCAACGTCGAAATGATTCATTATTGTTCGTCTAACTAAAATCCCACATTTAAAATATTAAAATTTTCCTCAAATGTATAACCACAATTGCTTTCCATGCAGTGGCACATGATTTGAAAAGTGTGTCGAGTTCCCTCTTAGTCTCTCTATGGCATAAATAAGTACTTTAAATCCGGTTCACACATGTTCCCGGCAAATTTTGATGAATAGCTGACCACAATATGGAGTGCCCTTAACAATATTGATTGCTTTTTAAGCTCATTCTATATGCTGTAGCACAAAATTAGTCACACACACACTTTTGCTAAAAAATAGACAAAAAAAAAATAAATCACACAATGAGGTAAAAGCTCTTCACAATTTCAATACTACCAACACTCATTTTCGTATCTCATGCTCTTCGTCATCGCACGCCAGTTAACATGTACCATCATTGTTATTTCAGTTTTTTATTGATTTTCACTCGGATCACGTACCAGTTCTTGTCATATCACAAGTACGAGAGACGTACCTACTTTTTATTTATGGGACTTGCATTTTTGTTCATGGCAATTTAGCGAATAAATGGAGGAACGAAGGAAAATCATTAGAGACCCACACACACACAGAGCAAATTAAAAGACATTTAATGTGAATTGCTCCTTTTTGATCATTAGTCTTCTCAAAAGAAGGCAAAAAAAAATCTGCGAGTCATCAAAGCAAGTATACTCCTGATACTCACATGGAGTGACCTAATAAGCAAATTCCACATTTCATGGTTGCATATGTTGCAACATTTCGCCTTGCATTCACCATGACAAGCACATCCTTCATCGCTACTAGTTCAAGTGCATCGAATTTTTTTTTCCTCTGCCGCCGCTACAGCACTCGAAAGCGGAAGTATTAAGATTATAGCTCGTAACACATTTCGGAAGTAGAAATAATGGAAGTTTTTATCTTGTTGTGTGTTTTGTGAGAGTTTGTGTGCACTCTTTGGTAAAATTGAAACATTTATGGGTTGTTAAGCAATTGTAAATGATTTCTAAGTGATAAGAAATTCGTGTGTGTTGCCTTGAATTTTTTCTACTTTTTTCAAAGAAAGAACGAATGAGTAAGCAATTCTCAGGAGAGAATGCATTTGAATTCGCCCTGAATCCAAAATGAGCGATATTTGAAACGAAATATACTAGATTTCTCCATCGTTAATCAAATTTTAAACATTTAAAAAAGGAATTGGTTTTGTGCTAGAAAAAGCAAAATATATGTTGAAAAAAAAATTAAGAAAAAAATCAAACTATAAGGCCAGTGCAATTTCAAAAACTTTTTCATGTCAGAGAGTTTACGGATTTCAAATAAAATTTAACAAATTATTTTTATGATATACAATTCTAAAATTTCTCAGGATAATTTACTAAAATAAATATAATTCAATATAATTTATATATTATTTGACCACGAGTGTTGTCATTTGACAGCCCCATGATGAACCGGTCACGCAATTGTTCTGACAAGGACTCCCCAAAATTACACGTTTTTGCTAAATTACGCAACACTATCGCGAATTCGGAGGCTGTTTCGCTAATTTTTTGACTTCTAGAGTAAAACTTTGCTCGTTCGACGACTTCTAGGTTTCGCGGGCATAACATACTACTCAATAACTCTTTGAGTTCGGAAAACGGCACATCGACTGGCTTCCGAGGACTGCAAGCACTTGCAATTTTCGTGTACAGAAATGGACCGCACACACCGATAAAGTGTACGGTTTTACTCGTTTCACTTGAAATTTTGTTCATTAGCAAGTAGACCTCGAACCTTTCTACCAAACCTTTCTTTCAAATATTCTATCATTTCCAGATTTGACTTCTCATGAAATTTCTTTGTTGTTGTTCGCTATGGTATACCTAAAAACATTTTTACGATATTATTTTGAGTTTGTTTTCATAATACTGGTCTTCGAAAAGTCTAGCCTTTCTGCTCATGTCCTTTTGCTTTGAAAGATTGATGTTGTTGTGAAAACATAATTTTTATGATCTAGAATTTCAAAAAATTAATTAAGAAAAAAAATTAGACATAGTTAATAGATAAAATATGAAACATTTTCAAAAGTTTAACTGACCTTTAGAAAATACTACAGTTACAAAGTATTGAAAAAAAACTGTATCGCGAAATTAAATTGATGCATTTTAACAAGTTCATCACCACTAATACATTTTTTATCATCTTATACAAAAAAAAATCTGCAGAGCAAAAAATTGCAATTCAAATGAATTGACGTCGCCGTTAAAAAGTTGTTATCAGACATATGGTTCAAGGCCTAAAAACAATACTACAAAAAATGTGTCTATATCAATTTAAACAGACAACCAATTGTTTCTTTCTATATTTAGAGAGGCGCACTGCAACACGATAGCTGAAAAATAAGTGGAAATGAAAGAAATCAATCGACTTGATTGAAGTGTTTTACAGACTTGAACGATCTAGAAAAAAAAGAATTAAAACGTTAAAATAATTGAAAAAAAGGTGTGAAGAAAATAAAAAAAAATAGAAAGGGTGAAAAATAATACTAAAAGTGAATGAACGTACGAGCGAGGTAGAATAGATGAAAGTTTAATGAGGTAACGGACAACACTGGACTCACAGCCATGCCTTCTGTGAGCCAGGAATGTACGTGATATATCCAGCAGAAGAAATAATAAGTTTAACCTACGGTGTCGCAGCAGCAGTACAAAGGCCAACGATACAACGACCCACTCTGGACAATCTGCGAGAACCACTTGTCCCCTTTGGCACCTACCCACCGAATCCCGCCGCCGCTTCCTCTGTCGTCCCCTCGTCGTCGTCGCCTTTACACAAAAGTGCCAATAACGCAAATCACAGACAATCCAATAACGCCCTGAATAACAATAATAACATTAGTAACTCGAATGTGTTTCTCTCCAATGACAATAATAATTTTGACACAAGTGAATTTGACGAAACCATAACGCTGAATAACTTTAACGGTAATCGTGTCAACTACTATACTCCACCCTCAAGTCCTTCCCTGGATCCCGCGCGTCCCGCAACGGCAGACAAGCCGCTACCGCTACCAGCAACAAAGCAAGCCAAGCCCAAATCGAAGCTCCAGCTGAAATTCGCCAAACTCGGTCGTCCACATTCCAATCCAGAGCCCGCAGAATCCACCCGCGTACTTGAGTACCACGACATTCGTGTCTCGAATCCGACATTCACGCGTGACAACCTGCGCCAGCGTAACTTTGATGCGTTTTTCGAGGCAGGCGAGTCCGTTTACTCCATCGAGACAAAAGAAAAGACAAGTTCCCCATCGACAGATCCCTCGCCACTTGACGAATCGTATCCACCGTTAGCGTCGAAGCCGCCGCAACAAAAGTCCAAACTTAATTTCCTCAAGCGCAACAAAACTCCGACGCCAAAGTCCGTGTCGACGCCCACAACGCCAGCCAGTAGACGCGGTAGTCGCAGCAGCGATATCCTGTTGATCGTAGAAGAGCCACAGAAAGGTGACAGGTGCACCCCCTTGATGATTTTGATAGCTTTGGTTTTGTAGACAAAAAAAAACTACTAACACTTTAATTTTTAAACAAATTAAGGTTTTTTTGTGTGTGTGTGATTTTGACACTAACATTGTTTTCACTCCAAACATTTTTCCTTGTTGAAATTAACTTTTCCCGGGAATGGTGATTAAAATTTTACTAAAATCATACGAAAATACTTCCAGGAAGGAAGGAAATTTGGTTGTAAAAGAGGGAAATTGTTCAATTAAATCATGAATTTTGGCATGGAATTTACTTTGTTACTTTTTTTTATGAACTTGTCAATATTTTTATTGTAACGACAATTGAACACGAAATCTAAGGAAGTCGTTCTGATGTAATTTGTAACAATTGAATAAATTCCGTTTCGAGGGGTCCTGTGCTGTAAGTAAATAAATCGTTTAATTTGTTGGTTTTGTTAATCAAGGTTAACGTTCGTTATTCGCTATTTATGGAATTTTTTCAGCGCATTTACAAAAAGGTTTTGATGGCATTATGATCGTCTTGATGTCCAAAATATTTTTAAGAATAAACAAAAATTACCCAAATTTGTTAAAAATTTAAATTAATTCAAAAAAAAATATTTTTAAATTTATGTTCAGTTCAAAATTTTTTTGAAATCTTCAGTCAAAACCTTTTCAGTCTTTTTTTATTTGTTTTAAGTTATTTAATTATTTTTTTAATCAGCTTTAAAAAATAAAAAAAAAATAAAATCAAAAGATTTTTTTATTTTACAAAATTAATTTCTTATTCAATTATTTAACTGATTTAGTGAATATTAAAATTTTAATTAAAAAAAATAAATTTAAATTAAAAAAAAATTATAACTTTAAAAAAATAAAAAAAAAATAAATTAAATTCAGAAAATTTTAAAAAACATCGAAATTTTTTTTTTTGTAAATTTTTTTTTTGTAAATTTTTTTTTTAGTTTAAAATAAAATTTAAGTCAAATAAAAATTTAAAATAAAATAAAAAAAAATCTTTTTTTAAAGTTAAAAAAAAACAAAAAGTGACAAAAAAGCTATATAAAATTTCTTACCAGAGCAAACTCTAATTTGTTAGACATTTAACGCGTTTGGTCACGACCAGGTCACAAAAACCTGATGAAAATCAAATAAAAAAAGAGAAAAAAATTATCTAAAAAACAGTAAAATTTAAATTAATTCATGAATACTTTAAACTGTGTTTACCTTGGTTCGGTTTTTCATTCGACTCCTTTCAATGTCATGAATATAATTAAGTTGTATTTTTTTTTTGTTGCTTTTTCTCACTCTATCTCGGTTGTTTTTGCTGTTAGGCACGTAACCTCAACAACTCTTCCGCATATTCCAAACATGTTTCAATGAATTTTAAATATTTTTCCTGTTTGTCTTCCTTCTTCTCAAAACAAAACAGACACAAAAAACCGACTACGACGACGGCATACTATCACGTTACCTGATTCGTCATAATTTTCAAGATACACACTCGCATCCGAGAATGTGAGACGAGATTAAATGCGCCGCAAACGATACAACAACAACAATTTTTTTCCTGCATAACTCAAATATGATTTGTCATAATGTCGAATGTTGAAGTTTATCGCATAAATTTTTCTTCCTCTTTTTCTTTCGCTGTCTGTCATGTCATGCCGTCGTTATCGTTTATCCCCCGTACGCGCGCGATATTCATAAGGAAATTGCTATTTCTCGGGGTATTTCTGGAAGAAATTTGTCATGACGCATGAATATAATTTATGGATTAATGTTCATTTTGCGCGATGGATGAAAATTATGTCATCCATAAATGGCATGCTATGGCAACTTTAAAGCCGTGGAGACCAATAATTGGTTGTAAATTTTTAATGGGTTCCAGCACGTTTATTTTTTCCTGTTGCACAACTTTTTTTTTCGGGAGCAAAAAATGGCTGTTAATGAGCATCGCATGACGCGATTCCCACGCGCAAGACGAAATTTCCCGAAAAAAAAGGATTAAGTTTTCTCATATCCAGCCAGTGTCTGTATTGTTTTCCATGATTTATTCGAAATTAATTGTGTGCAATCAATTATTCATGTCCGTACTTTGAAATGTTATCGCGCACCCACCTGTCTGGGTACTGATGATCTCAAAACCGATTAATCGAAAACCAGGTATTTTTTTAAATAATCGACTCGGTTCGACCAAATTTTGAAAATATCATGGATTTTTAGTAAATTTTCTAAGAAGTTGGAGTAAAAAAAATTTTTGAAAAAACAAAATGCGTTTTCTTAAAGTAAAATTTAAGATTTTAAAATCTGAGGCTAAAATGAAATTTATTTTTTAACTAAAAATTTTATTTCAATAAAAAATCATTGAAATTTGAAATCATTAACAAAATTTGTACTAAAAATTTAATAAAAAGGGTATTAATTAATTAATTTTAATTAATTAATTAGCTTTTAATTAATTTTAATGATTAAAATATATTATTTAAATATTTTTTTGTAAAAAATTCACCACGAAACAAAATATTTTTTTGAAATATTAAAACTGGGCTTCTGAATTTTAATAGAATTTTTTTCCAAGTTTTTATTTTATTTATTTTTTATTTAATTTTTTTGTTTAATCCAAAATTTTTAATAATCCAAATTAATTTTGAGAAAAATTTAAAATTATTTTTTTTATAATTTTTTAAAATTTAAAAAAAAATAAATTTTAAGTGCCCAAATTTTCCCAAAAATTTTATAAAATAATTTAACCGATAACCAGTCAATAAAATCGATCGGTTAATTGTGATCCTCACTGGCTACAAATGAAAAAAAGAGCAGCAACCATGCATCGTAAATATTTACCACAACACCATCATAAATATTTAACCGACTGAGGATAAATAATAATAATGATGTTTTCGCGTACGAGCAAACTTTTTTTTTATTTCGATTGAATGAGGGAAATTTTACTTGCATCGAACTTTATCAGTAATAATAATGATGATAGCGAAAAGCGGGTGATATCGATCATTTTCCATTCAGTTTATGCGAGACAACGAAAAAAAACAACGTAATAATAAATTTATAACAAGGCTAATAAAATTTGTATGAACTCCCGTGGGTTGATAAACTCCAGTCGTGTTTTTGTATTGCATGGTTTCTGCTTATCTTGTTCTGATAGACAATTTTTTTTGTCATAATGTGGGAAGCAGACGTTTGCAATATATGTATTTATGATAAACGAACGTCCTAGAAGCTTTGCCAGAATAAAGGTTTTTTTTTTGTTGATAAAAATTTTGTATTTTTATGACAAATTATACAGAAATAAGAAAATTTTCTTTTATTACGGGCTTCTTGGAAAATAAACTTCATATTTTTTTTCATTAAAAAACTCAAAGTTTGTCATTCAGAATGACATAAAAGTATATTCAATAAAATTATCGGTACTGAGAAACTTGGTTTCAAATTCACATTTAATTTCTTGAAGGCTGTCTCAAAAACTTTTTTTTCCTGAGAAACATTTCTCATAATTCTTCAGAGTTTCAAGTTTTCGTCTAACATTGATTTTCTGAATAAAGTCCAATTTGTTTGTTTTTTTTTCGAACAAATGAGTGTTAATTAATATTCCTGAAATGAAATACCAACGGATTTCTTCATCAAAATAATAAAAAAAAAACTTTGTACAAAACATATCTCACAAAGTTGATTACAAAGCTTATGATATGATTAGATTTTCCCATTTCTACTTTCTAGAAACTAAATATGAAATGTAATAAAATAAATCATAACACTACTCAACTTTTAACGTGTGTTCACATACAACAATATGAAAAATTAGTGTTTCTCCGTGAAAATTTTTATGATTTTTTTTTTTTTAATTTTTATTTTTTAATTTATTTTTTTTATTTTTGAAAAATTAAAAAAAAATAAAAATTGATTAAAAATAAAATAAAACAAAAATCTAAAAAATATTTTGAAATAATTAAATAAATATTTAAATCATAATATTTTTTTTTTTTTCAAGTATTAATTAATATTTTTTTACAAATATTTTTTATATTTTTCAATTTATTTTAAAAATTATTTCACTAAAGTTGATTTTTTTTACTTTAATGAAATAATTTTTAAAATAAATAAAATAATATTTTAAATAAAAAAAAATTTAAAAATTAAAAATATTTGTAAAAAAAATATTAAAATTATTAAAAAACACTTGAAAAAAAATTACTTTACAAAAATTTCATTTTTTTGTCGTCTCGCAGATATTTTATCTTACAAATCTCGGCGCGAGATACACAATTTTTCATGGTAAAATAATACATCAACCATATTTTCTCTATCATAAAGTTGTGTTTAATCAGGCGTACCAGAAAATGCTACTGTAAACTTGCCTCATACGTTAGGAATGAAATATAAAGAGAGAGAAAAGGCATTATAATTGATGAATAATTTATTTATACTACATTGAAGTTGATGTATATTGATTTATTTTTCGTGATATTTTCATTTGTTTTTCATTCACACTTGCCCATCAGAGTGATGTCGGCGTTATTTTTCACTAAAAATTCACGCATAATTGAAACTTTTCCGCTGAACTTTTTAAGTGGTTTATTTTCATTTCTACGAAGCCAGACTGAAAAATTCATTTTTTTTTATCTTTCTCGGAATTTTCAGTTATCATATTTCCTTTTGACAGGAATAAAACGAAATATGATCTATCTCAGCATGTCAAGGTATGCCAGACGTTTCCATTTAGTGTGAAATTTTAGACATTTTTAAATTGTATTATTTGTAGGAATTTTATGTAAGTATTTTAATGAGTGTCTCTGCTTCATATTTCGTAACAAATTTTTTGCATTCTTTTCGTAAATATCTTGCATGAACTAACATTTTAAGTTTGAAACACTTTTAATTGTCATTTAATGAAGAATTTAATTTTTTAATACATTTTCATCTCTTTTGCAGAACCAACAAAAACTCGCCGCCTTAGTATCTTCGGATCGCGTAACCAGGCGGATCCACCAACGTCTAAAAGGATGGCCACATCATCCGGAGGTGGCGGAATTTTACGAGAATTGGGACATCCAGGTCTCAATGAAACCCTCAAAGTACATAATAGTGTAACGTTCAAACTGGTAAAGACAGGTAAGATGACGTCATTTATTTGAAAGAAGAAAAAAATTACTCAAGAATGCCTCGTGCTCTAGTTCTAGTCATGAAGCAAACTTTTCCAATAAGAATTTAGTTGAGGAATGAGTGTCGTTTAAATGAACAGTACAAAAGTCACATAAAGAAGACAAGATGAAATATTTTAATGCAATTTCTCCGTATTGTGATAGTGAGAACAAACAAGAAAAAGAAGAAAAAAGTTAGTTATAGACTTTATAAATTCTTTCAATATTTTATGGTCTCCATGAAACATGTGTGCCTAACTCATTTTGCTAATGGAACCGCTCACATAAGAAATTTATAAATCCAACATAGATTAAAAAAAAATCAGGATTACAAAAGATGCGATTTATATAAAATTTTTTTTTATAAAAATAAAGTTCTTGCGGCTAATGTGGTCAATTTACAAATATCTTATTAATTTTTGTCGCAAATAAACACTTTTCAGCTTTAAACGTACAAGCTGACCTTTTTAATAGTTTCTCATCAGACAAAGAGTTGACTTTAACGCACGTGCCTGTTGTGCAGTTCGTGAAATTAATTGTTGAATATTGCAAAAAATATGTCTGTCTGTTAAAAAAATTGAGTTTAAATAAATTTAGAATAAAAACTTAATTAATAAATTAACGCTGAAGAAAATTTACAAGTTTGGCAAATTTGCAATTTTTTTCTTTTTAATTTGCCTTAAAATTGTTGAAAGAAAT
This sequence comes from Culicoides brevitarsis, assembly GCF_036172545.1. Taxonomy (NCBI): domain Eukaryota; kingdom Metazoa; phylum Arthropoda; class Insecta; order Diptera; family Ceratopogonidae; genus Culicoides; species Culicoides brevitarsis. The sequence goes on along the minus strand of NC_087086.1, from coordinate 24,834,999 downwards.
TTATTGAAATTAAAATACAATATTTTCAAATTTGACTAAAAAATTAAATAAAGATTTAACATTTATAAAAAATTTTATATTTTTTCAATTTTAATTAAATATTTTTAAAAAAATTAAATTAAATTATATTTAAAAAAAAATAAAAAATATGTTTGACCATTGTTCATTATCCCTCTTTTCTAATATTTAAAGATCAAAAATAATGTAAAATTGTACTTACCTGAGATAAAAATTTTTAAACAAAAAAAAAATGCGCTCAAACACCAACAAATCAAACGAAAGTTTCTTTCCAACTTTTATCTATTTTTATTTCTGCAACACGCCTCTCACGTACTTTACTCGTCATTCGAAAAGTGTAACAAATGTTCCTCTATCGACCTCTTAATTAGGTGTTAAACTCTCTGAAACAGCAGAAAAAAAATGAAAAAAGTTTCATCCATTATTGTTTGTTTTTTTGTGCTTTCTCGCTGATTGCGCTATTAATTGAGCCGACAACAACAAAAACGCCAAAGTAGCACACTTGAAAGTGATTCTTTTTACCACACAACTTTTCTCATTGTGCTTTTATGTTTTCTCAAGTTGAAATAATATTGTAATAAAATCATGGGAAAAACATAATAATAAGCGCTCGTTATAAATTCCTGACTTTACATTTTTTTTGCTCTTTCCAACTAAAAGAGTTGAGAGTTTGTAGAGCTAATTTTACTTTAGTTACCCTACGGATGAAAAACGGGTGAGATTGACTCCTTATAAGTCAAGTTGACCCCTTAAATGGTTAATTTTACCCCTTTTGGAATTTAAACATTTTCAAAAAATAATCTCTTATTGATCTCTTTGGGACCTTGAGACCTAAAATATTAGTTTTTGGGCTAGTTTAACTCCAAAAGGGGTCAAATAAATTTTGAAGGGGTCAGATTGATTCTTACGGAGTTAAATCAAACTCTTTATTAAAGGATCAAAAATCTTGATTCTTACAGATAATGAAGGGTTCAACTAGACTCCTACGGAACTTAATGGGACAATATGACCTATTCAAAGGCCCTCGGGACCCTGGGGTCTTAAAATAAGGCCCTCTGTTTTTTCAAAGAAAAATTTCCCAACTTTTTAACTTCATATTTTTCATTTGAAAAAAAAAATATAAAATTAGGAAAAATTTCAGTAAAAAATTGAAGGGTTTTATTTTCAAGCCCCCAAGGCCGCAAAAAGGGCATATCCCCAATGGGGGTCAATTTCACCCATTTCTTGTCCGCAGAGTATTAAATTTTATTAACACAAAAATTTACTACCACAGCAGGTTTTCCACGTATGATTTTTTTAAAACAAATCTCGATGGAATATAAAAAAAACTAAAAAGAGGCTATCCAGTAGAAGTTCAGTAGTAATAGAAATTATTGCCTGAACTTTTTTTTTGCATCTATTATGCTAAAATATTTTGTTGTGTCATGTGACATGAAAAGCAGTTGCAGCACAAATAACGAAGCAGGAAAAAAAGTGTGACTGCATTAAAAAATTTATTTTCCATTTGCATTTTTTTTTTCGTGTGCTAGTTAGCTCGTTAGTTGAAGGCATGCTCAAGTCCATTGATAAGGATTTCATTAGAATGCACTTTTCTATACATTTTTTTTTCTTCAATATTGCAGTAAAAAGCCGCGCATTTGAAAAGATTTGTGTAAAAAGAGGCGATAATGGACGTCATTATATTATCTATGATTGGATTTTGCCTCCTTTGTATTCGCTCTTGACATCTACTTGACCATTTTGAATGCAAGCCACGTGCATCGACAACAATTTGATTAAGATTTATGCACACTTTTGCTCTACAAATGAGTAAATTGCTTGTTTTTCGAGACTCGCCGCAAGCATTCACCTTTTGCGAGTTGCATGAAACTCGCATAAAATATTTATTATTATTTAAGAATGTGTCGCGTGTCGTCTTGAACTTTCCTCTGCGAGTACGAAGTCACGAAATTTATGTGAAAATCGAAAATGACTGCAGTACCTGAGCAGGTTTTAGTTTCACATAAATATATTCATTAAAAAAAATAAATACACAATGCAAGGAATTTTGTTTCAGTTTTGTTTGCATTTGGTGAAAAAGGGTTCATTAAAATTTTCAAAGAATTTTTCCTCAGTTATTTGAGGGATTTAACTTTGGTGTAATCCATCGAGGGCAAATAATAAAATAATAATGGAAAATGCCAATCTAAGGAGAAATATTTGTCGAACGTTTTGTTTGTTTGGATCACTCACACGGAAAATTGATTTCTTGTCGCAACGGGTTAACGTCAAATGTTTCAGGAAAAATCATTGGAAAGTGATTGAAAATTCGAAAAAGAGGAAAATTCTCACACTTTTTAACGATTTTTATCAAGATAAAATGTCTGGTCATGCGGATAAATAGACAACTTAACGAGCCTTCGTGAACCATTAAAATTAGTCACGAAATTAAATATTCACGCAACAAAGGTATTTAATATAATTACACCACACATTATTTTTTAGTGATAGAAATTCGGAGAAAAAAGTGAAAATACGTTTCAATTGTCGATCCGGCTTTTCAAAAAAAAAAAATACTTCAGACAGGAAAATTTTTAATAATTTTTTTAATTAAAAATTATATTTGAGAATTCCAAAATTTTTAAAAAGTTAAAAAAAAAATTTAAATATTAATAGGATTTTTTTATATTATGTCACATCATTAAAATCATAACTTTTGGGAGAATAAATTTTTGAAAAAATTCTAAAAATTCAATTATTTTTCCAGTAAATTTAAAAAAATAGGTAAAAAAATTAATAAATTGATAATTTTTGAAAAAATTCTAAAAATTCAATTATTTTTTCAGAAAATTTAAAATAAAATCTTAAAAATAGGTAAAAAATTTGATCAATTGATAATTTGTTAATTTTACGAAATGTGAAAAAATTCAATAACTTTTTATGATTTTTGACATTTTTTTCAGAGTTTTTGGAAAATCTTCAAAATTTTAAATATTTTGTCCAAAAATAAATTTTGAACATTTCTCAAACTTATGAAATAAACATTTACAAATATCGTAAAAATTTATGGATTTTTTTATACATTTCGAAAATTTAAAAAAATAATTAATTTTTATTTGATTAATTTTTTTTGAGAATTTCATAAATTTTTCTTTCAAAAAAATTTCAAAAGTCATATGAAAAGAAATTTTTAAAAAAAATCCAAATTCAGGTCAATTTTTCAATTTAGATAAAATAGAAAAAATAAACAATTTTCAAAAAAAAAAAATAATAAATAAATGTAAAATTTACAAAAAAGTTCAAAATATCAGTAATAATTTTACTACTTTTGTCAATATTAATTTTTAAAAATTAAATTAAACCTCAAAAATATTTAGAATCGTTTAGAATTCTCATAAAAAAGCGCTAAAGCTAAAACGCACCAAAAAAAAAAAAGTTTAATCAACTTTGCATAATATTTTTGGTGTCTGACCTTAACATTCCCAAAAAAAAACATCCACAAAAAAATATGTGAACCACCTCGCATTAGTAAGGTTTTTATGTTCTGTATAAAAAAAATTGAATAGATAGACGAAAAAAAAAATCATCCACGTATGTTTTTGTTTCCGACGAAGAAATGCGGCCTTAATTTTCTTTGGAATTTTACTTATTACATTAAATAAATAATCAATACCGCACGCAGCAACAACATGCGGCACTATCGTTAGTTAAAACCGTGCAGCGGAGGCACACATTATTTCGGTTGACTATAAAATTTCATTATTATGCATGCAATTCCCCGTGCGCTCGCCCCGCACATATACAAATATTTTATTTAATGAGCGCCGCACGACAGATGTTGCGATATGTATTTCAGAGACTCGTGTGCGTGTTTCAATTAGGCGCGAAATGAATATGAATGTGAGAAAATAAAGGTGCTAATCTCTTGTCTATACACACAATTTTTTTTTTCGTTTTGTCTTTCATTGCAGTGTCTGATTTCACGGATAATCTCGCACAGGTCTACGAACAACATGCCGAAGGTAAGAAATTGTGACACATAAATAATAATGCGATGTCATTTGCGCCACGACTCTACACCATTGACACTCAATATGATGATAATTTTCTCTTTCTCGACATTTATTATTTAGCTTTACAATTGCTCGTGTCATCGTATCGCAAGAAAAATGGCGAGTTGAGGAAGGAAAGGTATTGCCATTGTCTTCTTGTTTGAATATTTCATACAAAACATTTTTTTGCTAAATATTCCTTTTGTTGTTGTTTCCCATTATTTCGTAGACCTGCCTGTCAATCGAGTCTATTCTACGCTTGGGAAATTTTCCTGCAGGAAATTGAAGCAGATTCGGCTGCGAGCAGTGATGTTGCGAGCGCACTATCAAGACAGGTAAATTAGTAATTTTTCTTTTAAAAGAGTTTGATGATGCTTTAAATTTATTTTAACTTTTTTGTTCCTTATTTCAATTGAAAAGTCTAAAGAAGCAAAATAAATAAAAAATAAAAATTTCATAAAAAAAATTTCGTTTCTAAGGTTTTTTTTTAATTTTTCAAGAATAAAAAAAAACAATTTCAAATATTATTTTTGTAATTTTTTTTTATTTAATTTTTATTTATTTATTTTTTTTTTTTTGCAAATTGACTTAAAATATTTTTCAAAATTCATTTTTTTTTATAAATTTTTTTCTGATTTAAAAAATTCATAATGAGGCGAATAAATTTATATAATATATCCATTTTTTGTCGTCCCCCCCTCCGATTTTGTCGAAAAAATTTAGGGGAAAAATAAAAATTAAATTAAAAAATCAAATATTTTTGACATTTTTTGGAATTTTGAAAAATAATGAAAAATTACTATGTATGATAATATTATTCAAAAAAACAGAAGAAACCTGCTTTAAAAAGACATTTCCTATTGAAATGTAGAAGAAAATTTTTTTTGAGTCACGTGACCAAAATAATTTTTTTTCAAAAATTTTTATTTTAGGAGATTTTATTTGATTTTTGTTCATTTTTAAGCTCAAATTTGAAAATAATATTAACCAAAATTAAATAAATGTTAAGAATCAACGTTTAACGTCTGAAAACGTTTAAAAATTACAAACAAAAAATTCAAAAATATTTATTTTTTTATTTCCCCCCCCCCTCATGAAAATCCTCATGGGACAAAAAATGAAAATATTTAAATTAACATTTTGAAAAATAATAATTAACGGTCAAAAATTCTTTAAACTTAATTAAAAACAATTTTTAGAGAAAAAAGTTAAGGTTAAAATAAGTTTTGGTAAAAAAATTTTCGAAGTTGAAAATTTTTAAAAAATTCAAATAATGAAAAAGGTCAAAAATGATAATTTTTCATAAAATTTTAAAATTTTCTTTTTTTTTAATTTTTCAATTAAACATTCGACAAAAATAAAAATTTAAAAAATAAATTTCAAGAGTCCTAATATTAAATTTATTTTCAGGTTTCACGATCCCTTCTAGAGAGATCATTTCATCGGAAAATTCAGAGCCGCAAAGTTTTTACACATCGTGAGTCCTTTGACACAATTATCGCAAAGACTGAAGAAAAACTATCAAAGGTAAGTCATGATGACGTCAATTCAAGCCCGCTTAGTTTTTTTTCCCTTATCACATGTGTTTTAACCATTTTTAGTGCCGAATCGATTACAAACAATGCTATGCAGCTCATCGACAAAATCCCACACAACATTCATTACAACAATATATTGACGCGCATAATGCCTATGTGCAACAACTGCATGCGACAAATGCCATGCTGGAGGCTTATCATTGTGACACAGTGCCGCAATTGTTGCAGGAGCTCGAAGAAATTTACGATGATTTGTGTAACATCATGTCGGAGGCGGTGCTGCAGGGCGCTGAAGCGATATCGGCCAAGGTACGTTAAAAGTTCCCATATTTGTCAGAAACTCTCTCTCTGTTAAAATGATTGATGGCATATCGCATCGTAATAATTATTATATGGTCGTAAAATAATGTATGGGGTTGGTGTTAAATAGACTTTTCATTCATTTTCTCCTTCTCCACTTTCGCACATCACAATTTCGTTGTACAAAAAACTTGCACAAGTCTCTTGCGCAAAAAAGTTGCGTGGAAAATTTTTCAAATTGAACAACTTCAACCGTCATCCAGCCATAGTAGGTCAAGTACCTTCGTATTCTAGTTAGTGAAACAATTGTTCAACTCACCTGTTTTTTAGTGTTCTTCAGCAATCGTGTTTCATTGCCTCCAGTTACATTTGTTATTTCGTTGATAAACACACAGACCTATGTGGAAAAGGTCACAACAACAACAACAACGACGACTTGGACTACAAGACTTAATGATGTTGATAATGTTCACATGTATGAAAGAAACATGAATATAACAATAATAATTGTGTGCTTAAATAAAAATGTTGGGATGTCATGCTTAGAAGTGGCATCCGGCGGCGAACGGAAGCCATAAGAAGTGCCAAGTGGAAGTGTTAAAACATCACATACAATTTTAACAAAGCTTTAAGCGATTTCAAAAAAACAATTTTTTGTAGGAAAAAAACCCTTTTTTCGCCACAGGGCAATAATAACAACGATGATAATGAGACAATTATATGAGAAAAGTTAGAATAAATTATTGTTACTATCTAGAGAGAGAGACGCAGGTAAAGTGCTGCGGCATTAAAAAAAATGCAAATTGTGGTTCTGAAAAACTTATCTTTTTAAAGCGACTTTTAAATGAGTCTAATGCAAAAATAATTGCAAACAAAGAGTGTGACTTTTTTTAGGTCAAGGTGGGCAGGAACTTAAATTAAAAGAAGGAATTTCTAGGCTATAAATCATTTTATGTGACAAAATGGTTGAACAAGATTTTCTTTGTTCCCAGTTGCTTTCTGATGCATATCATTTACTTCATCAGATAATAGGTTTTGTAAACAGCATGAAAAGAAACTTCTTTTATTGTTGTTTTTAGGCCAACGTAAAAGTTTTTGAAACTCTTCGAAAAGAAAAGATAAAAGCTCTTTTTGAGATTTAATTAATATTAAATTTTTATGAATTTCAATTAAATTTATTTTCAGTGATTTTTGAGTTAAAATTGCATTAAATTAAATCGATTTTAATTTTTGTTTAATTTTTTTAAATTAGGTATAGTTTTTGCTCTTAAAATATTTAATTTTTATTTAATTTATTTTATAAAAAAAAAATTAAAAAAAAATTTATAATTTAAATAAAAATAGATAAAAATTTAATATGCAAAAAAACTCACCGAAAGAATTTTAAACTGCAAATTCGAATACGTTCCTAATTTTTAGCCAAAAATATTTTTTTTTTAAATGTCTTAATTAATTAAAAAAGTTTTAAAAAAAATAAATTTTTAAAAATATAAAATTAATTAACAGGTTGATGTTTTTTCAATTTAATTTTAGGCCGTTCCAAATTTTTTCCGATGTTTTTGTCCCAAAAACTTTTTTTCAAAATGGGGGGGGGGCAAAATAAAAAAAAAATTTTGAAATACTTTTTCATACAAAATGACAAAATTTTAAAAATTTTTGATCAAAAATGGATATTTTAGTTATTTTTATGGTATCTACATTGAGATTTGATAATTTAAATTTTATCTTAGAGTATTTCAAGATAAAAATTTAAACAAAAAATTTTCGTAAAAAAACTGTCAAAAAATTTTGAAAAATAATTTTTTTGAAAAAAATTTTAAAGAAGAAAATTTATGTTAAAATACGATTTTTAATACGAAAATTCTTAAAAATTAAAAATTTTTTAAAAAATTTTGGAAAATTCCTTGAAAAAATATGAAAAAAGACCAAAAAACGGTCAATTTTGATGAAATTTTTAACTTTTTTTTTTATTTTGCCCCATTGGATTTTCGGCTTTTGAAATGGGGCATGGGACAAAAACATAGAAAAAATTTGGAGCGGCCTTAATTAATTTTTTTTAAAAAAATAAAAAAAATCTTTAATTAATGTTGATTTTTTTTCAACTTTTTTTTTTATTTTTTTTATTATTTTTATAAAATTAATTAAAAGATATTTGAAATAATTTAAATTTTTAAACAAAAAAATAGTTTAGATTTTTATATTATTTTATTCTATTTGTTTAGTTTAATTACAATTAATTTTAAAAACGGACCACAGGACGTTAAAGTACATTTTTTTTTCTCCAGAATGCGATAAAAAAAGTTTTATATGATGGTTTTTCGTAAGTTTTCTTGTACATAAAACGGAAAATATCACACAATGACATTCCTAGGTATGTTTGGCTGCAGAACATTTGTACAAGAGATTGTTTAAGAAGAAAAGAAGTATTTTTGTGTGCAGGAAATGAGAAGAACACACAACAAAACTGAAGGGAAAGTTAAAATTAGTTTTAAATAGAAAATCTCCCCATTGCAAAAAAGTTTCTCTTTTCTGTCTTTCCGAGAGACGCGTGCATCTCTCAACAACTGCAGACTTCCGTTCCGTTATGTCCTCTTTATACTTTTATCACAACCAGAGACACAATCACTCTAAAAATAAAAAAAAAATCACAAACAAAAGCGCCTCGGGAATAATAACAAGCAGTTTTTAATTGTCGCAAATAATTAGTAGTGACATAATTCTTGTCGTCGCTTCTTGAAAAAAAAAATCTTCGTTTTAATGAAAGTTTGTTTGATGAAAATTTCCTCGAATTCCGGATGAAATTAAGACAGAAAACTTTATGTTTTTTTTTTCGGAAGATAAACAATTCAGCTGAAATTTAATCATTTAACAAACACCACAGGCGTTCTCGTTTCGCGTCATTCACAGTCACACGTAGGTGTCTAATTACGCATAAAGTTAATTTTACAAGACACTTAATACGCAAATTGTTCATTGCACGGAAACACGTGATACCGGAGATGGAAAAGTTTTGGTTTTTTACCAGGGTCCAAGTAAAAACCCTACAATTTTTTTTTTTTTTTGATTTATCAACAATTTTTTGTTCATTTTTTCTCGATTTAAAAAAAATCAGCAAAAATAGAAAAAATTAAAATTGTTGCTTTAAAGACATTTTAAATAATTTTACCGTAATGTAGATTTCTTATGGAAAAAAATATTACTTTGAAATATTTTATAAAATGCGTTCTAAACATTTTTAAAAACTTTTGAATTTTTAATTTCGCAATTAATATTTTAAATTAATAAAATTAGATAATATTTTTTTATTGATTTTAATTATAAATAATTAAATTAAATTAAATTCGAATTTTTAATAAATTATTCTAATTCTAATTAATTAATTTAAAATTTTTCAAAATTTTAATTATTGAATTTATGTTTTGATTTTTTTTAAATTCCAAATTTTCGTAAAAAGTTTAAAAATTTTTTGAAATTGCACTTATTTAATATTTTAAATATTTAATTAATAATAAATATTTTTTTATTTACCTAAATTTAATTTAATTTAATTCGTTGATTTTTTTGCAACTCAATTTTCAAACTTTAAAAAAAAATTAAAAAATATTTGATCAACTTTTTAAGAAAAAAAAATATAAAGTAAATAAAACAGAATTTTTCAATTTTTTCTTTTTTTTTTTTTAATTTTCCGTAAATGAGAATTTCAGGTTCCCACACTTTTTACACCACCTCCGCCGTGATTACTGAGAATTTAATCATTTTCTTTGTTTTATGTTGGAATTCAGTCATGCACATAACCGCCGACGAATAAAAAAAAACGAAAATTCAGACACAAAAGTTAATTGCTCCGTGTTACAAGTAATTCTTAACTTTTCTTTTCATCTCATCAAGCACACACCACCTCATTAACCGTATTTCATGCAAGCATGTGGTACGCATTATGTTGTCGCACCATCATCATCATCATCAACAACAGCAAAATCTTTCGTTACGACGACGTACGTCATACCGAAGCCCTTGTGTATCTATTTAAATTGTGTTAAATAAACATTTTAAAAGTTATTCTTTGCCACTTGTTGCGCATTTTGGTATCATCATCATCAACATCATTTATTTGACTTTGGGAAATTTTGCGAATATCTTGTTGTTGTACGACTTCATGTCGTCTTACGAAACTTTATCGGAGGTAATTGGAGGTATTATTGTGATTGGTATTAGGCAGACAAAAATACAATATAATCCGATTTGCTCGTTTTCCTGTTCAAGTTATGTGCTTTGTGTGAAAATATTTCTCGGAAAATCTTCAATTTGTAGAAATTTTTCATAGTAAAATACCTGTCGTCTCCATTATTTCAGGCATCTGATCAAGCAAAACGCTACGATGGACTTGCGGGTCAGTGCAAAAACATCAACGGGTTTCAAGATTTGCAGAGTTTTGCACGCAGCATCCAACTCCCACCCAATGCTCAACGTGTGCCAAAGAAGGCTTTTGCCCCGCCGCAGCCGATTGCTGGCGAGACAGACGAAAATAACGAGTATGGGGTGAGTTTTAAATTTTTTTTTCTCGTTGAAATTTATCTTTTATTGACATTAATTCGTGTGTAGGACGGTAACATGCCAATATTTAAAAATGAATTGGTAATTGAACGTGGAGGTACACTTGTGTTGCGCCCATCTCTTGATCAGCTAAAACGTGAAGCCGCTGAATTGGAAACGCAAATACGTCAATTGCAGGTAGGCTTTCGATATTTACTTACTTTCTGTTTTTTTTTTTGTTTAAAAATAAATAAGAATGTTCTAGATTTATTTAAATTTTTTGTCTCACAAAAGTTTCTTCAAAGTTTCAAATTAAAAAAAAATATTTTTAAATACTTTGTCTAATCAAATTACTTTTGGAATAATTTTAGAGATTTTATCAATATTTAAAAATTAAAATTATCTAAATAATTGGAGTAAAAAAAAATAGAAAAAAAAAATATAAATAAAAGTAAATATTTATAAAAAATTTTGAAAATTAATTTTAAATATTTTTTTAAAGGTACAAAATAAAATTAATTAAAAGTTAGTAATTTTTCTTTCTTAGGAAAATATTATTTTTATAATTTTATTTTATTTTTATAATTTAAAATAAAAATCTTAAAAAAATTGTAACTTTTGACGAAATTATATTTTTTTATTTTATTTTCTGAACAATGGAAAAAAATTAAAATAAAAATAAATTTGTATTTTATTAAAAAAATTAGTTTAATTTAATTACCTTTTGAATTAATTAGCATTTAAATTATTTTATTTTTCTAAAATCCTTAAATTAGGATTCTGTTGAAGTTTTGGTTCGCACGCAAATGCGAGGTCTCGAAGGGCAGTTGTACAACAAGGCCAACGAGTTGCAGGAAGACATCTCGATGAAAAAGTTCGATTTGCGAGCGAAGGAAATTCATTTGGCTGCCGTTCAAGCACAAGTAAGTGAAAATATTACGTTGAATTTTTCATGATGGCATTTACCTGCGGAATGAATGAAACGGTTGCCTGCACATGAATGGAATATCCGCTTTTTTATTTTATTTTTTTTTTCGTCGTGTCTGTGTGTGAAGTGTATGCATAACTAAACTACTGGAACATTTATCTTCTTGTTTGTTTACTTTCCTTTTGTTTTTTGGCTAGAGATTTATCTTATTTTTTTCATATCATCCGTTACCTTGGCATCGTTACGTGACGTCTCATCTTTTAAAGTAATAAAAAGCCTTTTTGATAAATCTGCGCCATTTACTCGTATTTCTTTTTTCGAGATTTCAAGTCAATTTATTGGAGTTTTTCTAAAAGATTTGTAAATTTTGAGATTTTTGCAGTAAATTTAATTTAATATTGATCTAAATTTTTTGATGACGTTAATAAAATAATTTTAAATTAAAATTTTTTAACTAAAGAGATAAAATAATAAATAATTTTAAAAAGAAAGTTAATTAATTTAAAGTAAAAATTAATTTTAAAAACAAAATAAATGCTATAAAAAAGTTTTCAATTATTTTAGGTCCTAAGTTGATGGAAGATGAGAGTAAAAAATAACAATAATATTTTAATGAAAATTTTTCAGTTTTTTTTCTAAGCTTGCTTCTTCCATAATATTTTTTTAAATATTTAAGAATTTTCAATAAATTCTTTGATTCATTTTTTAGCGAAAAAAATATAATTTTTTATAAAAATTTAATAATAATAAATTTATAATTTTATGATTTTTTTATTTTATAAATTTATAAATTATAATTTTAAATTTCATAATAAATTTATTAATGATTTTTAATATAAACATTTAATAAATTCAAATTAAAGTTTTTAAAATAATTTTTGAGTCAAATTTATTTTTTATATCAATTTGATAAATTTTTTTTCCAAAACTACTGAAAGGAAAAAAAACTTTGGTAAAAATTTCAGATACAGATCTTTAAAAAAAATAAAATTTTTATATAATAACGGACGAACAAAGCCTAACTGATTTTTTTCTTATTTAAATATGCATCAAATCCCCGAATAAATAAAAAAATAAATCGATCAGTTTGACACAGACAAATAGTCAAACACGAAAATACGTGAGATAATTGACAAACAAATGTTCAATCAATGCAACGTAATTCGACGTAATCTCTGTGAAATAATGATAATTTACTCACTATTAAAGTAATTTGACTTTTCCCCTGAAATACTTTATCACTTTCAAGGTTAGGTCAACAAGGTTCAAAAGGTCAGAAGGCATGTCATGCGACACTCGGTAATAATCGTTATTGAATTGCATTTCTAAGGAGAAAAAAAAAACAAAACAAAAAATCATCATTGCCCCTTTTTCTTGGCTCGCTCGTAAAAAAATTGTAAATCAATACCCTCGAAGCGTTCACGAGTCAAATGACGAAGTTTCAAAAACTAACACAATAAAAGTGGAGCACTTTTATATTAGATTGTTCCTTATTTTATTTAAACGTGAGTCAAGTACAAGTCTACATGACTTTGACTTTTTGCTTTTTTGATTGAAAATGTAGGAATAGCGTGACTTGTAATAAAAAAAAAATGAAAATTTCTATATTTATCGATATCGCCGTGATTCGTCAGTTGAGGTGAAACGAAGTGGATTTGCCATCAAAATCACGTGTTTTTGAACACATTTCGTCTATTGCTTCACTTCAACATCAAGGAAATTTATGAATAGACGCAAATAAGGCAATAAATATTGCGTTAAATCAAAAATCTCGCAAATATTCAAATTAAGTCATCATTCAATCTGAGACGTGTTTCGCTTCGTAGCTGCGGCAGCGACGGCAAAAATAGACAAAATTAATTTTCAAAATAACAGACAGACATATCATCGTGACATGACGTGGGTTGTATAAATGATTCAAATAGGATTCAAATTAAAATGAGGAAAAAAATCCGTGAAAGGAGGAGGGAAAATAGTTCAACTGTGTATTCAAATAAAATGACTAGCAAAACTTTTTTTATTTCATTTTCGTTATTTATTTATAGAAAAATTTTGAGTTTTCAGACAAAAATATTTGAATAGCGTATCATGGAGATATTTTAATGAACAGACATCTCGCAAGGGAATTGTTTAAGTGGAGTGCTTTGTAGGTTGAACGCAATTTTTTTTCAAATTGATTTTTTTTTAATTAATTAAAAATTTTGATCAATTTTAATTAAATTTTTAATGTTTAAAAATTAAAATATCTTGTGAAAATTTTAAATGAATAATTTTTTTCTTGAATATCTTTGAAAATTAAAAAAAAATCAAAAAATGATAACTATGACTCTCAAATCTTTGATTTTATTTTATCGCATGTGAAATTTAACAAAAATAATGAAAACGCCTGGTACTTTTTGAGCTTTATGAAAAAAAAAAATTTTAAATACATATGTACCAAATTTATTTAAAATGATTTCTGCGAAAATTAAAACATTTTTAACATTTTTGTCATTTCAAAATTTTTTGATTCTATTTCTAATAAAAAAAGTTAAAAAAAAATATTTTTTTTTCTATCAAGTTTCTCAAAATTATTAGAGCAAATTTTCCAAATTTTTATTTTTTAATTATTTTTAAATTTTTTAAGAAATTGAAAAAAAAATCTGGAAATTGGATTTGGCCTTGAATGGAACTGAATATTATTTTTTTTTGTTATTTGCAGCAAAAATTAATTTTTTTAAAAAATAAATTGTCAAAGTTCAGATTTAAAAAAAAAATTTTTTTCTGTTAAAAAAAATGATTTAGATTTGTTTTTGAATTTTTTAAAAACTTTTCGGAGAAAAATTTAATATTTTTCCTAATTTACTTCCCTTTAAACTATTTTTTGTTGATTTTATGAAGTTTGTGTTTTTTTATTATTTTTTTAATTTTTGAATATTTCTTCTTTAAAAAAAAAAAATACGTCAAATTTAATTTTATTATTTTCAAAAAATTTTTCTTTGTATTAAATTTGTAAATTTTTTTCCAACATTTTTTGTTAAATATTCATTAAAAAATTTTACACATTAATACGTTCATAATTTTATTTATATTAAAACTTAAAAAAAATCTTAAAATTGCTTTAAATTTAAAAAAACACGAAAAAAGCGTTCAACCTACCTGCTCGTCTCACTCATTTTAAAAACAACAATTCAAACAAGACAAAAATGCACAAAAAAAATACAAATGAATGAAAAGTTTTTTGTTTGTATAACATGTTGTTATACATTCTTTTTCACATCGTGCTTCTTTTCATTCATCGCCGAGCCGTTTTTATTGTTGTTGCACAAAATTTGAATATAAATGACTCAAATGAATGCAAAACTGCTACTACTAAGGTGATAAGGAGGAATGTGTCAATTATCTCAGAGAATAATCGACGTGCATTTTCTTCTGCAAGTCATCGTGCTAAATGCTTAGTGTCATTTTTTTGCATACACGTGACATGACTTCGCAACAAAAAACGAGAATTTTTAAATAAAATTCCGCTTAATTTCAATGATCATTCAATGATTACTCGCAGGTCATGGTATAATTTGTGCATGGCCCATATGATTGCTCTTCCAGTTTTGTGTCACATGTGTGTGCTGGAATGAACTGGCATAGTCATCATTAGGACAATTATAACAGTTCACTGCGCATGACTTGATTTGTTCATTTTATTTTAAAGGTAAATTTTATTTTTATTTAATTTAAAAAAAAATTTTTTTCGTTGAATTTTATTTTTTTTATAAAAAAAAATCAAGAATTCAAGAAAAAAAATTTTTTTTGAACGTTATGAAATCCGTGAAAAACGCCCCTTCGTGGCTCTTCGGATAAAATCATCTGTGCCCGATCCTGCATGGGACATACGAAAAAAGGACCGGTATGTCTACGGTGATTTGCGCATGTATTGGTAACATTTTTTTGTCTGTGTTGGAGTAAAAATTTCCCGACAACACCACAATTTCACCGTTTACTTTGTATCATAACTCGCCAGTTTATTTCTAGACGAGCTGAGGTAAAGAACACGCGCATTATCCGTCTCTCCGTTTCGCAGCAGAGTACACACAGGACCAGTTATTATCTTTGTGTGTTTGGTATATATGTGCGTCTCGTGCAGCTGTGTCGCGTAGCAAAAATATAATTATTATTGTGAAAGGGAATCACGAATAAAAATACCTAGAAAAACACGAAAAAATTGGCGAAAATCGCCCATTAACAGTGAGAAACGGACGAAAAGTCTCGCAAGTGAACCGAAATTCCTTGAAAACGAAAAGTTTTAATACAAAAACTGCTCCAATTTAATCAGCACATCATCATTCGACGACGACGACAAGGTGTGTATTTGTGCAAGCAACGACGAGTAAAAAATTGTACAATATGCAAAAGTAAATTCATCGGTGAATGATTGAATGATTTTGAATTGACAACGAGTAAAAAACTCTCGTGTGAGGAAATTTCACACAATAACGAACGGCAGTGGAAAGAGAGTGGAATAATCGGTAAATTTTCCACTTTAAAGAATTCTTTTTAGTGCAAAGCTAATGCAAGTGGAAAATAACTATCTTCAAAAAGTCATAAAAAAAAGTACTTGAGATAATTTTTCAAAATAAAAAAAAAGTTGAGCTTAATTGCAAGTGATACAAAGTGTTGTGTTATTGTGCACAATAAATATTAAAATAAAAAAATATACATATAAATATTTTGCTTGTTGATTTTTTTTTGGCGGCGTACGACTATAATTAATGATATAAAAATATTTATACGCGCGATGAAAGATAAATTTTAGCGTAAATAAGGGTAGATTGGTTAAAGGATACACACTCACAGGCACAAAGAAATAAACGGAGCAAGTTGCGTTTGGGAGGTTGATGATTATTTTCGCTCAAAGGCAGATTATTATTTTGAAAAGGAGAAAATTAAATCGGATTAAAATTATTAGCATTTAAAAAGAGAGAGAGAAAAATTCTTGGAAAAAAAGTTTTCAATCTAAATATCTTTTATCAAATTAATGATGGGTAAGAAGGAATGAGATATTTTTTTTATTTTTTCGTGAATTTGATCTAAAAATAACATGAAAAAAGGTCAGATTCTGTAATATTTTTGTAATAAAAATCGATCGACTTTTGATTGGAGATTTTGATCTCAGTTTTGTAAAATAATATTTACGTCAGACCTTTTTTCTTCAGTGAAAAGCAAATAATAAAATTTTAAAAAATTTATAATTTCGTAAAAAAATATTAAAAATTTTGAATAAGGATATTTTAAAAAATAATCATCAAAAGTCGAAAAATTGTAGAATACAAAGAAAAAAATTAAAAACATTGTTAATGTCCCAAACTTTTAAACAGGGCCAAAAAAACTTCAATTTTTAATAAAACTTAGGTAAAGTCACTTCAATTTTACTTTCATACTAAGTGACTTATTTCAGGTTTTAAAATTTTAAGAACGAATTTTTTCCAATTAATTTAATTTAATCAGTGGAAAAAAACTATATTTTTTATAGCCCTCAAATTTTTACATGGAGATTTCATGAATCTTTTTTAAGGATTTCGAAAATTTTCCATTTAAAAGTTTGAGATCCCAGAGCCTTAAAAAATGTTATTTCGGTACCCAGTGGGACGAATGAAAATAAGGCCCTCAAATTTTTACATGGAGATTTCATGAATTAATTTTTTTTAAGGATTTCGAAAATTTTCCATTTAAAAGTTTGAGATCCCAGAGCCTTAAAAAATGTTATTTCGGTACCCAGTGGGACGAATGAAAATAAGGCCCTCAAACTTTTACATGAAGAAATTTATGATTTTTTTTTATTTTTTCAAAAAAATTAAAAATTTCAACAATTCAATTTCCATTTAAAAAATTTAAGGGCCTTATTTTCAAGACACCAGAGCCTTAAAAAGTTATTTCGGGAATTAAAGTAATTTATTATCTAAATTTCCCGATTTCATCGAAAAAAATGTGGCATGATATTTTTTGATCGTTTTGTGTTAGTTAGGCCTAAAATAGTCGAAAAAACCTAAATTCAAAATCAAAGGCGGATCCAGAGGGGGGGGGGGCAATTGCACCCCTTTTTGAAACTTAAAAAGCACTAAAAATCACAAAAATGACAAAAAATTTAACAAAAAAGTTGATTTTATACAGATTTGCACCTCCCCCCCCCTTCGTGGTTCGCTGATACCACTCATTAATCCGCCAGGATTTTAAATATGATATTTCTATGCCACAAAAAAAACTCAATCATTCATAAAATCCATTTCAAGAAATACTTTTTTGATGAGGAAACATATTTCATACCTCATTTGAATGCCATCAACGTCTCCTTGCGATATTGATTAAACCAAAGTGACGAAACAGCAAACCTTGTGGGATGCATCTTAAAAAATGCAATATTTTACATGAAGAAAATTCAAATTTCCCTTATCACAACATTGCAAGCAATCAAGTTTGCTGCCGACTACGACGACGACAACTTGTCATGCCTGAATAAATCATCAACCTCGAAACCAAACAAAGCTTCTTCCTATACTTGTTTTCTCCGTTAATCCTTCGCTGCCTCCTACACACACATAATCTACCGTTATTCTACGTTATCCTATATACGTTTTGCATTATTCAAAAAGGAAAACTGCAATAAAGTAAACAAACTCTGTTTGATTGGAAATTCAATCCAAAAATTTATATACACTCGACAGAGGCTCCAAGCACCACCGACTCAGTGAACATTGTGATATAATTCTCTTTTAAATACTAAATTATTTAAAATACAAAAGTTACACTGCATTATTAACCAGCAGAAAATGTGTACTTGTAATCGTTGTTGTTGTTAAAATTATTATTATTGTTGTTGATATTACAACTACGAGAGAGAGAGACAGTTCACGTCACTTCATCCTTCGTGCGAAACATGCAAAAGTGATTGCTTCGTAACATAAATAAGCAATTATTACTCGACATATTCAGGCTCGAGTCTCGCAGTGAATTTATGCTATCTGAATAAATTCTTGTAAAAAGAACACGAAACGCCAGACAGGTACTGTATCATCTTGCCAGACTCTCAAAAATAAGATAAAATAAATAATTGTAAAAATTTAGTACCTTTAAAAAAAAAACAAGTAGAAGCGCACAAAATTCGTACATGCCTTTCGATCATCGGTGACAAAAAAAATAAACTCATTGAATTGTCTCGAAAACGACAATTTTTGTTTTTTGTTCGTAGCTCACAAAAAAAAAATTTTAAACCACCACCATCGAGGACTGTGATATTTTTTCATTGATAAATATTGTTAACTTGTCATCGCATAAGACAACGGGAACACTTTTTTGTACCAAAAGTAAAAATTAATGAACCGACAAAATTAAAAGTGGCAGGTTCTTGTGACGACGCTTAAGTGTATTTCGTTTTTTATCGTTGTTGTTGTTGTTGTTGAGTCAACAACTCACACTCGTCACACGTCAAAAAAGATTTTTACACGTATACGCACAAAATTTAATGTAACAAGGGTGTTCAATGGGTTTATTAGCGTGGAGGGTACGAAAATGTCTTGTAAGTACTGTTTTTTAGCACATCATCCGAATGACACCGCAAACTTTTTTCCTTGCTTTCTTTTTTCTTACTTCTCTTCTTCTTCTTCTTCTTGTCTTGTAAATTTATGTGCTATTTTCCATATTACTCAAACATATCCGTAAATTTTTGTATATAAATGTATATTTTCTTGTACATATGTGCTTGATAAAAAAAAATTATACGTGTTGCCCACAGAAAGAAGCAAAAAACGAGTTCAAAAGGTCCAATATTTAAAATGGTTCAACCCTATGTTGTTGTTGTTGATGTTCTTCCTGTAATAATATACAACAACAAAAAAAAACCGACACTTTGCTTTCTACTGGCTGTACATGCGAAACGTAAACTAAACGCTAACTAATAAAATGTGGTCGTCCATTTATATTGAATGTCCTCGTCTTTTGCATGATTGTACTATACCTAGCTTTTTTCCTTGAATATTTCTTTGGCTGCTCGAAAAGCTGTAATTTTTGCAGAAATTTTGTGAAAACTCGTATTTGAAATGGGTTGACCTACCGCAATGGATTAGAGTGTTGTGGGTTGGCATTTGATGTGATATGAAAGCTTTGAATTAAATTTGAATAAATAACCAGGCAACTCCACATTTAACTGGTACTTAAGAAAATTTTATTAAAGGATTTTTTTGTATGAACTTCAAAGGGAAATATGGTTACAAATATGTTTATCAATGATTTTTCATGAAAATTTATTTATTTGTGACAAATTTTGTTTTTCACGGGAAAACATGTTTTTCGCGTAATTTGGTTATTTTTTTCCATTTGATGAAAAACATTTGAATTTTATTAAATTAGTGTCTACCAACTAAATATATCTGCAGGAAATGTAAACATTAAGCCACATTTTTTTGGCAGAATTTTTTTTACGATATTTATAAAGTTTTCAAAATTTTTTGTTTTAAAATTTTTAAAAAGTATTAATTAAGAAACAACGAAAAAACTAAGATACAAAAAAAAAATGTTTGGCTCCACAATACATTTAACTGAGATACACTTACCAAATATCAGAAGAAAGTTCCTGTTTAGACATAGTTTAATAGTCGGAACATCCGCCCGGAAAGTGGAAGAATCTGATTCGATTCTAGATGTTTTTGCAGAAAATTTTTAGCTCTTATTTCTCTTAGAGGATCCAAAAGAAAAAAACAAGAATCTTAAAGAATTTAAAAAAAATGAAGAAAAAAAATATTTTTATTAAATTTTCTGATATTTGAAGTTTTTTAATTTATTTTTTCTGAAAAAAATCTCTTTTCCTTGCTTTTATTTAATTTTATTTTCTTATGAAAAATTAAAAAAAAAAAAAAAAAATTGAAATGTTTTGCCAAATTTTTACATAAAAAAATTATCAAAAGTATTATAAATGTAATAATTTTTTGGTTCGAGGACTTTGTTTTTTTCTTTTCTCATTCATATTAATTTATATTACTAAAAAATTTTAATATATTCAACGTTGAAACATTGAAATATTACTAAAACTTTAATATTATTATTGTATTATTGTCATTTTTTGAAAATTCAGATCAAAATATTTGTAATTTTGGTATAAAATTCCTGAAAGATATTTTTTAGCATGAAAAATTCGTCAAAAAGAGTATTTTCTTTTTTACAACGACCGAGGAAACATTTGAGGTGATACTCGAAATCAAGTTTGTACTCAAATATTACAAGCACTCGATTTGATACTCGGGTTCTTAAAATTATCGAGTAATTAGAGCTTTTCTTTTTAGTGTAGAAAAATAAAACATTTTGAAACAATAAAATTATTTTACACGATTTATCGTTCAAAGAGGGTAACATTTCTAATATGATCAATACAATAAATTTTTTATTCGATAAGATCAAGTTTCTCTCTAACTTTTATAGCTAAAATTGAAAAATTGTTAAAGTTAAAGAAATTCTTGAGCTCAAAAAATCTCTTAAAGCCCATGAAAAAATGAATGATTCTTGAAAGTGTGATTTAATAAATCCAAAAATAATACTCAATAGCTCACAAAAAGAAATTGAATCGTGAAAAACACGTTCGTTTTGACACCTTGCAATAAATAACGACCATCCTCTCACGTTTTTCTTTTCATATTCCCATCGAAACAGAGGGAAAGAGCATTATCATTTCAAATGTGACTCGTCGCGATTTTTCTTCAAACTCCATTATTATGATATTTTTTCCATCGTCTCGCACTCCATATCACAATAATAATTTATCTACCACAACAACCAAATAAATGCGAATGTTTGCTCCAAAATTGACACCAATTTATTAGACAATCCACCTATATTTTATTGTTATTTTGATTCCCAGATGATCAAATCACTCTCAATTCTATGGTACATTTATTTTTCGATCTGCGAGATTTTCATTATATTTATTTCGCTCGTCGTCGTCGTCGTCTCCGTCGAAACGAATTCAACTAAAAACAAAAAATTGGAATAACAAAACGTACCATTGCTGCTCAAATTAATGGTGGTGTACAATTTCATGCTTTTTTTCTGTGATTTTTATTCTGTGTTTTTTGTTTCGTTTGGCAATAATAGTTTGATGTATTTTTTTTTTCGGGCAGCCCTCGGTCGCGTCACATGTACATTGTATTTTGGGTACGTTGGGGAAAAATAACATCAAAATGAAATGTGCATTGATTTAAAAAGTTTATTATTATGGCGTGTTGTGGGTCTCGCAGACGAGAACTAGGACAACGTTCACTTAGGAAAATTAAAAAAAAAATTCCGTTGTGCTCGAGTGACCACGGACGTTTCTAATTAACAACGGTTGATTACTTTGAAGGAAACCTTCCCAAAGCGGGGCAAAAAAAAATAGTTTCACAGATCATTAAGCACTATCAAAACTTTCAACGAAACCTCAACATTTTTTTATATATCAGAAAACATATTTTAACTTTTCTATTATCTGTCGGTTTAAAAGTTGGTGAATTTAAGTCCATATGAACATAAAATTACCTAACGATTCCGCATTTTGATTGTTTTAACCACGTTTTAACCACGTGGTTTCTTTAAATTTTTTAAACACGTGGTTTATATAGAAAAAGTTATTGACCACGTGGTTAGTCAGCTTAATTCTTTATATCCACGTGGTTAATTTAATTATTGAAACCACGTGGTTTATTAATTTTTTTAATCCACGTGATTATTTTAACCACGTGGTTTATTTATTTTTTTTAATCCACGTGATTAATTTAATTTTTTAATCACGTGGTTTATTCAATTTTTTTAATCCACGTGATTTATTTAATTTTTTAATCACGTGGTTTATTTAATTTTTTTAATCCACGTGATTAATTTAATTATTTTAACCACGTGGTTTTTTTAATTATTGTAAGCACGTGATTAATTTAATTATTTTAACCACGTGGTTTTTTTAATTTTTTAATCCACGTGATTAATTTAATTATTTTAACCACGTGGTTTATTTAATTTTTTAATCCACGTGATTAATTTAATTATTTTAACCACGTGGTTTCTTTGAATTTTTAATCCACGTGATTAATTTAATTATTTTAACCACGTGGTTTTTCGCTTTTTTTAATCCACGTGATTAATTTAATTATTTTAATCACGTGGTTTAATAGTATTTTTTTTAATCCACGTGATTAATTTAATTATTTTAACCACGTGGTTTATTCAATTTTTTAACCACGTGGTCATCAAATTTTTAAACTGAATTTCTTCAAGAAACGTGAAAAAGATTTATCGTCTAGACCGGTCAAAAAAATCAAAAGGTTAAAACTCATTTGAATTCAAACTACAGAGTCAAGTCTCGAGCCACAATCGCCGCTGAAAAAAACTTAAAATATGTGCGTTACTTTGACCAAATGGCCTCCACACAAATCCACGTCTATTTATGGTCTATTTAACACCGACACAAAAAGCAACTTAGAGAGAAAAAGGATACAAAAGTTACTCGTTGTACTTGTCGTGTATGACGTGTGTACATAAAAATCCCATATTTATTATCGCTTAAAGCTGTCAGAGAGATATTTTTTAGCACATACACACTCACATAATACACCACTTTTGTAGATTAACTTTTAAAAGCTTCTCATTTAAAGACATGAAATACAATACTTATCGTGTTTCCATCTGCCTGTCTGTTGCCTGCCATGCCTGCTGCATGCAAGAATAACAAAAACTACGAAAAAAAAGTTAAAAATAGATCGAAAACTGGCTTTTCACCGTCTATTTAGCAGACAATGCAACATTTCTCTCGCTAATTCTTCCACACATCCATTTCCGCCACGTAGGTACATTTTATTGCATTTCAAGAATTCTCGCTCATCGTTACACACTGAGTGAAATTAATGTACTAAATCTTCGTATAACATCAATTAAAATAATTATTTTGCCAACTTTTTACACATACGTGCATCCACACACATTTTTCTAGCGCACATGGTGGGAGTTCTTTGAAAGCATGCGAAAATTCGCATGTAGGAGGATGCACTTTTGAGGATAAAAAACAGCAATCGTGTCGAAATGAATGTTTTTGTGTTACACTTACACTTTTGTGATGCAAGTGCTTCTTGAGTCAATGGAAATTCCCATTCTCGCGAATTTCCTTTGAGACTTTTGTTATCATTTCTGCATTTTTTTTTAATGGATTGCATAAAATTAATTGGAATTTTATGGAATTGCGTGATTTTTGCAGTAAGATGTTTTTTTTTGAAAAAAAGGTTTCCAAATTTAAATTTTTTTTTTATTTTTTGAAAATTTTCAAAAATTTATTTAATTTATTTAAAATTTAAAAAAAATGTGGAAAAATTCTTATAAAAATGATTCTAAAAAAAATATTCGGAGAACTTTATTATTCAAAATTGCCTAAAATGCTTGAGATTTTAAAATAAGGGTTTCAAAAATTAAATTAAAAAATTATTTATGGAAATTATCTTAAGATTTATTAATTTTTATTTATAATTTTTCAGTTTTTTAATTTTTTTTATTATTTTTTATTTTTTTTTTAATATTTAAATATTTATTTATTTACTTTTTGAGAAAATTTAAAAAAATTAAAGTTAAAAAAAACTTTCGCTGATTTTGAGAGCTTTTTTTGAAAAAAAAAATTTTTTCGAGAAAAATTAATTTTAGAAAAATTTTCTCTTTAAAATTTGGAAATATTCTCCCACTGAACCATAAATTGAATTCCAATTTGAATTAAAGTCACATAATGGAGACGTCTGGTATTTCACGCCACATTTCCATTACTTATCATTAAAAGCACGTGCGGGTCACTTTTTCGTGCGTTTGAATTTGTCAAAGCGTCAAAAGCAAGCAATTTTCCATCGATTTTCCTCCAACCACAAACAGTAGAGTCGAACCGCAGCACATCCGAAATATCGCTACGGCAATCAGCCACAGCAGTTACTTATCTCGAGAAAAATAATCTATATGGTAACAACGTTACAATTGTGACAAATCGAACTTTTTTTTGTGTCTGTGTGTCGTGATAAGAAATTTTTCCTCAATTCCGACACAGGATTTGAATAACGAGAGAAAAAACTAGCAGAAAATGTAAATTTCATGCGACAATTTTTAATATCTTGACTTTTAAATTCAAGTCTTAACAACTAAATCCATGTCACGTGTCACGTATCTAGGTTTTAATTTGAATTTTGAGGTTTTTTTTTAAAAAAGTTGCATACGGAAAATGGTTAAATGTAGGGAAATGGAATAATTTTCCAACTGAAATTATGAAAACCTCAGATGAGAGAAAAAAAAGTTTTTTTCCGAAACATGAAAAAAGAAGAAAAGAGGAATTATTTGCTTTTATATTGTATTGTAAATGATATTGTCGGGTTTATTGTGAGTGTTTGTACGACTAAAACTACAAAACTTTAATGTGTCTGTGTACGTAAGGACAAGGCTTTATTATTTATGAGTGCAGATTACAATGAAACGTATAGCAGAATATGAATGAAGCAGCCAGGAGTGATGTTAAGCTTTTTATTCGTACGTTTTTTTTTTCTTTTCTCCTCTTTTCTGGCTGGCTTTATTTCATTATAATTTTATGTTTGTATAACGATGATCATTGTGTTACAATGCGATTTTATTGTTATACAATCCGAAATTTTCTTATTGTAGATTTTTTTTCTTTGGAAGACGAAATGCTCGGTGAATATGAAATAATAAATTTTTGTGGCGTAGGTTTTTTTTGCGCAGTCATAATTTGAGTTATTCATTTAAAAAAAACATAAAGAGATAAATTATGATGTTGTAACTTATGGGTATTGAGTTGCAAAAAAAATATGGTGAATTTGAAAAGTTTTTGTTTATTAGTATAAACTCCCAATAATTCCAATATTTTTAGTTGATTGATTTACAAAAGTTTCTGGAGTAAAGTGTTTCACTTCGATTTTTTTTTATTTTACAAATTTTGAGCGCATTTTGTTTTGTTTGATAAAATATTTTCTTAGATTTAACTTGTGATTTTGATAAAAAAAAATAATTTTTTTATAAATATTAAAAAGTGACTTAAAACATTCAAAACTATTAATTTCTTTTAATTCTAAAAATTCAATTTGGAGAATAAATTTTCGAAATTTTTGAATTTTCGAATTTGTCGAAAAATTTCAGGGGGAGAAATAAAAATTAAATTACAAATTTAAATATTTTTGACATTTTTGAGAATTTTTTGAAAAAAAAAATCATAAAGTATATCAAAGCAAAAATATACCAAAGAATAGGTAAATTTGCTTAAACAAGACAAATTAAATACAGATGAAAAAATTTTTAAAGTCACGTAACCAAAATAATTTTTTTTTTCAAAAGTTTTTATTTTGTAAGATTTTGTTTAATTTTTCTCTAATTTTGAGTTCAAATTTAAAAAAAAAAATATGTTAATTTAAAAAGTAACGTTTAACATCCAAAAACGTTAAAAAATGATAAACAAAAAATATATATTTAAAATAAAAAAATATTTTTATTTGAATAGTTTTCATTCTACTTGTATTTGATGATTTAAAATACAAGTGTTCGAATTTTTCTGAATTAACTTTTTTGTTTTGTCCCAAATTTTACCACAATTGATTTTCTACGCAAAATTTAATCAAAAAATATTATTTAGATATTTTTATTATTATTTTTTAACATTAATTATTTTTAATTTAAGTTTTCACTAAATACTAAAAAATGCTATTTAATGCGGAAACGGATAGACATCCATATTGCATCCACGCACATTTTCCTTAATAAACGCAAAAAACTTCTAAGTTAATGCAAAACATGTACGGCGAAGAAAAACTCACAAGAGACTTTGCGCAACAATAAATCATTGTTCAACAAATGCAACAAATTATCGCTCTTCGCACAAAATTTACGACAATTTTTGTTTCACTTGACATAATAATAATAATATTACAACAATCACTTGACTCGTTTTTCATAATAAATTTTATCTTCAACTCTTTTGCTGTTATTTATGTCTCCCCATTGAGCGGCCAGCTGGAAAAAAGAAAAACTTTTATTTATAGTTTTAATGATAATAACAATAATGACGTCCTTGCAAAGCCCAAATAAATCCTGAATGATCATCATCTTACACTTTTTATTATTTATTTTATCCCTTTTGTGTCCTTCATCGTCGTTTTTATTGTCATTTTTACATATATCTCTCGCACTCTCTCGATGTATGCATGCCAAACTTATACTTTTTATTTGTACCGCTCACAGCTTGCAACATTTTTATGGTCATTCATATACGATTATCCTCACTTTCTCTCTCTTTCTACTACCCCCACTTAAGTCTCATCCACTTTTGTAAATCTCCTTTTTTTGTTTTGCATACGTAGAAGAAGATGAATGAATGAATGAATTGCGGCAGATTACTCCTTTCTATCTGTTTCTCTGTTTTTGTATAATATTTGTAACAAATCCATGTTTCGCAAACATAAAAATCCGCGATACATAAAAATTACCAACCAACAAAAAAATTGTGCATGGGGTCAAGATATTCAAATATGCTTTGGGAGAAAATTTCAAAAGTGTATTGGGACAGAATGTTTCAGAATGTTCATTGGGACAATTTTCAAAATGTGCATTGGGATAAACGTTACTTTTTTTCATTGGATCGAAATCCAAGAATATGCATTGGGGCAGGTAAACCCAAATCCACATTTTAAAATTTTGTCCTAATGCACAATTTGAAATTCTACCCCAATGCCAATTCTAAAATTTCACCCCAAAGCGCATTTTAATTTTCTGACCCAATGCACAATTTTTTGTTGGTTGTTATTTTCATATCTCGCGGATTTTTTTACCTTGCGAAACATGGATTTTTTATACATGTTACGGCCCTTAAATGAAACTTTGTGATATTTACGACGGTTTGTTTTTCTGTTTCTTTCATCGCAGAAAGAACTCTTTATAAAGAAAGCTGAGCCAGGATCGCCGATCGGTGGAGTGGGAGAACGCAAACTCTCGACATCAAGTTCGTCATCAATGAAGACCAAATGGATGAAAGCATTCAGGAGCCTGAAACCGGCTTCGAGTTCATCGGGTGCTCCAGAAAAAGGGTAAATTTAATTTTTCACATCTTTTATTAGAAAACAAAAAAAAATTAAGTTTGTGTTAATTTTAACGTAACTAATATTCTAAAATTAATATAAACTAAAACAAAACTTTCTCCGTTGATATCATTTTTTTGTTCAAAACAAAAAAAAAATAATCAAAAAAATCACATCCCTCATCACTTACGGCTTCTAGAAGCAATCAAATGTATTTCGCTGTGTCAACTGTGTTATCAATGAGGTAAAAAAATTCAAACATTCATTTATATGTGAAATGCAACCCAAACTATTATACTATATTTATTTACATAAATGTATAAATACACTCATTTCTATGTGTGATTTCCCCTGTTCTCTGCTCGATAAACATTTAGAAAAGTTTTTAATTGATTGTGCGAACCTTTATTACATGTGAAATGCTATCCTTTTACCTCTACCACTCTCTGTCATTTCATTTCTCTATTATAAATAGTTCACAACATCTAACTAGTTAGAGAGCTCCACTTGACATAGAGACACACATAGACGCGAGAGAACTTGATATCAATATTTATTTATTTATTAGTGAAAATTGCATTTGTTTTTTAGTTTAAAAAAATATTTATTTATGCATTTATTTTTTTTCTGTGTTTCGCAAGTTTTTTTTTATTTTGCATTTGATGTGATTCTCGGTGTGTTGATAAATAGTAGATTTAGTTAGATTCAATCGTCAGAAATTAATTTTTAGTAACAAACGTGGGACACATAGTGAGAACTAACAGTTGGATATCAACGAGATTTTTCCTGGAAAATTTTATTTCGTTTTAAATTATAAATGTTTCGAATTCAGCAATTTTGGATGGATTTTTCTCCTTTAGGCGCATTCCTTGACAAATATTTTGAAGGACTTTTGATAGATTTGAACACAAATCGTACAGAAGTTGTTTTTATTAAATAATTTTCAAGGTTTTCTATGAATTTTGTGTTTTTCAAATTATTAAATAGCTCCTGTCTTTTTTATTTTGATCTCTTCTAAGGCAAAACCAATTTTAAAAAATATTTCACATCTATGTTTTGAAAATTTTCATCATTATTATTTATTTAATATTTTTTAATATTTAATTTAAATATTAAATTAAATATTAAAATTTAATATTTTTTATATTTTTTTAATTTATTTTAAATATTCATTAATTCTGCAATAATAAAATATTGTATAAATTTTTTTATTTTAATATTTATTTAAATTAAATTTTTATAGTAATTTTAAATAGTTATCTCGACTTTTATTTTATTTTTGAAAAATTCAAGCATCTTAATAAAAACAATAATTAATTTTTTTAAAATATTTTGTATTGAATACTCATTAATTAAAAACCTGAATTTTAAAAAGTATTAAATTAAAATTTTTTTTTTTTTTTAAATAAAATTTTCTTTCAATAAATAAAATATTGTAAAATTAATTAATATTTAAAATAAATTAAATAAAAAAAAAATATTAATAATGATGAAATATTTCTTAAAATGTATAGATTCATTTAATCATTTAATCACTTATTTATAACAAAAATTTTAATATTTTTAATATTTCATCACAAAATCTAAAAAAAAATTAAATAACCTATACTTTCACTTAAAATTTTGAAAAAATTAATTTGAATAAAAATCCACATTTTTTAAATTAAACTTGTCTGAAAAGAAATAAAAATTTATCACAGCCCATATTATAAAAAATTTCTTCGAAATGCGGTAAAAAAAACTTTATTACTATGGAAATTTATCCAACGAACGTCCTTCCATTAAAAGCATTTCCACTTAATAAAGAAGCCTTCAAGCCATTTTCATCACTTCAAAGAAGTTGACAAACAAAACAATCTTCTCTCCTGTTTCCACGAAATCACACCTTCCCTTTTATCACCTTGCCTACTTGTTTCTGAGAAGTCTCCTATTTCGTGTCATTATTATAACAAAATTCATTTTCTATGGAAATTCTCTTGAAATCCAATAAGATACAAAACATAGCATTAATTCCTTGAATAATTGACTTGTGTGTCTTTCTGTCTCTGTCTCTGCTGCGAGTCAAAGTAGCACCCACGACACTCTAATGACCCTTTTCCATATAAATATTTTACCGCAATTACTCCTCCTCCACCATGAATATTTCAGAAATTTAATTCTATTTTTAAAAGTGCACTTTGCCACTCACGAGTCCTCATGTAGCACTTTTGCAAGCCCCTCAGTACTCTTGATTGCATTCGAAAAATTAAATATATTGTTAATGCAATCACGAGTGTATTCAGCAGTGTATAATATCCGACTGATAGGTAGCTGTTATTACTCCGTAGTTTGGTAGAAAATATAACATTAATTTTTTATTAGCGTAGCAATGCCGTTTCCTTTAGTTTTCCTCTTTTTTTTCGGTCTGTTTTACTGCTTTTTATTGATTTTGATGTCATTGGAAGCAGTTTAATTTTGTGTTTTTCTTTTTATTTTTTTTGTAAGATAATAATAGAGTATTATTCACCTGAGTCCATTACGATGAAAATGTGTCTTCCGAGAATGCAATCGAATGCAATAACAAAGTTTTTATGTTCAGCCCACTCATGAAAAGAAAGAAGAAAAGTTTTGCCATCCACCCCACCTACACAAATAAATAGAGCAAAGAGGATAACAGTTTATCACAGAAAAATAAAACAAATCGCAGTAAAAATAGTTTTAATGCTAAAAGAATCTTATGCTATCGCTGTCGGATGTGGTGGGCCGTAACAAACTTTCCATGAATTTTTAAAATTTTTATTACGTCTTGCAATATTTTTTGATTTTATTAAATTTTCCACAAAATAAATCGTTGGAAAAAATTTTACGAGGAAAATTTGTATCAAACTAGCGGACCCGTTTGCTTCGTTCTATCCGTGGAAAGTTTATTTTTATTTTCAAAAGCAGGAATCCGTTGCCAAAATCCTAATATCCCGAATCAACATACTTAAAAATAGTTTAAACACAATAAACACATTACCATTTTATACGAGCAATCTCAGAGACTTTAAAAAACACCTTTACTAATGGCTTTTTTTAACTTTTTTGACGATTAAACGTTTAATTCATAATTTAATTTGATTTTCAAATTTTTTTAAGTCGAAGCTTTATTAAAAATTTAAGAAAAAATAATAAATTTGGTCACGTGACTCAAAAATTTTTTCATCTAAATTTCGATAGAAAATGTGTTGTTAAAGCAAGTTAAGTTCATATTTTATATAGTTATAATTTAAACACGTCGTAAATTTTAGGGGGGTTTTCACGAGAATTTGAAGTTTACATTTATAGGGGGATGGGGGTCATTTTAGGCCCTATTTTAGCCGACGCCATTAATAGATGACGTTTAGAATTTTTATTTGAATTTTGAAATGCTATCACTGAAATTCTGCTTAAAGAATCTCTTTGGGGTTTTTTGTAATATGTCAGATTTTGCTATGGGAAGGTTTCGGAGCATAAAATTTAAGACGAATAATAAAAAAAAAATCGTAAAAAAATTTTAAGAGACCGAATAATATTTTTTTTCGAGCCAACTATATTTCCCAAAATAAGGTCATTAATTTTTAATCCCAATTTTCATTAATCATTTTTTTTAATTTCTAAATTCAAATTATAAATAAAATATTAACATGTTTAAATTATAATTATTTGAAATTTGATTTTTTCAATATTAACATTCAAAAATTCAAAATGGACCTCTGTTTTTGAAAAACTGAACAAGTAGAACGAAGTTTACGGTTAACGCTATTTTTATATAAAATCATAAATGAACAGAAGATATCTAAACGCAAAAATGCAATTTAAAAAATACTTCAAATCCTCGAAAAAGGACATATAATCCGTTGTTAGTTTTTCTCGTCAATTGCACTGTCAACACCGAGATAACAAGAAAATAATCGTTTGCATCCCACTCTCACACTACCGCCCACTATAATTTTTGAAATAAATCATCAATTGTCAATTTAAGCAATTTCCCAAAAATAATTTGACATGCTTTTAGTTGATTAATTTATTTTGTCTTTTGCAAATAATTCGCATATATGTATCGTGCATCGAGACAACAGAGCACACTGACACCTCACATTATCATCATTATTTTATACTAAATTAACATTAGATTTGGATGCCAATACATTGCCGATGCTTGAGAGCATATGGTTGTAATTCAATTAAATGTTCAATCATCACTCCATTTTCTCCTATCCTCTATATCTCTATCTATCTAGATGTCCATGTATTTTAACTAGTGTTCCTCTAAAATAAGAATTAAAAAAAAAAATAAAAGCAAATTTTGAAGCGAAATTTATGGAGAAACAAATTGTCGGAAATGTTCCAAATTTATTTTTTGTTAAGTTTCTGCGGCGGTGTTTTGGATTTCCATAAATTTTCTTCATACTTTGCACTTTCCATATAATTAAACCTCTTTATACAATAAAATATGTATCTGTTGGAATGTTGTACTTACCCCACAAAAAAAAATTGCATTGCTCCTAAAAATAAACTATAATTATATGGAAGTTGTACATTTTATAATAAATGTGTATTTAAAATTTAAATGTATTTTGTTGTATATATAAAATATTTTGTGTATGTTAAAAAGGACATTAAATATATTTTAAAATAAAATTGCATCCATTCGAGCGAAAATATTTAACAACATCACCATAAATTTCAAATGACACCAAAAAAAAAATAACTTTCACCGTAAAAATATCAAAAAAATAAAATATATTATATAATTATTATTACAAAATAATGCAAAAAAAAAATAATTTATAAATTATATGTATGTAGGAAAAATGGGGCAGCTGGCGGAAATTCGCAAATGTCACGTATGGGTGATATTACAACAGACAATCATAATTTGCAAGAATACACTTATAAAAAAATCACGCCATGCGATGTCTGCTCACAAGTACTCAGAGGTGAGTTGAGTTTCCTTCTGTATTGTCCTTGACCACCCATCCAAGCTCATAAAGCTCACTCCAAAAGTCCACCGGAAAATATAAATAAAAAATAATAATAAATTCAAAAATGTATATTTTGCAATCGATCCGTTCCACCGAAGAAAAAATTGGCCAAAAATCAGGAAAACCAGAAAAGTTTCAACTATGTAACATAATCTAGTTTAGTCTACTTGTCTATTTTATGTCATGTCGTGTATAGTTTTAAAGAAAAAAAAACGAAAAAAAAATAAATTTCTTCTGCCAAATTCAATTTTCCGTGTATCTAATAAAAAATAGAAAAGTTTAGAATAATTCAATTTAGTTTTTTCTCCTCTATTCTCTTCATTTTTTATTCAATTCAACGTAGATTTTAGTATTTTAGACAAAAAAAAAATCACGTGCGCGACTTTAGAGAAATATAGATTAGTTAATATTTTTTTTTCTTTTGTAACTTTTTAAAAATTGACATCAATTTATTAATTTTTTTTTATTCCTTGGATAAAATAGGACATCAACGACAAGGACTCCGTTGCCGCATGTGCAAGACAAACGTGCACGTGGAATGTGTCCCGCAACTTGGCAAATGCTCGGTCAAAGCGAAATTATTGCGTCGTCAAAAGAGCACGTCAGAAATTGATAATCGCGTTGAAGTCGATGAAGAGAGTAAGTACATTTTTCGATTTTCTTCTTTTTTATTTTTTTCTTGATATTTTTAATGAAATTTGTTGGAAAATTAAATCTACGTCGATCAGCGGAACAGAAAAAGTAACGGAATTTTTATTAATTTAATTTTTTAGTAAACTTTTTTAATTTTTCCCTATTTTAATTTATTTATTTTGTAATTATTAAAAAAAAACAAACAAAATTAAACCAAAAAATATCGGTTTTGATTGTGCGTGTTTGGTTCTCTTTCCATATTGTGTCGCTCCAAATATTTTTAATATTATATTCGGTCTGAATGTGTAAATAAATTTTAATTAACCGCAAAAACCCTGAAATCTCGTCATTTAACAAACAAACAAAAAAAAAATCCTGATGCAATTTATATTAAACGATTTTTTCTCCCTGTATACCCCCAACAGCTGAGGGCCCTTTGCTAATTTCACGTAAATTATCGACGCGAGGATGTTACAATAACATAGGTATTATAATTGAGTTGTAAAAGATGATTCTGTGACGTCTCCTTTTTTTTCGTTTGTACCAAAAAGAGTAAAAAAAATTAAACAAACAAGAAAAGAATTAGATTAATCTTGAAAATTAACCGAATCTGTTTTTTATAAGGCTTCTTTAAATTATTTTTTTTTGCTTGTCCCGTTTTCATTAAAAAAAATAAATGAACTTTTAATTCAATTAATTTTTTTTTAAATAAAAAATTATTAAATTTAATGTACTAAAAAACTTGAAACTATTTTTTTTAATTAAAAGTTTAAAAATTCTATAAAAATTAAAAAAAAATATAAAAAAATTCAGACAAAAGAAAAAAATATTTTATAATAAAAAAAATTGAAAATTCTAGATTTTAAAAATTAAAAATAACATAAAAATATAATTTTATATTTTTAAATTTAATTAATTAAAATTGAAATTAATTCAAAAATTAAAAAGATTGGACTTTAAAAATATTTTTTGAATTATTATCTCGTTATTAATTTTTTTTAGACAAAAAATTAAAAATAAAATAATTTTTAGTGGCCTTACATATAAAAAAAAACTAAACGAAAGAGTAAACCGGAGATTTTTGTTAGATTTTTTTTTTGTAAATCGATTTTCCGCTCTATTTCCATAACGAAAAACGATGCTTTTTAATTAGAGGCAACAGTTTAATTAAATTATCTTTGTTTTCAACGCTGCCAGATGTTTCATTTCCCAAAAAATAAAAAAAAATCTACAGGTTAATTAAATTATTTTTTTAGTCACATCGCATCGTCGGCTTGTATTCTACCCACACAGAGTGATAAAAACTTTTTCCGACTTAATTACCAAAATTTAGACATTTATTAACTAAATTAAAATCAAACATCGAATAAATTTTTAAATTATTTCTAACAAAAATCTCGAGCTCTTTTTCTCCGAAAAAAATATTTTTTTAAATTTATTTTAATTTTATTTATTTTATAAAATAAAAAAATAATGGAAATTCGTGTCATTGAGTCTTGAATAATAATAAAAAATATCGATAATAATAAAATAATTCAAGAGCAAAAAGCAATTGTAATTGGGATATGTTTTGGCTTTTATATATAATTTTTTTTACGTGTGTTGACTGTCCTGTCACTAACAAATAATAATAACATTATAAATAAACTAACGATGCGTTACGCTGGCTATCGTGCTACTGCTGCTGCAACTACCAAATGTTAACAAACTATCGTCGTCGTCGTAATGGAAATGATATTTTTGCATTTATGTTTGTGTAAAATTTATAACAACATATTTTTTACAATGTTTTACCTTATTTTTTTGTATAAAATATACATTTTACTCGCTGGTGTATAAATAATAAATTTATTATAATGATGATGATGATATTTTTTTGTTGGTTGGTTGGAATTTTTTTTACGTTTATTTTGGTTTGTAATTAATTTTTAATGATTTTATATATAATTTAATGAAAAGTTCGAGTTGGTGGTCGTCGTTCAATTGCGTATTTGGGTCAATTTTCATTCATTACATTTGTTTTCGACCAAGTTTAGGACAACATACCTTCCGTTGTAAATATATATGTTTCGCAGGCCAGACATCAGAATAATGATAATTTGTTTACCGATGACCAATTTAAATTCTTGCGCGGTGCAAATTTTGAATGAAATTACTTTTAACTCCCCAAACAAAATATTGTTTTTACCGCATTTCGAAGAAAAATGGCACGTGGTCACGTGGTTTGAAAAACTTTTCAGGTCACGTGACTTGAAAAATTTTTAAGTCTAAAAAATATTCGATTTACGAAAAAATTTTCAAATCTCGTGGTTTAAATATTTCAAAGTCACGTGGTTTGAAAAATTTTTATTTCAGGTCACGTGGTTTGAAATATATTCTGAGGTCACGTGGTTTGAAATTTCGTGGTTTAAAGATTTTTCAAGCCACGTGGTTTGAAATTTTTTATGTTAAGTGGTTTGAAAATATTTCAGGTCACGTGGTTTGAAGTCACCTAAAAATGGTTTGACGTGGTTTGAATTTTTTTAGATCTCATGGTTTAAATATTTCAAGTCACGTGGTTTGAAAAATTTTTAGGTTACGTAGTTTGAAAATATTTCAGGTCACGTGGTTTAAAAAAATTTCAGGTCACGTGGTTTGAAATTTTTTTAGATCTCGTGGTTTAAATATTTCTCAAGTCACGTGGTCAAAAATTGTATAAAACCACGTGATTAAAAAGATCATGTAGTCGAAATGCGGTACCATCATCGTTGGTAATTTTCCGAACGACAACTTCATTACAAATTTTTTCATATGCCATTCTCTGTACAAATGTTGTTGTTGTTGTTCCGCACTTATTTAGAACCAACGGAGCAAACAGTTGACCAAACGTACCAAGTACTGAAACAAGCTGGCGAAATATCGGGTAAAGGTGAAACCATGATGAAAACCGCAACCATGACAAACATCAATGATGCGAGTAACGGTGCTCCGTCGTCGAATCACATGAAGGACATACCGGTTGTCAATGTGCCGGATTATCCGGATCGCGTGGTAGCGCCACGCCGGGGACCACTTAAGCCAAGTAGCCAGGGGCCAAATTTACAGCCGATTAAACAGGGACTTGCTGCACCGGCGCAAGATGTGTCCAGTTCAGGTCCGACATTAAATAATTATTGCAACTTGTACAATTCGTTGCATATATCTCTCTTTCACATAAAAAAAATGTTACTTTAGCATACATTTCTTTATCATTTATTGGTCTTTTATGAGTTAAATATTCGTCTATTGTATATGATAACATCGTGTATATTCGATTTAGCGAATGACTAGATCTTATTTTTGAGTTGCACAGCATTTTGTATTTTTATTATGACAAAAAAAAATCGTTTTTCGCTCATTCTAGACTTGCTTTGGCGCCATTTTTGCCTTTATTATCCTATTTTTTACGTAATTTTAATCAACTTGTAAATTTCTATCCAACAAATTCGACAATGCAAAAAATTACCAGTAGTGAGTTGTGTTTTTTGACTGTCTTTAGATGCCGTTCCTTGCATCTCAAATGCGTTTCGTACACAAAAACAACACAAACAATATACATACAAACAGGATTTTACTCCAAAAAATTTTTTCTTTTTTAATTTTTTTTCTCTCTATATTTTATGATTTTTTCTTTTCTGCTATTGGTAAATTTCATGAGAATCATTTCGTCATTTTGTGTAATTTAAGATTATCGCATACCAGTTCCAGTGCAAGCGAATCCAATTTTCCAAAGCACGACAAATCCTCAGGTGACATCAGGTGTGCCGCCGCCGCAAGTGGTCGATCCAGGCATTCGCAGACGACTCTTTGCCGGCTTTCGACCGCTATCCGGTTTCGGACGTTTACGCATAAAGTCATCGCAACACCGATCCATTTCATTGCCAGAAAGTAAAGTTTTTTTTTTGCCCCATTCTCCTAAAAAAAAAATTTGTTAGATGTTTTTTGTGTCTCTTCAAAACAAAAAATAATTGAAGTATTTTTAACGATTTCTTGTTTTGAGAAAAAAAATTATTATTCATTTTTTTTTAAGAAAAAAATAAATAATAATTTGATCCACCTCCTTTCGTCTCATTTCATTTTTGCTCATTTTTCGGTGTTGTTGTAAAAGTCGTCTTTGATGTTTTTTTCGTAAAGAGAAGATACACAAACACGAGGCATGTTGAACCCAGTTGTTATTCCTTTTTACAACATCATTTATTTATTTTTTTTTTCTATTTGATTAAAAATCCTCAATGTATCCACCCGATGTTTGTTTCCTCTAAATATTGTAGTAATGGCGATTTTTATCTTTTTTTTTGTGTGGAATCTTGAATAAAATTAATGAGATGTACTTTGAATATGTTAGCCTTTAATACGATGACTCGGATCTTTTCGCAATCGTTTCAATTAATCAACAAGCTGTTTCCTTCAAAGTTTCTTGCCATCCATCATCGATGCCATGCCGCTCAATAACTTTTCGTTACACATTTTTTTTTTTGTATTTATTTACAAAAGATGAGGAAAAACTTACTTGTTAAGACTTTAGCTGCCTTCAGCTTATCCTCTGAATCACTTGCATATCATATATCACGAGTGGCAAACTGCTCTAGCGCAAAATTGATTTTATTGGAGTTATTAAAATGTCTGTCTGTTAATTTTTATGGTAATCAGTCTTTTTTTGCTCTATGTCTTTAATTTTTAAACAAATATTTTAATTTTTGAGGTTTTTTAATAAGGTGACTAAATTAAATTATTTAATTTTTTGTCAACTTTTCTTCAATTTTAACAAAGAAATTCAAGAAAAAAAATTAAAATAATTATTTTTGTATTTTTGACTGAAAAACCATGAAAAATGTTAATTCAACTTGGAAAAATTAAAATTTTGAGATTAAGATTCAAAAAAAAAATAATTTTAAAAAATTATTTAATTAAAAAAATCATTAATTTAAAAAAAATAAAAAATTTAAAAAATTTAAAATTAAATGAAAATAATTAATTCAAATAAAAATTTTGAAAAAATGTAAAATAATTAATCGTTAAATTGTTTTGTTCTTCCTGCATCTCATAAAAACCCTAAAGCGAAAAAAATCAAATATTTTTTTAATTATTATTAAAAAGAAATAAATTTATTTTTTTTTATTAAAATTTCAATGAATATTAAAGATTTTGCTATTTTTAGAATTAAATAATAAATATTTACTTTTAATTGAAATTTTTTAAATTTGAACTCAAAAATTGAAGAAAATCTAGTTAAAATTTGCAAAAATTATATTTTTATAAAATCGATTGAGATCACGTAACTCAAAAACTTTTTCATCTAAATTTCAATAAAAAATCCTTATTAAAATAACTTGTAAAACTTGTAAAATTTAAATAAAGGATTCATCAATCGAAAAATACAAAAATTCATAAAAATTCTCCTTTTTACTCATTTTTTTCTTGATGTTTGTCAACAAAATTTAAAAGTAAAATAAAAATAAAAAAATCGAACGTTTTTAAAATGCGCTTTTTTAACCTCAATATTCTACCAAAGACATAAAAAAATAACTTTTTTCCCCAATCCAGTTAAGACGAAACGACGATGATATGCGAATGGGAAAATAACCGCCATTACCCTCCATTTCATTCATTATTTTTGCCAAAAATGTGATCAATCATTGTTTTTGCCATCCTTCTGGTCATCCATCCAAGTCTCACGGGAGAACCAGTCAAAAACTTCAAGGCCTGCACAAAATCTCATTTTACGATGATATTATAAATAAATAGACGTTTATTCAAAATAGGATAATAAATCATACGGAAAGTTGTTTCCCGAGGATTTTTGGGCCACGCGCGCGCTTCATGTGTGGCAGGCAGGCGTGAAGTGAATCATATCTCTCGATCTCCAAATAAATGACCTGACTGTGTTTTTGTCAGCTAGACGAATGTTATTCGATCACTATCTTTCTAATGGAAAACATTTCTCATTTTTCGCAAAGCAATTTTCGTCTACGGAAAAGGTTCAACATAAAAATACGTAAACTAGGTTACAACTCATGTTACCTTGTACATTTGAATTGAAGACTGTGTATATTGCGATGCAAGCAATTCTTTCATTTATTGAAACAATTTCTACCTACTCAACATGTGAAATTGCTGGCTTTGCGAAGAAAGGCGAACATTTACTAACATGACATGCAGGAACGAAGAAAGAATATTATATTATTTTGAAACAAGATACAATATGTTGCATGATGTTGGTTGCCAGTTTTTTCTTCTCCCTTTTTTTTGCTGTTGTTCTTACTGCCATCTAATGTACATAATTTATGGATGTATGCTGAACAATGTGTCCTGGCTTTACTCTTTTCTTTCGTCTTTTTCTCTCCTCAGTTCTGACCAATTTTCGATTTGAACCCTACTGGTGTTTCGTTTTTTTTATTGTGTTTGATATATGAGGCCGATACAAAAATCAAAAATGTTTGCGATGTCGAATTTTTCTTAACAAGGGAGAAAGGAAGTATTTCCGAGTATATAGCCAGTATGATAATCTAAAATTTTCCTAACGTCACCCGTGGACTTCGTTTTACCCATAGAAAACATAAAAATTTGCCCCAAAACTATGCAATCAACGCAACTCATCAAAATAAATCTATAAAATGAAATGTGATTAGGTATGCAATGAACATTACACGTCATATTTAGAAGTTTTTCTTAATTTCTCATGAGTTTTTCAAAATTTTTCTTTTCCAAAACCTTCTTTGACCTAAGCTTGACATAATACAAAAAACCTAAGAGAGATTCTTGAAGCGGAATTCGAGTTATTTCGTTACAAAAAAATTTAACCCCCTATAATTTTTGATACGCAAAACTCTTGATAACGAATTTCTTCTGGGTTTTTCTTAGAGTTTGTCAAATTTAGGTGTCGGAAGGTCTAAAAGAGCAGAAAAATTAGGACGATACATTAAAAATTTGTGGAAAATTAAGAAAATTTGTCAAAAAATGCGTGTAAGGTTCATTGCATACCTCATTACATTCTATTAATATTAGATTTATTTTGAAATTGCGTTGATTGAATAGATTTGGAGTGAATTTATGATTTTACAGGTAAAAAAATACTTTGACGGATAAACGAAATTTACGGGTAAAACAAGATATTTTTTTTTCTTATTACAAAACTAAAAATTGTTTCTAGATAGGAATGTTTTCCTTAAAAATTAAATTAATTTTTTATTTCTCAAAAAATTAAACAAAATAAGAAAAAAATAAATTTCGAACTTTAAAATGTTTTAAAATTTTTACTTAAAAAAAAATTCTAAAAATGACCGAAATTTTTTTAATTTTTAAAAATTTAGATAGGCTCAATATCCTTCTAAAAATTCTTCAAAAACTTTATTCGGAAGAAATTGAAAACATTTTTGATAATTGGCTTAGCCTAACACAAAAAAACACGAAATAAAGCAATCTGGCTTATCTAACCGCATCAGTTAGTAAATTTTTATGAATAAATTGATCCACATTGTGCGTTGAAGGGGTTGAATATCCGACGAGTTTTTCTCTCGATACATCTCTGGTGGCGTTCGATCAAAATATGCTTGAACTGGAAAATATCTCGGCAATTTCCATCAATTTTTGATGATGCTGCGCGTCATATACGAAACGATAAAAAACCACACAACGTCAATGAAATTTTATTTATCGCCGACACCTTACATGTGGAAACGTAGATTTGTAGCGACTTACTTTTTTTTTCATTTGAACACTCTGATAAATATTGTTTTGCACAAAAATACAATTTTTGCTCACCAATTTTTTTTTCTTTTATTTTTTGTTTCATTATTTTTACCACAATTTATGTTGTTGTTGTTGCTGTTGGTGCTCTTGCTGCTCCTGCTGCTGCACATCACACCACGCTCTTTCTCATTCTTCTTCTGCACAAATAAAAACACACAAACATGTAAAATTATTGCTGCACCGTAATTTAATCTTTTAACCGTTATAACTGTATTGTTACTATTATTATTATTATTACTTTGTTCCGTATTTGTATCACGATAAATTTTATAATATGTTATGTGTTGCACTTGTTGTTGCACTCTCGCTCCAATCATCCGCAAACACAAACGCACACCACGCCAAAAAGTAGATGGCCAAAATGGGACACGTCCGTTCGGACAACCGCTATGTCTAACACCTGATGAGGACGAATTAAATAATAATTTGGTAGCGGGATTGCCTCCATTAGGCACTCGAACGGTACGTTCAACGGCAAAGTAGAGAAAGGGAAAACGAACGAGCGAGAGAGAGATTTTAAGATGATGACCTATTTATTTTTAGGATGAAAAGTTTTGTGAAATCTCTAGTTCTCTCTTTTTTTTGTTTATTTATTTTATGAATTGGACGTGAGAGCTTTTCCTGTTTATATTTTTTCTTCTTCTTAAATTAAATGAAAATTTGTATCTATAGAAAAAAAACTATTTTTACGAGAGAAAATCTGTGATAACAAAGCTCTTGTATAAAATGTAGAAAATTCGAAAATGACACATAAAAACTTATAGATGAAATATTTAATGAAAATTTGTTGTTATTGTTTATTTATTAAAAAAATATTTAATTGTTATTTATTTATTTATTTATGATTATTGTATTAAAATACTTTATTGTTGATACAGGATCTTCGATACACAAAATTTAATTAATTAATTGTTTTATAATTTTTGTAAAATATTTTTCTTGCAATTTGTACATATTTTAAATTAAATTTAGGAAAACTTTAAATTATTTCAAATAATAAAACTAAAAAAAATGATTGAAATTTTGAAAAATTGAAATAAAACAAAAATAGGTTTTAATTTAATTTTTTGTGGAAAATCTAATTATTCAAACAATTGATTAAATTGATTTTATTGATTAAATTTTAATTTAAAAAAAATCAAAAATTTATTTTGAATATTAGGTATTTTTTTAAAATTTTCCTTGAAAAATCAACTGGAATTTTATTTTTTATAATTTAAAAAAAAAATTCATTAAAATGAAAAATCTGAATTAAAAAAAGAAAATTTTTCGAAATCTTAAGTTTTATTTACATATTGTGATTTTTGTACAGTTTTTGTTAAAACATAATACAAAAACATTTTTAAAAAATTTAAATTTGAAATTACTCATTAATTGTTGATTTTAAAAAAAAACAGAAAATTGTTTTATGTTAATTTTTTTTGCTCAAATTATCAAAAATTTCGAGGATTATAAATATCTAAAATGAAAAAAAAAAATACAAAAATTAATGATATTTTCTTCAACATTATTTTTTTCTTCCTAAAAATTTATGATCCAAAATAATGTTAATTATTTTATTTTAATTGCACTTGAGTAAAATACATAAAAAAAAACAAATAATGAGGAATTTTTTCTTTAAAATAAATATTTACATAGGACTATTAAAAAGTTAAACTTTTTAAAAAGTTAAATTCAATTATTTAAAATAATTTGAAAGTAATTTCATAAACTATTCATTTAAAAAGATCCTGTACAAAATAAAAACAAATATTTTCTGTTAAAAATTATTATTTTATGTTTTATTTATTTTAAAAAGGAACAAACACTTTGTGAAAGTAATAAATACGTAAAGTAAATAAAATTACCATTATAATTTATTTATCTTTTAGTTTCTCTACAAC
Organism: Culicoides brevitarsis; assembly: GCF_036172545.1. Lineage (NCBI taxonomy): Eukaryota > Metazoa > Arthropoda > Insecta > Diptera > Ceratopogonidae > Culicoides > Culicoides brevitarsis. Next base: position 24,792,298 of record NC_087086.1, on the reverse strand, counting down.
AATTACATTGCCCTAGAATTCCTTTGCAATTTTCTCAAAAATATAGTCACTCATAAAGGAAACATTTAGCGCCGCTCTATTTGAGTTGTGAAAAAAAATTTAAAACTTTAACGATGCCTTTTATGAGTGTCGCTCGTTAGAAAAAAAATACATTTCCTGTTGTTTCAAATGCAATTACATAGCAATAGAGTAGATATTATGTTGTCATTTGTGTCTTCTCGCACTCTTTTATTGTTGTAAAAATTTGTAATGTAAGTATGTTTGTTAGGGCTTTCTTCTTCAATTTTTATTTTATTTTATTTCACTCATGATCATTATTTTTTTTTAGTAAATCGGTTGTCAAATTCTCATTACAAAAAAAAAGCTTTCTCTCATGATTAAGGAAAAAATCACAAAACTAGAAAGATCGTCGCTTACGCATCATTCACGACATTTTCACATGAAACATCACCCTTTATAGATGAAATCATGAATTACACTGAACGACAAAATTTCCGAGTTGCTCCAAAAATTCTGAAAAATTTATTTTAAGATTAAAAAAAAATAATAGAGGACTAAAAAAAATGAATTAAAAAATAAACAAAATCTCAATTTTCAAAAAAAAAAAATAAATAAAAATTTTTATTGAATTGCTCAAAATCTAAAATCTAAATTAATTAATTAAATAAATAAAAAAAATAAATAATTAATTAATTTAATAATAATTAAATTAATAAAAAAACATTTTTTTGAATTTTTTTTTTAAACAATTGATCAGAAAATAAATCAAATAATTTTTAAAAAATTGTTTTTTTTTTATTTATTTATTTATATTTTTTGTTGAAAATCGAGATGAAGTTAGCAAAATTTTCAAAAGTTCATTATTATAAAAAAAACGTCAAATGAAAAAATGCTCGAATATTTTTAGTTCTCCATCATTTTCAATGGGTTTCAGAATTTTTGAAGCAACTTGAGAATTTTGTCGCTCAGTGTAATTTTTATTAATTTTCTTTTTCAAAAACCAAAACAAAAAAACTACTAAACAAAATTTATCTATAAATAGAACTCTTTCTTCCTTTTCTCTCCATATTTCTTCTATCTAGGCAGAGTTTTAGAAAAGCCACCGTTATATTTCCGAATGATGCGTTAAGTATCTGACCTTTTGTAGTAAAAATCTGTTAAACTGTAGTGAAATTACTAATTAACAGTCTAGTGATTTTTAATAAATAAAAAAAAAGATTTAGATAAAGTGTAAGAACTTAGCAATGGACACATTTTTTTTTTTAGTTTATTGGATTTCCCGAAAATCTTTTTACACAACTAAATAAATTATTATTTGCTCAGAAAATTTTTAAATAAAAAAAGCGATCGATGTACATTGCTACTTATTTAGATTTGGCTTAAAGTTTAAAACTTTTTAGATACCAAAAAAAAGGATTTTTTCGTGCACACAAACATAATATCGACAACAATAAACAACTCGCGACAACACAATAAATTATTCCACACACAAACATACAAAAAAATCTCTCGCATAAAACTGCCACTCTTTTACAATGTTTAATTAAAACGTCATAACAACCCCACTTGACACATTAATCCTCCACTTGATGGTAATAATCCGAGCGCTTTATTTATGCGTTTTTTCGTAAAACAATTATACGAGCGAGTGATTCGGGATTTTTAATCTTTAAAAAAATAATATTAAAAAAAATTAAAGCGAAAAAAATTAACAAAATTCTCTTCTTTAACTTAGGGAACTACTTGTTAGAAATAAAAATAATAATTTAAGAAAATCTACGTATGTATTGCTTGGAAAGTGCTTTTTGCTTGTTTTTCTTTCGTTTTTTCTCTTTTACTTATTTTTTTATTAAAACTCTTTGACTGCTCGCTCGTCCCTTGAGATTTCCGTCGCTTGTTACGATCCCGCAACCTTTTTTCCACCACTTACAATTCCCTTAGAACACTTGCTTCTTAATAAATATTTATGTTGTGATGACGAGTGACTAGTGTTCGCATGCGACAATCTGTTCGTCCGTTAATTCGTTTGTCCTTGAAAAATAAGAAATCTGCGCTTTGAGTGTTTTTTTTTTATTTACAGCTTTTTATCGTGTGATTGACTTTTTTTTCAAAGAAATTAGAAAAAATTAATTGGCATGAATTAAATTTTTTCTTAGTTTTTATTTTTTTATGAACTTAGTCACGAAGCTTTTTAATACTTTTTTACATATTTAAGACTCACTTTTTTAAACTAATTTTTTTTTAAACACTTTTTTCGGGATTTTTTTGTGAGTTTTTACTAACATTTCACTAATACTAATTTAGCACCGCACTCACCTCGTCGCCAAAAGCTGAATTTACGCATGAAGAGTTTGAGTTTGGACTCTCCCGAGTCGACCGAATTACATGGGCAGATGCGATCGCGACGGTATCCAGGTAAGATTTTCATTTTTTTTTTAATCTTGAAATTTAAAAAAAAATATATATTTTTTAGGGGGTCCTGGACCGTCTGCTTACTATGGTGGATCAGGTGGTGGCATTGATCACAGCACGCCCCCATCGAATAACAGCCGAAACAACAGTCGATTGCATTGTGAGTTGCCATGACGATGGAAAATAAACAAAAATTAATAAATTTTTTTTTCAGCACCTTCAAGTCCTTCGCAGCAACAACGGAAACTTCTGTATGCGAATCGAGGACTGAAATCCGGGTCTGTCGACTTGCCGGATGAGGTTGACAAGAGTTTGTCATCTGCCAGTACATCGCCGTGTCCTTCGCCGGTACGCCAGGGTGGGGTAAGCGAGAAAATTTAACGTTGAAATTTACGTGAATTTTGCTTATTCTAAAATCCGTTTAATTATTCGTAGAAATCGCACCGTCTGCTGCCAACGAATTTGTATGTGGTGTTGTACAATTTTAAAGCGCGGCACCAGGACGAGTTAGATCTGAAAGCGGGTTACAAGGTAATTAACATGTCATTTTTCCAACTTTTACACACACACTTTTGCTCGGTTACGTGCACTGTGGTTCAAAAGAAAATGAATTTTACCCTTAAATTTTCGATTATTCATTTTTAAATTAAAAAAGAGCAAAAAATTATTGAAAATTATAAGTTTTTAGACAAAATTGTCAACTTTTTACCAATTTTTTTTTTACGAATTTTTATTAAAATTGTATTTTTTTCAAAAAAATTGTAAAAATAATTATGTAAATCAAATCACAAATTAAATAAATCTGTCAAAAAAAAAATATAAATAAATGTAAAGGTACATAAAAAATTAACTTTTGGCAAAATAAATCTGTCAAAAGTTAAAATTAATTTAAATAAAAAAAAAAAAAATTTTTGTGAAAATTTAAAGGTACATAAAAAATTAATTTTATTTATGGCAAAAATATTTTATTTACGAAAATGATTCGAATTTGAATTTTTATTTTTTTTTTATTATTTTTTTAAAATTGATTAAAAAAAATTTTAGATATTAATTTTTTTTAAAATTGTCACATTTGATTTTCAAAAAAAAAAAAGGGAAAAAATTAAAAATAAATTTTGAGTAACAGTCAGAAAAATTTTTGCCAATAAAAAAATAAATAATTGATTTTTTCTATTAGATTTTAAATTTATTTTTATAAATAATTAATTTTAAATAATTTTGTTAATAATAATTTTTATAAATTTTTATCAGTTTTAAATAAAATTTTAACTTTAAAACTAAAGAATTTATTCGGAATTTATCAAAGAAAGTTGAAAAACATAATTTTTGGAAAAAAATAATAAAAAATGAAATTTTCAAGATTTTTTTGTAAAAACAAAAACTTTTTGAAATAAATCTTTTCAAAGCTATTTAAAAGGTAAAACTCACCTACTTTTGCACCACAAGCCACTGGCAGCATGCCGTTTAAATAAAATATATGTTAATAAATTTTAATCTGTTTTCATGCGTGTGTGTGTAACAGGTTACTGTCATAGACACGTCCGATCCAGATTGGTGGAAAGGCAAATGCTTGGGACGCATCGGATATTTTCCATCGAAATACGTTTTGAAATTGGCTGCAGGTGAAAAGGTGTTACAAGTCGTGTGTAACATCCAAATTGCCGACACGGAGCGCGGCGACACTATTGCATTACTGCGCGACCAGATTGTCATTCAGGTGAGTTGTTTGCGAAATTTACGGCATTTGGTGTCAATTATTCGACGATATTTTTCGTTTTTGTTTTTTTTGTAGACTGGCGAGGAAATAAATGGCATGATGAAGATCCGCAGTGCAGACAAACGTCAAGGCATCTGTCCGGCAAAGTGTCTGCAGGAGGTCTGACGACCCCAATGCAAGGACACGTACAAGCGAGACCGCGACAAAAACGGCAACATGCTAAGTCGCAGCAAATCGTCTATTCTACGTAATAAAAATCAGTATCAGCACAGTGGTAGTTTTAGGGAAACCAATAATAATAATAATAATTGTACTAGCTTAAGTAACTACAGCAACACAATTCCCGGTGTTAGAGCCGCAGCCCATTATCATCGCGAGCCAAAACGGAATCCGCATCTCACGGATGCCGATCGGTACTGGGAGCGCTACGAGAAATTCCGCGAACGCAAAATGGCGATGATGCGCGCCCACAAACTAAATGTCGAGCAACGCATAAAGACTGAGCAGCAGCAACAAATTTCCAACAATAATCCCGAAAAAAGTAATTTTCTCTTCCAACCGATCCACAAGCACGTGGTGAAGCACGAAGGACGTCGCACGTCACTCGATCCCAACTGGTACACGGAAAACATTTATTCCAACCAGTCGATTGACAATTCGGACGACGACAAGATCCGGAAACGCTTCAACGCCTATTCGCTCGATTTGAACGGAAACGACGACGAAAGTGACGATTTGTTCATAATTAACCTCAAACCACGTGGAAGCCCCAGTAAAACGATTCCAAGTCGATACCCGAAATCGAATAGTTGCTGTTTCGGTCCCCGGGCATCGGATCGCCCGAATATTTCCAAGTCGCATTCATTTTCGACGGCGCGCGGGTATGACTTCCCCCTGGAAATGTCGGAATTTTATCGGCCGCCCGTCAAAAGATCGAATCTGAAAAACACAAATCGTTATTTCGAGGAAGAGGCGCACCGACGACGACTCGTGGATGAAACGTGGCTTGCGGATGGACCGTGTCCCGGTACAAGTCGCAAAGTGGAAAATCGTTTTCGTAATTACAAAGCGACGAATGAGTGGGGTTTGGACCATAACGAGCTGTTTAACGACGCGGACATCTTTTCGTTTGACTCGGATGTGGCTTCGGGCGGCGATTTGGTGCACGATAATGGCTTAAATCAGTTGTTCAAGGCTGAGCGATCGAAAATCATGTTGCGCGATAAGTTTGACAAGCTGAACAAATACACGGACGACTTCATGGATGACTACAACAAGTCCTTTGACGATATTTTGCGAGTGACGGAATACACGTCGCCCAATAAAAATAACATCCGGTTGGATATCAAGCCCAGCAAATACGATGACTCGTCGTCGGAGGTGTCAACCGACACGGATCTCGAGCTAGACGACTTTAATTTCGATTTCGAGAAATACTGGATGGATTTGGAGAAAAATGACGATCTTGACATCAATCGTAATACTTTAACGAAAAAAGAGGTGAAAAGTCTAAAAAATGTCAATGTTGAACGTTATAACAATGCCATGGATAACTTAAACGGAAATCTCGATGAAATTGATTCGTATGACGAACTCACCCGAAAACTCGAACAATCCGGCATCGGCGATGCGAGTTACGTGAACGACGAAGCAGAAACGCCTTTCGACAAGTATCGCGACACCGTTGGTCGCAGTCACCGTTTCAGCTTGCTCAATAACATTTTTTCCATTTACAAGCCCAACAAGTATTCGCCGCTGAACTGCCAGCAATCCATGATCGACAAAAATAATCGTCTAAAATCGCTCAAACTCGCCAAGAAAATTAATCGCTCGAGCAGGTTGCGTCCGTTGGGCGAATCTTCGGCGAATCGCCCACCGGTTTTTATCTCGTCATGCAATCGTCCGCTCATGATTACGAGTTCGCCACCTTTTCTGCCTTCGCCGCATCCGACACGGGATCAGGCACGCTTTCAAATTATCCCCGAAAAGACTGGTCTCAAAATTTCGCCCCTCTACCGGCTCGACTACGAGCACGGCCTGAATAACCGGAAGCACAAGTACAATTACTTGAAGAGCACAACGCGACCGCTGACGTTTTGGTGAAAATTAATGCACACTTATTACCTCAAACGCAGGTGACTAAGTGTGTGAGATCGTGGGAAAATTAAAAAAGTTCTTGTGAAAAGCAGTTGGATCTGATGCTGAAAATTGTGTTTAGTGTTAATGTCTAAAAAAAATCACTTCCTCTGCCGCAAAAAAAAATATTCGACCTTAAATGTGTAAAAAAAACTCTAAAACAGGGCTATTCTTAGAAAACAAAAAAAAAGTATTGATGTTATAGAAAAAATTTTATTTCCAAAGATTTGAGATGAAAAATAGAGAAAGAAAAAAATATTAACGAGAAAAAGCCTAAAAAATATTTATAAATAAATAAATAATATTAAAAATAATCATTAATAAAAAAAATAACATTATATTATATAAAGAAACATTGATGAAAAACTTCAGAGAAAATATGCCCGGATCTTATGATAATTATGTACTTTGAAAAAAAAATATGAAAATTACTTGACATTCGTCAATATTTCATATTAAATTTCTTTCGTGCTTCATTTTAAATATTTTTCACTTTTAGAAAATTCATAGCGAGCAAAATTTAAAATATTTTATTTCACAGCATATATAAATAAAAATATATAACATAGTAAGCTTATGATAACCGTCCATCATATTGGATCAATATCATGCTCATTTTGCCTTTTTTTATTTCTTTTAAAGATAATTTTTTAAAATAACACACAAAAAATACACATACATTGTATAGAAAATGTAACATTTTTAATGAACGTCGTAAAGAAAAATAACGTAAAACATAAAAATTAACATACATATCCTTTTTATACCTAAATGAATATCCTAGCTTTAAATATGCACATTTTTAAATGCAATGCGCCGAACAAATTTTCGCAAGTCTTTTATTTATTAACAACATTAATTATTTTTTTATATGAAAAAAATATAATAAAGTCATAAAAAATATTGCACACATTCCATTCCAGCTAGTAAAAATAAAATAATAAAAATTAAATTAACCCATAATTATTAGTAAGAAACATATAGAAGATAAGTCCGAAGACCTAACACTTTTTATTAAAAATATTATATTATATAAAAAAATATTATATAATATACTGAAGTCGAAAAAAATTACAAAAATGAAACTTTTTATATAAAAAAACACACACTCACTCTCCATACTTTTACATTTTTACAAATTTAATTCTTAAGATATTGACCAAAATACATACATCATTAATTATTATTAAACAAAAATAAAATTAACGAAAATCCTAAAATTCTATACATTAAAAAAAATATTGAATGAGACATGGAAAGCGAATTTCTAAAAAAAAAAGTACATTTAGGCGAATCTGCGACTTTATTTTGTACGATTTTAATCCTTTTTAACGCTAAACTATACAGTAATAAAAATATTTATTGACATTATGTTTTCCCATAGAACAATTTTAATAATAAAAATTATTATGATTATTATAAAGAAAAAATAATTTATTTTAAACATAAATGTAATGAAACTCTAACGAAAAGTTATAATGAAGTAAGAAAAAATTAAAATAATATTAAAATACACACAAATTTTAGCTAGCACTATACACATGATTATATTATGTATTGTATATGAAAATATAAATGATGATGGCAGAAAATTAAGAGTTTATGTATGATTAAAAAATAAGTAAAAAAAATAGAACATGTAAAACAAAAATAATAAAACCGATGTATCGATGAGAAAACAGTCCTGAAATGTTGTTGTTGTTCATCTTAACTTATATAAAAATATATAATTAACTTAAAAATTTTCCTAAAAATAATTAATAATAATTTGAAATAATTTTTAAAATGAATTTAAAAAAAAATATTATAATATTTTATATTTTTTGTAAAATGTGTAATTAAATTTAATTTTTATTTTTTTTAATGCTTTATTATAAAAATATATTAAATATCCTCCTCTAATGTGATGTTAAATACCAAAAACCTTATAGTATTCGTTATCTATACTGTTGATAGACTATTATTATAGACAACAACAAAACATAATATATGATACAGAACCAAATAAATGTAATAAATAAACAAATATGAATAAATATAAATAAATATTATATATAAATGTTATACAATTGACTTATTTTAAAAGAAATAATTTATAGAAACGAAAGATCTACAAAAAATAACTTAAATCGCATCAACTTTCATGAGCTTTGAGAACAAAAAAAAACTAAAATGCATAAGAATCTTTTATTAAAATTATTTAATTTTTAATTCACGTAATAAATTTCTTTCTAATAAAGTTATTATTCTGCACATTTTCCTAAGAAAATACATAAAAAAAAAATATATAATTGTTACTTTTGTATAAATTGAATTTATTATAAAACATATACCTTCATTACCTTAAAAAAAATAAAAAAAGATCAATATGTGCTGTGCATTTGCCCAAAAAATATATATTAAAGATACGATGAAAGAAGATTAAAAAAAAATCTTATTATTAAAAATATTATCACTATTATTGTCGAAAAGGAAGAACATGTAGGGAAAAAAATGCATAACGCAAAAAAAAAATAGATGAATAATAAAGAGACGTTGTTGTATAACAAAATTTTCTGTTTTCCTCATTTTTTCTCGTCCAGCATCGAACGTCGTCCAGTTAGCGTGAAGATTAATTGTTTTCTCGTGAATTTGATAAAATTAATGTAAGTATTGGTCATAAATTATTTCGTTAACCCATCTCGAATTAATTGATGCTCTTGATATTGCTTTTTAATTAAAAAAGTCGACAACTGCCGAACAACTGAAAATCACTTAAAATGACATAAAATCAATTAAATTTTTGTAAGTTACACGTTTTTAAGTTAATAAAAAAAAAATGTCTCGTCATGTTGTGTGTGTTTCTGGATCAATGACAAGGTCTTTGTTTCTAATTCATTCACGCTGTTCTATTCTCGCATTGAAATCGTTTCTTCGTTCAAGTTTAAAGACGAACATAAATATTCATTTAATTGTCGTGCGCATTTTTCAAACAAATCGTCAGCGGTCCGTATGGTGGTTGGAAAAAAAAATTTGTAGGTTTTTGAGACCATTTAAACAGCCAGACATATGTACAAAAAAAGAACAAAATCATATTGCATTATTTATTAAAGTTAATAGTTTGGAGTGTTATTAAATTTGGTAGAGCGTATCAGTTGAATTCTAACCGCGTCCGGAAACAGTTCTAAATTTCGATTTCGCGCAATTGGACTAGAAAAATATTTTTAATTTTTTTTTTGTTTTATTTTGGGGACAGCGGCAATGAAATGAAAATATTTGACGAAATTTTAAATATTTATTAAGTTTATTTTTATAAAAAAAAATTTAAAAAAAAATAGAAAGAAAAATGAAATTTGTGTAAGTGATAAAAAAATTATTTAAAAAATATTCGTGGAAAATAAATTTAAAAAAATAGCAACGATTTTACGTCAACTGTTTTTTAAAAAAATACTTTAAGTCAAGTTCAAAAGATATTTGCGATTAATCAGATTAAAATTATAAATATTCATAATTCATAATATTTATAATTATCACAACACCTTTTTGCTTTAGTGTGATTTTTAAATTGTTACTCAAAAAAAGTAAATATTAACCGAAGCGTAATGATGGTCATAAAAGAGCAAACATTTGTTTGCAACGTGCAAATTACTTATCAAAGTGGTCCAAATAAATTATCTTTAAATTTTTTAGTTCAATATGTATTTAAAAAAATTATTTTTAGAAACTTTAAAATATTTAAATCAAATAATTTAAAATTTAATTTAAAAAAAAATAAAAAAATATAAAAAACAGTGAAAATGGTAGAAAAAAGATTACCTGAAATTAAGTGAAATTATTTTTAAAATAATAGATTTTTCGAAAATCATAATTAAAATTCTTTAATCTGAGTTTTTCATCTAAAAATTATTTCGTTAGAATTATTTTTATATTTTTCCAACAACAAGATTCATTTTATTTAATTATTAGAATAAAATTTAAAAAATTTTTTTTAGCTAAGGCGATTTTGTCGAAAAAATTTAGGGGGAAAAATAAAAATTAAATTAAAAATTGGAATATTTTTGAAATTTTTGGGAATTCAAAAAAATCATAAAGTGTAATTGAATATACCAAACAATAGGTAAATTTGCTTAAACAAGACGTTTTGTAGTAATTACAAGTGAAAAAATTTCAAAAGTCACGTGACCAAATTTTTTTTTAAATTTTAATTTTGTAAGATTTTGTTTAATTTTTCTCTAATTTTGAGTTCAATTTTAAAAAATAATATGTTAAATTAATAAAATGTTAAAAAGTACCGTTTAACATCCAAAAACGTTAAAAATTTACAAACAATTTAAAAATATTTAAAAATAGAGACAAAAAATGAAGAAATTAAATTTATTCGCCTAACTAAAAAAAAAATTAAAAGCTCTTAAAAAATTTTTTTGATTTATATTTTTTTAAATTATTTTTCTTATTTTGTTTTTTATTTTTTTTAATTTTTATTTATTATTTTTTTTAAACCCAAACTTTTTTTATTTATTTTAAAAATTTGATTTAAATTAATTTTTTTACTCAATTTTATTGAAATTTTAAAACTAAAATTAAAAAACATCTCACTTAAAAAGCAAATCGACAAAATAATATTGAAACACCATTGAAAAATGCAATTTCACCAAATTATATTTAACATTATAAAATATTTCATAAAGTTCCGGATATTTGACTTATCGTGCGACAACTAAAGCCAACATCTAGCATTCAACAGTTAATGAAAATATTAATATCTCCGTGTATGAACGAGCAAACAGCTCATATGTCAAACCACTCTTTAAAATAATAATAATTTTTTTGATGAATGATTTTTTATTCACGCATCAGATAGCATTTGTTGGTGGCACGGCGATGATAAGCGAGAAAAAAATCAGCAATAAAAAACATTATAATAATAACAAATGAACTCGTGCACATTATTTGAGAGCACAGTTGAGTAGAGAGACTGCCAATTTGTGCATTCACAATTTTTCATGTGAAGAATAATTACCTCTGTTGTTTGTTGTAGTTGTTGAGGTAAATTATATAATAATGATAAGGTTCTGTTGATGTGACTGCACACAACTTTTTGGCACGTCTCCGCGTTGTCCGGCAGTTCATTGATGACATTGCGATTAAAAATCGTTACTTTTCAAATGAAATATTTTGATAACGCGTCCTTCAACATTTTTTTTCATGGACTTTTTCAGATGGATCAGCGTCATCCTGGTGATTTTGTCGTGCGATAAGCTTGAAACTAGTCCATTGCCAAAAACAAATGACCCCGGGACGAGTCCATGGTCGTCACAAGTAACAACAACAGAGGAAGAAACAATTTCTAGACACACGACTACCGTGGAATTCGAAGTAGAAAGTGATGAAACAACAACTCCAACAAGCAATTTCGAGGAATATGAAGACGTTAAAGTGATAATTAGCAAAAATGATACAAAAAATGATCAAAAAATTGTTGAAAATGAAAACTCACCATTTTCTCCTAAGACTCATGATAGTAAAAGAATCAGGAAATCAACGGAATTCGTTCCAAATTATGGAATTGTGAACGAAAACGACGAAGACGATCCTGGAAAAGTTTTTATTACAAGAGTGAAACGTCCTCCGCAACCGGATAATGTGACAAATGATGAAAATCCTGCTCCAATCAGCATTTTCCGGAAGAAAAATGACAAGAACAAAGGTAATTTTGGAAAATTGAGTCAATTATTGGCCTTCTCGCCACATACAGAACAAATAATTTTACCATTTATAGATGATACAGCAACGACAACAACTGAATCAACAAGTTCAGCAACAGAAGAGACCACAATTCAAGAAACGGAACCAACTACGGAAGAAATGACGACATTGGAAGAAGTTGTAACTGCTACTGAAACACCAAATGTTAAAATTCGAAGCACCAGAGAGTCGATTTCAACTGCAAAAGATGCTTTAACAACTGAAGAAGAGACTTTTAGAAGTACTACCAAAGAATCCTCACTTTTAGAGACCACCGACAACTCTGAAAATGAAGATACATCATCGTTCTTTAGTCATCCTAGTACAGTTGAAGTCTCTAAAAGTATCACTTTTAATAGTTCAAGTACAAAATTAACGACGATTACCGCAAATGATGAGACTACATTACCAATTACACCATTAACGACTGAAGAAACTTCGATTCCTACGACAACAGAACAAATTAACGATGAAAGTTCCACAAAAATTACAACGCAAGATCGAATGATGACGTCCACGATGCCGATTTCGGTTCAAACTGAGACAGAAACGCCTGAAATGACAACAATTCTTGATGAAATTCAAACTTTAAGATCATCAGAGGATACAACCTTAAGTAGTTCAGCATCACAGGAGTCAATGAAAACATCTAGAAGTGAATCAACTGTCACTACAACTTCAATGGAGCCTGTAACTACTGAAGATACAACTTTAAGAGCATCTACTGAAGCTGAAACTACTGATAAGTTAATGATGACTGAGAAAACTAGTGAATTCTCAACAGAATCTGCAACTTCAGAATCATTGACGACTGATGAACTTCCTACAAAAACTTCTAAAGATGCCACAACTACCAACAAGCCATCGACAACTGAAGAATCAACCATCAAAACATCCTCAGAACCTAGAACTTCAGAGAAAACGTCAAAAGCTGAAGATGAAACTACAAAGAAATCTTCAGAAGTTGAGACTTCAACTCAATATGAACCAACAGAAGTTAAATCTATAGAAGAAAATCGAACAACTGAAGAAAAAACTATCAAATCAATCATTGAATCAACAACTATGGAAGATTCAACAACCTTAACTGAAGATCTGAAAACTTCAACCGAACCATCTACCAAACTTACCACAATGGGACATCAAATCATGGCTTTAGAAGATGAAACTTCTGTAAAAACTGATTCGTCAACTTCAACAACTACTGAAGAAGATCCCACAACGATTGAAATCACTACATTGAAGTTGAAATCAACTCCTCTCACTCATGCTGATGTCTTTGCCTCGCAACCGCATTACGAGAGTTTAGTTACGAAGAAAAGATCCATTGAGAAAACTGATGCGAATGACTTAACTTCATCATCTTCTGCCCTTCACGAATCAAGTGATCGCTTAAGTTCAACTGAAAAAGTAGCTACAGCAACAACTCTTGAAGAAATCGAAACAAATACATTGAAAAGCGTTGAAACAACTTTAGAGACGCCGATTTCAAAGGATCCCGAACCAGTTTTGACTACAAATGCTTTAACCACAAATTCAATTGAACCTTCAAGTACAACAACTGAGGCAACTACAACAACTACTGAAACTTCAACGACAACTTCAACCACTGAATCAACAACTGAATCCACGACACCAAAGAACATTCTCGAACCAGTAAATCGCAATCCTGATCCAGTACAGTGCAATACGTCTCCAGTGTTTGCGAAAGGTGATTCAATTGTTGGAGGAGCTTCCATTAACGATATCTCTGACAAAGACACGAAAACCAAAGGTGAATCCGAGTCGTTATGCACTTCAATGGAATGCATTCACTCTGCTTCTCGAATGTTATCGCGCATGAATCTCGAAGTGAATCCCTGTGATGATTTTTACGAGTTTTCATGCGGTAAATTTCTGGCGGAAACGCATGTTCCATCGGAAAAGAGTAATGTTGATATATTTTCAACCATCAACGATAATCTTCAACAACAACTTCAGACGTTGCTAAGTGAGCCAATTGATGATGAAAAAGATATTGCGCCGGTGAAAGTTGTCAAGAAGCTGTTCAAGGCGTGCATGAACAGAGGTTTGTATGACATTCATTTAAAATTTTTAGCATTATTTTCAAATTTCGAAAATAAAAGAAAAATTAAATTTTTTCAATTTAATTTTTCAAGATTTTTTTTTAATTTCTTCAATTAAAGTCTTCAATTAAATAAAAAAAATTTCGATTTTTTTTTAAACTTCAATTTTAAAGAAATTTATTTCATAAGGAAAAATACGAAATTTTTTAAAAATTTTGAAACTAATTTTTCATACAAAATGACACATTTAAATAAACAAAAATTGAAGTTGAAAATTAATTTTATAAAAATTCAAAAAATTATTAAAAAAAATTTCAAACATCAGTTCAGTTCATTAATTTTAAAAAAATTATTTTTAGAGAAGAAAATTTATTAACTAATTCAATTAAAATTTTTTGGTTTCTGAATTAAAAAATTAATTTTAATAATTAAAATTTTTTGGTTCAAAATTAATTAAAAAGTTCTTAAAAAAAATTTAAACATCAAAATTGACCATTTTCCTTACTTTTTCAAGGAATTTTCAAAAATTTTTTAAAAAAAAAATTTTTTTCAAAAAAATTTTTTTTTTCAAACATTTTTTTTCAAAAATTTTTTTTTTTTTGAATTTTTTTTTTTGTTAAAATTTTTAACTTAAAATACTTTCAGATCAAAAATCATTAAAAAATGTAAATACCTAAAAACATCTAAAATGTTCATTAATTTCGATAAAAAATTGTTTTTTGTCATTTTGTATGACAGTATTTCAAAATTTTTTTTTTTTATTTTGCCCCCCCCCCCTCATTTAAAAAAAAAAAAAGGATTGGGACAAAAACATCGCAAAAAATTTGGAACGGCCTAAATATTTTTTTTAAAGTCATTTGGAAAATTATTTCGAAATTTATTTTTGGGACAAAAAATTATGAAATTGATTTTTTTAATATTTTTCAGACCTAATTGAAAGACGTGGCTCAAAGCCATTAATGGATTTATTGCACCTCCTTGGCGGATGGCCCATATTGACGGGCGACTCATGGTCTGGCGAACATTGGACATGGGGTTACACCGTTGCCCGAATGAAAATGTTAGGAGTTGGCGTCGATTATATCATTGAAATGACAGTTTTGAACGATTTTACTAACAGCTCCAAAAGAATTGTTTACGTAAGTTGTTTAAATTTGAAAAAACCTTAATTTTCCGAAAGTTTGCTATTCATCTTTTAGTTAGATCAAGCATCAACTGAACTGGATAAAGAATTCATCAAAAATGGATGGAACGATCAAAACGTACTTGCCTACTTTGAGTTCATAAAAGACGTGGCGCTTGCACTGGGAGCCGATCCAGAAGTTGCTGACCGTGAAGCGCGTGAAATTGTCAATTTTGAAATCAGTCTTGGGCAGGTAAATTATATTTTACTGCTTAAAATTAATTTAAAGCAAAAAATTTTGAGTGCTAAATTAGTAAAAAATCATTTTTTTCAAAAATTTTCTTCCAGATATCTGCTTCCAAAGAATCTCGTCGCGAATTGTCCTCGTTATACAATCCAATAACCATTCGGGACCTTCAACACAAACATCCGTACCTGAGTTGGCTCGAATACATCAATTTACTGCTGCCCCCAAAGACTCGTGTCACGAATGATCAAATAATTTCCCTCGCAGACGTGACTTTTTTCAAGAAATTAGGTCCCTTACTCGATAACACGCCGAAACGAGTGCTCGCGAATTACCTCTTGTGGCATGCAACATCCGAAAATTTGGCATATTTGACGGAAAACTTACAGAAACTGGAGTTAAAATATCGCAGCAAGACCAGCGGCAAAAACAAACTCGACTCTCAGTGGAAGGAATGTGTCAAAAGTATCGCGCCCAAGTTCAAAGTCGCCATCGGTGCGAAATACGCTCGCGAATATTTCCGCGAAGACTCGAAAAAGGTAGCGGTCGAGATGGTGTCGGACATCAAGGCGGCATTTAAGGAGATTATACAGTCGCGCGTTTGGATGGACAACGAGACAAGAGACGCGGCGATGGACAAGTTGGAACGCATGTCAGTGAATATCGCGTATCCGAACGAGCTGATGGACGATCAAATTGTCATTGATTACTACAAAGGGCTTCACGTGAAGGAAGACGAGTATTTTGAGTCGCAACTGAGAAGTGACGCATTTTTGGCGGATAAAAGTTTTGAACGGCTGCATGAACCGGTAAACAATACAGATTGGCGGGATTTGACATATGTCGCTGTGGTCAATGCTTTTTATCATCCATTGATGAATTACATAAGTAAGTCGCTATTTTGAAATTTGTTAATGATTTTTTTTTTAATTTTAATTTTTTTAGTGTTCCCGGCTGGAATTCTTCAAGAACATTTCTTTCAAGCAGACCGTCCGAGATACATGAATTACGCTGCAATTGGCTTCGTTATTGGACATGAAATTACTCACGGATTCGATGACATGGGTTTGTATTTTTTTATAATAAATTTAATTTTTAACACTATTTTGAATCAATTTTTATCTAAATTATTGTTTTTTTTTTCAATAAGAATTTTTTCATCAATTTTTTTGAAACATCAGAAAAAAATATTATTTAATTTTTAAAAATTTCAAATTATAAAACTTAAAATATTTTGCATGAAATTAATCATATTTTACTTTTTTTTTTAAATTTTTAACTCAAATTTAAAGCAATTTTGATTTTAAAAATTTTTTTGGTTCCATGAAATTATTATTTATGAAATATTTTTAATTAATTAATTAAATTTTGAATTTTTTCAAATACGAATCAATTAGTTCTCAAGTTAAAATCCCTAAATTCACAAACAATAATTGTCAAAAAATAAAAAAAAAATATTTTAAAAAATTAAAAATTATAAAGAGCCCAAAAATTTTATTTTAAGGAAATTTTTGATTTATTTTTTTTTTGTTCCACTGGATTTTTTATGTGACCAATAAAATTAAAATAATTTGAACCAATCTTTTAAATTTACTAAAAAAAAATTTTTTCAGGTTCCCAGTTCGACGTTGACGGCAATCTCCGTAACTGGTGGCAAGCGGAAACCCTTCAAAACTACCAAAAACGCGCGCAGTGCATGGTCGAGCAATACGGAAATTTTACAGATCCCGAAGTCAATGTCACTCTAAACGGCATCATTTCACAAGGAGAAAACATTGCTGATAACGGCGGCTTAAAAGAAGCTTATTACGCCTACCAGCGATGGGTCCAAAAGAATGGCGACGAAGCCCCGCTACCCGGATTGAATTACAGCACAAATCAACTTTTCTGGATCTCCGCAGCGCAAACGTGGTGCACCAAATACAAGCCCGAAGCTCTGAAATACGCGATAATAACGGACTCACATTCGCCCGGGAGATTCCGCGTAATGGGACCTTTCATGAATTCCGAGGCATTCGCAAAGGACTTTGAGTGTCCGCGAGGGTCTCGCATGAATCCCGTTGAAAAGTGTGAGGTGTGGTAGTTTTCTTTTTTGTTAAAAATAAAAGTTTTTTTTTTGTTAAAAATTAAAATTATTAGAAATAACGGAAATTTTATTCAATTTTCCGCCCGCCTAGTACAAATTTCCGCGAGAACTGATAAGAAAAATCGATTATGCATGCTTGTAGTACAAATTTTCCCAAGATGTACGCACGAAATGTGTGCAAAGCAAGCTTTTACGATACTCGAGGCAAACCAAATAAACATATCAAGTAACTGTTCATTTTGTGAATGGATGCGCAGACATGTAATTGTACGGAAAATTTTTGTGACAAATACAGGAATCGGAGAGGGGAAATTCACTGGTTCTGTATTTTCAGCTGATGATGATCAATAAGCTTAAATTCGTACGTATAATAAAGGCAAGTATGGAATTTCTACAGTAATGTTTCTTATAACTAGACTTGCTAGAGGATATCAATTAAGGTTTTCAACAAATTTATTTATAAAAAAAAAATCTGAGATGCTTCAGATTTTTTAACTTTTTTATCCAAAAATTAAAATAAAATTTCCAAAAATAAAAATTGAAGATATTTTAACACATAAACTGGATAAATTTATCGGAAGTTTAAAATTTTTTACTATTTTTCATTTTTTTTTTAGATTTCTTAAATTTTTGATTCCGTATTGAGAAATTAATATTAGAAAATTTAAATGTTTTTTGAAATTTTTTTTTCTGTATTAGAAATTTTAAGTATTTTATTTATTTATTTTTTTACATAAAATTTATGGTAGGTAAAAATATTTAAATCCATAAAATAATTGTCAAAATTAAAAAAAGTCTAAAAAATTAATTTAAGGCGAATAAATTTATTATTTTCATTTTTTGTCCCATGAGGATTTTCATAAATATTTTTGAATTTTTTAACATTTTAGACGTTAAACGTTTATTTTTAATATTTATTTAATTTTACTTTAAATTATTTCCAAATTTGAACTCAAAAGTGAAGAAAAATCGATTCGAAAAAAATTAATTGAGGTCACGTGACTTAAAAATTTTTTTTTCTAAATTTCAATTGGAAACGTCTGATTAAAGCCAATTTCTTTTGTTTTTTGTGTGATTTTAACGTAAACAGTAATTTTTCGATTAAAAAGTTTCAAAAAATGTCAAAAGTATTTAAATTTGATTTTTTTCCCTAAATTTTTGGACAAAATCGGAGGGGGGCGATGGATATATTGTATTTATTCGCCTTATTGAAATTTGATATTTTTAAATTTAAATTGGATAAAAACAAATATTTTTAAAAAATTCGTTCAGTAATTTTTTGAAAATTTTTTTAAATACAATTTAGAAAATTTAATTTTTTTCCTTGAATTTTTTTTTACAAAATTTCAATATGAGGTGGAAAAAATGAAAATAAATAAAAAAAAAATTAATTTAAAAACTTTAAAAAAATGTCAGAAAAAAAACATAAATTTTAATTTTTTTTTTTTCATTTAAATGCCACTTTCCTGTACCTCCCCGTTGTAAATTCCCGTACAACGAAACGTCTCACACTGGAAAAGCTCTTGAAAAGCGAAAGCAGTTAGTGGTGGGGATGCCGCCATTTTCCTTTCGTCACTCCATTTGTCTCCCTCATACCTTCGCATTGCACGTCAATCGCACCTCTTCCGTACTCTCTCGCACGCAACAACAGTCAGGCAGCAGGAAAAATTTTACTCGAGACCTACATTATTTCACATATGTGAAAATTGAGTGTGCAATCCTAGTCCACGAAAACAGATTTAATTTAATATTTAAGATTTTTAATAGTTAATAAATCGCAAGAGCAAAATAAAAAGTTTTATCCGGAGACAACACGCGTGAAAATTAGAGTGAAACTTACCGAGAAGAAAAAGTGCGAGCCCAATTTTTGGTTTTCAAATTCGAACAACGAGCAACTTTTATACACATACAAAAAAAATATAAATAGTCCAAAAAAAAAGGTAATAAAATGTGAATGTGTCTGACACGATAAATAGCTCTTTGGTGAACATTTTCAATCATTTTCATAAATAAAGTGCCAATTCACGAAATATATGTAAAAATAATTGAAAGGGACTGGAAATATTGTCTGCTGCGAGTGCAAAAGATACATGTATAAAAATCGATAAGTTATCATTTTCCACGTAGAACTCTCATACGCAGCGCTGCGTACGTAATAAAATGTTGTACTTTGCCAGAGAGAGAAGACAAGGTGGAGGGTTATTGTCTATTTTTCATTCATAAAATACAAAAAAAAAAAAAAAGACGAAAAAGGTTTTTATTATCTGCTCTCCGTGTGCTGCTCGGAAAGTGGATTCAATTGATACGAGGAACAAAAATATGTGAAATGGAATGCACAGAATTGAATAAGAAAGGAAAAACTCAATATGTTGTTTGTCGGGCAGGAAGACAATGAACAAATGTTTGTTTAATGATGAAATTCTTTTCTTTTGCACGTCGTCGTCTTCCATTCTCTCAGTGATTAGTATTTATCATGCGATGCGATCTGCATGATTTATTTACATGCCACAGAAAACGGGTGACGTAAAGTGAGAAAGTGTGACCTTGAATTGCGACGTATTTACTTGTTAACTAGTCAACGATTGGGGATTAAATTTTTGCTCAATTCTACGAAAAATTTTGTGGGAGGAATAAAATTAAATTTTGCTCCAAATGGTATTGCGGTTATAGATTGCACAGAAACAATTGTTGCAAAATAATAAATTGGCAGATGTTTTAATTAAATCTGAGTATTTATAGATATTGATTCTCTAAATGAATTTGTAAATTGGATGTATTTAGTCTGAGTTAAGCCCAGACTATGTTTTTTTTTTAAATTTGCTCATCTTATTGAATTTTATGATCTTATTTATAAAATTTTAATTGACTTTTAATATTAAAAATTTTAAATAGAATGCAACAAGCATTCAAAGTATAATAAAAAAAATAAACTTAAATTTCTCAATTGTGATAAAAATGAAAAAAAAAAGAAATTTAAAAATATCCCTTTAATATTTTTCACTACCGAGATATGTGTACAAAACTGTTTAACTAACTCTATTTTATTTTAGCGGTATCTGTACGGCAGTGCAAGATTTTCCCTTGAGAGTACTTCTTAACTTTTCAGTGGTATTAAAAAATATAAAAATATATTAAACCAAAAAGTTTAACACAAGGATAAAATATTTTTCGTAAAAAATTATGAAATCATCAACTTTGCAAAGATCTAAAAAATTTGAATAATTTTTTTTAATTAAGGCCACTCCAAATTTTTTTTGAACTTTTTGTCCCATGCCCCATTTCAAAAGTCGAAAATCCAAAAATTTCATCAAAATTGATCGTTTTTTGGTCTTTTTTCATATTTTTTCAAGAAATTTTACAAAATTTTTTAAAATATTTTCAATTTTTAAAAATTTTTGTATTAAAAATCGTATTTTAACATGAATTTTCTTCTTTTAAAAATTTTTTTCCAACAATTTTTTTGACAGTTTTTTTACGAAAATTTTTTGTTTAAATTTTTAACTTGAAATACTTTGAGATAAATTTTCAATTATCAAATCTCAATGTAGATTAAAACAGACATAAAATCAAATTTTTTAATTTTTTTTATCACAAATTTTAATTTTCTTATAGTTAATTTTACTCTTAAAAATTCAATATTTTTAAATAACACCAAACAGATTTTGTATTAAAAAGTATTTCAATTTTTTTTTTATTTTGCCCCCCCCATTTTGAAAAAAAGTTTTTGGGACAAAAAGTTCGAAATAAATTTGGAGCGGCCTAAAGAGTCAATAGAATAAGTAACACACAATCAGTTTTTGACAAACTCAGAAAAACTCTTTTCAGATTTTTGATGTTTTTGGATTGTAAAAATTGATTTTTTTTTATTATTGTTAGATTAGAAAATTAAAATAATTTTATGACGAAAAGTTATAATCTATACTGTTGAAATTTTAGTTACAATTAAAATACAATACTGTATATTATACACAGTAAGAGACGTGGAAAATTGATATTTTTGGCTTTTCTGAAGCAATGGTAGGTTTGCGGGCACATGTTTCTTGGCAAAAAATGATCTACTGAAGACAACGAACAATTCCAGTGAAAAAAATTTTTTTCAAAAAATTTTGATTTTAGACCAAAAATTCCAAACTTGCTCTAAAATCATAAAAATCGCCAAAAATCGAAGTTAAGGTGAATTTTTTTTTTACTAGGATTAATCGTTGTCTCGAGTAGATCATTTTTTGCCAAGAAACATATGCCCACAAACCTACCATTGCTTCAGAAAAGCCAATGAATTTGTACCCATAATACTCCAGCATAACCCGAACTCTTAAAATATTTTTAAAAAAATTGAATGAATTTAAAATACAAAACTTGACAAGTTTCCAGTAACAGGATAACTGTTTTGCCAAGAGTTAAAATATCAAAATCTATTAAATTGTGAAATGTGTCTCGTTTAATGGATTCTTATTACAAAGCTTTTATGTCTGAGGTAAATTTCAGTAGAAAAGAAATTTGAGCTTGTATTTGAGAGTCTGTAGGCAAAATGTCTGTATTGTTAAACAAACAAAGTATTTTAATAGAATTATATTCAACCTTATATCCATGTCACGTCAAGATATTTTTCTGGAATAATAGTTCTAATCTCCAAGGGATATCATGTCTTATTGTCGTCTAAAAATCGCAAAATCTGGTCCTAGAATATTCTCGAAATTTCACAAAGCCATAGAAAAAAAGTAAATTTTAGGTGAAAAATTTAAAAAGTTTTTATTTAAAAATAATAAATAAAATAAAAATCATAAAAAAAATTTGGTTAAAAAATATTGAATATTTTTTAAAAAGCTCTAAAGTTGCCTGTATATTTTTTTTATGAAATTTGAACATTTTTAGAAGAAAAGAATCAGTAAAATAAATATAAATATTTTAAACATGAAAATAAAGGAATTTCCTAAATTTGTCAACTAAAATTCATAATTTTTCTCAAGATTTTAAGAAAATAATCTAAAAATTTCCTGAAAAAGAAATATTTGAACTAAATTAATTCGAACCAGATCGTGTGATAACTCAGCTTTCAATTATTTCAAAAGAGGCACTTTGAATTTTCCACATTGAACCCTAATTTTTACTTGCAAGACCGCAATAAACGCAACAATTGGTGTCACTTGCCAAAAATAAACTATCACCACCATATTGAAAACACTTGTCTATTTATGTACTGACACTTACACTTTTTTTTCACATTGTACTTTTACATTGATGATGACCCAACTCTAATTTGCATACAATATTATCAACAATTGAGTCGCTCGTGCTGTCGTCGTGCCTTCAAACAACCAAAAGTTGCAACCAAACAAAAAAATTTCAGTTTAAATTTAGACGTGGCTTTGATAAATTCCATTTTTAGCGAGTTTTTGTTCTTTTTTTTTGTTGCTGGCTGGATCAAATCAATCATTGAGCGCCATGACGTACATGGGTCCAACAAAAGTCATTTATTTCAATGGAATTCGTGGGGTTCGTTTTTGTCCCATTTTTTTTTCATCTTTTTCTGCCATTTGTATGCAATTGTCTGATGAATTATTAATAAGCAAGACTAGTGGCTCCAAATAAAAAAGCACATGTTGTTCTACGACAACGACGATGATCTTGCGTCATCAATTTGTTTGTGTGACACGCTGAAAAAAAAATGGAAAATGTAATAATAAAGTGAATAAAAAATAAAACATGAAGCGACTAAGAATAGGAAAAAAAAGAGAAATTATGTGATGATAACAAATTGCATAGAAATTACTACGAACCGCAATGTGAACAGCGGCAGCGTGACAACGACAGGAACGGAATACGAACAAAAATTCCAAAGGACAAAGTATTAATGAGGAACGCCTCTGTTCGCTACATGTTGAAACACAGCAAGATATTGCTGTCAATATTGTACTTGAATTCATTCTCGATCAATTATGATGCTAACGACATTCATAGAGTACAAAAAAAAACAAATAACGACAAGATGATATCGCATTAACTTTTAAGTAGTTTTTATGGGCCTAACATTTTTTAAATATTTTTTAAAAAAATTTTTTTCAAATTTTTAAAAACTTTTTTAAAATTTTTGAAATACTTTTTTATTTTTTTAAAATTTTATATTTTTTAATTGATTTTTTAATTAAAATTGAAATTTTCAATTAAAAATTTTAATAAAAAATTTTAAAATATTTTTTAAAATTTTTTGTTATTTTTAAATATTTTTTAATTAATCAATTAATTTTTTTCCTAATTCAAAAAATTATATTTTCTAATTTTTGTACGTTTATTTTGGTCCAAATTTTTTGCTATGTTTTCGAAAATCTTTTTTCAAAAATTTTCATTTTTTTTTAAATTTTTTCAAAAAATTCAAAAAAGTTTTGTATAAAAACATGAATTTCAAAAATCAAAATTTTTTGACTGTTATATTTAAAAATTTTTTTGATTTTTTTTTTTAAATTTTTTTTTTTAAATTTTTAAAAATTTTTTTTTTTTGACATTTTTTCAAAAATTTCAATAATTTTTTTTAAAAGTTTTTCGTATTTTGGGGCAAAAAAAAAAAAAAAGTTAAAAATTTATTTTCAAAAATTTTTTTTGAAAAACATATTTTCATGAAATTTTTTTAAAAAATTTTTTGACGGTTATTTTTATGAAATTTTTTTATTAAAATTTATAACTTGAAATAATTTCAGATCAATTTTAAATCATCAAATCTCAATGTAAATACCACAAAAACTACTAAAATATTCATTAAAGACAAACATTTGTAAAAAATTTTCATTTTGAATGAAAAAGTATTTCAAAACATTTTTTTATTCTTTTGGGACAAAAACATCGAAAAAAATTTGGAGCGGCCTTAATGACTTTTTTCAAAAATACCTAAATTAATTTTAAAAAACTTTTAAAAAAATGCTTAAATTTTTTTACTTTTTTTTTCAATTTGTTAAAAAATTTAATAATTTTTCAAGGTTTTTTAATATTTTTTACAAAATGCACTTTTGTATTATTTTCTATCTCCTTACATCGACTGCAAAATTAACGATTTTCATTTTCCACAATAAATAATCATAATACAATGTCAAAAACACAAAACAACTGATTGTACCTACTTACACAAACACATGTGAATTGAAAATGTTACTTACCGTTTCTCTTTATTTGTTCGACAAAACAAGTTATTAATGATGTGGGTCAGGGTTAGAAATTTTATTTTGTATTCTTATCTTTTCTAATGAAATTTTGTATTTCTTTTACGTTTTTTTTTTTGTAGATGGCCGGTGGAGATCCAAAATGGCAAAAAGATGCGGCAGACCAGAACTTTGACTACATGTTCAAACTGCTGATTATCGGAAATTCGAGTGTGGGAAAGACGAGTTTCTTATTTCGATATGCCGATGATTCGTTTACCTCGGCATTTGTGTCGACCGTTGGAATTGACTTTAAGGTGAAAACAGTTTTTCGTCACGACAAACGAGTGAAGTTACAAATTTGGGTGAGAAATTTTTTTGACTGCAATTTTTAAGGAAAAGGTTTTGATTTTTTGTGAATTTTTAGGACACCGCTGGACAGGAGCGATACAGAACGATTACGACAGCCTACTATCGTGGCGCCATGGGTTTCATTTTAATGTACGACATCACCAATGAAGAAAGCTTTAATTCCGTTCAAGACTGGTGCGTTCGAATTTTATTCGGAGGACTTTTCCCGGATTTATTTATTTTTTGTTTTATCATTTTTTTTAGGGTGACACAAATCAAGACCTATTCATGGGATAACGCACAAGTGATTTTGGTCGGAAACAAATGTGATATGGAAGACGAACGTATCATTTCATTCGAGCGAGGCAAGCAACTGGCCGATCAATTAGGTGTAGAATTTTTCGAAACGTCAGCAAAGGAGAATATTAACGTCAAGGTACGATTTTTAATTTGTCCTCCATAAATTAGTTTTCTAAAAAAAAAAAATTTTGCCGTCTCAATTTTTTTTTTATTTTTTTAAACTTTTATTTAAATTTTAAATTTTTGCCCTATTTTTAAAGTCGTAAATTTATTGAGACAAAAAAAATCAATGAAAATTTTATATTTTTAGAATTTAATTTTTTTTTTGTTCTACTTTGTATAAATTTCCTTCTCTTAAAATATTTTTCATAAAATTAACATATTTAGTTTGAAATTAAATTGTTTTTTAAATTCAATAAATTTTAAGTCTTAAAAAAGTTAAACTAACAATACTTTACAGTAAATAACTTAAAAATTTTTATTTTTGAAAAAAATATTTTTTTTTTTCAATAAGGCCGCTCCAAATTTTTTTCTATGTTTTTGTCCCCTGCCCCATTTCAAAAGCCGAAAATCCAATTAACTTAAAAATTTTTTTCATTTTTGAATTTTTTAAATTTTTTGATTTTTGAATATTTTTTTTTTTAAAATTTTCTTATTTTGAAAAATTAAATTAAATTTTAAAAAAATATTGAATAAATATAAATAAAATATAAATTAAAATATAAATTATTTTAAAATTTATTTTAAATACCTACAATTTTATTTTTAATAAAAGCAAATAAACTTTAAAAAAAACTTAAAAATAATCAAAGTATAAGAAGTTTGAAATAATTAAAAACTTATTTTTTTTATTTCCAGAACTGCTTCGAACGGCTAGTCGACATAATTTGCGACAAAATGTCTGAGAGCTTAGACTCGGATCCGACCCTCGTGGCAGGCGGCCAAGGACAACGTCTCACAGACCAACCACAACAGGGTGGCACTCCAAATTGTAATTGCTAAAAAGTACCTACAACAAACACACACGACTTCAACTATTATTAAAAATGAAAACTTATTATTATTATAAATATAAACAAAAAAATACAACTGTTACAGATAAAAAAAAATATATAAATAATAATAAATAAAATTATTACCGATAGTCTCGCTTCTTAAAAATATACCGAAAAATCTAGAAAATGAATGAAAACCGTTGAAAAAAAATCATAATAAAAAATGTTTCATAATCCTTTCTTATACATTATTAAATTTATTATTAAATTTTCATCCATCATACACAAAACAAAAAATATTATAATAATGTTACAATAAATAGACGTTAGATGTTTTCAACATAATTAAATAAATAAAAAAAAACTTCTAAAGAACGACCACTTTTTATTGTAAATTTTATATCTTCATGTCTTTTATTTACATTTAATAATTTTTTTAACTGAAAATACATCTCTTATGATTATACAAATGATGATAATCAATAAACACAAAAATATCAGAAAATGAATAAAATTCATAACAAAAAATTTTTAATAATTTTTTCGAAAAATTTACTTGATTTGAAACTGCCACGTGTTAATAAAAACACACAACAAAAAACACATAATCCGTAAAAAAATTATTTATGTTGCATGAAAATGTTTGGTAGCTCATATAAATAAAATTATTGCACTGGTAAAAAATATTTACAAAAAAAAAACTCACTTGTTTGTGTCTGAAAAAATAAGAAACGTCTCGTGTAAATAAATATTTGTTATGTAGGAAAAGAAAGAAATAAAGCGTTATTGAAAAACTTATACATTTTAAACATTTATAAATTTAAAATCATAATCAATAAAATATTTTTTTTTCGGTAACATCTTAAATTTCCATAGAAAAAATATTAAATCATCATGTTACTACAGTATTCAAACAAACCATCATTAAATAAGAAGAAGAGACATGTTGTTTAGAGTATACATATAGAAAAGAATCTAGTAAATATCCAATAAAAACGCTTTGATTAGCTATAGTCATAAATAAAAAAAATCATTTTATGAGAAAAAAATATAGTCTTTAAAAAAAACGGATTCTTTGACAAAAAAAAATACAAAAATAATTAAAATAAAATTAAAAGAATGATAAAAATGTATTGTAAATGTATACGTGCCTGCATGACTTTATTTACAAAATCACTACGATCATTTCAAAAAAATATACAAAATAAAATCTTTTGTGCGGTAAATACATTTTACAACTACATTTTCTTTCTACAAACTAAATTTTACACGAATTTCAAACTCTTTTGTAAAATCAATCGACATAAAATTCATGAAAAAAAAACAAAATTATTAAAAATTCAACAAGTTGTTAAGTTTGGACGTATTCATTTACTCATTCCCCCATCAAAGAAAAATTAAAAGTATATAAAAACAAATTATTAAAAATTACATAAGCGTATCAAAATCCAAGCTAACCAATTAAATTGTATTATTAAAAAAAAAGTAAAAAATTATTATTATTAATTATTAATGAAAAATAAATATAAATAATAAAAAAAATATAAATTCAATGGATAAAAGTGGTGGATAAAAAAAGAAAATACTAAATAAATATAACTAAATATACGAAAAAAAATTTTGTTTTATTTAATGAAGTTGAAGAAATTTGATGATTATTTTAGAAATTTTTTCCTATATTTAAAAAAAAAATTGTTTGCATGTTTTTATTTTTAAATTTTTTTTCTTAAACTTTTCACAAAAAAAAAGTTAAAAAAAAATATATTTTATATGTCACCCTTTCCTTCAATTTTGTCGAAAAACTTCAGGGGGAAAATAAAAATTAGATTCTCCCTAACATTTAAAGATATAAAATAGTTCTAAATTGTTCCTCAAGAAAAACTTAAAAAAAAAGTGGAGTCGAAAACATTTTTGTCTATTGAATCGTCCTAAATGTCAAAAAAATTTGCTTAGGACTAGAGATTCCAAATTTCCGGGTATTTTCAGAGGACGATTCTCGTGATGGGAAATGGAAAGAACCCTGAGTATTTAGGTTATTTTTTATTTTTAAAAGTTAATTTTACGATAGAAATCTGTCTAAAACGTTATTTTAAATGCTTTTTTAATCTTTAAATTAATTTATTTATTATTTCTATATAAATTTAATAATATCATTTTTTGTCCCATGAGGATTTTTATGAAGAGGGATAAAAATAAATATTTTTGAATTTTTTGTTTGTAATTTTTCGACGTTTTTAGACGTTAAATGTTGATTCTTAACATTTATCTAATATTAATCAATATTATTTTTATAGATCCTTTTTGAATTTGAACATAAAAATGAAGAAAAATCAAACAAAATCTCCCAAAATAAAAATTTTTGAAAACAAATTATTTTAGGCACGTGACCAAAAAAAGTTTTCTTCTACATTTCAATAGGAAACGTCTTGTTAAAGCCTGGGTTAAAGCGAATTTCTTTTGTTTTTTGTATGATTTTATCGTAAACAGTAATTTTTAAGTTAAAAATTCCAAAAAATGTCAAAAATATTTTTCCATTTTTAATTTAATTTTTATTTTTTCCCCTGAATTTTTTCGACAAATTCGGAGGGTGGACGACAAAAAATGGATATATTAAATTTATTCGCCTTAATCAAATTAATGTCGAACATAAGCCAAAAAGAGTTAATTTTATCAACAAAAAATATCTGCACGTCTAACAAATTTATCATTGAAAACAGAAAAAAATCCCGTGACAAGCTAAATTTAATTGAAATTTTCGAAAAAACCGGGAATCGGTTCCTTCTTCAAAACCGAGTACCCGAGAATTCCCGAGCCGGGATTGGAATCTCTACAGGACCACCTCACAATTTTCATCATGTGTCATTAGACTTTATTGATACCCGCGAAACGAGTTTCTGTGTGTTTTTCTCAAAAATAATCGTTATTAATTCGTGTTAATTTGTGGAAAAAAGCTTCATCATGTCTGGAGAGCTTCCGTTCCGCGCCGAGTATGCCAAAAGTGGACGTGCCAAATGCAAAAACTGCAAAGAAACTATCGAAAATCAAACCTTACGTCTTGCTGCCATGGTTCAGGTAATTTTTTTACGCTTTTCGAGCAGGTAGAATTATGTAAATTCTTAAACCTTCAATTTTTTTCGTTAATTCTTTAGTCCGCGTTCCATGATGGCAAACAACCAAATTGGTTCCATTTTGATTGTTTCTTCAAAAAACAACGCCCGGCTTCAGAGGGTAAGTGTTTATTTACAAAAAATATCGCGTTTCAAAAATTTATTGTTTGTTTACATTTACATTTCAGGCGATATCGAGCACTTTAATTCACTGAAATACGAAGACCAGAAACGTATTCGTGACCAAATCGAAGCACTTTCGGGCGTAGTTTTGCCAGCGGCAAAGGGAAAAGGCAAAAAACGATCAGCAGCTGGTCCGTCGTCACTCGTTCTCAAAGATTTTGGTGTCGAATATTCGGCATCGGGTCGTGCTACGTGCGCCGGATGCCAAATCAAGATTTTAAAGGATGTCGTTCGCGTCAAGAAAACCGTCTATGACACGGAAGTGGGCATGAAATTCGGCGGTCAAGCAATCTGGCATCATTTGGATTGTTTTGCAAAAATTCGCGATGAACTGGGTTTCTATGAGTGCGGCGACAAGTTGCCGGGCTTCAATACGCTTTCCAAAGACGACCAAAAAGAAGTTAGAAAAATGCTTCCGGCAGTCTCGATGGACACGGTTCCCGTTAAAAAGGTCAAAAAGGAGGAATTGGACGAAGTTGATGCCGCAAAAGCTGCCGAAACGGAAGACTTGATCAAGAAACAGTCGAATGCGCTGTACAAACTACGTGGCAAACTCGAAAGTAACATGAGCAAAAATGATTTTATCGCGATTTTGCAGAAAAACAAGCAACAAGTTCCCGAAGGTAAAGACGCCATTTTGGATCTCCTCACCGATATCATGGTATTTGGAGCTCTCAAGCCATGCGAAAAATGCCAAGGCCAGTTCCAGTTCACAAATACCGGCTACAAATGCACCGGCGACTTGACAGAATGGGTAAAATGTGAAAATGTCACGCAAGATCCACCACGCGAAAAATGTCACATTCCGTCGTACTTGAAGGAAAAAGTCGATTTTCTGAAAAAGTACAAATCGAATGTCATGAAACGGACGTTGCGCTATGTGCCGCCCAGTGGAAAGGCATACGCCCAACGTGGTCCCGGCTACAATGTGAAGAAAGAAGAGGAAGGACCGCGTGTTAAGAAGGAAAGACCTCCATTGTACAACATGGAATTCGTGATTCTCGGCAAGACGACCATACCGAAGGACGACATCAAGGAGCGAATTCGTTTGTTGGGCGGAAAAGTAGTGACGAAAATTCATGAACGCACCGCCGCCATCATTTCCAGCAAGAACGAAGTGGAAAATATGAATTTTCGCATGGAAGAAGCCAAAGATCATGCGATTCAGGTGGTGCCGGAAGCCTTTTTGGAGCATGTTGAGAAGAAGGGAGGCGCTTTGGAGTACATTCAAGCGAGAAGCATTTGCGATTGGGGAAGTGATGTAAGTAAAATAGGCTAAAAAATATTCAAGAATTTTTTTTATTTCTTCCTGCGTGATTTTTTAATGGATTTTTTGAGAGAAAATGTAAGAAAATACCAACTCAATATTTTCGATATTTTCTTACAGATTTTGTCAAAATTATTTGTTAAAAAAAATAATTATTTAAAATTTTTTTCTATGTTTTTGTCAAAAAATTTCAAAAGCCGAAAATCCAATGGGGCAAAATAAAAAAAAAAAGTTAAAAATTTCATCAAAATTGACCATTTTTTGGTCCTTTTCCTTATTTTTTCAAGGAATTTTCAAAAAATTTTAAAAATATTTTTAATTTTTTAATTTTTTTGTGCTGAAAATTGTATTTTAACATGAATTTTCTTCTTTAAATATTTTTTACAAAAAATTACTTTTCAAAATTTTTTGACAGTTATTTTTATGAAATTTTTTTGTTAAAATTTTTAACTTGAAATACTTTCAGATCAATTTTAAATCATCAAATCTCAATGTAAATTCCACAAAAACTACTAAAATATTCATTAAGGGCACAAATTTGATAAAATGTTGTCATTTTGTATGAAACAGTATTTCAAAACTTTTTTTTTTATTTTGCCCCCCCCCATTTTGAAAAAAATTTTTTGGGACAAAAACATCGGAAAAAATTTGGAACGGCCTTATTTAAAAGAAAAAAATTAATTTCGCTAAATTTTCAAAATGTATATAAAAGTGAAAGATCCTCAAAAATTCAAGAAAAAATAGTTACGACTTTAAAAAACACAAAATCCAAAAATGTAGAAAATTTTCTCAAAAATATTTTAAAAAAACAAGAAAAATAGAGGAACGAGAGTTCTTGGTAAAAAAAGTACATTTTTAATTTTTTTTAAATTATTTCCAAAAATTGTTCGAAAATCATCAAAAATCGTTCAAAATTATTTTTCTTAAAGAAAAACTTCTGAAATTAAACTTTTTTTTTCTCATGAGAAATTTACTTATGAAAAAAAACGACGCATTGTCCGACGTCTTATTTTAAAAGTTGAAATTTTATTTTTTTTCTGAAATTCTAAAAAATAATTGGAAAAACATTTAATTTTTGTTAAAAACGTATTTTTTTAAAAATTTTTTACAATTATTTTTTTAAGAAATTTTTTTTACTCCATTTTTTTTTTAATTATTTTGAAATGTTAAAACAGGATCATGAGGTAGATCCAATATCTGCGAAATTTTTCACAAATAAATTGACGAACATTATTATTTGTTTTAACAAAAAAAAACTAAAATTTTGAAAAAATTTTTAAAAATCGAAAAAAAAAATCTGAGCTTTTGTGATACGAAAATTAAATTTTAAATGAAAAAAAAAATATTGAAGTTAAAGATTGATTTTGAGCCTTTATGTTATAACTATGTGAAGTAATTTAAAAAAAAAACGTGTAAGGCCGCTCCAAAGGAAACCTAATTGTTTTGTCCAAAGTTTTTTTAAATGAAGGGCAAAAAATAAAAAAATTAGAAATACTTTTTTTCATACAAAATGCCAAATGTTTTAAAAATTATTGATCTTTAATTGATATTTTTGTTGTTTTGAGTTTTTTAAAATTAAAAAAAAATTAATATCATAAAAATAACTGTCAATTTTTTTTTTAATTCAATTATTTTCATGAAAATTATTTTACAAAAACTATTAAAAATTGAAAATTTTATGTTGAAACGATTTTGAATACAAAAACTATTAAAAATTGAAAAAGTTACTTGAAAAATTATGAAAATACACCAAAAATAGCTAATTTTTGACAAAATTTTTAACTTTTTTTTTATTTTGCTCCATCGGATTTTTGAATTAATTTCAGTTCCGTAAAAATTTAATTTATAATTTATTTTTTTGTTTTTTTAGCCTGCCACTCGTGTTCCATCGGAAGCTGAGCTGAAATCCAAATCGAAATCCCTGTACGCCAAATCAGAATCATCCAAAACGGTCAAGGTTCAATTGAAAGGCGGCACCGCTGTCGACCCCGACTCTGGCCTTGCCGACAAAGCTCATGTCTACAAAGAAGGCAAACACATCTGGAACACAGTGCTCGGCCTAACCGACATCCAATCCGGCAAAAATTCCTACTACAAAATGCAAATCTTGGAAGGCGACAAAAGCAAGCGTTACTGGTTGTTCCGCGCTTGGGGTCGCATCGGCACGACAATCGGCGGCAACAAAGTCGACAACTTCGCCGACCTCGAGGAAGCCAAAGAAAAGTTCGAGGAGCTTTACGAAGAAAAAACTGGCAACATGTGGAACTTCCGTCATCAATTCGTGAAGCGTCCGGGCAAAATGTACCCGATCGACGTGGATTACGGTGCCGATGAAGGCGTCAAAAAGTTGGATACGGAAAGCAAAATCAAGTCGGAATTGCCAACGCCCGTACAGGATTTGATCAAATTGATCTTCGACGTGGAAGAGATGAAGAAAACGATGATGGAACTCGAGCTGGACACGGAAAAAATGCCTTTGGGTCGTTTAAGCAAGAAACAACTGCAAAAGGCATATGCTGTACTTACCGAATTATCTGGTTACGTCACTAGCAATGCAACTAACGATCGTTTTATTGATGCCTCGAACCGTTTTTACACCCTCGTCCCACATTCCTTCGGCACGGAGATGCCCCCTTTGCTCGATACCCTCGAAGCGATTACCGAAAAGATCAATATGCTCGACAATTTGATCGAAATCGAGCTGGCTTACAGCATGTTGAACGAAGAAACCGATGCCGAGAAGAATCCCATCGATGGGCATTATCAACAACTCAAGACCGATATCACGCCACTCGACAAAAACTCCGAAGAATTCCAAATTCTCCAGAAATACGTCAAGAACACGCATGCCGAGACGCACAATCAATACGAACTCGAGATCGAGGACATTTTCCGTGTGGCTCGCAAGCACGAAGATCGTCGTTACAAGCCATTCAAGAAGCTACACAACCGCAAATTGCTCTGGCACGGTTCGCGTTTGACCAATTGGGCGGGAATTTTGTCGCACGGCTTGAAAATTGCGCCGCCCGAGGCCCCAGTTACCGGTTACATGTTCGGCAAGGGTATCTACTTTGCGGACATGGTCTCCAAATCGGCCAATTATTGTTGTACGTCGCGTACAAACCCCACAGGCTTGTTGATGTTGAGCGAAGTGGCACTTGGCAACATGCAGGAATACACAAAGGCGCATTATGTCGAAAAATTGCCGGCTGGCAAGCATTCCGTCAAGGGTGTCGGCAAAACATTCCCCGATCCGAACAATGTGAATGTCCGCGAAGACGGCGTCGAGATCCCGTATGGCAAACCCATGTCTGATCCCTCGATCCGCTCCGATTTACTCTACAACGAGTATATTGTATACGATGTGGCACAGGTTAAATGCGAGTATTTGCTGAAAGTCAACTTCAAATACAAGATTTAAACTTTTTTTTCCTAAATTTTTTGTTACCTACCTAAGATATTGATATAAGAAATTTTTTGTATTGCCAAAATTGAGTTTTTGTTACAGTTTCAGTTTTTTTTATTGTGTTTTGAGCATAATCACTTTATATAAATAATAAAAACATTGAATAAACATTGACTTATTGCTAAAAACTGTCGATATTTTGTAACTTTTCATAAAATTAAGCACCTTAAAACTCATTTTAGTAACTTTTTCCTTAAGTTTTGTATGGAAGACTTTGTTTTTTTTTAAATATTTTTAAGACTTTTTGTGACCACAAATGGCTGTTTTTGTGGTTTCTTAAACTAAATCACTGCTCATTATAACTTTGTGTTGGTAATTGTGTTGGCATCAAAGGTGTATTTCGTGCCAGAGCCCTAAAATAAATATTTTATTAGTTAATTTAAATTTTTTTAATTGAATTTCGGAACTTACATTTAGATGCGGTGAGTTCAATGTCTGTTTTCTCTTCAAATGCCTCGCTAACGGTGGCACGAAGAGGTCATAGTTGATCTTGAACTGGTTTCCATCGATGTGGATTTTGTCTTCGCCCGCACAATTTGCCAACTCGAAGCAAAAACTGAAGACGTAGCCGAGCACGAGACTCACTAAGAAGCCAAGAACGACGGACCAGAGGTAAGAAAGTCGGTACAAGTAAAAGTAGCTGAAAAGAAAAGTGAGTTATTGAGTGTTTTTGTTGAGTTGGAAAAATTCTTTGAATAGAACTCAATAATTTTGGCTATTTTTTTTTAATAAAATGGGAGTGAAAAATTAAGTTCTATGAGGTTTTTTTAACAGAAAAAATAAAAAATTTTGATAGAAAAGTAAAAAGTAAAATTATTTGAAACTTGCGTCTAAATTTTTTTTTAACAAAACTACGTTTTTTTTTTAATTTTTCACCTAGGTACTTTAATTTTTTTTTCATATAAGAAAGTTACAATTTCTAGAGCATATTTTCATATTTTCCAAATTTATTTTTTTAAATAATTTTTAGTCATTTTTTAACAAAAAATTTTTAAGAATTTTATATTTAAGAATTTTTTTTTAATATTTTGCTTTAAAAAAAATTAGCAGTAATTTTTTTATGTTATTTTTTTCTTTCAATTTAAACTAAAATATTTTTAAATCAATTTTAAATAAACAAATTTCAATGTTAAAAAAACTGAAAAATTTTTTGGTAAAAAAAATTAAATAAAAAAAATATATATGTATTTTCTGCATTTTTTTCAAAATTTTTGGAGAAAAAAAAAGTTTAGATTTTTATTAGAGAAATTTTAAATTTTTAAAATTTAGGAAAATTTAAATTTGAAAATTAGAGTTCTTAAAAAATGTGTAAAATTGACTTATTTAGAATTTTTTAACTCTGACAACAACCGAAGAACTTTTAAAAAAAATTAAATATATTAAAATATCAAAAACGAAAATTTTAGTCATAATTTTGGACTAACTTTTTTTTGTTTTTTGATTTTTAAATGGAAAAATATTATTGACTTTTATTTTTTTAAAACTTTAGTAAAAAAAATCATTTAAACTTACTCTGACGGCTGCTTTTCCTCCTTCAAAAACGATTTGGTATCGCTGTCTTGCGACAAAAGTCTCTCAAATTGCGGTAATTCAGTCGGTGTTTGCGGCGTGACATCAAACATTGGCACCTGGAACATTTCATAGACTTTCGTGTTGTTCCTGTCGAACATCGAGCAGTCTCCTGTGGTGCTATTGAGGAACGGTAGTGATGGCGGAATTGGTTTCGGACCCCCAAATCCGATCCACGCCGTGAATGCCAATCCCAATAACACTCCACAAATTGCTCCTCTTTGATTTCCTCGCACCGTGCACATTCCCAGCGTAAAAAGACCAAAAAGTGGTCCTCCAATGACGCCAAAAATCGTGAGAGACGCTTGAAGCACGCCTCCCATATTTTTCGCCCAAAAAGCGACTCCGATGCAAAGTAAACCGGAAACGAGTGCAATTAATTTTGAAATCCACGACGAATGTCCCTCGTCCAGAGGCTTTTTGCTGACACATTTGTACACGGGTTTGATGTAGTCTTCGAGGAAAACGGCCGCCAGTGAGTTGACAGCGGAAGAAATCGACGAAAGACACGCAGAAAAGATGCCCGAGACGAAAAGTCCGGGCAAACCTTTGAGATGACCCATGGCGTCGACCACAAAAAGGGGCATTACTTGATCACGTTGCGATATGTAACCATCTTCGACGGGATCACACGTTCGGTAGTACCAGTAAATGCAGAGACCGCTAAATGACGTTGACAGAGACAGGCAGGAGAGGATGGGCCAGTTGATCCATAACGCAGTTTGAGCTTTTTTCAGAGATTTGACGGTCAATAATCGCTGAACTTGCACCTGGTTGACGGCGTACAAGGAAAGATATGTAAATCCGCCGCCAATTATGAGACTCCACCATGTGTGTCGTACTGTGGGATCCACGCTGAAACTAAAAAATTGATAAAAATTAAGTTTTTATGAAATTTTTACGTATTTTTGTTAGTTAAAACACGAAAAAGTTATGAACCCATTAGTGAAACCCGTAAAAAAGTTAATGAAACACCGACAGACAACTCCTACCTCGACACATTAAAAATACTACCACCATCAGAGGCAACAGTTCTAGTAACATGATGACTGTAAATGACATAAGTAACAAGCACAGGAGACATTTTAAATGGAAATTCACCACAAAATTCCAAATTTCATCCGAAAATTTTACTTACTTCCAAAATTCTAATCGTCCTCCCGCTCTTGCCGCTTCAAAAATTGGAGCAACTCCCCCAGCTTCGATAATGGTCCAAATGATAATCGACCAAATCGCCGCAAACATGAGTAACGACTGGAACACGTCAGTCACGAGCACAGCCTTCATGCCACCAATTGTCGAATAAAAAGTACAAACTACTCCGATAATTATGATAGACCAGTCTTTGTGGAGGCCCGTTACCGCTTCCAAGGCCAGCGCTGGAGCGAATAACGCTATTCCCATGTATAATACCATTTGCACTGTGTAGGCGGCCGATGCGACAAATCTCGTCGCCTTGCCAAATCGCTTCTCTAAATATTCGTAGGCACTGCTCGATTGAAGTCTATAGAATACTGGTAGAAAGAGATATGCGGCGATCGGAGTCGCGAGACCATAGGAAATGTTGATGACGATAAATTGCGTTCCAAATTGATAATTTTCATTGGAAACGCCCAAAAGGGTGACGGCAGACATGAAACTGGCCATGAGACTGAACGAGACGGGCCACACTGTCATACTTCGATCAGCCATCAGGTATTCCTGGAAAGAAAGGTTAATTTTTAATAAAACTCTCTTCAATAAAAAAAAATTTTAAGAAAAAAAGTTAAATAATTTTTCAAAAAAATTTAAATAATTTTTAAAAAAGATTAAATAATTTAAAAAAATATAGTTTTTTAAGACGAATAAATTTAATATTTTTTTCATTATGAATTTGTTTGAAAACTTCAGGGAGAAAAATAAAATGGAAGTTTTTTTTAAATTAAAATTTCGGAAAAAAAAATCAAGTCACGTGACCGATTTTAACTTTTTTTCGCTAATTTATTTTTTATGACTTCAATTACATATTCAGACATTTCTAAATGACAAAATTAATTCAATCCAAAAAATCAACGTTTAACATTTATGTACGAATTAAACAAAAATTAAAATATATTTTTTTATTAAAATATTTATAACACAAAAAAAATGTTAAATTTATGAAATGAAAATATTTTTTTTTAATTTAGAAAATCCTTTGGACATTAAAATTAATTTTTATTTATTATTTTTATTTTTAATTTAATTTTATTTTTAAATTTATCTTAAAAGATTTAAAAAAATTAATTAATAATAATCATTAATTAAATTAAAATTAATTAATTAATTTATTTATTAATTAATAATTAAAATTAAATTAATATTTTCAAAAATATTTTAAAAAATAAAATTATAAAAGAAATATTAAAATTGAATTATTGAAAAAAAAAAAATTTTTTTTACATTATTGCATTAAAAAAACAAAATTGAAAAAGAACTTACTTTTGTTGTTTTTTGTTTGCCACCAGTGCATCGATAATAGACCCCGATGCCGGCAGAGATGGCCAACATAAGTCCAAAAACCACATAATCCCATACTGAAAACGTGGCCATTTTGTGTGAACGTTAAAATTAATAAATAAGCAACAACTTAAACATAAATCAATCTCATGAATATTCAAGTTCCAATTTCTGAAAAACAAATAACAAGAAATATTTTTGTTTATTTTTTAGAAGGTGTGTCATAGAAGTCGACTACATTACATAAGCAAATCATGAAAGTGTTGATAATAGTTCTCATTTAAAATATTCTCTTTTGTTTTTATTTATTTATTTTTTTTTTTAATAGAAAAGTCATTGAACTTGACCTGATTTGAATTTTTTTAAAAAGAATAAAATTATAAAAGAAATATTAAAATATACTACAAAAATTATATTATTGATTGATGCCAGCGGAGATGACCAACATAAGTCAAAAACCACATAATCCCATACTGAAAACGTGGCCAATTTGATTTTTGGATTAAAAAAAAGTTCTTCTAGGAAAAAAATTTTTATTTCCTTTATTCGATTATTTCCCATCAAATTTTTAAAATTATTTTTTCTTTCTAAAAATATTTTTGCAAAAAAAAATTAAATATTTACTGGAAAACCCACTTCCCAAAAATATTATAAATTTCCGTCAAACGCGTAACTTTTCAAAAATAAACACAATTTTCCAGAAAATTTCATCTGCAAGTCGTTAAAATGCAACATTGTGTTAAAAGCTGGTCATTAACATCCAATTTATGGGACACCAGACATCATAACAATTTTTTTTATTTCACATGCGGAAAATACGCGAATTTTTTTCAAGTGTTTTTCCTGTTTTCTCACATTTATTGACGTCTATTTTTATTTCGTCCTAACATTTTATCGTGTTTACGGTTCATTTTGCACACAGATTGTCGTTAAATTTCGTATCAAGTTCACTTTTTTGGCAAACTCACAAAAATTCACTTTTTTACAATGTAATTGATTTTTGTTTAAAATAGAATTTTAAATGAAAAAAAAAACTTCCTTGAGTGCATTCGAAATTTCACCACAAATCTAACTCAATTCAATCAATCGACTAAATTGACAATCAATTTGTTTATCAGATTTCAAAATTTCTATCGTCATACAGAGTTTTGATAAAAAAAAATTTCAAGCAACATGCATGTAAACTCCTAATTGACCTTTAAACGAATTTCATAACTCTCTTTCCGTCAATTCTTCGCGTGTTTCTTAATAAACGTTTGCTTGCTTGTTGTAAATTGATTCGTAGTACTGTGTTAATAAGCTTATTGCTTATTTATGGCCATTGTCCGAATAAGTAGAATAGCGCCAATGTCTGTCAATCATCAGAAATATTTTTTTTTTCATATATTTCACAAAACCAACTTTTTACTTTGCTTCATATATAAACCCGCATTTGGTCACTGTTTAGTCGGGAGTTTGGTCTGAAACATCACTATTACAACTAGAGCGGTTCACTTTACGAACTACTACTTATTACTTATTATTATTAGTCAACCACATATTTACTACTCTACGGCTTTTGCATTGCATATTTGCTTTGACCGAATCTCAGATTAGAGATTTAAAGAATCGCTTGTTCTGCCAATATCGTTTAATTTAATGTCGTTACGGCGACGCAAGTAGTTAGGAAAATAATATAAAATAATTAAAATTGATCACAAATTAAAACACACGAAGAAGATCC
The DNA here is from genome assembly GCF_036172545.1 of Culicoides brevitarsis. Classification (NCBI taxonomy): domain Eukaryota; kingdom Metazoa; phylum Arthropoda; class Insecta; order Diptera; family Ceratopogonidae; genus Culicoides; species Culicoides brevitarsis. The sequence continues at coordinate 24,752,221 of NC_087086.1, read as the reverse complement.
ATGTGTAGAAAAGATTCATAAATAATGCATATCGTTAAAGAAATATAGTGATGTGATTGCGATCATAGCTCCTTTTTGCATGAGAACTTTTTGTTGATATCAAAATAAATAAATTTAATAAAATAATAAAAATGGTCTAATTTTAATTTAAAGGTTTTGTTCCTATATTAAATTTTTTTTCCACAAAATATTGAATTTAAAAAAAAAGTTTTTAATTATTTTTGATAAAAAAAAATACTTTTTTACGTAAAAAATATTTTGATTAATTAATTTATTAAAATTTTATTTTAATTGTATTTAATTTTTATTTTTATCAATTTTTTAATTTTTATCAAATATTTTTTATTAAAAAAAAAATACAAAAAAATATTAAAAATTTATAAGTTTATTTTTTAAATTTGATTTATCTAAGAATTTTTTATTTTTTTTTTTGTATCTATCGTGTTTTTTTTAATAGAAAAAATTGGATTTATCAAAGATTTTAAAGTTAGAAATTTCCGGTTAGTTCTTGTTGTGTAGTTTTATGGCTCCTTATGGCTTGTCAGCTGTCTATAAAAACTGCTACACAAATTAAAGTTAAGTTGGAAAAACGTGAATAAGATAAGAAATCATGCTTGCTTAAGTCGATTTGATAAGATTGTGACAATGTATATCAAAATTTCAATGATCGACTATTCAACAAATTAACTAATCCCTGAGAGTTTTTTATTTTTTTTATTTTTGGAAAAACACTTAAATTTAAAATTTAATAAAGTCGATAAAATCTTGTTATTTTTCAGGAAAAATAAAAATGATTCTCCATAATTATTTTAAAAAAACGAGGGTAAAAAAATTAATTTTAATTAATTTAGTTTTTTAATGTAAAAATAAATTAAATTAAATTTTAAAAAATTAACATTTTATCATTTTTGGTGCCAAATCTTCAAATTTTTTCATTTTATTTATTTATTTTATTTAATTAATTATTAATTTTTATTAATTTATTAGTTTAATTAATTTATTATTATTATTATTAATTATTTTTTATAATTTAACTGGAAATAACTTATTTTTTTATTTTATAGCAAGCGGTATTATTTAAAAAATAATTCAAATTCACTAAATTCTCCTAAGCGCGAATAATTTTAATTAAATTCATTCTTATTAGAGCTTATTTAACTTTTTACCATTTAACTTTTCACTTAAAACTTACAAATCCACAACTTTTATTGTTATAACTAACAATGGCAATAAAATAAATCTACTGACTCGCCAAAAAAAAATCAGACATCAAAGTGTCGTCTAACATTCTTTTTTAAAGTGATATTCAAGTATTTTGATAAAACTATTATTATTTTATGGATCACAATATACACCTGACAACGTCTTAATTTGTCATGTATTTATTTATTGACACACTTGTTATAATTTTTGCTTTTTATTGCCCACTTAATATTTTTCATTATCTTTATTATCACAATTTTTTTCTTGTTTTGACTTCTTCACTCTTTTGAAGATTAAGTTCAATGTTGTAATTCTCGATAATATTAAATAAAAAAAACAAACGTGGCCTTGAACTATTTACTTCTTTTTTATAAAAAAAAATTCTTATGTTGTTGCGAGAGTACCGCTATGATATAACAAAATGTAGGCATATGTAAAGGGGATTCTAACGACAATCAAAGTGCTGTGTGACGTCGAAATTGTTGTTTTCTCTCTCTCGTCGATTCTCACGAACTGGCTTATGTAATGTGACGACATGCGTTATTATTATTTTTGATTTCAGATTTTAAATCGATTGGATTTTGATAAGAAACCCGGAGACTCACATGGACTGAATATCAAATTTTATGAACAACTTTTTTTTTTTTGTTAAAACCACATGAACAGAATCACTTTTTATCGTCAATTGTGGTTCAATTTAACTTTTGTTGTGTCTCTACTCATTTTTTTTTTATTTTTTTAATATTTTTCAGGTACATTCACTTCTGTATTTTGACTTATTTTATCGTACGATCGAATGACTTTTCCTGCATTGACAAAATTTGTAGTTTTTTAACACAAATTATTTGTTTGTTCACAATAAATATTTTTTTACACTAAAAAAAAGTGAAAACATTCGATGATAATATGAGTGATGAGAGAATGCACAGTAAATAATAAAATACATAAGAATTTTACTGTGAATTATATTGAAATACGCAGGCGCGGCGTATCACATCGTTCAAGTTCGACCGCAAAAGTACTACTGAGCGTTGTGAATTTCATTCAAAAGTTTTTATATATTTTTGGGGAGTTCGGTTTAAATGTTTTTAATTCTCTCTGAACAGAGAGAACGAAACCGGTTCAAGTCACTTGTATGAAATTTGATTTGTATATTTAATGAAAAGTCGTTTAATATAATTCTTGTGTCTTTTTTTATAGAAAACTAACCAGAGGTGGAAAAAAATAATTTTTTTTCGGGATGAAAAATTATTTAAAAAAAATTAATTTTTAAATTTCCTCTGAATTAATTTAATTAATTAATCTTTCACATTTTAAGAAAAAATAATAATTAAAGTTTTATTTTTTTTTTCAATAATTTTCCTTTTTTTCTAAAAAAACTCTAAATTTCTTAATCAGTTTTTAGATTTTTGCACTTTTTACCGCCATTTTAACTATAAAAACAATTCGCAGTAATTAAAAAAAAATATGGTAAAAGGGAGTAGGCAATGAATATTACACAAAATTTTTCTTAATTTTCACGATTTTTTTTGTTTATTGTCCTATATTTCGTAATTAAATTTTTAAAATTAAAAATTTATCAATGGAAAAATTCGTGAAAACTTTTAAAAATTCTTTTAAATAAGAATATTTTTTTCAAATTTGTGTTGATTGCAGAACTTTAGGGTAAATTTTCGCTTTTTGACGAGTGAAACAAAGTTCACGGTTTACGTTAATTTTATCAAAAGCAAATAATCTTATCAAGTTAGTTCTTATCTTGAATTAGTAAAAAATTCACACAGTTCACTTTATAACTTCAATCGATACACATCGTTTTTTATTTAATTTGCGACTTTCAAATTTTGTATGAATCATGGAAAATATTAACCAAACACTTATTTTAAAAAATAATTTAAACTTGTCAGAAAATCATGAAATTGTACAAAAAGTCATTAATGGAAATTTCAAGTACGGAACTTTAATTATTCTTGGATTTGACAAAATATTTGACGAAAAAACAGAAAATAGTGAAATATTCAATATTTTTTGGAACAAATTAAATGAGTCAGTAGTCCATTTGATATTATCTGAACCAGTAAGACTCGATCAAAAATCAACAATTGACTTTAAAATTTTTTTGACAAATATAAGAATCTTAGAAATTCATAACTCAGCAGAAAATTTAGAACAATTTTTCATCCAAAACAAGCAATTAACCGAAATATTTCTAAAGGAGGAACAAATAAGTGCCGATGCTGATAAAATTGTGATTGGACCAAATTTTCTTTCAACCTTAGAGCATTGCAAATCTTTAAAAAATTTAAAAATTAATTGCAAAATTCCATTAGAAGCCACATTTCTCAATGAATTTTTTGCCGAATTGAATTTTAATTATTTGGCAGTGGATGATATATTTTTCGATTGTTATCCGATGCGACAATCGAACGAAAGCCCTGACTGTATTGTAGAACAAATGGAATTGGAGTTCAAAATTGATGAATATTCCTCGAAACTACATGTTAAACCACTGTCAATAAAAGTTTTCGATAAAGATGAAAATGATAGTTGCGACGAAAATTGTTCAGAAGAGCATAAAATCTTCAAAAGTGAATCAGTGACAAATTTTAGTGCCAAACTATTTTATGCAAAAAAATGTTCAAATTACCTCACAAGTTGTATCGAAAGTTTTCCATCCGTAAAAACGTTTGCCTGGAGAAACAATTCTGTCAACGATCAGCACCTTATAAACTTAATTTCAACAAAATTGAAAAATTTAACCGATTTTTCGTTCGATTGTTTTAAATCAACTGACGTAAATTGGCCGAGCTTTCCAAACATGAAAAATTTACAAGTTAGATTCCTGACATCGTCAAACGAGAGCTTTGTACGATTTCTAAAAGCTTTTCCAAATTTGAGACAATTAAAGGTTATCGTACATGCCGGAGTTTTGGCAGATGACCTGGTGCAACTAATTGCTCGACAACTTCCTTCGTTAAAAATTTTGGATATTTATTGTCACAATAGCGAAACCACGAGTGACGGAATCAAAATTATTGGACAAAAATTGTCACAACTGGAATTTTTGACTATTCACTGTTCAGAAAATAAAAACATAATTTTAGAACTTTTCGGAAAATTGAGGTTTTTGAAGAGACTGTCGTTGTCAGATATTTTAAGAACATATTATCGAAAGGACTTTGAGGAAAATCTAAAAAAAAGTTCAAGTCAGTCCCAAGCTCAAAAAGTCCCAATTTCATATAAAATTAAAAAAAATATTTTTCAGTTTTTGCTTGGAAAAATTTTTCTCATAATTTTAAATTTTTTCCCAAATTTCAAAGTCCTAACGGAAAATGAAAACCAGATGAGCATCAATAAAAATATCCCAAAAGAAATTTTAGAAACCATTTTTGGATTCCTGGACAAGAAAAGTCAAATAAGATGTCGCCAAGTTTGTAAACTTTGGTTTGAAATTTGTTCTTCAAGTACGACGCTGGACCGAACATTGGACCTTAGAGACTCGTATTTGTCACTAAAATCAAATCCCGTGAAAACTTTCATTTCCACAAATTTTAAATACAATCGTATTTTGATGCATGACACAAAAGAGGAATTTGTCTTCGAAAATCTAACTGAATTCTGGCAGCACATCGGCAAGCATATTGAAGAAATTTCCCTAGAGAACAACTATCAGCTATTGCATGCCCTGAGATCCGGTTTGCGGGAAGAGCATTTACCACAACTGAAAAAATTAGAAATTCATTGTCCAATTTTGCCATTGAAACTTTCGCACAGATGGATTTCTATTCAAAGAAAAATTAAAATACTCACAATTGTAGTTATGAACTCGTTCTTGTTGTGCCTATTGATGGACGATTCTAATAGCATTTCCTTTGAAAATTTTATTCCAGTTCAGGAAATGATCAACACCGAAGAAGTTCGATTGGTTTATAAGTCATCGGATAATTTTCCACTGACTTGGCTCATGGCTTTTCCAAAACTTCGCTCGTTAACCATAATTTTCCATAAGGGAGTGTTGGTTAAAAATGTTTACGATAAACTATTTAATGAAGGGATAAATTTTAATAATTTAACAACTTTTTTAGTTGTAATGCATGAAACTTGGCTTTCAAATGAGCTTTTTGAGCATTTTTATGAAAATTTTACAAAAGTGGAATCTCTTGGAATTTGTATTAAAACAAAAAATAAAAATAACGTAATTAATTCCAGTAATTTCCAATCAATTGTGACAAACACTTTTGCAAAAATGGTATATTTGAACGAGATTTATTTAATTTTTGTTAATTTAGCTGACAACGAAATCATTGAAAAAAAGTTGTATTATAACAATGGAAGAGTAGTTAACAAATCACACAGAACATTTGATAACATTTGTTTTAAATATCTTAAATAATACTTTGGCCGCTCCAAATTTTTTTTGAACTTTTTGTCCTATGCCCAATTTCAAAAGTCGAAAATCCAATGGGGCAAATAAAATAAAATTGAGCGGCCTAAATTTAATAAAAAAAATTGTTAAAATTTTAAAACGAAAGAACTAATTTTTCATTTACGATTCTTTTCAACTTTTTTTGATTGAAAATTTTTTAAAAATTGTAATTTACACAATAAAATGTCTAAGTTGAATGTGAAAAGTATATGAAAAGAATTTTTAAGTAGAAATCAAATTGAAAAAAAAAATCAAATTATTTTCAATTTAGTGTCAAAAAACTTGAAAAAAATGTTTTCTCGTCAAACTTCTGATTGCACAAGTCAAATAATAAAATTTAGTCTCCTAAGTTTATTTTTAATTTTAATTAACAAATAAATGTTCAAATCTATTTTTGGCGTTTTATTAATCAAGTTCCTTCAAATAGTTAATTTTCAAAAATTAAATTAATTTTCTTGAGTGACAGAAATAATTGTTAATTATCGTGTGATAATTTTAAAATACGAACGACATTAATAAAACTCATTTTCAAGTAATCATGTAAGACAATGTACCAAGTTTTCAAATGATCTTCCCAGAATTCGGCTTTAAAATTATTCTCCATTCGAATTCGCTCCAAAAGAGGGATCACGTTGTTGTACAGGTAAGCAATCGTTCCGGGCAAATCTTTGTACTCATCAATACTTTCAGCTAAATAATTTTTTAAATTTTTAAATTCACTGCGGTTCATTTCTCTCATCATTGCTTCGGTGTTCATTGAATTAGAAAAAACTGTTTCTAGTTTTGACAAACTTTTGAATAATCGAATTTCTTGTGCCAGAGAAAATCCATTGACATCGTGAAGTGCAAAATACTAAAAAAATTAAAAATTAAATTAATTAAAATTTTAAGAAATAAGTCCGCTCCAAGTTTATTTCGAACTTTTTGTCCCAAAAACTTTTTTTTCAAAATCCCCCAAAAAAAAAAGTTTTGAAATACTTTTTCTTAAAAAATACAAAAATTCTTAAAAATTGAAATTTTAAAAAATAAATAGAAAATTTCTTGAAAAAATATGAAAAAAAGACCAAAAAACGGTCAATTTTGATGAAATTTTTAACTTTTTTTATTTTGTCCCATTGGATTATCAACTTTCGAAATGGGGCATGGAACAAAAAGTTCAAAAAAAAATTTGGAGCGGCCTAAGTTTCATTTACCGTCAGATCTTTGCAATATTTGATTACATCATCGACCAAACTATTGTTGTGAGCCAGTTTAGCAGTTCCACCTTCGCCAGGAAGAGTTAGTTTCTTCAATGTCAATCCAGATAGTACCGGTAAAAACTTTGTATGATTAATTTCTGTTGTGCCATAGTAATAGTAAATTTCTAAATCCTCTATATTCGGCGATCTTACTGCCATTTGCGTGTAAAAGTCCTTTTCGAGGTAACGAAATCCTTCTCCTTTTAACTGAACGACTTTTAAATCAGGCAACGATGGCCATGAAGGTTGAAGAACGTACCGATTTTCGAATATAGTTTGGACCGAAAGCGACTCAAGTGATTTAAGATCCTTGACAGAAAAATTATTGCAATCAAAAAGAGTTTTTATGGATATCTAAACGAAAACAAAAATAATTAATTAATGTCAAAAGGTAAAAACATGAATAAAAACACTTACTGTAGACGTTTCAAAAGTCAAGTTTTTCAACTTCGGCATGTATTGGCAAATCACGCGAAAATCCAAATCTGTCAGTTTCCACTCATCAACATTCAAGGACTCTACGTTGGGGAATTTTGATAAGAGCTCATCAAAATTCGTAAGTTTTTTGTCCGGTCCATAAATTTCCAAATCAATAACACTGGGAAATTTCGTGGATTTGTGAAAAGTTGTGAAATGCATAATGGAATGTGGAAACTTTGAGTACAATTCCAATCGCTAAAATATAAATCAAAACGAATAAAAAATCATGGAGAATTTAATAAATAAAAATAAATCACCTTTAAATTGTTAAACTCAGCCAAAGGTGCAATATCCAGCATCTTTTTGTCAATTTCGATTTCGGTAATATCATCTGCAATTAATTTTGCTTCTCCGCAAAAATTGAATTCTGACCAAACTTTAACAGATTCTTTCTCTAGATCATCGGATCCTATGATAGCATCCAAAAGTGTCTTTAATTTTGGGTCAAGAAACGACGCAAGAGCATCAGTATTTCGTTTGAGTACAATAGATTTGGCGCTAAAATGCTCGAGTGACGGCAGTTTCTGAATGTCCGGTAATTTTTCGAGTTTTGAGAATTTGTCTTCTATCTTTATCGATTTAAGTTTGGGTGGAAAAGTAAAATCACCGAGATACTGTTCATCGCAGACTTCCAAAGACTCAAGATTGGGTAAGTTGGCGTAGAGATCATTACTAGAGCTTATGGAGGTATAAATGAAAATATTGAGAAAGCGGACTTCATCTCCAATCAACTTAATAAAGTTGATAAAATCATCGAATTCCTCCTCATCTGGCAACCAGGAGATCAACAATCGCGAAAAAACTCGCTTTGTTTTGGTGGATGACAACCTGGCCTTAAATGTTTGATAAAGAGATCCCGTTGGAGAAAATTCCGCGTGACCAGACAGTTTGAGAGTATTGTCGTCTTGAAAATATTTGTTCAGCAGTTCCATCCAAAAATTGGAAACACGTCTGGCAGTTAAACGATCTTTTGTTGGTAAATTCTTGAAAATCTCTCGCAACATCTAAAAAAAGCACAAAATGTCCATTAGCGTTGCCAGTTTTGAGGTTAAGAAAAATAAAACTCACTTCGTTCGGCAAATCAGATATTTTGCAGTCAACCTTTGGACGTTTATTGGAGGTGAAAATACAATCCTCAAAAACAATTTTACGCTTCATTGTTGTAAATAACTTGGTAATTAACCGGAAAATTTTACCAAAAAAGTTGTTGGCAAAACGCGCACACAAAACCAAAGCTTACTTTGACGATATATTCCCACATTACACGGATGTGTAAATTGTCACTCTATGTCGCATGTGGATTTTGGAGGGGGGGAGGAGAAAAAATTATTTAATTTTTTTACTACTCTTTTTAGCGTTTTTGAACGGTAAACGTTGATTATTCACATTAATTATTTTTTTTTCATTATTTTAAAGTTTTAAGTCAAAATTGAAATAAAATTTCACAAAATAAAAATTTAAGAAAAAAATAAAAAATTTGGTCACGTGACTCAAAAATTTTTCCATCTATATTTTGATAAACAACGCGTTTTTAGAGTTTTTAGAAGTTTATAATTAATATTATTTTAATGTAATTTAGGCCGCTCCAAATGAAACTTAATAGTTTTGTCCGATGCCCCATTTTAAATTCGAAAATCCAATGGGGCAAAATAAAAAAAAATAAAAATTTCGTCAAAAATTACAGTTTTTGGTGTATTTTTCAAGAAATTTTCAAGAAAAATTTTTAATTTTTGTATTGACAATCGGATTTTTGTATGAATTTTTTCATTTTGTATGAAAAAAAGTATTTCAAATTTTTTTTTATTTTGACCCCCCTACCCATTTTTATTTCAAAAATATTTTCATTTGGGAATCGGGGCATGTTCCCAATGCACAAAAAATTTTCCCCATATAAGAGTTTGAAATTATAACGAAAAATCAACGGAAAATTTAAATTTTATTTCAAAAATTTTTCATTTGGTGCGGCCTTACCTATTTTTATCGTTTTCAATCAAAAATTAGCCAAAAAAAATCATTTTTTTCTAAATATTTTTATTTTTCCCCCTGATTTTTTTCGGCAATGGGGGATGGGTGACATAAAATTAAAAAATTAAATTTAATGGCCTATAGACTTCTTCAAAAAAGAAAACTTAAAAATACCGTTTGAAATACCAAAATATTTATGGGAGACAAAATATAAAAAAAAATTCAAAAATCAAATCAAAAACTTTTTTAAATGTTTTTTTTAATCAAAAAAAATTTTTTTTCAAAATTTTCTATTCATGTTTCTTCAATTTTCAGAGATTAAATCAATTAAGTTTTTAGTGACAAAGAATAATTAATCAACAGCAACGTATGATTTCAAAATACGACAGACATTAAAGTAGTTCAACTTCAAATAATCATGTAAGACAATGTACAAAGTTTTCATGTGTCTGTCAAAATACGTTGAATCGAAATTCTTCTCCATTTGAATTCGCTCCGAATGGGGAATTTCATGATTGTACAAATACGAAATAGTGCCAGCCAAATCCTTGTAATCATAAATACATTCAGTCAAATATCTCTTGAGTTTCTTACTGTCAAGGCGTGACATTACTCTGCATGTCGAATTGGTTGCCATCGATTCAGATGTAATTACTTCAAGTTTTGGTAAACTTCTGAATAAGCGGAGCTCTTGTGCAAGAGAAAATCCGTTAATATCATGGATTTCGATATCCTAAAAATTAAAAAAAAAATTAAATTTAGAACGTTCTAGATTAGATTTAACTTTTTTGGATTTACCGTCAGATTTTTGCAATGCTTGATTACAAGATCAATTAAATTAGTGTTGTGAGCCAGTCCGACGTTTCCTCCCTCGCCTGGAACTTTGAGCTTTGTTAGTTTCAAATGGGAAAATATGGGTAAAAATTTTGAATGATCATTTTCTACTGAATCGGTTGCATAGAAAATTTCAAAAATTTCTATTTTAGGTGATTTTTTAACCATTTGAGTGAAAAAGTTTTTTTCAAGGTAACGAAATCCGTCTCCTGACAAACTCACTTTCTTCAAATGAGGGAGAGTGGGCCATGTTAATTGAGATGAAGACATATTTTCCGCTTTTGTTTGAACCGACAGTGATTCAAGCAACTTAAGGTCTTTGACTGAAATATTGTTCAGATTAAACAGCGTTTCGATAGTTATCTAAAAAATAGAAAAAAAAAATTTTTAATTATAATTAAGATCTAATTATAATTAATTAATAATTAAGATATAATTAAGAAAAAACACCCGATGCCCCATTATACTAAAATATTATACTAAAAAAAATTTTTTACTGATTTTTAAAAAAAATCATTTTCGGTAATTTTTTTAATTTTCAGAGGTGGAAAAAGGACATTTTCCGAGATCCAAAATCATTTCTCAAAGTAATGAAAAAAAAAATGATTTTAATGAAGTCAATTTAGAACATTTAAAAAAAATAATTTTCAAATTGCAAACTTTTCTAATTTTTCTTTTAAAAATTTGAAATTTCTCTATGATTTTTGAAGATTTTTCCTCTGACCACAAATTTTCTTCTCTGAACTATCTCGTCTTTCATAAAATTATTCGACTTATTAAACAAATAAACAAATCTAATATAAAAATCGAATAAAAACAAAAATATTGGTCAAAAATGAAAAATTGTGTAAATTTTATCGTTTTGTGTGAAAAAAAAATTTAAAGATATTTTTTTTATCTTCCCTTTACGAAAATTTTGAACTAAAGATTTTCATTTAGAGCAGTCTAATTATAACAGCTAATAATTATATTAACAACACTTACTGTAGACGCATCAAAAAACAACTTTTTCAATTTCGGCATATTCTGACAAATTGTGAGAAAATCGCTATCTGTAATAATCCATGAATCGATACTCAACGTCTCTATATTGGGGAATTTTTTGAGAAGCTCACTAGAATTCGTTAGTATATCGCCAGATCCACTAAATTCCAAATCAACAACACTTGAAAACTGAACGCGCCTATGAAAAGTTGTGAAATGCGTTACCGCATGCTGATAATCTGTAGAAAGTTCCAATTTCTGAAAAAAAAAATCCGATGAAAAATCATTAAAATTTGATAAAAGAAAAAAAATCACCTTTAAGTTGTTGAATTTAGCTAAAGGCGCAATATTAAGTATGTTTTTGCCAATTTGAGCTGTCGTCACATCGTCTGCAGTAAATTTAGCTTCTCCGCAAAAGTTGAAATCTGTATCCAGTGTAATCGTATCTGATTCAAGAACGGCGTCGCCTATAATAATATCCAACATTTTCTTAAATTTTGGCTCAAGAAATGACGCAAGAGCATCCGAATTTTGTTTGATGACAAGAGATTTTGTGCTGAAATGCTCGAGAGATGCCAACTTCTGAATGTCCGGTAATTTTTCGAGTTGCGTGAACTTATAATCTATCTTAATAGACTTCAGTTTGGGCGAAAACGTTAAATCACCAAGTGATTCTTCATCGTAAATCTCCAATGATTCCAGATTAGGCAGATTGTCGTAAAGTTCCTTGATTTTTTGCGTAAAAGCAAAACCGGAAATTTTGAGAAAACTAATTTCGTCTCCAATTAACTTGACGAAGTTGATCAAATCTAAGTATTTTTGTTCTGGCCACCATGAGATCAGCAATCGCGAAAAAGCTCGCTTTGCTTTAGTGGAAAATAATCTCGCCTTGAATATTTTGTACGGAAATCCCGTTTCAGATAAATCCATAAAGCCAGTTATTTTAAGAGTATTGTCGTCTTGGAAATATTTGTTTAGCAGTTCCATCCAAAAATTGCAAACACGTCTGGCAATTAAACGATCTTTTGTCGGCAAATTCTTAAAAATCTCTCGCAACATCTGAAAATTAAACAAAATTTTCGTTATCGTTGTCAGTTTTGAGGTTAAAAAAAATAAAACTCACTTCATTCGGCAAATCGGATATTTTGCATTCAATCTTCGGACGTTTGTTTGATGTGAAACCATAATCCTCAAGAATCATTTTACGTTTCATTGTTCTGGATAAATTTATTGGAGAAAATTACAAGAAAAAAGTGGACGACGAAACGCGTACATAAACAAATAGTGACTTTAACGATAAATTCCCACATTAGGCCGCTCCAAATGAAAATCAAAAATAAAGTCAAAAATTTTTGAAAATAAAAAAAAAGTTTTGAAATACTATTTTTATACAAAATGACAACTTTTTTTTACTTTTTTGACACTTGAATTATATTTTTATTGTTTTTTAATGATCTTCTTTAGGATTTGCAAATTAAAAATTGATTTTAAGTTAAAATTTAAAAAATAATAATTTCATAAAAAATTTTTTTTCAAAATTTTTCAGTAATTTTATGAAAATTTTTTAGAGAATTGCTTTGAAATTAATTTTAAATAAGAAATTCCCAATGTAGATACCCTAAAATCAAGTACATATATGAAAACTATAAAAATAGACAAAAAACGGTAATTTTTGAGGAAATTTTCAACTTTTTTTTTATTTTGCCCCATTGGATTTTCAACTTTTAAAATGGGGCATCGGAGTTTATTTTTTTTAAATAAACTATAAATTACCGTTATTTTATTTGTTTTGAAATATTTTTATTTTTTTTTAATTATTTAAAATATAAAAAAACTAAAAATTTAATCAAAAATGACCGTTTTTTGGTGTGTTATAATAATTTTTCAGAATTGTTCAACTTTTACAAAATTTTCGTAAATTAATGAATTTAATATTTCTAAATTTAAACCTATTTTGAATAAGCAAATATCAAAGTAGATAGTAAAAAAACATCAAAAATATTATTTAACTCTCAAAAATTGTTAAACTTTTATCATTTTGCTTGAAAAAAAATATTTCAAAACTTTGTTCTGTTTTGAACGGGGGTTCCAAATGAGGCCCCCTCATTTCATTTTCAAAATATTTGGACTTTTTTTTTTGATTTTTAATTGGAACGGCCGAAGTAACACATTCATGTTATGTGGGAATTATTCGTCGAGTCAACATCGCCATTTGTATCGTTTTGTGCGCGTTTTGTCGACTTTGTTTTTGGTATATTATTCACATTTACCAAGTTATCACCATGAAACGCAAAACTACTCTCGAGGATTACGGCTTTACAACAACGAAATGTCCAAAAATTGTTTACGAAATATCCGATTTGCCGAATGAAGTGAGTTTTATTTTTTTTTTAACCCCAAAACCGACAACGATAATGAACATTTTGTTTTTTTTCAGATGTTGCGAGAGATTTTCAAGAATTTGCCGACAAAAGATCGTTTAATTGCCAGACGTGTTTCCAATTTTTGGATGGAACTGCTAAACAAATATTTTCAAGACGACAACACTCTCAAACTGACTGGCGATATGGATTTATCTCCAACGGGATCTCTCTACCAAACATTTGAGGCGAGACTGGCATCTACTAAAGCAAAGCGAAAGTTCTCGCGATTGATGATCTTACGTTGCCAGATAAAAAAATTGTCGATTTTATTGAATTCATCAAGTTAATTGGAGATGAAATTCGTTTTCTCAATATTTCCTATCTCTCATCCACGAAATTTATCAATGATCTCTACGCCAACTTACCCAATCTTGAGTCGTTGGAAGTCTACAATGAAGAATATCTCGGTGATTTTACTTTTTCACCCAAACTAAAAGTGATCAAGATAGGATACTGGCTCACACAACTTCACAAATTACCAGACATTCTTAAAATAGCATCTCTCCAACATTTTAGCGCCAAATTTATTTACATCAATCGAAATTTTGATGCTCTTGTGCCATTTCTTGACCCGAAATTGAAGTTATTGTTAGATGATATTTTTGGAAAAATGATCCTGTAGACCTGATAATGCTATTGGATTACATGCAGAGTTTAATTTTTGTGGTGAAACTAAATTGACTGCAGACGACGTAACAAAAGTGAAAATTGACCAACAGATGATAAATATTGCGCCATTGACTGAATTTATTAACTTAAAGGTGATTTTTTGTAATATTTTTTTTTATCATTTTTTAAAGCTTTTCATTTCAGGAATTGGAACTGCATTTGAATTACGAGCATGCCTTCGCAGATTTTGTATCTTTTCACGGGTGCATTAAGTTCACGAATGTTACTGCTTTGGAAATTTATGGACCTTATGGTTCTACTGTGACCCTAACACATGCCGATAAATTTTTCCGAAAATTTCCGAATTTGGAGTCGTTATTTGTAGATGAATGGGTTCTAACAAATGAAGATTTTTTGGCGATTTGTCAATTTATGCCGAAATTAAAATATTTATTTATTGAAAGCTCTGAGGTTAGTTAATTAAACTTTTAAAATTTATTACAAAAATTAATTTTATTTTTAAATTTTCAAAATTTTAATATTTTTTAGATATCCGTCGAAACTCTTTTTGATCTCCATAATTTTTCGCTAAAAGACCTAAAATCACTTGAGTCACTTTCGATCAAAACTAAATTTGAAAATCTGTACTTTTTTCAACCTTCATGGCCATCTTTACCTAATTTAAAAAGCGTTAACCTGCAAGGAGAAGGATTTCGCTGCCTTACACAATGTTTTTTCACACAAATAGTAGAAAGATCTCCACGAATAGAAAACTTGGAAATTTTTTATGCGTACGACTCGGAGGAGTATAATCACTCAAAGTTTTTGCCGATACTTTCTCGTTTAAACTTAAAGGATCTAATTCTTCCTGGGGAAGGTGGAAGTGCTACATCGACTCAAAACACGAAATTGGTTGATTCTGTAATCAAGCATTGCAAAAATCTGACGGTAAATGAAATTCTTTTCTTAAAATTTTAACTAATTAATTTTAATTTTTTAGTTTTTCGGAATTCACGATGTTAACGGGTTTTCTCTGGCACAAGAGATTCAATTGTTCAAGAATTTACCAAAACTTAAAATAATTAATTCTGATTCAATGGATGATAATCGTTACTATTGTAGATATATGGAACGCAAAGACTTTGTAGATTTGAAGGAATATTTGGCTAAATATCTTTATAAATACAAAGACATGACTGGAACGATTGCTTACTTGTACAACCATCAGATTCCTCTTCCAGAGCGCATTCAAATTGAGAAGGATTTTGATACCAAATACGACGAAGATGACTTGAAAATATGGTATACTGTTTTACGTGGTTACCTTAATATGAACGATTTGGATTTTTGTCGTACTTTGAAATTTCATGTGCACTAAATCTTTTTTGTTTCTTTTCGCATATTTTCGATAAAAAATTTTGAATGAAATATTTCAAAAATTCTCCAAATAACAAAATAAAATATTAAATTTTTAATTAATATTTTTAAATGCAAAGTTTTTTTTTCAAACAATTAAAAAATTTTTTGAACTTAATTTTTTATTCAAAAAATATTTTAAAAAGTTTTTCTAAGGCGAATAAATTTAATATATCCATTTTTTGTCTCCCCCTCCGATTTTGTCGAAAAAAATCAAGGGGAATTAAATATTAAATTGAAATATTTTTTCTTTTTTTATTTTTTAATTGAAAAATTACTGTTTACGTTGAATTGTACAAAAAACAAAAAAATTCTTAAATAAGGCCAAAACAACAATCCCAAATGTTTCACGTTTCATAGACCTTCTATAACAAAATGTATATCGAGTAATTGAATATCTTTTTATGTAAAAACGTTCACTTTTCTCTATAATTGTCAAAAAGCTACATGTTTTTGAACGAAATTTTGAAAATTAGGAAATGAATATTTTTCTTTACAAAATTGATCATTTTTCACTAAAAATTGGAAAATGTATGAAAATATCGAATTTTCAAATGGTTTTAACAGAAATTTTGATCATTTTCAAAAGAATTTAGGTCAAAAATGTACTAAAATTTGAATTTTTTCTTACATTTTAGATACTCGATATGATTTTCAGAAAAAATTAGGTGGGAGGAAACCTGAAACATTTGGGATTGTTGTTTTGGCCTAAGACGTTTCCTATTAAAAAGAAGAAAATTTTTTTACTATTTTTTAGACATTTTAGAACGTTAATCGTTGATTGAACACATTAAAATACTTTTTATTTTAATTATTTCAAATTTTTAAGTCAAAATTTTAATAAAATTTCACAAAATAAAAATTTAAGAAAAAATATAAAATTTCATTAAATTTTCGATAGATAATGCATTTTAAAGCAAGTTAGGTTCATATCTAATATAATTTTAATTTTTAATGATAATGTTCAAAAAATCGTTTTTCTAACAAAAATTACCAATAAATTTCAAAAATTTTCCTTGTTTTCAAAAAATTTTTCAAATTAATTTTTGGAAAAGAAAAATAAGTCAAACCGATAATTCAAATCCAATAACATAGAAAATAATTTAAAATTGAACAATTTCATAATGCTTCCATACAAAATAGTACTAAAAACGAAAATCTATATAAAATTTTTATATCCCCCATCCCCCCTGGTTCTTATTTTAAAAATGAAACTCGAAACAGAAAAGGTTTTCGGAACACCCTAAAGCATTCGAAGCAAATAACATGTACACATTCGTGCAATGTGGGAATTCTTCGTCGAATCACCGTTGCTATTCTTGTCGTGTGCGTTCTCTTATTCGTAATATATTGATAAATTTTTCAATTTCGCCATGAAACGCAAAGCTACTCTCGAGGACTACGGCTTTGCAGCATCGAAACGCCTGAAGACACCTTGTAAAATTTCTGATTTACCGAATGAAGTGAGTTTATTTTTATCCTAACCTTAAAACCAGCATCGCTCATGAAAATTTTGCATATTTTTCAGATGTTACGTGAAGTTTTCAAACACTTATCGATTAACGATCGTTTAATTGCTAGACGTGTTTCTTCATTTTGGATGGAGTTGATGAACGAGTACTTTCAAGACGATAATACACTTCGTCTCGCTAATTATTGGGACTTTTCTCCAACGGGATCTCTGTACAAAACATTCCAAGCCAGATTGTCATCCACAAAGGCAAAGCGAGTTTTTTCACGATTTTCGATTGTATGGTGTTCAAAGGATAAATTCATCGATTTTGTTAATTTCATCAAATTAATTGGAGATGAGATCCGTTTTCTTCGCATTTCCTACAGCTCAACCATCGAATCCATTAATGATCTCTACGTCAACTTACCCAATCTTGAGTCTTTGGAAGTTTGTGAAGAAGCATTGCCCGATGTCTCTGCCTTTCCATGCAACCTGAAGTCGATCAAAATAACAAGCCAATTCACGCAACTCGAAAAATTACCGGACATTCAGAAATTTGCGTCTCTCGAGCATTTTAGCACCAAATCTCTTGTCATCAAACAAAATACAGATGCTCTTGCGCCATTCCTTGACCCGAAATTGAAGACATTATTGGATTCTATCCTTGGCGACGACGTTCATGGGTCAAATATGATTAAACTGGATACAGCTTTCAACTTTTGTGGAGAAGCTAAATTAATTGCAGACGACATTACCGAGGTCCGAATTGAAAATAAGATACTAAATGTTGCACCATTGACTGATTTCAACAATTTAAAGGTAAATTCATTCTTGACTTCAACTAAAATTTTCTTCTGAAAAAATTTTTTTTAACAGAGATTAGAGTTTTACATGAAAAATCAACCTGTTATCCATTTCGCATCTTTAAACGAGGGCATTCAATTTCCCAGTGTCGAAAAATTGCAAATTAGCGGGAAAAAGTTTTCAAACGGAATGCTAACGGATATTCCGATTTTACTACGAAAATTTTTCAATTTAACATCATTGACTATTGGATGGAATGTAACAGTTCAAGATTTTCGGACAATTTGCGAGCATATGCCTAAATTGGAACATTTGAGATTCTCAGCCTCTAGAGTAAGTGATTAAATGGACAAATAATTTCTCAAAATTTATTATTTTTGCTCTTCTCAGATATCGATCAATACTCTTTTTGACCGAAACAATTTTTCACTCAAAGATCTAAAATTGCTAGAATCGCTTTCGGTTCAAACAAAACCGGAAATTTTGTTTTCAGCTCAGCTGACATGGCCTTCTCTTCCTTATTTGATGATCGTAGATCTAAAAGGAGAAGGATTCCGATATCTTGATGAGAGTTTCTACGCTCAAATGGCCCAAAATTCTCCAAATATAAAGGAATTTGAAATTTATTACAACAGAAATTCAGTAGAAAATGAGCCCTCAAAATTTTTTCCGTTACTCCAGTCTTTAAATTTAAAAGTTCTAAGTCTTCCTGGTGAAGGTGCAAATAATTCAATCAATAACAACAACGTCCTTATTGAATACGTAATCGCACATTGTAAGAAATTGGAGGTAATTGACTTTTTCTTTCTATAAATCAATTTCCTTATAAATTTCTTTCATTGCTTTTCAAGCATTTCAAGATTTTCGACGATAACGAGATTTCTTTGGCACAAGAAATTCGATTATTCAGAAGTTTATCGAAACTAGAAACAATAGCGTCTGAGTCTATGGATACCGAAACGTTGTTTAGAGTAATAGAACGCTGGGAATTTAGAAATTTAAAGAAATATTTGGCTGAAACAATTCACGTGTACAAAGATGTGCCCGGAACGATTGCATACCTGTACGACAACGAGATCCCTCATTCGAAGCGCATTCAAATGGAAAAGGATTTTGAAGCCAAACATAAAGGACATTCCATGAAAAAGTGGTACATTGTCTTACATGATTATTTAAAGATGAGCTTTTTGGATGTTTGTTGTATTTTAAAATATTTTACGACAAAATAATTCATTCAAAAATTAATTAAACTTAATTTTTCAACTTAACAAGATTTTTTTTTCAACGCTTTTAAATAAATTTTAAAAGTTTCTTGTAAAATTCTCGATCGCTCATTACAGAATAATTTTCTTACATTCCAAAAAGATTATTTTGTAAGCCCATTACAAATAAAATTGAACACTTTTTTTCCATAAAGAAAGGTAAAAAAAAATTAATTAGAAGATTCGATAAAAATTACTAAATTCTCAAAATAAAGGCGATCCGATTTTTTGTATTATGATTCACTTCAAAATATTTTTTGAATTATTTATTATTTTTTGAAATTTATTTCGAACTTTTTGTCCCAAAAAACTTTTTTTCGATATGGGAAAATCAAATCATCAAAAAAATTAAAAAATAATTTTTGAAAAAATTAAAAAAATAAAGTGTAAGTTCAATGATTTTAGAAAAAATTTTTTAGAGAAGAAAATGTAATAAAAATATCGTTTTCAATACAAAGATTTGAAAAATGAAATGTTAAAAAAAATCCTGAAAAAAATTGGAAACCATGATTTTATCGTAAACAGCATTTTTCAGTTAAAAAAAAAATTTATTCACCTTATACCTAAGGCGAATAAATTTAATATTTTCATTTTTTGTCCTTTTTTTTCATTTTTTCGAGGGGGGGTGGGGATTAAAAAATAAATATTTTTGAATTTCTTTTATGTTTTTTTTTACGTTTTTATACGTTAAACGTTGATTTTTAACATTTATTTAATTTTAATTGTTATTATTTTAAAGTTTTGAACTTAAAAGTCAAGAAAAATAAAAATCTTCCAAATTAAAAATTGTAAAAAAAATGTCTCAATTAAGCAAATTTCTTTGGTTTTTTGTATGATTTTACCATAAACATTACTTTTTCATGATTTTATAATATAAAAATTTAAAAATATGTCAAAAATACTTCTTTTTTTTAATTAATTTTTATTTTTCCCCCTGAATTTTTTTGACAAAATCGGGGGGGGGGAGACAAAAAATGGATATATTAAATTTATTCACCTAAAAAAATAAAAGTTTTATAATTTTCCTACCTAATTTTTTTCGAAAATTCTGAATGTGAAAATTTTAAACAAATAAATTAAAATATAACAGCCTAAGATAAAGTTCAAACAAGAATTTGTACAAAAATTATTTATTTAATTCAAGATTTAATTAATTTTTATCAAAACAACTAATAAGTTTTTTTTCTGGACGGAATGAATTTTTTCGATGACTAATTTTCTCACAATCGCACTGCTTGAATATGTGGCTCGCCTCGATCGCCCAACAAATTTTTGACTTGCGCCACACACGTATGCCTCACATGATGTCTCTCGTCCCTGGCTTGACACCCGTTGAGAAAACATTTTTTCGCCGCCTTCATAAAACTCGTAATTAAATTCGAATCACCTCCATTTGGTCCAATCAAGTAGCTGCATTGCAATTTCTTGTTCGTCATATCCTTCAGGCAACAATCGATAAATTCCGAATTCGATGAAATCAGTTCGTTCATCGCTTCACGATCAATGGACAACTCTTCCGCCAAAATACCCGTAACGTAAATGTCGTCAATCCAAAAGTACGGCGTCGATTCGGAGGCCAAAGCGAGATCATGAGCTGTTTTGATGTTTGTGATGTAAAACCATCCGGACAAGTATGAAGGATACGTTGACGCTGCAAATTCGTCTCGTGTCACATACCATTTGTTCTGTTTTTCTCGACGTACGTGTTGGTCACTCAACACAAATCCCTTCAGAAAGTACTCTTGCTCGTTTTGATCGAGATTTTTCAGCATCTCATGGATCCGGAAGAAATCCACAACGATGTCGTCGTCCATTTTGATGATGAACTGAGCATCTCTGGCCTCGGTAACAGCAAATCGTAGTCCCATGACGTGCTTGTACGTCAAATTTCGGTAGGCATCGATGAAATTTCCTTGCAGAATGTCTTGAAAACGATTTGCTTCGTTGTTCAAAGCTCTCTGTGTCATGTAACGTTCCTTCGGTGGTATTTCTGACAGCAAAAATACTCGTTTGAGCCCGAAAGCAAGAAGTTCTTTGCTTGAAATCGCTTCCCGGTGCTTCGCACGAAGATGATCATGTCCAACGTAGGAGTGAATAATGATGATTCCTAAAAAACTTTTCATAAAATTCGATTAAAATCAAGTAAAAAAGTATAAAAAATTACATTTACCGGGTTTTCACCTCATAAAAGTTGAGATTTGGCTTCAGGATGTAGTGAAATTCATCTTTGAGATCGATTAAGCGTTTTTGATTCAGCTTCACATCCTCACTTATTTCAATTTCTATGCTTTGTAGATGATTTGAGGAGTTTCTCAGTTGAATTGCACGTATCAGCAGACAAGAAATCAGAAATACTATGAGGTAAATCACCGATCTTCGGACGAGTATTCGCATTTGTCTAAAATCTGGTTTTATTTGAATGATGGTTTGGATAAAAAAAAATAAAAAATCCCTCTTGCCGTTGTTGAAAGTGAAAGAAATTAATTAAAAATCAATAATTTTCTGTGAAATTGAGAGAGAAAAAACCTTAGAAATGTTGTCCGCCTACATAACTACGATAGTTGGACATTACTGAAGAATATCCAGATCAAAACAAAAATAAAATTAACAATTGTAGTCGTATGAAAACAAACTCAACTAGAGTCTTCTTAAACAGGGTTCGCAAAAAAAAACATTTACTAAAAAATTCTATTTTTTTTTAAATTAAGGTTTTCTCGATTTTTTTTTAACTTTTTGTCGCTATCAAAAAAGTTCAGAATACAAAAAAAAAATTTTTTTTTTTTCATTTTTTTTAACTAATTTTTATAAACATTTTTCAATGATATTTTTTTTAAATTCAATTTCGAAATATTTATTTTTCTACCAACATAACAGGTTCTAAACATAAATTTTCTTCTCTAAAAATATTTTTACAAAATCATTGAGCTAAATTTTTTTTATTTAAATTTTTTATGGTTTCGCTTCAAATTTATTTCGAGTTTTATGACCCACAAAATTTAAAAAAAAAATTAAAAATTAGTTTAGTAATTGTAGGAACAAAATTTTTTGAGAAAAAATTGATAAAAAACAAATATGATAAAAAAACAGCTCTCAAATTTTTTTGAAAAAAATTCAATAATTTTTATGAACAATAATTTTTGAGAAGAAAATCCATGCTAAAATACAATTTTAAGTACAAAAATTTTGATAAATTAAAAAAATTTGAAAATTTCTTAATTTATAATGGAAAAGCCCAAAAAAGGTCTATGATTTGAAAAGGATGTGATTTTTAACTTTTTTTTTATTTTGCTACATTGGATTTAAAATTTTTTAAAATGAGACACTAGACAAAAATTTTAAAAAATTGAAACGTCCTAAAATTAGAAAAAAAAAATTTAAAAAAACATTTTTTGTTAAAATTTTTACAAAAGTTTTCTTATTTCTGCTAGAAAAACTTATTTTTTACATTATCTTACATATCTACTTGTCACAAATCAATCATTTTTGCTGAAAAATGCAGTCAGTGGTTTACATTTTCGAATATCTGCTTTGTCGGAACGCGAATCTTCTCGTTTCCGCTTCTTCGAATTTGACGAATTTGTTGGTGTTAACATGGAGTTTCCGGCAATCTCTTGTCTCTCTTGTTGCTGAAGCTTCTTCGCAAAATGATAATCCATATGTTCAATGATATCCATCACAAATTTTCCACATTCATCACATTTGATGCCATTTTTCGCGATTTCTTCTTCATCCTCGGCTTTTTTGAAGAAATTATCGATCGGTTTTAACGTATTTTTACTAATGGCCTTCTTTTTAGCGTTACTCGAATTCGCGACGGACTTTACAGGTTGCGGTGAAAATTTTGCTTTTTGCTCTTCGCGAAACTTTTGACGTTCCTGATGTGACAATTGGAGGGCAAAATGGTAGTCTTTGTGTGCCGACATCTCTTCCTCGAGAATTTTTCGCTTGCAAATCTCACATTGGATGAAAACGGGCTCGATTTCTGGCAGATTGATGTCTTCTTCGTCACTTTCAGGTAAGAAAATGTCTTCGTCACTTTTATTGGACTCGTTGTTGGTAACGTTATTTTCCGAGTTTTCGTCGTGATATTCGTAATCCACGCTTTTTTGATCTTCATTGTCAGAAAAATGGCTGGGTTCGTTGTTAGAATCCATGGAAGTTTCATCAAAACTTCGCGAATCTTCGTCTTTGACATCGATTTTAACGGATTCTTCTGTAGTTTGGTGATTTTTGAACATATTTTTCAATGAAGAGTTTGATTTCTTCAGTTCTGCGACAGTTTTGGAGCTAGTTGACGGTCCTGCTTCATCAATATCGTCTTTTGTTTCTATCGGAGTTGATTCTTCTTTACGTTCTTCCGTACTTAGGCGCTGTTGTTGCCTCTTAAACATGCTTTCGAGCAACGAATTTGACTTTTTGAGCGGTGCCGCACTCGAAGGTCCTGCTTTCTCATCCAATTCTGTCGAGAAACTTTTCTTTTTACGCGCCATAATTTCATTTAAACTCGTTTCCGAGCTATTACTAGCCGTCTCCTCAGCTTTTTCAATTTGTTTCTTGAACATTTCCTTCAACGTGCCACTTTTCGTTTGATCCTCGAACTTGCTCACACTGATTCCCAGGAATTTGATGTGATTGTTGAGCGTTCCTGCGTTTTCGGGTTTTGTAAATTGCGTCGTATTCCGTTTGATGACTTCAAGCGCGTCTTTTGCCAGCAATTCTGGCTCGTAATACTGCAATGGACCGGATCGAGAGCTGGAAATGTCTTCCGAACCGATGGTTTGCGTGAAGCTGATGATCATTTGCTTCGCTTTTCGATTATTTTCCAAGGCATCTTTCTCCATTCGTTCACAAATCTCCGTCGCCAGCTCCAATAACCAGTGATTGAGGCTTGCTACACCAATAATTGCACTTTTTCCGGGAAAGCGTTTGCAGCAGGCGATGCTCTTTGCATTGTATCGACATTGTACGTGTTCCAAATCGACTCCTCGTGATATCAGGTAGAGCCAATTTCTGCAAAAAAAAAATAATTTTTATATTAAAACATCGTTTTTTGGATGAAAAAAGTCGCTCTTACCCATTTTTCTCGTCAAATTTTTGTAAAAGAGTATCTTTTGGAATGGCTCGCAGCTCAGACATCAGTTTAACTTTCAAAGTTTCACACACTTGTTCACCAAATTTGCCTCCCAATCCCTTAACTTTCCCCACTGGCAGTGTCGAATACAATTCCGGGACCTTTCGCACCGGCAACAACGTTTGTTGGTTCGGTTTGTGCATGCCAGCCGTGAGTTTCGCCAATATTTTGTTGTGAAAAATCCCGGCCGAGCACTCATATCCCGTCTTTTCCTTCACCGTTGCTCGAATATCATTCACAATCGCCGCTCCAATCAGCAATTTCAAGTCGCTCCGTTTCAAGGCGTTCCTTTCGTATTCCGTTTCATTCTCAAAAATCGGTTCATCTTCGAAATTTCCGCCGCATCGACTCGTAAGCTCTTGCACAAAGGTGCCAATGTTGTCGTAGCCCACGGCATGCGTGGCTCCAAACTTGCTGGCATCCAATTTGAACGTTCCGGTATTCATTTCGCGCAATTTCGCGTGAACGGACTCCGTGATGTCGAGATAGGCTTCGTCGACACTCGCACGTTCCAGCAACGGACTAAAAGTCCCGAGTACTTGAGCAACTTCCTTTCCGGCATCACGATATTTCGACAAATCGGCTTTGCCACGAACGTTGGGGACTTTGCAGAGAATGATGTCGGGACAGTGTTCCTTGGCTTCGTCACCTCGCATGTGTCGCGTGACTCCAGCAGCTCGGGCGGCATAATTGACTGCGATAATTCCACCGCCGCGCCACTCGTTGTACTGAACAACGGCAATGGGTTTGTTTTTCAGCTCGGGATTTAGCTTTTCCTCGACTTGGCAGTAGAAACAATCCATGTCAACGAGGACAATCACTCGGTCGTACTTGTTCTCGAGGTTTACGTAGCTTTTTGACATTTTTAAACATTTAAAATTAGCAAAATTGAGGAACAAGAGAAAAAGTTGTTTTGTTTACATTGGAATGCCGCCTGAATTAAGAAGAGGATGGTGCAATTTTTAAAGTTGTTTCACGTCTTTTGATTGAGGCCGTTACAATTTTCTTTATTTTTCAAGAAACAAATTCAGAAAATTAAAAAAATTGTTGAAAATTTTAAATTTAGATGAAAGAATTTTACAGAGAAAATTACAATTTTTACAAATTGTCTTCGAAAAATTTTTATTCTATCGACTGGAAATTAGGAGGACGAGTTTTAAAACAAACCTGATGAAACTTCAAAGGACTTGTCCCCTTTTTAGAAGACAGTGATTTTTTGATCTTCATTTTATAATTTTTTTTATAATTTTTTTCAAGAATTTTCCAAAATATTTTTTTAAAAAACAAATAAGGCCGCTCCAAATTTTTTTTTTTTTTGAACTTTTTGTCCCATGCCCCATTTCAAAAGCCGAAAATCCAATGAGGCAAAATAAAAAAAAAAGTTTAAAATTTCATCAAAATTGGTCTTTTTTTCATATTTTTTCAAGGAATTTTACAATTTATTTTTTTAAATTTTCAATTTTTAAGAATTTTTGTATTTAAAATCGTATTTTAACATGAATTTTCTTCTTTAAATTTTTTTTTTAAATTATTTTTAAAAATTTTTTGACAGTTATTTTTACGAAATTTTTGTGATAAAATTTTTAACTTGAAATACTCTGAGATCAATTTTAAATTATCAAATATCAATAAAATAAACTAAAATATTGATTAATGACAAAAAACTGTTAAAATTTTGTCATTTTGTATGAAAAAGTATTTCAAAAATTTTTTTTTTTATTTTGCCCCCCCCCCCCCATTTTGAAAAAAAGTTTTTGGGACAAAAAGTTCGAAATAAATTTGCAGCGGCCTAAAATTATTTTGTTAAAAACTGTATTTTAGCATGAATTTCGTTATTTTAGATAAAAGGCCGCTCTAATTTTTTTCGAAATATTTGTCGAAATCAGAAGTTCTAAAAATAAAGAAAAATTACCATTTTTGAGATATTTCCCCACTTTTTTCAGAAGTTTTTGAAAAAATTTTTTACATAGGTTTTTGCAGATTGTTTTGGCTGTTATTTTTTATTATTTTTTTTTATATTTAATTCTTCACTTTAAATTATATGAATTATATGAAAATAATTATTTCACTTTATGTCAATCCCCCCCCCCATTTTGTCGATAAAATTCAGGGGGAAAATGAAAAATATCTAATTAAAAAAAGGAAAATTTTTGACATTTTTTGGTACTTTTTGATTAAAAAACGATAAAAATAGCTAATTTTATTTAAATATTATTAAATATGAACTTTAATTCCTTTAAAACACATTTTCTATCAAAATTAAGCTGAAAAAAAGTTGAGTCTTAAAATTTAAAGTTTTTATTACTGAAAATAAAATAATTAAATATTTTGACTCTTACAAATCACCAAAAAATTGAGCACGAGTAATTGATTCAAATTCCCTTTCTTGTTTCAACTTGTTTCCACTTGTTTCAACATTGGAAATTTTTTGAACAATGCGAGTAAATCGTTCATTTAACATTGTAATGGCATTCCTAAACACTAAAAAAAAATAATTAAAAAAAATAATAAATTTCCTTAAAGAGCTTTTCTTACCCAGAGCTTTAGGGGAGTTTTCCGTAAAGATTGAATTGTCTCCGCATTGGCATAAATATCAGTAATTGCGTTACAATGTTCATCAAGCATTATCTCTTCTGGCGTATAATTGGACATTCTAAGAACAGTAAAATATTTTAATTGATGAATGAGAAAACTGCTCAACTGATAATTAAATCGACGTCCGACTCCGAAAGTTATATTCCGTAAATTGGGACATTTCTCGAAAAGTGTTTTGAGAGCGTTCTTCGAAAGGCGCTTGTGACAAAACATTAATTGAAGTGTCTTGAGATTCGGGAACGGTGTCATCGCTGCAAAATAGTTGTAGTGAACTTTTATTTTATTTTCACAGAAGTCAGTATTAAGTTTGAATGTTGATAAATGCACCGAAGCGCCAGTTTTTTCGAGAGCTCGATTAATCGTCTTCCAAAAGTTACAAAAATCGGAGTCCCAATATAGAATTTGAAGTTTTTTCAAGTTGGCGAAAGATTCGAGAAAGCTGCGCAGGCAATTTAAGCAGGTTTTGACGATTCTGCTGACGTCCAACACTTTTACGGTCTGATTCGGAAGAGCTTCGTGAGACTTTAGAAAGCAAAAAACTTGTGCCGCACACGACACTGGAAAATATTTGAACTGAAGTCCGAATTTCTTCAAGTTTGGCATGTCGTGAAGCCATTTTAAGTCAAATTTTGAGCCATTTAGCAATGAAACGTCCAACGAATGCACATTTGCTAGATTGATGCATGCCGGAAGAGGCCTCAGGATATCAGAAAACGATTCTGTGTAGATATGGTAAGAGATAATTTCAGTTTGACGTTGCAAAAATTTCACATCTACGACGTTCTGACGCAATTTCAGCCGTTTTAAGGACAAATCCCGAACCTCATACAAATCTTTCAAGCTTTCATACATATTCATACTTTTTATTCCTGTGATCTTCTGTGGACACGCTTTTAATAAAGCTTTTGCTTGCTTAGTGATGAGATTTTTGACTCTTAAAGTGATTTCTTGAACGTGTGGAAATTCCGAAAAGTCTCCTTTGTATTCTTTGTCATTCAATGTAGAATAAATTGTGAGACGTTTCACACTTGGCCAAACCAGTTGCCATTGACGCATGTTGCACAACAAAATATTGTCTTTCAATTTGAGGACCTCAACTTTATCGAAAGTTTTGATGAAAAGTTCAGTCGTTTCGCGATTCAAAAACTTAAAGGGCAAATCTTTGATGTATGTGACGGTTTTGCCTAATTTCTGGAAAAAATCCGGAATAAATGTGAATTTAGTTGTGTGACCAACGAAACGTCCGAATTTCATCCCGGAATTCGTGTAGAGCTGAACGAATTCTTGATCTGCAGTGACTGGCCATCCAGAAACATCCAGAATCCAGTGTTTGTTGTATTTTGCGGTGTTGTCGATCATTTGGAGGAAAGTTTTGTTCAGCAAGCGACATCTTTTCAACGATGTGGCATCAAGAAAGTCCAAAATACGATATTTGAGCTGAAAGTTTTGAAATATTTTAGGAACTGTGATTAAAATTTTGGAGAGGAAAACTTACTTCAGCTGGCAAATCCATCAAAAAAATTTGTTGATACTTGAATTTCTTCGTTGGTTGAGTTAATTCGTCCATTTTTCAGCAATTTTGTTCAATTTTTAGACGTTTTTCTGTTTTTCAGTGAAAATTTTTAACAAGCGTCCTAAAATGGTGTCTGCGTTGTGATATCAAGATAACGGTTTGTCCCTTTCAGACTGAATTTTCTTATCACACTTTTGACAGTCGTGGTCCGTTACTCCATCCGCCATTGGTGTTTATCGTTTTAACTTCGACGCTCCTTCAAAAATTTGTATTTTCAAGAAAAATATCAGAAAAAAATTGTAGAAAAAAGTAAGAACCGACCATGGAGGCTCCCGTAATGCTCAAAGTCATGTTCCAAGGAAGCATTTTGAATGATTTACCGGCAGAAGTAAGATTTTTCTCGAATATTTGACTCGCCATTGCTCAAATAATTTCCTTTTTTTCAGCTCAAATATCGTATTTTGGATTTGCTTGATGCCTCATCGTTGAAAAAATGTCGCTTGCTGAACAAAAATTACCTCAATTTGATCGATAATTGCGAAAAATATACCAAACATTGGATTCTGGATGTTTCTGGATGGCCAGTCACTGCAGATCAGGAATTCGTTGAGCTCTACACGAATTCTGGGATGAATTTCGGTCGTTTTGTTGGCGATACAAATAAGTTTCTTTTTGTACCAAAACTCTTCCAAAAGCTTGGAAAAACCGTCAAACATCTCAAAAATTTGCCCTTTTCCTCGATGGATCGCAAAACAACCGAAGCAATGATCGAGACCTTCAACAATGTCGAATACCTGAAGATGACCGACAACATTTTGCTTTGCAACATGAAACGCTGGGGATTAGTTTGGCCGAGTGTAAAGCGCCTGTCAATTCTCTGTGGGGGACGAAATGACTTGGCTTACAAGGGAAATTTCTCGGAATTTCCAAATATTGAAGATATTACCATCGGATTCTTCAGTTTGTTGCTCGGGCCGGCTCTAAAGTTGATCAAATTGTGTCCTGAGAAGATCACCGATATACGAGAAAAGTTAATTTTATTATCAGACTGCGATCCTGGTCCAGAACTGGTAAAAATTGATAATTTAAAACTCAAGAGACTCAAAATGCGATACGATGCCGAAGATGGCAAAGACGTTTTTTTGCCCACACAAAATGAAATAACCTCGTACGCGTTCCGCACACAAGTCAGTTACCGAATGAGCCATTATGAGTACGGAAAAGTACTGCCGGAACACATTGATCTCCAGTATGTTCACGATTTGCAACTCGAATTGATGTGCGAGTCTCCAATATGGCTGGATTGTTTGAAAAACATGACAAATTTGGCCAAACTCAATGTCACCTTGATGCCAGAGTTCCGTCATTATCGAAGCGACGAGCTGAAAACGTGTTTTTTGCAACATCACTGGGTCGAACTGAACACAAAAGTGACAAAACTGGAACTGGATACCAGGGGTTTACCTGAAACGTGTCACAAATGCATTCGAAATTTTGTCTCCTCCTTTCCAAAAGTGCAACATCTAAGTTTTACTGGTGTAGCATTTGAGAATCTTAAGGATTTTCAACATTTTTGGAAGATGGTAAACGACGTTTTGAAGAAAACAGGCATGGCTCAGCACTTGATTACTTTCCGCGTATATTTTTCTGATTACGAGTCGGCAGTGGACTCCTCCGAATACAATTTATTCAAAATATTGACACCCCTTCCGATCGCCATTGACGTTGAACTTCACATGAAACTCACAAAACTCACGCAAAACAACTTGCACATGTTATGCAAGAAGATTCCTGCCGTCAAAAAATTAATAATTGGAATAAAACCTGATATGGACTTCAACTTGACTGGTTTTCTCATCAGTCAACTCAAGTATTTGAAATATTTGAAGTTGTCTCATTATCCGAATGGATTTTTCGACGAGAACTATGTGGAACATGTTGCAGGTCCAGATCTTATCGATACTTTGCTAAAAGTCGATTTGAAGCTTTGGGTAATTTTTTTTATTTTATTTATATTAATTTTTAAGAAACTTTAAACATTTTTTTGAGTTTTTGTTCCAAGATTTTATTTCGTGATGAAGAACAAAATGAAAAAAGGTTTTGAAATACTTTTTCTAATAAAATTTAATTTTTCTAAGCCGCTTCAAAACATTCAGAAAAAAATATTTAAAAAATATTCTGTAAAAATTTTAAAATATTTAAAAAAAATCTGAACAAAAATCGATCTTGTGCAAATATAATTTTTATTTCAAAAATTTTTCAGAAAAAAAATTAAATTCTTTAAAAATTATAAAAAAAAAATTCAAAAACTTGGTTATTTTTTATGAATAAATTTTAAAAATGGGACAAAAACTTGAAAAAAAAAATTAGAGCGCTCTTAATGAAAATTTGTTTGTCTTACAGGAATTGGAGCTAAAAATTCAATGCGAAACTGAAGATGTTTATCCATTATTTGAGAAATTTCCCACACTCAAAAAATTAAAAGTTTTCAAGAAAGGCATTTCAGAAGAAGATGACAAAATCACAGAAGTGGATAGAACTGATTTCTACAATCACATGAAAAGCAGACCAACATAGCGATTTAATTCTAAAAAAAATAAGATTTTGACAGATTTTCCAACATTTTTGTTAATGTTTCAAGTAAATACGATCAGTTAAAGGACAATAAATTAAATTTAATTTTCACTGTTGTCAACCTTTTTCTTCTGCAAGTCCTCAAAATAACACGTATGAGTAATTCCAAAAAGATTTGCATCTTCTTCTTGCTTAAACTGTACTACACTTTTCAACGATGGAAACTTTTCGAACAATTGAAAAATATCGCTCTCTTCACAACGTATTGGCATGTCCAAATACTGAAAATAAAAATTCAATTAGAAATATTTTTTGGTAAGCGAATAAATAAATTTAAAATTTTAATTTTTTGTCCCCCGTAAAAAAATACTTTTTTGAATTTTTATTTGTTACTTTTAAACGTTCTTTTAACGCATTGAACGACGAAATAAAATTTTTAATTTGTTTTTCATATAAGGCCGCTCCAAATGAAAATAAAAAAAAAGTCCAAAATTTTTGAAAATAAAATAGGGGGGGGCAAATTAAAAAAAAAATTTTGAAATACTTATTTTCATACAAAATGACAAAATTTTAGCAATTTTTGATCGTTGATCAACATTTTTGTTGTTTTTTAATAATCTTCTTTGAAACTTTCAAATTAAAAATTGATTTAAGATCATTTTATGAAATTCAGTTATTTTATGAAAAATTTTTTAAGAGAAGAAAATTCAAGTTAAAATATGATTTTCAAACAAAAAATAAAATAATTGAAAATTTTTTATAATTTTTTTGAAAATGTCTTGAAAAATTATGAAAATACAACAAAAATCGGTAATTTTTGATGAAATTTTTAACTTTTTTTTTATTTTGCCCCATTGAATTTTCGAATTTAAAATGGGGCATCGGACAATACTATTGAGTTTCATTTGGAACGGCCTAAATTTCCTTCTCAAAAATTTATTTTTATAAAATTACTTACCTTATTTCTCAAATTATTTTTTTTATATATTGTTGTTTAATTTATTATTTTATAATTTGCAAGAGAAGATAATTAAAAAAGAACAAAAATTTTAACCAACGGTCAAGTATTTTAAAATTTTGTATTTCAAACCTTTTTTATCTTCATTTGCGTGGCTTATTAAGAAGGTATAAATTTTATTTTCAAAAACAAAGTTTTTCAATGGAATTTTATTTTATTTGAAGCGTTCTTATTGAGTTCGAATTTTTCTAAAGAGAATAAAAGAACAAAAAGTCTGTAAAAAACTGAAGCGATATTAACTAATTTCTAAAAGTCGTAAAATATTTTTTTTAAAATCATGTTTGCTTTATTTTACATATGTATCGGTTTAAACATGTTACTTCTTTGTCTAAGGTATCACATTCTAAAAAATAAACTTTTTTTTTATTATTAAACTACAAAACAGAACAAAAAGGGGCATTAATTAAGCAGTTGTTACTTTCACTGCACCTTCTCCGCCGGCTTCCCACTTTTCACACGATCAATTCCAATTTGTACCAAGGCACGGTTCTCATAGCACCACGAAACCATCGCAACCGCTCCACACAGCACACCGACCAGCAAGTGATAGATGATCGAATGCGGCAAAATGTTACTTTCGGAAAATTTACACGTCAGCCCAACGACAAGCAAGACGGCGGCGAACATTTTTCCGGGCAACAAGCCTTGCAGCGGTTTCATTTGCACCGTATTGAACTGCTTTGTGATGTAATTTGTGCTGTAACTGATGCGGAATACCATGTTGCAAATGTTGGCGAGAATAAAACCAACGGGTCCGAACATATTTGTCAATTGGTACGACAACAGCAGGAAGGTGACCGAAAAAATTGCCATATAATAGTTATATGCATCGATCTCCTTGCTAGTTTTCGTTGCGAAAATGTATCCCTCGGTCACGCCATTGACGGCAAGTAGGACAATAGCGACGCAATGCCAACGCAAGAGTGTTTCAGGCAAACCGCCGGACACGAAATCAGCTCCTCCGTACAACAAAAGGAGTGTTCCTGCATAACTTTGGCCGAAAACGAGACCTAGAAGGCCGATCGATGTTACGGCACGACAAACCTGAGAGAGGACAGTGGCGGCTTCGAGTACTTTGTTCTAAAAAAAAAATGAAAATTTATTAAAATATTAAATTTTACTTGAAATGAGGTAAGAAAATTATTTTATTCTTTTTGTTAGGCAACGTTTTTGGGCGTTAAAACGATCATTTTTACGTTAGAATAGTATAAATTTATATTATTTTCTAATTTGAACTCAAAATCGAAGAAAATTCGAATAAAATTTCTTAAAATAGGTACTTAAAATTTTTGTAAAAAAATAATAATTTTTGTCACATTACTTTTTTTTATCTAAATTTCAGAGCATATTTTGTATGATTTTTAGTACCTAAATTTTAATTAAAAATTAAATTTTAATATAAAGAGTAAATTTTAATAAAAACTATAATTTTCAAGGGTTTTTTCATCAAAAAATGCAGAAATATGTCAAAAGTTTTCGCATTTTATTTTTTTACCATTTTTTTTAAATTTTTTAAAATATTTTTTTTTTGTCACAAAAACAAAAATAAATATAAGATGCGAAAATTTTTGTTGAATTTTTGATTAAAAATACCAGTTTTGTTTAAAATCATACAAAAAATGTTAAAACGAAAAATCTAATAGACACTAGATGAAAAATTTCTTTAGTCACGTGACCTATATCGTATTTAAAAAAATCATTTTTGGCCGATTTTTTATAAATTTTCTTCGATTTTTACTTAAAAATTTGTAATTTACGTAAAATAAAATTAGTTTGATGTAACTTTTCATCAATTTACAGTAGAAGTAGAATGAAAATAATTTAAAAGTTTTTTTACCCAGAGTGTAAAAATGTCAAATAATAAAATTTGATCGCCTAATAATGAAAAATATGAAATTTTACTGAAAAATTAAAAACTTACTCTTGGTTGATCTTTCAACGCGACATCTCGCGCAATAGTTTGCGTGTAATAAAAGTAACAACTGTCCTCGATGGGGCGAAATATGAATCTAGCAGCAAGACTTCCCATGTTATTCACGACATCATAAGTGGCTTGTTGGGCAAACGACAGCACCGGCGAAATAGTCATCACGTATTTCTCGCCTTCCGTAAGAATTTGCTTCAAAACACCCTGTTTGACGAAACTCAAGACAAGCACTTGCAAATCCTTATTGAAACGCGGCTCGTCGTCCGTCCACACGCACGGAATCATCTGCGTGACTCCCGTAAAGGGAAAATCTTCCATGTGATCGTAGTACGGCCCGAATTTCTCGAGAGCTAGCGTCTTGTCGTTGTCGTTCTTCTTCACCATCTCGCGGTATTCCTTCAATTTTCGGATGTAATAATGGAAGAACGCGTAGTTCCCGATAACGATTGTCGCCGCACTCGTGAATTGCGCCAAGCCGAATGCCATGATCGCCATATTTTTGTCATACAAAATGATGCAGACGAAAATGATGGAACGCGTCACGATGTGTAACGTGTCTAGCACGACCTTCAGTTTGACGAAACAGAACACCTGGCCGACGAAAATGGGCGCCTCCGCAGTCAATTCGAATACGCACGAAATCGCCATGAGCATTGCCGAGAACACGTATTGCTCGTAGTGCAGGTCACCGACGGGCGACAACCAATTTAGCCAGGCATACACCACGGGGAATGACACAAGAGCGCAGATTGGAACCCTGCAACGATGAAAAATTTAATGACGTGTCCCTCTTTTGACTCGCGAAAAAATATTCGAACTTACGTGATCCACATTTGATTGATTAACTGGGGCCATGTCGATTTGTTCTTGTGCTGCGTGGTCGTACTGAGGGCGGCACGGCTAATTGCTTCCTTCGAGAGAAATAGCAAAGTACTCTCGATGAGCAACAGCCGCACATTCATGATTCCCAAGACATCGCGACCCACGAAACGCACAATGAAGGCGTTGATCGTGAACGAAATAAATCGACAGAAGATCTAAAAAGAGAAAAATCTTTAGTTTTTTTCTAAAAAAAAATCTTCAAGGATGACGAAATATGCTCAAAATTGTGTCTCACTTGGAAGAGAATCGAGAATGATGCAGTTTTTAAACAAGTATTTAGGATATTTCGTGCCATTTCTACGTGGTTCGAAATGCGTAAAAATATTTGGGGATATTTTTGATTATTTTTCAATTAATTTTCACTACATGACACGTCGTTAATTTGCGGAAAAAATTCAAGATAATTCGTCAGAAAAAATTCATTTGTGTTATTGTGTTGAACGCGTAAACAAATTTTTTGACAACAATTGGTGTTGTTCATAAACAACGTGATTGCTGCTCAGTGGTTGTAAAATTAAGGAGCTAAATGGACGTTATAAAAAAAATTAAGAAAATTAACAATAAAAATATAAGTGAAATTAACAAGCTTTAAATTTTAAATTAATTTAATTAATTAATAAATTTTAAATGGTTGTAAAATTAAGGAGCTAAATGGACGTTGAAAAAAAATTAAGAAAATTAACAATAAAAGCTTTTAATTTTTAATTTATTTAATTAATTAATAAATTTTAAATGTTTTTACCGCATATTAAATTATTTTTGAAAAAATGCCGTATTATTTATTTTAAACAGACAAAATAAAAAATCAAAAAATTTCCTAAAATGACTTAAATTATTGATTGTTTTTGTATTTTAAATAAAAAAGTTAAAGTTAATCATTTGAAAAAAATAATAATTTTTTTTACGTAAATTTTTTTTTAAACTATTTTTTATAATTTTCAAAAGTTAATGCATACCAAAAATAGTGAACAAAAATTGAACAAAGATGAAGTACAAAAATCATTTTAATTCAAAATCTTAAAACGATGTTTCTTATTATAATTTTCATATAAAATTGATAAAATTTTAATTACTCTTTTTTTTTTGTTTAGAGTTTTTGAAACAAATTTTATTTAAAAGGCAAAAAATTTAAATACAATAAAAGCTTCAAATATTGATTAATTTTTTTAAAAATTTGTTAATTTTGACTATTACCTAATTTGTATATTGAGTATTTTTTTATCAAATGAAACCAATTTCTAAAAACAAAAATTTTAGGAATAAATTTAAAAATAAAATTTAATTACAATTTTTAAAAAATTTTTAGTTCTTGACATTTTTTCTTCGTTTTCACACTTTTGACGAATTTAATGAAAAACGCTTTTAATTACCTAATTTAGTCTTCCAAATAATTTTTTTTTCTTCTCCAAAAATTATTTTCATAAAATTACTAAAAATATGTTCTCAATTTTCATTTTAAAAAATTTAAATTCTCTTTACTTGATATTTTGAAAATTAATTTTTTAGCTAATCAAAAAAGACAAATAAACAAAATTAAAAATGTTAAATTTCCGTTATTTCTTGTATGAATATTTCATTAATTTATTTTTATATAATTTTTGTTATTTATTTTATTTTTTAATTAAACAAAAAGACTCAAAAATTTCGAGCCTTTAAATTCTTTTTTTTTAGTCACTTGAGAAAAAAATTAATTTATCGCAGTTACATAAATAAATATCTCTTCTCAAATACCATTCAATTGTAAATTTTCGTCTATTATCTCGACAAATAAACGTGCAAATTTTATCAAATAAAAATATTTTCACGTCTTATCTACTTTTTAATCCATCTTTACGATAAGGAAACTACTTTAAACTTTTATCACATGTAGTTTTGTGTCGAAATTTGCGCACAAATCAACTATCATCTACTTTGTCAATGCTATCCGAGATAAAGATTTGATCTGTGTGTCAACATGCATTTGTGTCGTCGTTCTCTCTTCAATGAGTTCACGCGACGGAAAATCACCTCTAATTGTTTGCTCATCGTAAATATTGATTTGAGCAAATAAATAAGGTAGTAAATGAGTCACAGAAGCTGATTTCTCCTTACCTTCGATAGGCAGCTGAAGCTTGCTTTCTTTATGCTTGATTCCAATACATTTCGCCCCATTCGAGTATTAACACCGAGTTGAAAGTAACTTTTTCCGTTTCCCAAAAATAAAAATTTCAAATTTCTTGAAGTAACAAGTTGCTTCGATTGCAGACACTTGATAACTGAGGGTTTGACAGTCGTTTGGTGCGCCTTATATGGAGATTCGTGACTTCGTCTCACAAGATTTTTTTTCCGCTGCTGAAAGATCCTTATTTGTACTCCTTATCTCGCCATACGAAGAAGATTGTTATCAAATTGTGCATCTTCTCAAAACACGATCTGTGGAAGTTTCTACGCTTTCGTTCTTGTTTTGTTTTGCGCTGACTAAATTTATTGTTTATCCCTTATCAGTGTATATCATATTTACCTCGTTTCTTCAAATTACGAAAAAATAATCACTTTTTCTTAGATTGCGACATTGTTTCGCGGAATTAAGATTTGGCTTCGCGTGAGGTCGTAACAGCTATGACACGAAAAGTTTGAGTGAAAATTTTTTATCCAAATTGTTGCGAGTTGCATTTTTTTATTCTTTTTGATTTATGAGACATGACCTTCACCTTACTGATGTTTGTTCAACTAAATTTTTCGCTAATCTCACGTCTGCCAAATGTTGATTTGAAATTTAAATACTTTGTGTCGAAATTCCGGATGTTTCGTCGTCATTTTTGAAAAAAGGCTCGTTTTTTGGCTTTTTTCCTTTGATTTAATCACGGATTGAAGTTTTTTCTCAGGAACCAAACTCATTTCAAACTCAAACCCAAAATTATATTTACCCCAAGATAATAAGAAAAATTCTCAAATAAGTCAATTTTATACATTTTTTGAGTAATTCTACAAATTTTAATTTTTAAATTGTAAAATTTCCCTGTTTTTCGCTTAAAAATTCAAAACTAGGTACTGTATGCAAGACTTTTTCCAAGACCATAAAAATTTTTTTTTTTTTTTCAAAAAATATTTTTTAAGGTTTTTTTTTTATTTTCTAGAGAAAAATTGTTTATATTCATGAGTTTTCTTATTTTTTTCATATTTTTTCCATGATTTTACATGAGGTGTGAAAATATTCGAGATCTTAGGGATCCTAGGAGCTCGAATTCCGTTGACCTGGATGCAAAAACATTAAATTTCGAATTTTTTTCGAAAACAGACTAAATAAATAAATTTTTTATACATTTTCAAAATAGCTTGAAAAAAAATTGAAAAATAAAGTCTGATGCCCCATTTTACTTCAAATTCAATTTTTCTCGAGTTCATTTAAACAAATTCAAATATGAGGCAAGTTCGTTTTTAGTGTGACTTTGATGAAAAATGTTATTTTTTATTCAAAAAATGCCCAAAAATATTTTTTTCAACGAAAAATAATTTTTAAAATGATTTTTGAAAATTTATTTTTGGAAAAATTACAAAAACTTAAAAATTTTTAAATTTTTTCACTTAAAATTATAATTTTTTCTTATTTTTTTTTAATTTATGAAAAATTCAAAATTAAAAAAAATAAAACAAAAAATTACCACTTGAATCGTTGCGGAGTTCTTGACTGCGCAATTTCCAACGTTTCAGTAAATGTCAAATTACGGGACATCTTGCAGTGGCAACCCTCATTTGTTGATGTTTGATTGTTGTTGGACCGCATCACTCGCGAATTTACGATGAAAATGACCACGAAACCGGCTCTGGTCCTCGATAATGGAGCATTTTTCGCCAAAATTGGTCTTTGCACGGCTGCCAGTCCCAAGTAAGTGTCAAAATTCAACGTTTTTCATTAAAAATCTCACAAATCTCTTGCAGAGTTTTTCCAAATTGCATCATGAAAGCCAAATCGGAACGTCGTCGTGCCTTCATCGGAGGCCAAGTGAGTGAATGTCGCGACGCATCCGGTCTTTACTACATTCTCAGCTTCCAACGCGGTTTCCTCATCAATTTTGACATCCAGAAAACGTTGTGGGACTACATGTTCAGCAACGATTGTTGTCCCGTGCCGCTGCCAGAAACGCCGGTAATCATCACAGAGCCCGTCTACAACTTTCATTCCATCCAAGAAGCCGTGACGGAAATATTTTTCGAAGAATACGAAGTTGAGCATTTGATGAAAGCCACGGGACCTGATCTGGCAGCTTATAATTACACAAATGACCCGGCAAACGAGTCGCCAAAGTGTTGTTTGGTCATCGAATGCGGCTACAGCTTCACCCATATCGTGCCAATTGTCAAGGGAGAGAAACAGAAGAAAGCCATCATCCGCATTGACGTCGGCGGAAAAATCCTGACAAATCACCTGAAGGAAATTATCTCGTATCGCCAGTTAAATGTCATGGACGAAACGTATGTCATCAATCAAGTGAAGGAAGACAGTTGCTTTGTGTCGCAAGATTTCAATGCCGACATGGAAATCGCTCGAAAACGCTATCCCGAGAACACAATTGTGCGGGAATACGTACTGCCCGATTTCACGACACTCCAGCGGGGAATCCTGCGTGAACCAACGAAGAAGCAGGACGAAGACTACCAAACGCTGAAAGTGAATAACGAGCGATTTGCTATTCCGGAAATTCTGTTTCATCCGTCGGACATTGGAATTAATCAAATGGGAATTGCGGAGGCGGCAATGCATTCCGTAAATTTGTGTCCCGAAGAAGTGAGACCGCATTTACTAGCAAATATCGTACTATGTGGAGGCTCTTGCTTGTTTGAAGGATTAAAAAGTCGCTTGTTCCGGGAAATAAGGGCATTGGCACCGGATGAGTATGATGTTCAAATAACGCTTTCAAAAGAGTGAGTTTTGAAATATTTTTTTAAGGAAAATTTTTTTGACGTGATTTTGTTTTTTTTAGTCCTACTACGTATGCATGGCACGGAGGAAAAATGTTGGCAAAATCGGATGACTTTTTGGAGAAATGCATTTCGAGGAAGGAATACGAGGAGCATGGCAGCAAAATATGCCTAGAAAAATTTGATATTTGAATAAAATGAGTGAAGTTAGGATTTTAAAATATAAAAAAGCAAATGGGACTGTAAAAAGTTTTTAAAATTAGGAAAAAATTACAAACATTTTATTTTATTTTTATTCTTAAAAGGATTTTCTTAAAGAAACGCAATGATTTTTAATAACTTTTGAGAATTTTTTAAGAAAAATAATCAAAAGTTAAAGTTTTCTTAAATTTTTTATTTAAAATTAATTTTAAAAAATTTTCCAGGACTAAGCTCCCGTGTATTTTAAAAAAAAACTTTTATTTTTGCTCCTTTAGTTTTTTTTTATTCATTATTGCATCAACGGAAAAATTTACTAGATTTTATTTGTTTGGCCTTTAAGTTATTCGATTTAAAAAAAGGTTTGAAATTGGTTGGTATTTGAACAAAAATTTAAAAAAATCTTGACTCTTGTAAAGCTGAATGAGTATTTTTTTTTATAAATTTTTAACGCTCAAAAATTTATATTTTAAAAATTGATCGAGTGTCAAGTAGAATAAAATGTTAAGTTTACCATGAATTTTTTTTTTTCATGAAATTTTGAGCCTTTTAAGATTTTACACGTTTATGAAATGTTTTCTTATTTCTTTCTTCTTCTCTTTAAAAAATTCCTATTTGTATTTTTTCTTCTTCAAAATGAACAAAGTGTTCCTCCATTTTTACTACCAGTTGGATCCTTGAAGCCTGACATCCAATTGGAACAAAATTAATGGCTCAAAATATTTTTTTATGCACAATGATGTCACAATTCCTGAACAAACCTCTCCAATTTTCTTATTTCTTGAGGAAATCTAAAATAAAGACAAAGAATTAACTATAAATCAACCCCAATCACCTAAACTTTTTTCAACGATTTTTTGAAAAACGTCTGTCAAATCGGGGCATGAACTTCTGACGTATTGCAAAATTAATTTTTCGTTAATTTCTCGTAAAATAAAAATTTAGTAAGAAATTAAAGGGTTTTGAAGCTTTTCGAATGCTTTTTTCTCTTAATTTTTCCACTTTTCATTGATAATTTTCCGGATTTTCTCGTTTCAATCAAACGTCTGTTTTGTCACTCACTTCTTTGAATAGGAGATAATAGGGTAATCTCAAATATGGGGCATATTTATAAAACGTCGATTATCTACATTTTTCGCTTTAAAAATCAAAATATGCCAAAATCATGACGTTTAAATGTCAATCAAACTCTCAAAAACTCTAAACTTTGAGAAATCTTTAAAAAACTTATTTTTGAGGGCCTTATTTAAATTTTTTACTTTTTACTAAATTTACTTAAAAATATAAAAAAAAATTATTTGAGTTTTCTATTTAAGTCATGAATAAGTGCTCTAAACTGAAATGGGGCACTTTCAAATGTTTATACATTTAGGTGAATTACGAAAATTTCTCATACAAAATACATGAAAAATTACAACTTTTTGAAAATGGCCGTATGCTGAAGTCCATTTGATGCACAAAAAAGGTTTATAAGGAAAAGTTAAGCATTTAACTAAAATTTTCATAATTGTATCCTTTTTTGATTATTTCGATTTCTATGTGTTTTTTGGATGCTCTTTAAATAAATATTTAAAATAAAATATATATGGGGCATGTTCATACATTTGACTTTTCTTTACGAATTTCTAGTTGGCAAAAAATCTTCATTTCTTATTAAAAATGTTAAAATTTCATGTTGGATTAAATTATAATCAAATTTAAGAAGAAATTTAATCAAACATAAAAATTGAACATTTTTTAACAGAAATAATTTATAACGATTTTTTACTTTTTTTGAACAATATTTTTCATAATGCCAGTAGAAGACAATATTTTAGACAAATTTGTCCAGGATAAATTGAAATAAAGTCTCTAAGGAGCAAAATGGCATAAAATTACTTGAAAAATGTTTCGATTTCTATAGAGTCAATTTTTTTTATGCGAATGCCCCGCATTCCCCTACGTAGATGGCGTACGCGAATGTACTGAACGACGCTCCGTACGGCCGTAAAGCGACAGCCGACTTGACAATTCATTCATGTTTTACAACTACCAAACCTTCTCTCGACCATCTTTAAAAATTTTTTGATCGCAAAATTGGCCAGAAAATCGGCAGACTAGGAGTGCAAAATTATCGTAAAAATGTGCATGAACATTGTGTAGTGTAAAATCCGGTGAAAAACTGCCAGAAAGTTGTGAATTAAAGTGCAAAAACGGAAACTAAAAAATTGACTTTTTATACATAAAAAAAATTGTGTGTGTGCATTACATACAGCTCAGTCTCTAATGTGTGTGAACCCCAAGCAAACAAGATCTCATTACAGTACTTGAAAATTATTTTCCGAAAAAAAATTAAAAATTTCCGTGAAAAAAGAGGAATTCCGAGCAATCCCCCGTGAAAATCATGTCGCATTACACAAACGAGCCGAAAAGTTGGCGAAAAGTGACACAAAACACAAATTATGAGCGACATCGTGCGTCATCGTCAAAACAATTTGGCAGCAGTAGCAAGATAAATTTCGCCTTACAGGACCACGGCTACGGCATCTCGCCCACAAACACCTCCGGCACATCCGGCAACGTCCTGCTATCGACCTCCGCATTGCCAGCATGGGCCAACAAGTATGCGGAAACCGGAGCAATTTCATCCAACAATGGGACAGCTGCATCATCACATGGGACTTGCATCACAGATTACTACAAATCGGTGAAACGTCGTGCCAGCACCGGCTTATCGGGTCCCGCTGCAAAAATTTCGAAGCAGTCGTCCTCCTCGTCGTCGTCCGTGGTAAGTGAGTCGCCCGCTAGTGCCAGCGGCGGCAAGAAACGCTATTCGGAGGGCACGCGATACGACACGTCGCTCGGTTTGTTGACGAAAAAATTCGTGGATCTGCTGCAAGGGTCGCAGAACGGCGTCGTGGACCTAAATGTCGCCTCGTCTACGCTAAAAGTGCAGAAACGCCGCATCTACGACATCACAAATGTGCTCGAGGGCATCGGGATTCTCGAGAAAAAGTCCAAAAATAACATTCAGTGGAAGTGCGGTGGCTCTGTGGGGAATGCCGATAAGACGAAGAAAATCCAGCATGAACGCGACGCGTTGGAGTACAAGGAAAACATGCTGGACAAACTCATGATGGACCTGCGGCAATCGTTGAATCAGCAATTCGAGACAACGAAACACGCCTACGTCACGTGCCAGGACTTGAATGCCATCGACTCGTTCAAAGACCAGATAATTGTGGTGGTGAAGGCACCGGAAAAAGCCACACTCGTACTGCCCGACACGAAAAATCCGCGCGAAATTTACCTCAAATCCGACAACGGCGAGATCAATGTGTTCCTTTGTCCGGAACAAACGGAAAATTCGGCAGCGACGACACCCATTAAGGATCCGCTGCTCGAGGACATTGACACCTTCGTGACACCCATCTATGAAAAGTACTTGAGTCCACGTGTCACAAATGCGCAAAATTTCAATCGGCCCATGGGATCGGCACAACGGAATTTGGCGAAGGCGCTCGCGGAACCGATTGCTGCCGCATCCGGCGAAAATATCCTGACCTCGAA
Source organism: Culicoides brevitarsis (assembly GCF_036172545.1). Classification (NCBI taxonomy): domain Eukaryota; kingdom Metazoa; phylum Arthropoda; class Insecta; order Diptera; family Ceratopogonidae; genus Culicoides; species Culicoides brevitarsis. Next base: position 24,708,841 of record NC_087086.1, on the reverse strand, counting down.
TGAGATGGATTTGCTCGGAGCCGGTCAAACGCAGATTAAACAGGAGTTTGTCGAGTATCCGAGTGGCTCGGTAGTTGCGGAGGTGGATGCGAACAAGGATAGCGATGTGGATGTCAAGCCCGTCATTACGGCATTCATGAAACGAAATAACAGTGGAAATAATTTGGAAAGTACTAACAGCAAAAATGTCCTCATCTCCGACATGGGAGACTTTAGTCCGTTGCATATGCCGCAATTCGATGCCAACGACGATCTGTCACGATTTTTGGCCATCGAACCACCATTGGAGACTGATTACAACTTTGCATTGGGCAATTCGGAGGGGCTGTATGATTTGTACGATTTTGATTTCTAGGTAAGTTTGTCTCGTCTTTTGTCTCTTTTTGCTTTGTGTGTCGCATCCAGACTAATTACGACGTGTTTGTTCTCTCCCCCGACAGATTTAAGTTCAAAAATAACGTATAAGAGTTACAATAATATACAGTTTGTGTATAAATATTAAGAGAAACAATGCAAATGGTGGCGAATAGCATGTAAAAAGGATACTTAGACAGTATCAATTTTTTTCTAAAACTTTAAAAGATACAAAAAAAAAACACACAAAAAGTTACATAAATTAGTACCTGCTATAATCCTGTGACCTCAACACTTTATCATAAATCATGACCACCACAAAGATTAAAACGAATGATAAGAAGTGAGTTTTTTTTTGTAATTCATTACGAAAAATTAATTATAACCTCTAATTTTGTTTTTTTTATGACATTTCAGACAATTAAGGAAGGCTTGGTCCCTCCGTACTTATCATCATTTACTTCATCAACAGGTAACAAACACCTCTATTGCATTACCCACTTATACATAAAAAAAAAACATAATTTTAATATGAACTAGTTTAAAATCTTAACAAAGATCAGTAATAGGAATAAAATTATTCATAATGTTTTCGAGCGATTTTTTTGCTCAGGAATCCCCATTCTTCATTTTTTATAATTTTAAACAAATAGAAAGAACTTTTTGTACATTATCCCCTTTTACAGAAACTACAAACAAAAAAAAATGCTAACAAACGTCCTTGAGTACTGAACAAAATTTTCTATTTTTTTGAATTTCTATTTTTCCAAATTATATATTTTTTTTAGTTATTATTATTTATTGATAAGATCGATTTTTAGATAATTAGTGAATAAGAAAGGATTGAATAAAATAAAATGAATAAAAAAAAACAAAAAGTTGAAGTTATTTTGTACAATTATTCATAAAATAAAATAAAAATACAGACAAAAAATTCATAAATGTAGCATATTTGTTGATTTAAACTTCTTCTTTTTGTAAAGAAAAAAAAAATCTGTAAAATTTGTAGCAAGTACATACAATATATAAGTAAAATAGTTATCTTTATTACTATCAATTAATTAAATATTATAATTAAAAAAATAATAAGGATGAAACAAAACACAATTTAAACGTACGCTTATATGTAAGAGATAATTTACATTTAAAAACAAAAAAATATTAATATTAAAAATACATAAAAATTCTGTCAGTCTCAAGAAAGAAGAAAATTATGTGTGTAAACGGAAAATCAAATCTATCAGGGAAAAAATTTTCATTTTTCACGAATCTCGAATTTTTTGATTTAATTTCTTTTGAGGAAATTCGCAAAATATGGCGGACATGTCAATAACCTCACTCTTTGATTTCGATTCCGAGAATTGAGCAATTGTTATTGTTTTGGTCAGTTTGACAGATGCGAGCATTATTGTCGCCAAAGAAAGTATTTTTTTTTGCAGCAGGAGGAGTTTTTAAAACCAGACGATCCATTATTCTTTATTAACTTTTGCTATTGTTGCGTAGTTGGACAATTGTTCAAACAGATTTGTTTGTTGAACATTTTTCAACACATGGCTGTTTTGTGGAGAATTCAATATTTATGGATTATTTTTTTTTTCATTGACGTCCGTGTCAAGGTTGAAATGATGCAGCTTGATTTTATTCAAGGACGATTTTTGATTTTATGTCCTTTATCATTTTTATTTTTATTTGGCTTAAAAATTTGATTGAATTTCATGATTAAAAATTTTCTTTAAATAAATTATTAGTCTTAAAAAAACAAAAAATAAATTTTAAAAACGCTCAGTGAATAAAAATCAAAATCTGGAAAAATTTATTAATTTTCATACAATTTTCTGGCAGCATAAAAATAACCGGATGAATTCTGAACTCCCATATGTGTCTCGTTTTCTTCTAATCTAACCTCAATTGAAATCAAAGTTGCATAAATTTGACTTGCACGCCATATTGAAATTCCTCGCACGTCATTTCCTTGTAAAAAATATTAAACAAGTCAGGATATCACCAACAATAGGAACCTATCGCGTTCATTGAACCCTTTTCTTTCTTGGTAAATATGTCAATAAATAACACAAAAGCTTGCATCAAATTACATAAAAAAAGAGAAAACACACACAAAAAACTAATTGCGGGATCTGTAATTGAATAGAACACACAAAATTTATCATCATCTAAAAATAAATAAAAGTAAAAAAAAGTAATGGAAATTTTTAAATGATTTATCCAATAAATTTAAAAACTATACATTATTACAACAACAAAAAAAAATAAATAAATAGGCAAAAAATTATTTGAAAATGTATTTATTTCGTGGATCGTGTGTAAAAAAAGGTCACTTTTCCCGAGTTTTTACCTGAAAATCCCGAAAGAAAGCATATCTTGTCCCTGCCAAGAAGTAGAAGTAGTTGGAGAAACAAAAGACAAGACGACGTAGGCATTCAACCATAAAAGGGATGTTAACCGTTGCATTTTCTGTGAACGCCGAGAACTCCATTTTATTCCCTCTTCTATCGCTTTTTTGATATTACAACACAATTACATTTCTTCACAATGTTGTATATTATTGCATATATTGGTGTCTTTTGTTTATGCTGCATTTTGATATGAAGCAACATATGTTGCATAGATACACGCACACACCGCATACACATACGTGAAACGCATAGAACATGACATCTGGACAGAAAAATTGGCGGGAAAATGTGTTACATATCCTGTAACATACATTTATGTATCGTACATATATGCTGTACGGGACATATGATGTAAGTTACATAAATGTATGTTGGTCTATGGCGCTTGAGTCGCAATTCAATAGTAGTACGATTATTCAGACAACTGACAGTTTTAACAGGTTGGTTCAGCCCTAGTTTAAATTGAAGAAAATAAATGTAAGAGAAAGATATTGGGGGAAGATGTGAACAAGGTAAGAAATTGGTAGACTCAAAGGTGCGGTTGCGAAAGGATCTACGCATTTTAATTTGCAATAATAATTTTAGGTAAGTAAATCATTTAGGTTAGGTTTGACAAGAGTATCACCGCGGTCTTTGGAGAGTTTGATTTTGATCGTTTTTTTGAGGTTAAATTGAAGGAAATTTTTTAAAAGGTAGAAAACGAAAGTAGAAAGGATTTTTAGAAAATTTCCTTCAATTTAATTTGTAGAGACAATTACAGTAATACTCTTATTAAACTTAACCTAAATGATTTACATTTACTTAAAACAAAATTACATATTGCCAATTAAGATGAGTAGATCCTTTCTTTTAAGATTGCACCATTCAAGGTTTTGATTTTTTTTAATCAAAAAACGGCTCTGATACTTGTTAAGTCCCATATTTTATGTATTATTTTCATCAAAAATTCTTTATCTTGTTTTTTTAATAAAATTTTTATAACGAACTGAAATTTCAAAGTAATTTTTAGAAGAGAGCCCGTTAAGACCAAAAGTAAGAGAACCAATTTGGCATTTAAAAGTTCGGCGAATCATAATCATGAAATACTTTTCTGACTCCAATTGTGCTTAAAATTTACTTAGAATTCTTAGAAAGGCTCCAAAAGGCTTTTAGGAGAGCTGGTTGAATTCTGTGGGGGCCTGCTGCTTAGGATGTCAGGTAAAAAGGTAAGATCCATTCCCGATGCTTAATAAGAAAGCTACAATTTCACAGTATAAATACAATAGGACGCCTTGAGAGTATTCCGATGCCAACCATTATCATCTCTCAAATGATTTTGACCCAAACTTGATTAACTTTGCCAAAAAATTACAGATTGACACTAATGACAGATCTAATAAAAATGTAAAAAATTACAATATCTTCAAAACCAAGAACTGAAAATGCCTCAACTACCACCAATTTCAATAAAATTTTCCAATAATCCTTTTTCAAAAGCCTCGTTTCCTTCAACGGATCACAAAGAATTTCGATCTGACAAGAAATTCCCGCACTTTTTATCGCTCGTATAATGCTATAAACCTCGTACACACACAGAACCCCATACAGAAAAATAGTAAACAAAAGCAACTCACCGGTCACTCATGAAATTGGTCACTCATGGCACTCATGAGTACTTGAGAAATTGCCTTCATGCTAATTCAATATCGTGATCTGTCAAAAACTGCTCATTGGGACAAAAAAAAGCATAATAAACTTTGAAATTTGTGATTTTCTTTATATTTTAAAGGATTTTAAGGAAATTTCAGGGCAAAAATCTATTCACAGACTTCAAACTTTATTAGAGACACGACTGAAAGTAAAACACATCCACAAAAATGGCTTTGGCAATGCAAAAACGGAATAATGTAAGTTGTGTTTTTTCACAAACAAAACTTTTTCTAATCGTTTAACTTTGATTTTTTAGGTTCGTCTGCCTCCAGAAGTAAATCGAGTGTTATATGTCAGAAATTTACCCTACAAAATCACCTCCGACGAAATGTACGATATTTTTGGCAAATACGGAGCCATCAGACAGATTCGGGTCGGAAACACACCGGAAACGCGAGGAACTGCCTTCGTCGTTTATGAGGATATTTTCGATGCAAAAAATGCCTGCGACCATCTTTCGGGCTTCAATGTGTGTAATCGGTATCTGGTCGTGCTCTACTACCAATCGACAAAGGCATTCAAGAAACTCGATATCGACAAGAAACAAGAAGAGCTGGACAAGGTCAAGACAAAGTACAACATCAACTCGGACGATTTGAGGAAATAATTAATAAAATCTATAATTTTATTTGATAAGAAATTCGGATGTTTCTATGCACGCCAGCTACAAAAACTATTTTTTTTTTCAAATGAAAAGGAAAAATTACTTTTCCGGCAAAGTTTTGTGTGAGCCATCGCAGAAAGGTCGATGTTTTGTCTGTTTGCAATTGCAAATCCAATAATCTCCGGATTTTTCGACGGCAAATCGCACACTCTTGAATTTAACTTTCGTGTAGTTGGTCTTGTGTGACCCATCGCATAATGGCTGTGTCTTCGAATGCCCACACAAGCACCAGGAGTAGTTCTTGTTGGCTTCCAAGGTCATTTTAAAGGGTTTTCTGTCGTAGATTTTGCCATTTTCCTTTTGCAAATGTGCTGAAATGACTTCCTTCTCGGCCAAAATGTTACGAGGCACTTCGCCGGAACTGAAACGCGCACCTAAAATGCGATTCGGCTGAAATAAAATGAATGTCGATGAGTTTTGGGGACTTTTCGAGGTCAAATGACGATGAAGGGACTCACCAAGATGGTAAATGCACGAATTTTCGGAAGAAAATTCATTTTTTATTGGTTTAAAAATAGATGATCGGCAGAAAATACAGAACTTTGGTGCACGGATGGTTTGTTTTGACGACTATTGGCGACAATTCTTATTTGATTTTATCAGTCGTTGAAGAAATTTAGTTGGAATAAATTTTTAAATGATTTTATTTTATTTTTTTTTTTTTTGAAAAAATTTGCAACAATGTAAAATAATTAATTAATCTTGTATTTTGTATTTTTCCAGAGAAATGCTTCCTGATTCTCCAGATAAACGCTTGAAAGACACGAAATGAGGTGCAAATTTATGCGTTTTTAATTTAAAAGATGGGAAAATTCATCCAACGTATCGGAAACGTGAACAAAACTTGAGCGATGTAATTTTTAATAGACAAAACAAACATTTTGCATGTTTGGATTTTGTTTTAATTGAAAAGAAACCGTCCGCTTCTACAAATAAGACGATTTTTCTATGAAAAATGAGCCACTAAGCCACGCAATCCCCTTTCAAAGGTCTTTATCTCCTTCAATTATCATGAAAAGTGAATAATTTTAAAATTTCTTCTATTTAAAGCGCAGTTTGGACATTCTCCGATTTAGTTTGATTCCTGAAGTCCTATTGTTAAAAGTGAAAATTAAAAAAAAAAAAAAACAATAAAAACAAAAACAGGAAGTTCAGTTCAAACAACTTAAGTCAATGGCATCATTAAAAACTTACTATTTTGCCGTCTTGCTTTTGGCAAATTATGCGGAATCAAAACCTCATTTGTTCATCAAAGATGGAATGCTTCATCTAGGAATTCCGTTTTACGGCTCTGGCGCTGTTGCGGACGGATTTAATTTTGGAGCGACATCAAGAAATGGCGGAACATCAAATTTCAAAAGTAGATCTGACTTGAATAGCAAATCCTGTCCCGATAGTGGATGTCAAACGAGTAACGCTGAAGGTGGCTACATTAACATTCAAAGTAGCGCAGTGATGCCGGAAGTTGTCACGAGTGATGGCAAAGTTAGTGGAAGTTCGTCTTCTAGTTATGGAGCGAGTCATTTTAGTTCATCGTCGTCTTCATCAAGCTCTAATTCACAAAAAGAATATCAGGGTGGTACTGGAACTGGGTCAGTAACGACTATTACTGTGACTGGAAATTATTTGCCACCAAAACAGGGATCGTCAAGTGTCCAGCAGACAAATTTTCAAAGTTCAACTAATTCAGAAAATGGTTCAAATTTAAGTCAAAGTGGCTCTGGAAATTATGACAATTCTGCGGTATTTGGATTTTCATCGAATTCTGGTTCAGGAGTGAATTCTGCAAAAACTCATTCAACTGATTCGGATCAAAATGCATCTTCAGCAGGATCAACTGGATTTTCTTTCGCATCTTCCGGCGGTCAACAATCAAAAAATAATGCAGGAGGAGCATTTGGTGCCTCATCTTCAAGTTCCAGTAATCATCATGTTCGGAGTATCGATTCTCAATCAAGCTTCAATAATGCCTATGATGGTTCCAAACACGGAGTTTCAATAGGAAGTTCAGCTTCATCGAGTAATTCTGATTCATATCCTAACTATGACACAACAACCCAGAGTACGGGTTATATTTATGCATCATTTGGTGGAAATTCTGGAAGTTCCTTGACATCAACTGGCAATAGTGATACACAAGAAGACTCACAATCGCAGACTAGTTCGGGAGGAAATGTGGGAACTACTTTTACATCAACTTATAACAGTCAAGGAGACTCGCAATCGAGCACAGGTTCAGAAAATAGTGGAAATGCTGCAGGAAATTTCGGAATATCTTTCACTTCATCCTATGACGGTCAAGGAAATTCTCAAACCGGTTCAGGTTACAACGGAGAAACTGCAGGAAACGTTGGAACAACTTTTACTTCAACCTATGATGGTCAACGAAACTCTCAAACTGCTTCAGGATACAATGGAGAATCTGCAGGAAATATTCAAAGTTCTTTAAACTTTAATACTGACACAAATTCCCAAGGTGATTCCTCAACACTTTTTGGTGATTCTTCCTCTCTGGGATTGATTCGTGGAGGTACTTATTATTCCTCCGCAGATTGTAGTTCTTCTCATGCGAGCGATTCCACAGAAACAAATCAAAATACAAATATTGGAGTAACTTACAACAGTGCCACTGACACTCAATCCTCTGTGGATCAGTCTTCAACAACAAATGATGCCCAAGTAAATAGCGAGTCCAGTATTAAAAATCACATCAGAAGCACCGACAACCAAGATGCATCATCGTCAAATGGATTCAGTGGGCAAGCAAATCTTAATCTGTATCCAAATTACATCTATCGAACACAATCAAACGAGAATCACGGAACCACCGCAGGAAATCAGGACTCAAAAATTACTTTTACTAGTTCCGCCAACACGGGAAGTGACACCCAGACAAATGGAGGTCACAAAATCTATGTTAGTCATAAACCAGCAGTATATCAAACAAATGAAAATCAAGGATCGACAGGAAACGTTGGTTCACAGTTCAGTTTATCATTTGGCACCAACGTTCAATCACAAGCAAATGATAATTCTGGCAATGATCAATCAACAGTTACTCGAAAACGAGTAGATGAAAATGAAATCGCGAATGAGTCTCAATTTAGTATTTCCACTTCAACAAATTCTCTAAACTCACAATCCAATAACGATCAATATGATGGAAATCACAAAATTTATATCAATAGCGTATCACAGGAGCAACAACCAGCAGTTACTGTAACAAAAACCAATTCAGATAATTCTCAATCGGCTCAAGGAAAGGTCAATTTGGTCTCCACTAGCCAACAAACGTATCCAAATGGCGTTTTTCCATTGTCCATCACCATTCACACTCACAGTGCTCCACCAACTTCTTCATCGACTGTATCAACCAGCAACACAGGACAAGTCTTAACCAATAATGACGATGCTAATAACGTTGACGTTCGATTTACTGGAAACACAAATCATAAAACAGGAGTTCAAGGTGTTGCCAAATCAAATACCAACACGCAAGGAAGTATTTTATTCCCTGGATTGACTTTTGAAACACATAATCGTCATGGATCGACTGCCAACACAGGCGACACTGGAATCTACATCTCCGAAAGTCATCACAAACGACGACCTTCCACCACTGGAGGAGTTGTTTTCAGTGTGCAACCATCTAATACTGCCACTTATGGTGGAAATGTCGGAGGAAATATCGATACCAACGTTGCAGTTCGTCATAAGCATCGTTCTGGAGCAAAAGGAACTCCATCTCTAGTAATTCCGTTACCGATTTTCACACCTTTCATCAGAGGAAAAGTGTCGAGCAAAGTATCCTCACGATATGACGGCGAGGAAAAAACCGGACTTGGACTTCTAGCTGACACAATTGCGCAAGGCTTTAATTTTGGCATAAGCACAAGTAGTTCATAAATTTTGAAAATGAGCAAAAACGTGATCTGTGATCCGCTAATTGACAATTAATTATTGGTAATTATAGTAATTAAGAAGCAGTTAATGGGAAATTAAATTAAGTTGTCAAAACAAAAAATAAATACAAAAGATTTTAACGAGCAATCAGACAATGAACAGACATTTTTCCCATGCACCATTTTTTTTTAGCTTTGGCATATTTTTGTTAACAAAAATTAATTAGTTAACAATTAATTATATTTTTTTTTAATAATTGCTCATTAACATCTACGTGGAAAACCAAATCTATATTCATTCCGATAACGTCGTTTATGCTCCTCACTGCTGCTGCTACTCGAGGACGAGCTACCTCGACGATGAGGACGACCACGATCATTTCGACGTCCAGAAAAACCTTTTACAAAAATTAATTTTACCCTTCGATCAAGAATTGGTGAAAAAATAAAGATATTTACGCATATAATCCCCTCGATAGTAGTTTTTTCCATTTTTCTCATGACTTCGACTACTTTTGCTGCCAAATCCGAATTCAAAAGAGCCAAAAATGGCAGCCTCTGTTTCAGGAGTCAGCTCACGAAAAATATCCTTAACGATCGACTTGCCATTGATATCAGCAACACCGGAAAATTCTTGAATATGAACCGGAGTTGCAAAGGTGAAGGTGAGGAACGTTAAAAATATTAAAAGTTTTATCATTTTCCTTGAATTTTTCGTTTGACACTGAGAATATTTTTGATAATGACCTATTTTTTATACATTTTTTATAAAAGTTCAGTGGTTATTGACCAAAAACTCAAATTGAAGCCATTAAAAATGTGTTTGCGCATGGATTATTTGTATAATTATTTCGTTTTTCTGTTCATATTGTCTCGTTAGATGGGTATTAAAATCCGATGACTCATTTAAAATCGGTGAAGTACCGACTTGTTGATTTGTAGTCACGTTTTTTAATCAAATTTAAGCTTTTTCAATGTAGGGAAATGTTTAAATTGGCATCCTGAAATTGAAATACGAAATTTTGATCCAAGTTAACGGAATTTTAAAAATTATTTTTAAATTAAAAAAACAAAAATTAAATTTTAAAATATTTTAATTTTTTTTTTCACTTTAATGTGAAAAAAATTATTTCAAAATTAATTTTTTTTTTTTTAAATTTAAAAATAGTATCTAATTTCTAAATATCTTTAATTTGGAAAATTATACAAAATTAAATAACATTGGATTTTTATTAATTTTTTTTTTAATTTGTTAAATTTTTTGATCAGATTTTTTGTTTAAATTATTTCCGACATTAAAGTTTTTTTAAATAAAAAAAAAATCGAAAAATTATTTAATTTTTTTTGTACACGTTTTTGCTTTAAAATTATATTTTTTAAACCTTAAATTTTTTTTTAAAATTGAAAAAGCCTCTCAAGTCACAAACACTTTAAATTCAAATTAACTTTTAATTTTTTTTTTATTTTTCATCACTAAGTTACATCTTTTATCTCACTACGCACATCTTAATTACCATATACGGGGGAATTCCGTGTTTTGTTTTCGTTTTCAGCACAAAAACAAACAATCAATCAAAAATACCTCTGATTGAAGTTAACGATAGGATTCGGTTGATTGTATGCCGCGTAGTAATTATGATAATTATATTCACTCGGGTAAGTCCCATAAAGTCCCGGATAATATCCGCCATGGGGATAAATTTGACCAATTGTTGGATAATACGCATAAGCTCCATTTTGTTCAGCCGTATGAAGATCGGACTCGTTTTGATCATAAATTGGGTTGGCTGATGTCATGATGATCCAAAGTGCCAAAATTGTAATCTGTTAAAAAATATTTTAAAAATAAATTATTTATTATTTTATTTTAATATAAAAATTAAATTTTATTAAAATTGTTACTCACAAATCTTCTGAACATCTTTCACTTTTATTTTTTTTTCTTTTTCTTTCAGGCAACTCCTCAACAAGAACTAAACACCAACTATGAATGAATAGTGAAAGAATCTTCTTTTTATAGATTTTACAGAATGTCATTGATCGCAAAGTTTTTACATAAAAAAATCAAAACCGTTAATTAGTTGTCTTGTAAATAAATAAAGTGCAACTTGCTTTACAAGTATTTTTTGCACGCTTAGAATTTCTGTGGAACGAGAACTGAAAGTAAATCCGCGATAATTTGAAAATGATAAGAGAAAACATGTTTTGACACTAAATGGTTGGATTTATGCGGCGCGATGTTCAAGTTGACTTTGAGTTTCTAACTTGAGATGCATATCTTGAACGATGAAAGGTAATTTTCCTGTAAAATTTCATAAAAGTTAATTGAATTTGACGTTTCAAGAGTACAAGAATGTTAATTTGCTCACTTGAGATGAAGTTGTATTGTGTGTGAAAAATTAGTGTTTCGCGTAATATTTTACAGTGGAAAAAAATTGGCGAGGAATTTTGAAATTTGGAAATTTTATATTAAATTTTAATAATAAATTCAATTTTTATTTTAAAAGAAAATAGATAGAAATTATCTTAGAAGACATAAATAAGAATCTGAATTTAAAATCACTTAAAATTTTAAAAAATTCAAAGAAAATTAATTTAAAAAAAATAATATTTTAAATAAAAATTGCTATTAATTATTTTTTTAAATTGATATTTTCATAAATTTTTATAATATTAATTTTTTCAAAAATTATTATTTTTGAAAATTTAGTCAAATATGGCATAAAAATTTAAATTTTTCATCAACATTAGCAAATTTTATTTTTTTATTACTTTTGTTCATAATTTAGACAATTTCAAACCATCTGTAAATATACAAATTAAGAATATTTTTTTTTAGAATTTTAAATTTGTGAAAATTTTACTTCATAAAACCTAAAATCAATTTTTTTTGCTAAATCTTGTTTTAAAATTTATTTTAACGTCTCCAATAAACAATTTTTTTTTTTCGAAACATAAACTTTTCACAACGTCGAGATGAAATAAACACGTGAATCACGTTCGGTTTACAACAGAATCATCCTACATATGACATAATTTACTACAACTGCTGCTGCTCAGTCTCTTTCGTGGATTCCGTAAAAGGAAGGAAGAAAGTGAGATCAAGAAATAACAAAAATTTTGAAACAAAATAATTTCGCACTTTAGTTTCTTTTTGAATTTCGTCTCAAACAGTCCATTTTTCCTTCAAATACTAAAATATGAAAGTAAATTTCGTAAAATTTTAAAATATTTTTTCAAATAAAAAATAAAAATTTACTTACAGCTGCTACTTTTGACACTTTTTCTGATAAAATGCATCAACTCCTTTCCACAATTTGGCGTTCCCGGTGGCTTTGGACCTCCAGGAGGATTTCTGTGGCGTCCTAGTTTTCAAAAATTAGATACAGATGATGACGATTATTATGGAAATTATCACCATACCAGCAGTAACAACCTTAATAACAATAATAATTATTATCCTCACAAGCCTCAAGTACAATATCCCGTGCACACGAGCTCCAACGGCCAATATTACGTAACCGAGGAATCTGAGGAACTGAAAAAATTGAAGCAAGAAAACTACAACAGATTCAATCCGTACAGCAGTTACAACAAAAATCGATATAGGAAGCAGCAATATTACTCTGGCTGAAAGATCAAGAGACGGGAAATTTATTTACATTTTATATCAATTAAAATTACTTTGTTTTGAATTAAAGAAAAAATTTTGCTAATAAAAAATAATTGTTTCATTACACGTGACTGAATATTCTAATTCATGCGAGCCTAGCTGAGAGTTCATTACAACTCGCGTAACTGAAAGATGATCTAACCCTCATCTCTCGTATTATTTACAACAACAGACGATTCATAGCCAATTTTTTGTCTTTAATTGTTATTTAAAGTGATTGCAAGTCAACAGTTCTTAGTTAGACGCGATTAGAAACGCACGCCATCCACCGCAAGTGCTTGTTAGAAGAAAATAAAAATTTTTATTCAGGAATTGCAATAAAATAAAAACAAGTTGTGTAATTAAATATATTCAGAGCCAGTCAATTAAGATGGTGAGAAAATTTTGTCTGAGTGAAAAAGTGAATCAAATGCTATTTTGTGAAAAAAGTGTACAATTTTTTTAAGTGATAGTTTTAATTTTTGATGAAATAAAATGTAAATTATTAAATTAATTGATTCCGATTTAATTTTAATTTTCTTTAAAGCCGCTCCAAATAAAGTCCAAAATTTTTTAAAATAAAATTGTGAAAACTAAATAAAAAAGTTTTACTTTTTCATAACAAATATTAAAATTTTAAATTTTTGAATAAAAATTTTTTTATTTTTTAAATAAATGGAAATATTTTAATTTTAAATAAAATTTAATAAAATTTTTCCAAAACAAAAATTATGCCCCAATTTTAAAATTTTTTTTGGAAATTTTCAATGAAAAATTAAAAATACAAAAATTTTGAAAAATTTAACGATTTTTTTTTATTTCGCCCCATTGGATTTTCAAGAAATTTTAAAAAAACTTTTCATTTTTGATTTTTTTGTAATTTTTAAAAAAAACCCAATAATAGAAATGATTTTTTTTGACATTCAATATATTGATTTTTTTAAATAAATTATTTAAATTGACTTAACTTAAAAATTACTTTACTAAAAAATTCGAAATAAATTTTTTACCCAAATTGTAAGAAAATTAAAAAAAAAAATTTAAATAAAATAAATAATGTTTTTCTAAAATATCCTTCATATGACAATTTATTTGTATTTTCAGTCAAAAATACTCCTAATTACCAGTTTCGTACTTTTTGTACTCTGCTTATACGCCAAAGCAAATCCTTTGGCTCAACCCTCTGCTCTACCGAGTGACGATTTGGAGGTTGCTGAATCAGCTTATGGTCATAAAGGCTACGGTGGTGGCTACGGAGGTGGCTATGGAGGTCATGGCGGTTATGGTGGAGGTCATAAAGGAGGCTACGGAGTAATCGTTGTTCCTATTATTGTCAAAGGCGGAGGTTATGGCGGTGGACATGGCGGCGGATATGGCGGTGGTTACGGACATGGTGGTAACTATGGAGGTTATGGAGGAAGAGGCCGCAAAGGTCACAAGAAGCATTATGGCTAAAAAGTCACAAAATTATATAAAATATTTAGTTAATAAAGATAAAATTTTGATATTTTTGTTAAAGAAAATTTAACTTCTTTCTTTATGCCACTCAATAGCCAAAAAAACATAACGTCGTTCTCGATAAATTTTCAAAAGTCATAAGAAAATATAGTTTAATTCCAATATTTTGACAATTTAATTTTTTTAAAGCTTATTTAAAAATTTATAAAATTAGCTTAACTGTAAAATTAAAAAAAAAATAAAAAAAAATTATTGATAATTCAATTTTAAGAACTGAAAAAATAATTTTTCTATCTCATATATATATTTTTTTTTGATTTTTAAAATTAAATCATCAATTTATTTAAATACACCTCAATTTTTTTTCTTAAATTCAATTTTTTTTTCTTAATTTTGGAAGAAATTGTAAGAAGGGATTTTTAGTATCAAAAATCTATTTTTTTATTTTTATCGTACAAATTTTTAATGTAGATTTCGTAATAAAACTGGTATGGAAAATATTTTAAGAAATTTCATTGAAATTAATTTTCTAGTCTACTAACAGAAAACAGTTTTTTTTGTTAACTTGTATGAAGCACTTGAAACTCGGATAAGAAATCTGTCCGACAGTCATTGACGACAATCACTTTTCACTTGTCGCTCGTAAGTCCGTTCTTCGTTCAGAGACCAAGTAGCAACAACAGAAATTTAAAAATTTATATTTTAAATTAAAAATAGTAAAATGCTAATACGAAGTGCACTAGCCTTAAAAATAGGCTTGCTCTGCGTCCTCCTGTTCGTGCACACGTCCGAACCGAGCAACAATTTGGTGCATCGACAATTTAGGTAAGATTTGGAAGTCCCGAAATTGTGCAAGACCATACTGATTAAGCGATTTTTATTATTTTTTAGGTACAAATACAGCTTTAAGCCCCCATTTTTGGCGCAAAAGGACGGTTCCGTGCCATTCTGGACATATGGTGGAAGTAAGTATCGCGGTTTTCTGTCTAGAATTGCATAAAAACAAAGGAAATTTATTTTCCTCCGGTACACGTCACAAATTTTTATCATACACGGCTCCGTACACACGTTTTTGTATCTTGTTCTTACCCATGCCGAAGCATTTGGTGCGCGAAAGAGAGGAATATAGTGTTTGCAATGTGCGACAATTATTGACACGACTACGATTTTTTCGGCTCGTGCAGTTATCAGTGGCAAACCAGATTTTTTTTTCGGATTTATTTTCGAGGATAACTTTCACTTTTTTTTTTGGTGGCAACGATTAAGTAATTGTTTTGTTTTAGATGCTATCGCTAGTGGAGAAATGGTCCGGTTGGCGCCGTCGCTGAAGAGTCAAAAAGGTGCAATCTGGACGAAGACTCGAACGGAATTCGAATGGTGGGAAGTTGATATTGTCTTCCGGATCTCGGGACGTGGCCGTATTGGAGCTGATGGCATGGCGTTCTGGTACACGACGGAACAGGGAGATTATCACGGCAACAGTTTCGGTTCTTCCGACACCTGGAACGGTCTTGGTGTCATTTTTGATTCGTTCGACAACGATAACGGCCATAACAATCCTGTAAGTTATATCTATCATTAATTTAAATACTTTTTTTGAAGTTTTTGTCTCAGAAAATTAGAAAAGGGCAATTTTTAATGCAAAAATTTTTTAAAAAGGAATTTTTCTTAAAAAGTTTATGAATTTTTTTTGAAAAAAGACCCAAAAATTATCATTTTTGATGAATTTTTTATCTTATTTTATTTTATTCCATTATATTTTCGATTTTTAAAATGGAATAAGAGACAAAAACCTCTAAAAAAAAATTTAAACAGCCTTAATTGAGTCAAAAAATAACAAATTTCGTCTATTTTTAGTACATCTCAGCTGTCGTGAATGACGGCACCCAAACATTCGACCACCAAAATGACGGCAAAGCTCAATTACTGAGTGGATGTCTCAAGGATTTCCGTAACAAGCCGTTCCCGACGCGTGCTCGTATCGAATACTACCAAAATGTCTTGACGGTGATGTTCAACAACGGCATGACCCAGAACGAGCAAGACTACGAAATGTGTTTGCGTGTCGAAAATGTCCATTTGCCGAAATTCGGTTACTTTGGATTGTCTGCCGCCACCGGAGGACTAGCTGACGACCACGATGTCTACCATTTCCTCACGACATCCTTGCATCCGGCCCAAATGAATGTCGATACGCAAACCGAGGATCCCAAATTGACGCAGGAATACCAAGAGTACCAAAAGAAATTGGAGCAACAAAAGGAAGATTACCGCAAGGAGCATCCCGAAGAAAAGGACGACTTTGATGACTGGTTCGAAACGGATAATCAACGCGAATACCGTCAATTGTGGCAAGCGCAAACGACAACGAACGACATGTTGCGCGAACTTTCACGGAAACTCGATGAAGTCCTTGGCAAACAAGAACGTACTTTGGGTCTTGTCTCGGCATCTGCGGGTCAAGGTCAAATCCAACATCACCAAGGTCAACAGCAGCAACAGTTCCAACAACCACCCAGTGGCGGATACACTGTCACGCGGCAAGACATCGATGTTCTCATCTCAAATCAACAAGCGGTTTCATCAACAGTTAGTCAAATTTCGGCGTTAATTGGTGACTTGCAGCAAAAAACAAACAATTTATTGAGCAAGGGAACTGCGACAGTCCAAGCGGGCGGCAGTTACCAAGACGGACCTTTCATCAATGAGATGCGCGATGGCATCAATCATCTCAAGGTCCAACTTTCGACAATCGGTCAACAAGCTATGAATGCCCAGGCACAGAGAGGTGGCGGCGGCGGTGGTGGATGTCCCGATCAGTCATGCCTAAGCTTAAAAACATTCTTAATCGTAATTGTAGTACAACTTCTTATCACATTAGGCTACAACATCTACAGAGACAACAAAGAGTCACAGGCCAAAAAATTCTATTAACTTTTTTTTTCGTCGTTGGAGCTTTGAAATAAATGAGATCTGCATTTGTGTTGTAAACATCAAGTTTTTGAAAAAAAATATCTATTAAACGAGCAAGAGATAAAAAATAGTGATTTTATAAACGAAATGAAAAAATACTTAGTGGTTGTTGTTTTTTAAAAAATATTATTATTATTTATACGAAGGTTTTAACCCCGGATGACGAGAAAAACGATTCAGGAGACTTAAATGTTGTTTATTTTTATAAAATATAAAGGATTTCCCGCATAGAATATTTGATACTACATATTATTCCACTCTATCGCGATACTACTAAAATTAATTTTAGTCTGATCTACATGCAAAAATAAAAAACGAGCAAAAAATAAATGAAAAAAATCAAGCCAATAAAAATTTGTAAATAAAAAAAAATGTTTTATTTTGTTTAGGTCGAAGGTCACTCCAAAAGTATTTCAAACATTTGTCTCGTATTTTCAGGGTAAATTTATTTTTTTTAGTAAATTGATTGTTAGCTTGTCATTATCCTTTAGCAATCTGTGAAAAAAACGGACATTGTTATTACGATATCAAAACCATCAAAGCGTAGTTTAAAAATTTAAAAAAAATCGTCAAAAGTTCTCACAGTACCAAAGATCCACGTCACTCCAATTACGTTTTTCATCTTCGTGGCTATATTTAGTGTCGTTGGACTCGTTGGGCCTAAGATTTCGAAATCTAAAATCTAATTTCAAAATTTTTTATCCACCTTTGCAAGAGTTATGCTCAAAAATGTCGAATTTTCATACAAATTTAATGAATTTCCCAACTCTTTCACTCAAAACTTCCAGAAAAGTTATTTTGATGTTAAAATGCGGTGCAATGTTTAAAAGCTGAGAAAAATTCATACTTAAATTTAGAAGATCATTTTGAGTTTCAACTTTGAAAAATAGGCTAGAGTTAGATATACATAAGAAAAAAAAAATTGATTTTTACTCTAATTTTTGCAATTTTTTTAAACAAAGTAATACTTAGTTTATAACATCAATATAACATTTTTCGACTCTTGATGGCTTTTCTAAAACACAAAAATTGTGTTACGTGTTAACATTTTGCAATAAACTAATATTTAATCAAAAATGCCAACACACTCACAAAAAAAGGAATCACTGCGATTCAAAAAAAGGTGTTTGTGTATTGTGCTTCAAAAAATCTTTTAAAGGTCGTAATATTTCAAAAAAGTATCAAGATTGACGAAGTATAATCTTTAACTTAAGCATTTGAAAAATGATAATAATAAAAAAAAAATCAAAAATATAGTTATTTCTAAAATTCTAATTTAATGACCTAAAAAAAAAAGCTTGTCGGGCTTATTATAATAAACATTAATTTTCATTAATTGTTCTTGATTTTTCATCGGAATCAATTAATGCCTGTTTTCAAGATTTTAATAAAATGAATATTATTCTTACATTTTGTACAGTGGCGTAGCTAGCCAATTAGGCACCTAGGGCACCGAAACAAAATGCGCCCCTCTGATAAAAAAAAATGTAAAAAAAACAACTCCGATTGTTGTAAAAGTTACAGAACTTGGTTTGTGCAGTGCACATTTTATGCACTTACTGTCTGAATTTGTTAGAGAGGCATTTTAAAGATGTTCGCGAGCCTGAAAATATGGATTATAAAAAAAAGAAAGTAAGGAAGAAAAAACTCACAAATACAACCGAAATTCAATCTGCACCAAAATTAAACAACCACGTTGAAAATTGGGCAAAAAAACTGCCTAAAAAATACTGTTGTTTTCACACTTACAATATCAAGATATGGCAGAGAAAAAATTTTTTTTGCATTGATGCCTCGATTCCACAAATTGCCCAATGCAAAATAAAGTGACCTGTAGAACAAATTTTCTTTCTATCTATTATAGGAAAGCCGTAAAATCAACCAAAGACTGACAAACCCCTCATTGACTTTGAATTCACAAAAGAATTTTTTAAGAAAATGCATCATCCAAAAATTAATAAAAATTCTCATGAAAAAAGGACAAACAAACAAAACAAGACATTATTTTACTGCACCTTCGAAATTAAATAAATTAAATGCACCTAATATTGAAAAAAAAATTGAAATATCATCGAAAGGAATAGTCAAAAATGATTATTATTACCCTGAAGAGTACGTTGTAGTTCGATCGAAAAACGGAGACAAATACCTAACAACTGAAGATTTTGCTTCTGTCTGTTTTGAAATACAACTCTTTTCTTAATTTATTGATTTTGTGGAAGACTACTTTAAAGAACGATCTTTTTATCGCCAGTTACCCATTTTCAATTAGATACAACTCAACAGAAATGTTGAAAGTGCAGAGCAAAGTTCTAACAACATAACAATTCTAAAGCAGGGATCAATTTTGCATAAAATTAAAACAATTTACTCTTTCAGCAAAGTTATTCGGAGTTGAAGTTCCAATCATTTTAATCATAAAATTTAAAAAACGTTTCTTTTAGCAAAGCACATGCATGATTATCTGAAGGGGTTCTAGGTCTTCCATATGGTCAAAAGCTTTCAGATTTATTTTAGACAAAAATGTATGATTCCTGAGCCTATTTTGTCCAAGTCCCCTAACTGTGTAACTGAAGCTATGAATATAATATCATTAACGACGAATTAATAAAAACAAACTAAAATAAAATAAAATAATAAAGTTCAATAAAGTGTGATGAAAAATCAACAAAACACTCTGTATATCTTTCAAGCCAAGCCGAATCATAGCAAGCCGATTTTTAACAAAACTTGAATATTTGACTTATTCAAATTTTCAAAGGAAAAACCATTAATTATGTCATTTCTTTAGAAATAAATTACTTTTGAATTAAACCCGAAAAACATCATCATTAAACTTAATTACAGCTCGCGACACAGACTTACAAAAGAGGAAAAACAATAACTTTAATTCCCTCCAAATATAATTAACACAACGATCATCGGATTAAAGTTTCCTCGTAATATTGATGAATTGCCGCTTTTAAAAATATTTGTTCAAACAAAAAAACTACAAAATACTCGATAATCCACACCTCTGCAAATATCCTACGCATCATGTCACGTCATTCATCGCTTGAATTACAGACAAAAAGGGGAAAAATCATGGGTCAATGACTAATGGATTTTTACCAGAATCCCAAAGAAGAACAAAAAAAATGACGACAAACTTTTCAGCGGAACTTTACACTTTATGAACACGCGCGCAGGATAGTGCATTTATTGCAAGAAATTTTTCTTCTTGACAAATGAATTTGTTTGTTCGAAGCGAGTGAGCACCGGGAAAGAAGAAGAAAAAGGAAAAAAAACAGACACATAAAAATTGATATAAAACTGCAGGAAGTGAAATTCACTTATTCACATGTCATGACTTTTCTGATTGTGTACAATATTTATTGAAATCGCTTTTGTTTGCATAACTTTTACACACTGTTTGTTTTGTATTTAAGGACATTCTTTTTCCGAGAGGGACGTGGACGTGAGCGAAATGAAAACATATTTACACAATTTAATGTACTTGTCACATATCTCATGTACCGCAACGAATCTCTAACAAATCGGATTTATTGATTAAGGAATCAGATTTCTTTTTTCGTCCGACGACTTGTTAAAGTTCTTCAGCGGGCGACCGAATAAATTTCATGATGCATGAAATGCGACAAAAAAATCGTATTTTAATCTAATAAAAGAACAAAAGATCACAAGCAGATGCAAACGATTGTCGCCAAGTTGGAAATTAATTGTCCCTGACTCCCTGATCAGAGACTCATTTTCTCTACTCTATTATTTAAACTTATTATTATTGTTTTATTGCACAACACGTGGTATCATTTAATTGTCGATTGCTATCTTATGTTGTTATTATCGAGGAGGAACTGTCTTAATATATCCAAGGGGACTTATTAAAGTAACCACAAAACATTATAAAAAAAAAACTAAAATGACTTTACACCTCGCGTCCAGACTATATTAAAGTCGTCCCCTTTTCAATTTTTTAAGTGCATTCAAGGAAGAACGAAAAAAACGAACATTTAAAATCCCTCTTTTTTTATTGTTTATCGCTTCATATTCGGCGTGTATGATTTATCATGTAAATGCACCCTACAACGACAACAACAAAACTATTTCGAGTTAAGTGTTATGACAAACTGTTTCAGATATGATTTTATCTCATGGCGTTCCCCTTTTCTCGTGATGACACTTCAATTTGCCGGAGAAAAAAAACATAAAAATATTTTGAATTTTAAATAAATTTCATTGCTTTCAAAAAAAAATGGTAAAGGACGCGATCATCCAATTTAAATGTGTGCATTTGTTGAATTCGGGTCCTTTTAATTTATTCATATTGTTTTGAATATGATTTTTTTCCTCGAGTGACTATGACGATAATAATCATAAAATGTATTACATTACGGAGATAAAATCACTCAAGTAAATGAATTTTGAATTTGTTAATTTGTTTATGGATGTTCATTTGCTTAATGATTGTTATTTCAGTTGCATTGTTCTTTTGAGACTAATTTACAGCGAATGTTTCACTGAACTTTAAAATTGTTTTTTTTTATCGTGAAAATATTAAGACCTCGAGATGGATCCTTTAAGTTAAAAGTTTAAATATAATTATGAATTATCTTCACTCGTAAACTATCGCAGCTTACTACAATTATTCATCAACACTCCTGGTTAATTGTGGTAATTGATTCTCAGAAATTGCATTATTCATTCACTTTAAAAGTTGTATTCTAGAAAATTCCTTCTTGGCTGACCAAAGACATTCCGATTCTGAATTATATTGATATTTCTAATTACATCATTTTTTTGTGGCATTTGACTTATAACTTCTTCATCAGTTACATTTTTAATTTTTTTTCGACATGGCTTAATGACTGAACTGGCATTTATTTTTTTTAGTTAGTGACAAAAATATAAGTTTAATTTTTGACCCTTTGAAGATCAATGGCGATTTGATATCTTGGCAGCTTCGGGTAGAGCTCTTCACATACTTCATAATGCTAAAGGTGAATTCGCCACGGTAGCTCGTGATCGGCGCGATCAATAATTTTTCATTAAAAAATATTATGGAAAATCAATAACTTTCTAAATAAATTATGGAAAAAAAATTATTGTTAATAATTAAAAATAATAGAAAATAATATTTTCTAAATTTAATTTAGAAAAACAAAAATTTCCATGTTATTTGAATTGAACATTGAACATTTGGGAGGATTCCGTATTGGTAAATTCTTTAAGTTCCTTTATTATATCATTTTCATCTATATTTGCAAAAGCCAACGCTGTTTCCAATCCGCTTTTGCTTAATATTTCTTCTTAAAAAACAGAGAGACACCATGTTGTCATTTACACAGTGATCCAAAAAATTAATTAAAAAATATTTTAAAATATTTTTTTTTAAAATCAAAAGAAAATAATTTTTAATAATAGCCTTCTATGTGATATTTTGATATTTGACTGCCCGTTTTTGCTATTTGTCCCAGTTCTTGCCTGTAAGCTTAAATTTGGTGCGCTAAGTATTAAAAATAAATTAAAATTTTGAAATTTAGGCTGCTCAAAGTTAAAATCAAGAATAAAGTCCGAAATTTTTGAAAATAAAATAAGGGCAATTAAAAAAATGGCTACGATCCTGTTTTTTAATGGTAGCTTCTTTCATTAATGAACATTAGTCAAAGAAGGCTTTGAAATAAAAAAATGAATATTTATTTTGTGTTGTTATAAAAACAGAGCAAAATAAAAATGCGTTAGTATTTTTTTATTGAAAAAAATGAAAAATATTGAAATATTTATGTAACAAAAGTTTCATCCTTTTTTGATTTTACCTTTAAGATTTCTTTTAAACAAAAAAATTGTTTTTAAAAAAAACGTTCGTCGTTTACTGTCAATTGAAATCTCTTGTCGCATCGGTCGATGGAGCTTGGCGCCACAAATTCTGGGATAAAAGCTGTATGTAACTGCGTGCTGCCAGGCCAGCAAAAACATGCGCACAATCATTCGCAATCAACTCCCACATCACAAATAGCAATCGTATGCTAAACAAATGGCTTACATCAACCACAGACAGACTGCCTGGGCTTTGACTTGGCATCGAGGCAATAAAATAATAAAAATAAAACAAGCAGAAATAACTTTGTAATAAATTTCCTATTGATATGACGGTTGACTTGTGTGTGTGTGTTCTTGTGTCCTTTTGTGTCCTCTCATCTTCTTTTGTGTACAAGACATTAAGTTTTTACATTAAACATGTCATGCGACTTTCGTTATGGTTTGTCAGGATAATGTCATCTCCTTTCTTAATACGAAAAACTTGTAAATTTTTATATTTATTATTGAAACAAATTGAATAAATTTACTGAATGAATGGATCGTCGTTCGCACGACGGAAAAGGGATCGATCTCGATTGTTATTCTAAAAGAGCAACAAAAAAGAGGAAAGAAAAATAAATGAGTCACAATAAATTGATTCGATTTCATCTATTAATGTGCATCAATTGAAATATATATATCTATGTTTATGTCCCGAAAAAAATAAATCGAAGGAGTCCTCGCGCTCTAATGCATTTCGGTGCGCTGAGAATCTCGACGAAATGAATTATGACCGTCGTATTTATTATTCGCAACGAGGGGAGTTTACTTGTACACTAACTTAAATTTATAGTTTTTATTGTTCGCTCATCTTCACTATCTCGAATGTTTTGATGTGATGTGTGTTTCGCCAAAATCGGTAGGAAGAGAGGAGGAGGGTCGACCCTTCGTCACATAAATTTCCTCTATTAAATCATAGTTAAAGTTAATGTACTGATAATAGTTATTGTAATACATGCCGTTTGCGTTTGTTGTTGCTGCTGGGTGTGTGTATGAATATTTTATTTTTAGTCGAAATAAAATCGCAAACATGACATGTGCAAAAAATGGGTTTTTAAATGTGGTAACATTAATTAAGTAAAGTGCATTGACATAGCGATTAACAAATAAATCCTTGCTAATTTGGCAAAGTGACAAATGTCGAATTTTTTTTCCATAATTTTTAACCTGCTAAGTTAAGCTCAGCCCCTCTCTGTTTCTCCTTCTCTCTCCAAAATACTAAAAATCAAGGAAGAAGAAATATAACGGAAAAAGCCCACATTTCAACAAAACTCTTTCAGTAACAGAAATAAATATCAGAGTTTGTTATAAATGGCTGAGAGAACATTACATGAAAATTGTTTGTTGGTTGCCAAAAAAAAAAGGAGTAGCAATGTTTGCCATCATCATACAAATCGCATGTAAGAGATAACGAGTTTTTGTGCTGTTGTTTTGTTTGGAAATTTATGCTTGGCATCAGACGTCGACCGACAATGTGACGCCAGTTTTTGGTGGCTTTATTAAGGGTGACACTCAAAAAAGCAACGCTAACGAAAAGAAACGTATTGAAAAGGTAGGTAGAAGGAGTAGCAAAAAAATTTCTTTTAAATGAAGGAGTTGAAAGCGGTGAAGGTTGAAAGTTCACGGATCATCCATCATCCATCAGTGAAGGAACTTGTGGCTCTCTTATTTCTCGTGACGCAACAACTTGACTCGCTAAGCTATAATTTGTTTTTTTTTTTGGTCCGTGTTACTTCCATTTTACGCAGGCCGTATGGCGCCACACGGTATTAAAAGGGCTGAAGCAACAGTACACCGAAGATGCAATTGTGTGAGAAACTGTTCAAAAAACTCCTTGCTCTTCCTTTTGTACCAGTCGCGGATATTCCAGACGTGTTCGACCATATAGTTGCAGCCATACCGGAGGATCATGAATATGAAGAGCAATTGATCGAAGTTACTAATAAAAAAGCGATCCAAATAAAAAACTTGCAGGATTTGACAATTTTACGATTCTTGGGTGATTTGATACCCATTTTTCTCAGAATTAATCATGGAAGATGTAAATATCTTTTAAATCATGGCATGTTTTCATTTCGATGAAAAGCTGTAATGAGTACTTTGTTTCGATCTTGTTGTAATCAACGGTTCACCTAATATCACTCCATGTAGGCAGATAATTCAAGTTGCGTCAATGCGGAATAATACAAACAATGATCATTTCAATTTTTGAATGCAATAATTAACCCTTGCTTTAACGGGACAAAACTAAAACACGGTTCTTCCTCAATCTCCGAAGCTAAGCTCATCTTTACTATTTTGTTTCCTATGGTTGGCCTCAAAATACCAAAAATTTGTTCAAAAAGTTTTGCTCTTACTCCTTTTGTACCAT
This sequence comes from Culicoides brevitarsis, assembly GCF_036172545.1. Taxonomy (NCBI): domain Eukaryota; kingdom Metazoa; phylum Arthropoda; class Insecta; order Diptera; family Ceratopogonidae; genus Culicoides; species Culicoides brevitarsis. Next base: position 24,683,508 of record NC_087086.1, on the reverse strand, counting down.
TTTTTTCGATATAGTAAGCCATACCGGAGGATCATGAATATGAAGAGCAATTGATCGAAGTTACTAATTTTCTTGATCAATTTTACATTCGTGGTCGTCCGGCCCGTTCATTTTTATTTTATTTAAGTCTGATGAAGTTGAGATAAGGGTAGAGGAAGTTAGATTGGATGCAATTATCTTCTGAACAAGTGTCGAAAGACAAACGATCTTAATTGTGATTCCAAAAATTCACGAAGCAAATTAATTGGCAAAAAGTTAAGGCCCTCAAAATACCAATTTGAAATGTCCTTTTTAGCATTCATGCAATAAAAATAATTTAGGCGAAGCTCAAAAACTAATTTAAAAAAATCCAAGTCTCGACCTAGATAGAAAAACATGGATACAATTGAATCGAATAAGATACAAATCAGAAATAATTAAGGCATGTGTAATTATTGCTTCTATAAATATAACATTATTTCAAACCTTAAAAGCGATTGTGGATCAACTGAGCAAACCATCTAGAAAGATATTTTGAAGGGGTTATAAAGAATTGCACAGTTTATCAAATCAAACAAGGCAAAACCTAAATTAACTTGATATCAAATTTTGAGAAATTTTACTATTAAAAAAAATACTTTATACGAAATATTTGTATGTTTAATAAAATTATACGATATTAACAATCTACACGAAATCTGTTTAGTTACACTCATTTACTTCTTTGAATGTTGAATACATTGAAAGGCTTTGTAAAGTCACTTATGAATTGCGAGCATAATTATCAACAATCACTGAAATCAATTTCTTCCTTTATATTTAGTAAAAAATTTTAAAAGATTTTAAATCTGTTTAAAAAAATAAGTTCCAAATTTGAAGATGAATATGATCCTCATTAAACAAATTTAGGTATCATTTTATTTCTCATCGGTCAATTTATGACAAAAGCTTGCTTTGATTAAAATTTACTGCTTTCTCCTTTGACCCTTTCTTATAAAATTAATTTCTTAACTGGACCATAATTCTCTCATTTCAACCGGTTCTTTATTAAGTACTTTTCAATCTTAGCATTAAGGGACAATTTGCCAGATCTCTTTTTCAAAAATTGACCATAAAAACCTCCCTTGAGATCAATTTAATCACAAAATTACGATCCTGCCGCAATTAAGTTTCTTTCAAGCCAATCAAGTTCTTTGCTTTTAACGATGATGATTGTGATGCTGCGAAAAAAAAGTTGATTCATATCTCTCTCGCTTTTACGATGTCATTTTCTTATTTGATTGCAATCCAAACAACAAATACAATAGAAATATGACTCAAGTTTCTTTTATATTATTCCATCTTTTTTTATTGTTATTATTTGAGCTTGCTACAACTAGAGCTCTTATTTGTGGAGACACAAAGCAAAAAAACGATGGTTTTAGGGGAAAATGGCGCCATAAATATGAACATATAAGCATTTATAAACGTACGATATATTGGCACGATATTTTATCAACAATAGCAAATCTTATAGTCGTCTTCTTGTGAGAAAAATTTCTGTTGTTGTGTGCGAGGAGAAACGACGCACGTGAAGATGTCGAGAAAGGAACGCCCCTTATTTTTTGTTTGATCAGCATGGATATTATTGGTTTACGAAAATTTTGTTGCTTTATTTTTCTCGCAAGCAAAAATGTTCTTTTTTTTCGGGGAACATTGTAAAAAGCACCAAAAATCATTGTCCGCTTGTGTCCTTTTTGCGAACATGTCGTGTAATAAATAACAAGATAAGAAAGTTGTTGTTCTTGAGAAAAGCAGATCTAATCTTTAATTGACGTCAAACAAAATCTCCCCTCTCATCATGAAAATGCCGAAAACTAATACACTTTATCCCTATTATAGAATTAAAGTGTGTATAATTTTTATATCGGGTGCGGTGCTGGTGTTGTCTGCCGTTCCTCTCACGTTCACTCTCAATTATGTGAAAACATTTTTACATTTTTATTACACTTTTACAACATTATTTATTGTTAGCTCGTGCTCGGTCATGCATTAACTGATTCTATTTTCCCGATATCGTCTATTTGTTTCGGAGAAAAATAAAAATTTCTTATTTATGCATATAATGTCATCATTTTTACCCAATGCAAACGTAACTCATATGAATTTCCGCAAAAATAGCATAAAAATTTATCATGTCATCATCTCCGCTTGATGCTCGTATTTGTAAGAAAATTGTTGTTTTCTGCAGAATCACCCTCTTTTAATCATATCCTTTCAAAATATTTTTATTTTATTTTTTGCAATTGAAAACTATCGCGCTATGATTCCAATCTAACGGAAGTGTGTAAGCAGAAATTTCCCTGCGTATCGAAAAAGAATAATATTTTTATTTTTTTTTTCAAAATCAATGCAATTACGTAATGTAACGTTATCAACGAAGCAACGATGTCGAATCTGGAATTGATCATAAATCATCTGAGGGAAAAATATTTTTTGTCATATTTTTATCCATGAATAAATCGAGGTGTGGTACGGTTATTAAGTCGATGGTTACTTAGGATGATGAGATTTTTTCAATTTGCGAAAACACATGTAATTTAAAGGATGATATGGTTAACAGCTTCTAGGATTTCTCTGATCGAAATAATTTTCATAGCCTACTTAGGTTTCAATCAATTTTTAGGCAACAATTATTTTTTTTACGAATTAATGTTAATGTTAATTGTTAAATGTTTGTTTATTTGTTGTTTTGAATGGTTAAGTGACCTTTAATTTCCAATTTTGATGATTTAAGACATGACTCAAACAAATTTGTGTACAAAACGTTTAAGAGATTGGTAAAAAAGGACAATTTTATCTGAAATTTCGCGATCTGTTTTTATTTATTGACCCATCAAAAGTACGCAAAAGTTATTTTACCACATTAAAGAAGAAGGACCAATCTTTATATCCGAGTCTTTAAGTCCGATTTTGGCGATTTAATTCTTGAGCATAGCGGACACAGGTTTTTTGTCTTTTTTTGTCAGTTTTACTTAATTTCTTATTTTTTTAACTTAAAAAGGTACTCATGAACAGTGTATGAATAAAAAACATTTGTCCAATTTTGCGGGATATTTGAGATTTAGCCCATGAAATATTGCAAAGTAACAATTTAAGGCTTTTTATATCTCTTTGAATTTGTGTCCAAGGTTTTTGAATCTTACATTAAAAACAAATCCGTCTTCTAATGGAGTTTTTACTGCAAAAGCAATTGGAAAATCTTGGATATAGTTCATGTTGATGGTTTCAGTGTCATAGATCGGGAAAAATAATTCGAACATTTTCATTTTTAAAGACAAATGATCATTTTTTGATGAGAACAAGGCTTTTATTTGGAATCGGAAATTGTTGTACCTGCAAAGGCAATTGGGCACCAAATGATGGAAACAAGGCTGCAAGGGCAATTGGGACTATTTTTCATTTACGTTGTTTCTACTTGATGGTTGAAGGAATAATGAAATTAAATTTGATATTTTGGGAAAAAACTGTTAAGACCAGATTCCTATGATTAATTTTCTTTCGCCGTTAGTTAATCGTTAAACACGTAACATTTTTCCCATTTGACATTCCTTTGAGGCGTCTTCCCCTTCCCGGTGAAGCATTTGGCATTAAAAATGGTATCATTGATAAACACATTGTCATTAAAAATTAGACATTGATAGTTGATGTAATACCTATTTTTTTCTGGTTAATTGTTAAACTGAATGCGTCGTATTAGACATTATATTCATAGTGTTAATGTGTGAGATTAGCGGACTTGGGCTAAATTGATAAAGATAATCTGGGCAAAAGAGGCTCAGGAATCATACATTTTTGTTCAGAATAAAACTGAGAGTTTCTAACCAAATGTATTAAAGTATTATTAAATTAAATTTTAAAAATGTAAAAATTTACCATTTACTATCCTTATGTAATTTATTTTTCGCGTTGTTGGTATTAAAAAAGCACTTCTCTGTTGAATACATATACTTTTCAATTGCTAAAATCCTTTTTGACTTGTTAAAATCTAAAACCTCGTGACCCCAGATAATCGTGCATGTGTTTTGCTTAAAGAGATGTAATTTAAACTTTATAGCCGTTAACAATGATTGGAAAAATACATATATTTTTGTTCATGACTGAGAGTTATACTCATTTAGAAAAATGATCATATGACAGTTTTTTGAAATTGTTGAAATTTTTTTCTCTTTTTATATTATGTGTCTAGCTCAAAATGCCAAGGTATCTTAAAATTCGCAGGTTACACGACGATTTGTGTCAAGGGATCAATCAAAAATTTACTACTGCCAGAATTGAACGGTATACGTGCAATGCAACATGCACAACAAATTTTAATCTGGAAAACGGACTCACGAATAAATTAAATTATTATTTTTGTTGTTTTCACTTTTTGTAAATTTTTTGCTATTTGGAATTTTTCTGCTTTTGGATAAATTTGATGTACTTTTTAACATAAAATATTTGTAGAATATTTTTTTTAAACTTTTAATTATTTATAGACAATGACTCATATGGACGTTTAGATTATAGACTAAAGGTCGGAGAACCATTTTAAATTTCATAAAAAATATATCAAAAATAAAAATAATTTAAATTTAAGCTTAAAAGAGAATTAAACTAGAATAAAAAAAATCTTAAAAGTTCACGTATTACAGTTAAATAAAGAACATTAAATTCATCAAACAATCTTGTATTGGATAACTGTAAAACTCTGACAGTCAATTATTTTCTATTAAAGTATTAGGTATTGATTTTTATAAATTTTAACATTTTTCAAATTCTCAAAATAATCAAAACTGCGAAAGGGAACCCAATGCTAACGTTTGACGTTAAAAGCAAACCCTGCTTGTTATACGAGGGAAAACAGTCACAACAGTACACAAATCGTGCACGTTACGGCCGTACGGAACTGTCAACTCCGAGTATTGATTCAGACCAAGTGACAGAAGCGATATTGATTTTATGGGTGTTTCATTTTAAGTCCGTTTAAATAATTAATTTTTACTGTAAAAAGTGCCTTAAAATTTCCGTTTTTTGTAAGTAGACCTTTTTAAACCTCATCTCTTTACGTGTGTGCAATTATTTCGTCGCAAAATTCGCGGATCTCCCGAGAATTTTCAATTATTTTCTTCAGATGTTTGACATCAATGTAATATTTTACGCATATACATCGTGTGTGTAGGTCTGTATGGGAGATTTAATTTTTTCGCGTATAAATACATTCATTGATTCAAAAAATACATATAAATGAAGGAGTTCTCGCTGACCGATTATGGCTAAAAAAAAATATCGAAATATCGACGCCGTTATCAGACGTGGAAACAAATAAAAGTTCAAGTGATAAGAGTGATATTGGCAAATATTCGTCTGTCGTACCATAAAAGTGCAGACATTTTCTTTGGAGTGTCGTATTTTTGTGTACACATTAATATTATAATGTAAAAGGAGTCATTCATTCATACACATTGTACGTGCAGCATCGATGCGATACGTACGAAAAAGTGCTAGAAAATATTGATTTCTGCGCGTATATGGATTTATCTACTCTCGCCGTGCTGTGCAGAATTATGTGTCGCCGTGATAAATATCGTAATTTTATCTGTTTTTAAAGTGGAGTGCCCTGTGTCGTGTCTCTCTCATGTACGATCCGAAAGTACAAAAGAAGACATACATACTAATGAAGACGAAGAAATAATACACATCACAGCAGTAGCAAGAGAAGAAGATGATGATGATGATGAACTAACCAGTATTGCATTTACTACGGTAAAATTTCCATTTTTAGGATATTGTCGCATTTCATACATAACAAATTCTGTTTTTTTTTCTTCTGTTGTGTAAGAAGAAGCTCGCTACTGGTTTTACATCGTCGTTAAATATGTGTGTTATCAAAGTGAAAATTTCACATACTTTTGGTATTTTATCGATGATAAGTTTTGTGTGAGCGATGAGGTGTTCTTTTCATCGGAATTCCATCGTCGTTGTCTCTCTCACATGGAATTATTACACACACCTGAAGTGATTCATTTATATGTGAGAGATAACATTTGAATAATCCAGGTTGGTCACTTTCGAAACATAGAAGAAACAGGAAGCTTGCTTATCTAATGGATTCTTCCGTGATATTAGTCATGGTTTTTCTAGAAAGTTCTAAAAGATAAAAGTGAATACTCTACGGATTGAAAAGAAGTGATATTAAGCAATTAACGGGCTATTTTAAACCTTTATATTGAAAAAGGTGTTAATTTAACCTATTAAGGGGTTGGATATAATCTCTTAGGGAGTTAATGCAATTCCTTAACAGGTCACTTGAGAGGTTAATTTAGTTCTTTTCAATTATTTTCATGTCGTTTTTTTTCAAAGAATTTAAATTAACCTCATAAGTTAATGCAATTCCTTAACAGGTCACTTGAGAGGTTAATTTAGTTCTTTTCAATTATTTTCATGTCGTTTTTTTTCAAAGAATTTAAATTAACCTCATAAGGACCTGTTGAGTGATTGAATTAACCCCTTAAAATATTTGATTAAGCCCTTAAGAGGTTGAATTAACACCTTTTCGAAAATAAGGGATTAAAATAATCCCTAAAGTTAAGTATGTATCACTTTTTTCAATCCGTAAGGTATTTTGGAATAAAATGATCTTTTTAGGACTCTGTGGGTTATATGACCCTCCAAATTTTCATAGGAAATTTTCGAAATTTATGTTATTTGATAAAGCTTTTTTTTTAAATAAGATTTTCGAATAATTTGGTTTAAAAATTTGAAGAGCCTTATTTTGGAACCTCCAGCTCCTTATAAAATGCCATTTTGTCCCAGTGGGTAATATTTTAGAACCCAAAGCAGCGGCCATATTGGATTTTAGGCCATATTGAAAAATTATGAATCTCAAGAATATAATAGAGAAATTCTTACATTTTTCAAAGTTTTACTCTGAGAAATGTTTGAAATACATTAAAAAATTGCCGTTCTTGTGAACAATTTTAAATTTTGATAATTTTAACTTGGATAAATAAAAATTAGGTTCCCACTTTTTAGTGATGTGCTTTCCAGGCCAGTAAAATATCAAAAATTCAGTGTTTGATAAGCTGACGTAATTGATTGATTGACATTTTTTCCATAACAAAAATAACATTTTAAACAAGCCCACATCACGTCACTTCCAAAACTTGTCTTCGAATTCCACGAAGACCTTCTTAATCACCGATAAAAACCCTTTCACAACATGCTAAATATCGTGCATGATTGCACCTGTGATGACATCATCGTTCCGCACACACGTCGCTCAAACCTAGAAATCAAACTTGAATGAAACAAAATAAAAATATTAGAAGAGCGCGCGACACTTAAACAACATTTGCCACATGAGTGACGTATTTTTTTACAACTCACAAAAATTAAAATCTTTAAATGTATTCACGCATACAACAAAAAAAAACATTTTTAAGACAAACACTTACAAATCAAAGTAAGTCTCTCTTTCTCTCGCAGCCTCGATTTCTCAGCAGATACGAATGTTTTTGTAAATAAAACATATGCTGCTTTGGATCGAGTGCGTTTTCCAATTGATGCGTGCGTGCTGAAATGTTTGTTTTTCATCGGGTTTCTGTGTGTCTTCGCATAGGAGGATCGATGTAATTGAATCATATAATGACATAGGTGTAGGGAATATGTAAATTGAGTAAAATCATTGAGATGTTGATGTGTTTTTTTGTTGTTGTAAGAGAAGATGTCGATTCGTAATGATACTTAATTGTGTTCGATTTTGTAGGGTGGAACGATAATTGATTGAGATAAATGAGTCTAAACAGCTTCTGATTGAAGCGAGATTTAAATTTTCTGTTGTTTTTTGAGTTGGAGCGCAGTTTGTGTCATTTAATGAGGCTTAATTGGCTTTTTTAGTGACTTGATGACCTTTTGAAAAAAAAAACATTAATGGAAGAGGTATAAACTAATTTTATTAGGAGCTTTTTTATCAACAAAAAAAAAAAAAAAATAAAAATAAAAAAAAAAAATAAAAAAAAAAATAAAAAAAAAAAAATAAAATAAAAATAAAATAAATAAATAAATAAATTAAATAATAAATTAATTTTCATCCAAAATTTATTTTTTAATTGAATAAAATTTTAATTAATTTTTCAAACGTTTTTTTTTTATCCAAGCTAACATTTCACTTTAATTTTTGACTATTTTCATGACAAGTTTTTTTTAAATATTTAAATAGTTCGAAATTTAAAAGAATTAGGTTTTAAATCGTTTTAAAAAACAATTAAAAAAAAAATAAAATCATAACTGACTTTTTAAATTATTTTTAGTTTTAAAGTTTATTAAAAAAAAGTTTTTCTAAACTATGGAATGTAAAAAATATGAATAGAATACCAGACAATTTTTTATTTTAATTTTTACAATTTTTTTTATATTTAATTATTTTAAAAATGCAGAAAAATTCTAGCATTTTAGAATTTATTTAAAAATTAAAATTAAAGCTCAAATTGCTAAAAAAAAAATAATCAGAAAAAAAATCTCTGTCCACCTCCTTTTTTGAATTCTCAATGAAAAACTCATACAACAAGTTCCATAGAACATCTCTCAAAAAAAAAAAACAAACGAAATAATAATAAAAACATTTAAAAAGTTGTAAATAAATGAGTTAAAAAAATATATTAACTACTCTCCACAGTCGCAACACGAATACAAATAAGCAGTATCGATAAAATTGCTCAGTATCTCTCAAAAAATAATAAAATTGTCTAATAAGACACCAAAGACAACAACAAGTTATACGCGTTCATACGTACCGCCACCATATGCTCCAACACAATATTAATAAATTAAATTATTATTTTTACACACACTCACACATCCACTGAAAAAAAGTGTATTTTTAAACTCTCATTTAGTTGGGCAGGCAGTTCTCGCGCGCTCCTCAACAGCAAAATCGATTAGTTGTATTTTTAAGTCCGTGCCGTTAATAACAAATCGCAGTAACAACGCGCTCCGTTCTGCTGCTGCTGCATATCTATACGCTACAGCAACAACGTATATCACAAAAAAAAAATACAAACGTTTTTTTATAATAATATTTATTTCCGTCGAAAATTATTATACTAGATATACTTCTATCTCTTCTACAAGAAACAGCAGTGCAAGAAAAATACACAAAAAAAATCTTCTTCGTCATCGTGTATAATTTTAAATACAAAAGTGTATGTTATATTTTTTTAAAAAACTTTTTGTATACATTTTTCTTGGCATATTTTTTTTTTACTTAACTCTCAACTCGCTGTGTAATGTTGTGTGTGTACGCCCGTTTCGCGGACAAGTACTACGTATCGCAAGTCGTCGTGCCATGCAGTAAAGGAGCTACCTACATTTGTTTCCGTTTATGGTTTCTTAAAGGTCGTATTTTTGTTCGTAGCTCTCGTAATTGCCGCGACGACGACGATGTCCATGAAAGAAAATATGGTAGCAAATATGTGTCGCAAAGTCAAATTTCCCACCGAGCAGTGACAAAAAATGACGTACCGCTAATTAAAAACACGTAAAAATGATGAAAATCAAATGAAAATAACAAAAAACAACATCTGCACGATAAAAACTGCGAGATATTTGAGATGAGATCAACCGCGCGCGCAGTGCTGTGTGTATTTTTTATTTTAAAAATATGACATAATAAAAATATATGTTCAATATAAGAATACTGAAAATTGATGTGATTTCAATACAATACAAAAAAAATTAAATCCAAGGCAAAAAGTGTTTTTTTTTTTCGTACAATTTTGCACGTTTCAATATTTTTCTGGAATCGAAAAGCAGACATCATTTTTATTTACACACAGAAGAAATGGGGGCGACCGTTAATGAGTTCACGTTCCATTTAGTTTTGCATCACGGCGAAAATTAATTTTCAAAAGTGAAGCTTGACCCCCTTTGAAATTTTCAAAAAAAAAAAAAATTGTGTGTGGTTTCTGTGTATTTTTCAAACGGTGGATAAATCACAACATAACATAAAATTTTAAATATTTATATTCTAAAAATATCTTCTTTACGTGATTCAAGGACAGACATTGTAAGAAAGAAATAAAAAAAGACAAGTAGTTTAAAATTTTGAAAGTGGTTGATGGATATTTTGAGAAAAATCGGTGTTTTTATGAGTTGTGAAAAAAATTACTGAAAAGTTTTTACTGCGAATGATGATTTCAGGTTTGATTGATTGATTTTCATTAAGATTTTTTTTTCGTTTTTATTTTTGAAATTATTTGAGGATTAATAAATTAAGGAAAGAAATAATTTTTATTGAATTGAAAAATATTTAAAAAATATTACATATTATATTTTTTATTTATAAAAAAATTATAAATTAAAAAAAAATATTTATTTTTTTATAAAATATTTGTAAAAATTAATTATTTCATTAATCAAACTAAATTAAATTTTTATTGAAATATTTTATTAATTAATTAATTATTAATAAATTTAAATTTAAAAATTTAAAATAAAATAAAATAAAATAAATTAGATTTAAAGGATATTATAATTATATTTTTTTCCTTATTTTTTTATTATCTAATTTAAAGATATTAAATTAATTTAATAAATTCTATTTTCAATTTAAATAATTTTTTATTATTTTTTTATTTTTTTGATTAATTTAAAAATAATTAATGAATGTATAAACTATGAATAATTAGTTAAAAAATTATCATTAGATAATATTTCAAAAAAAAAAAATGAAAATAAAAAATTTAATGATAATAATTATTCAAAAAATATTCATCGTTAAAAAATCATAGAAAAAAAAATTAACATGAAAGTTCTATGAAACATTTCTCAAGATCGCGGTTTATAATTAACTTCCTATTCTAAAAAAAAATAATATTCCGTGAAATATCATTCATGCTCGTTTCCAGTCAAGTTAAATCGACCCATTAGTGAAGCTTCCGGTAAATTTCATCCTCGAAAAAATAATTACCGATTCTTTTCATTTCTCTGGCTGGCAGACAACAATCAATCTTTCAAACATCCACGTAAAAACCGCGATGAATTGCCAAGATAAACACTTTTTTTTGTGACTGACTGACTAACACGTTCAAAAATATACACAGAAGTATGTTGTCACCTGGCGTCCACATTTACATATGTACTCGATGAGTTTGATGTAATCGTATTTTTAGCTCTTTTTTGTGATGATGTTGACGATGATGATGTCGATGATTCAACAAAAGTGTTTCCTTTGTCGTTTTTTTCTCTTTGTATAACGTCTTTCGTTTTATTTTCAGTCACTGTGTCCGGTGCACTGTCGATAAATAAAATAAATTTAAAGAAAGTCACATGAATCATAAATTACAAAATAAATAAAAAAAACGAGTGTGAAGAAAAAAAGTGATAACAAGAAATCGAATCGTAATTCAAATATTATTGAGGTGAGTCAATATTTCTGACCTAATTAATTTCTGGTCTGGCTTCTTTTCAATTTAATTCCTCGATATATTTCAATTCTTACGATTGCGGACGCGCAAAGATACTCTCTATTAATAGTTCCACTTGTGCTTATTTATTCGCTGCGGCTTGCTTCATATGCATAACAGACGCCGACGACGACGATGAAGTCGACGACAACCGCAACAGTAAATAAATTTATGAATCAGAGGAAGTGCGTGTGTCTATGCATTTTCATTCGGAATAAAAATAATAATAAAAAACAACAAGAATATGAATATAATTAAAAATTATGATTCGCTTTAATAATAAATAATATAAACTAGTATTGGCCAAGAATTGTAGTGTGTCTGTTTGATTGATAAAATGTATAAATTCTGATCATTGACTTGCGATTACGTAAGTTTCAAACAAGATATATGAAGTGAACACTCTTCAAAGCAGCTGTAGTTTTAAAAAAAATATCAATATTTTTGTGAAATTTTATTTTTATTTATTTGAAGCTAACTGATTGAAAAAAAAATTAATTTAATTTTTAAAATCTAAGAAATTTTAATTTTAATTTAAAAATTAAATTTTTTTATCTTAATTTATTTAAAAATATTTTTAATTTTATTACTGATAAATTAATTAAAATTATTTAAAAATTTAATTCAATTAAACTTGAAAATTAATTAAATTAAAATAAAATCGAAACGAAATCAAGCTCAATAAGTTTGGGGCTTTTTTAAGTATTTAATTGATTTTTCCTAGATTTTCGTAATTTTTAAGCAATAAACTTTCGATGGTTTCTGAAAAATCATATTTAAAAAAAAATTAAAAAAAGTTTTTTACATTTCTTGAAAAAAATCAAAACTTTTGTTAAATGTTTTAATAAAAATTATTTAAATTAATTTTTGATTTGTTTTGAGTTTTTCACTTATTTTTAAATTTTTCTTTAAACATACAAAACTACAAGGATGCCTCAAACTTGTTAGTTAGAGTCTATATTTAATGAATTGAATGGGACCTTTCAATTTATACATTTTCTAATTATTTGTCAGAAATGCAATCGAAAATGTTAAAAAATAACAAGAATATAAAAGATTTTAATTTTAATCAATTTTGAAAGTTTTATACATTTTTTTTGTATTTTTTTTTATGAAAAAAATTATTAAAAAATTTTTAAATAAAAAATAAATCTAACTTTTTTTTGAAAATTAACTTGCCTAATAACGAAATACCGTTCGAAGGACAAAACTTCAAAACAAAATTCTATGAAACACGATAAAAATCCCAAACAAATGATGCGCGACGAGTAAAAACCGGTTGCAATTCGGTAACAAATTAAAAAATTAATAAAATTCTCGGGTTTATCGGAACCGGTTCTCACCTCATCCCCCACACACACACCACAGTTTTGTTCATAACATCAAAATTTAATATTGTGCAAATCAAAAAGTTATAAAATACAAAAATATTTACATTTTTTATTTATAATATTTTTTTTTAATTCTCAACGAAAGAAAAAAAATAATAAACATGTAGGCAAAAATAACGCGTCTCATTAGTCGCGTTCACGTTAAAATGTACAAAATTCTAGTATTTAAAACTACGCGACCTACGCTCAGCTCAATTTGATTGAATGTAATGTTGTTTGTCTTAAAAAAGCACATCAAAGCGGGCGTGGGTCAGCGCGAATGACAATAGATCAATCGGCGCGTTTTATATGGAAACGTTTTGATTGTTAAGCCGCATTTGGCGAAATTTCGACGTTTTGCGACTTAATTCAACATCGAAATAATTAAAAGTAAAAAAAAAACAAGTTTTTTTTCGAAAAATTTCTCGAAACACAGTTTTGAGAACGTGTTTCGTATCACGTCTGCTCGAAGCGTTATCATATTTTATCTGTTTATTTACGAGTTTTGCCTCTTAGTGAGGAGATAAGATAACCGATTCGTCATAAAAAGGCGTTCTTTCATAAAAAATTATAAAATTTCATACTGAAAATGGTCAAAAATGATCCAATTTTGAAGCAAATTTAGTGTTAATGGCTTAAATTTGTCAGTTATTAACAAATTTTCTATTTAACTAAAAAATTGCATGATTTTTGGTTTATTTAGAAAAAGTAACTTTGTTTGTTTTAACGATCGCTTCAAAATGAAAACATTTGAAGATGTTTGTTCAGAGAATTGTCTCTTATTATAATGAGTAGAATAAACAAAACAATGAATTTCTAATTAAACGAACAGCTTCTGAGAAGTGAACAAAGAATTTGTAAACTAAAAAAAATTGTTTGGAGAGAAATATGAAGCTAGGCCAAATTCTAGTAAGAATTTCTTCACTAGAAATTTCGTTTCTTATAAGAAAAATATTTTTTGACCTTTGTACGAATGAAAAATGACAAAATTCCTTCATTTCTGATTTTTTACGCTAATTTATTAAAATCAATTTGTCGCTCAAATCTCTGGAAGCATTTCTTATCATCAACTACGAACATTTTTCGTCTTCTAACACGAATAAATTGATGCTGGTACAACGACAATTGCATTTTTGAACCGTAATAAAAACAAAACTTTAATATTCCCACTGAAATCATTAAAAAGTCTCCTAACAGATGACCCGTGATGGGCAATAAAACTACCAGCATACATGTTCCGTTCCCTCAAACGGCATTTCGTTACCCTTTAAACGTCAACAAACAACCAAAAATGACCAGATCTGTTTTTGAAACCATTAAAAATTGATGGTATCAGCCACTGAAACGACTGACGAGCAGCTCACATCACACTTTAATTGAATTAATTATCATTTGGAAGTGTAATCCATTTGTGTGCGATGCGAGAGACGACCTTCCACAATCATTAATTTCTTGTAAAAAAAAACGTATCCGAGAACAGAATTTTAATCGTCATGCGTGACCTTTTTCATTTGAAGCGAAAAACTTCTTGATCCAAGCAATAAATTTCTTAATTAAATGTCTCGCGACCGTCGACGACGACGACTAATTTGGTGAACTAGTTCTGGTCTAGGTGAAATTTTACGTTTGATTTTTTTCTCTTCTTCGTGCGTCTTCTTGATGATGTTTCAACTAATTTACAACGAAAATTGTATATATTTCCATCATCAAGATCATTGACTGCCGTTACTGCTTGCGATGTTTATTTTTAAAATGTTTCAATTAAAGTTTTCACTCCTGTCCAATGGATTTGCAACGGGGACGGTCGACGCGTCACACGTAAGACGGGAGTCAGGGTCGAAAAAACTTTTTGACTTTTGCTTAATTTTTTTGACTTAATTGACTTAAGTTGTAAATTAAGTAAAATAAGGTGAAATTTGTTGACTTGAAGTCATTAAGTCAGTTTCAGTCAAATGAAAAACTTTTTATGAAGACTTAAAAATTTATTAAGTCAAAATTTTTTGGCTTAAGCTTAAGAAAAAATGAATTAAGTTCAACTTAAGGTTAAGTAAAAGTCACTTAAGTCTGACTTAAGTCCAAAAATTGACTACTCACTTTAATTTGGTTGAAATTTGGTTGAAAATACAAAAAAAAATTCAAACTTAACCTTAAGTTACATAATTTTTTGCTCCCTTGATAAAAAGCTTCATAACTTTTAAAACTTAAAAATTTATTTTGACTTAAAGTTTTAAGTTTAAATTTTAGTCATAACATAAGCCCATTTTATAAAAAATCATTAAGTTTTCGACTAAAAGACCAAAATTTTGGCAAAAATACCATTTTTTTGCTGAAAAATCAAATTTTTAGTTTTGACTTAGTTGACTTAAAACTTTAACTTAAAAAAATAAATCAACTTATAGAGATTTTAAACTTGATTTCAAGTCAAAGGTCAACTTAAACTAACTTAAACCCAAGCTAAAGCAAAACTAAAAAGTTTTTCCGACCCTGACAAGAGTGTTGAACCTTTCACTGAGCGTCAGCGTCGCACTTTGAACAGAAAATTAGTTTAAGTAAATAAATATTGTATTAAACGATACGGCAGACAGCCGTTTTTCTATTTTTGTTTCTAATATTTATGTGTTTTCGTGAAACGTCTTTTTAAAAAAGACATCTGCTTTCTTTTCCTCCTTTTGCAAGAAAAAAAAAACGGAGTCCCTCCGTTCCTCTCTCTCGATACAAAAATTACCTTAGAATTTTTGAATGACTGTGTTTATGTTTATCTTTAAAATATGAGAAAAAAAGTTACGTAAACACTGTCGAAGAGAGCAAAAGATTGTTTAGATTTACGGTTTATATCCGTTCCACTCCTCATCTTTTAATTTTTTGTTTTTTGTCGACTTTTATTAGAGTAATGAACTCGCACTTGATCATTAAAATATTCCATCCGCAGTGAAGAAATGGGAAGAAATCTCGACAATTTCTTATCAATTCTTAAACGTTGAAGGACAAATTGTTGCATTTTTATCTGCAAAAGTCTTCTTATCACATAAAAACCGCATTTCTGGTTTCTTTCGGGTCGCGAGTCAGTGACTCAGTGATTCTGATGCGAGTTGATCGGTCAACAACTACAAATTGAATAATTTGTCAACCTTTGTCAAAATTGCGCCAACTACCGATTTTTTGACGGTGATTGTCTAACAATGTCTACAAAAATAAAATTTAAAAGGAAAGGGTTAATTTATGAGTAGTTGTTCAAATTAATAAATTTAAAAAAAAAACATAATTTGAATAAATAAAATTTAATTAGATATGCGGCACACGATCCGATTTTGTTTATAAACCATGATGATGTCTGTTTTGTGTTGCCTAACATAAATTTATTCGTAATTTAAACGCATTTTGTTTGATTTTTTTATAATTTTAAAAAATTGATTCCAGCATGCTTTGAAGGTCGAGGAAAGGTCTTACGACTAATTTTGAAATTCAAAAGCAAAAATTTCTTTCAAAATTACCCAAAAATTTTCTTAAAAAATTAAGATTATGATCAAGGCCGTTCCGAATTTGTCCCTTGATCTATTTAAAAAGTAAAAAAAAATCAATGGAATAAAAAAAAAAATTTCATTAAAATTGTTGTTTATGGAAAAATAATTTTTAAAAACGTTACAAATTTCATAAACATTTTAAAAGAATTTACCTTTTATTTTAAAAATTAATTTAATTATTTTTAAATTTTTTGAAAAAAGAATTTTTTTATAATAAATAAAAATAAATAATAAAATTAATAAAATATTCTCAAAAAATTAATTTTAAATCATCATTACAATGTAAAAAAGCTTTAAAATCAATATAATTTTAAAATAAATAAATAATAAAAATTAATTTATTTAAAAAATTATAAATTTTTAAAAAATTAAAAAATAAATTAAAAAAATTTAAAATAAAAATTTAAAAAAATTTAATATTTTTAAAAATTAAATTAAAAAAATTAACTGAAAATTAAAAATAAAATAATTTAAAAGCGCTTTGATGACACTTTTCTTGTCACTTTCTCGGCAACATCCATGCCGACTTCTGCCATCAACCACACTTACGATAACAAAATAATAAATTTTTCCACTCGTTCACGACGTCATCGAATTATTATTAAGATTTAAAGCATGTTGTTTGATTGTTTACATTTATTCCACACATCCAACGGAACGAGCAAATTCCTAAGTTTTCGATAATAACAAATTTTAAATCATATTTTCTTGCCGCGCGCCACTCTCGCAATCCATCCATATGCTCAATAAGTGTAAGAAAGCAAAAGAATGCGAACGCAATTCATGTTAAAAATAGTTTCACGAGTAGGTGGATTTTTTAGTGTAGTTTAGAGGAGAATGGAGAACAAACAATTCGAAAAAAAATAAGAAATCATGTGTTTCGATAAATTGAGAAAAATTCATCGATCGAGCAACGGAAGTGATATTCATACCGCTTTGGATTAAAGTAAATGGACACATTTGCATATAAATTTCTCTCTCTCCTTTCACTGAAATGCTGCTACTGGCGTTACGACGCGCACTCCGACGAGATTGAAGGAAAAAAAACTCAATCAAAATAGTGTCCCCTGCACGTTATTTATCCTTTCGCCAGTACACGCAGTGACAGCATGTGTGCATTTGTTTATCGTGAATAAAAAAGAATTGCATTGAGTATTTTGCACAGTAGGCGCCCTGCATTCTGATAAAACACTGATTTGATTAAAATCTGATCATTTTTCCTTATTGTCGGCACTCTGAGTTGGATAGATTAAAGTAATGCTGCACGTCGTTATGATAATAATGGAAAATGATGAAAAAAATAACCTCGATTGAGATTCAAAGCATTTATTTAATTTTGTTAAAAAAAAACAGAAAACTTCCCCCCTCAAGTTTTTTTTGCTGTTTTTTTTTGCATACACACCCACGATGCATAAACAGTCGTACAACAAAGAGGTTAATGATATCTTAATCCGCTGCTGTATTAGAGTCATTTGTTTAGCAAAAATGGGGAAGACGTTAACTTTTGCTTCATTTTTGTCAACTCACATTCAATTAGCGTGATGATGTCGTTCGTCGTCGTTCGAATGTGTACGGTTCATGGTGCAAAAGTTTTCAATGTTATCTAAACGGTTAATTAAGTCGAATGCTATTTAAGGGATGGATGGAACGTTTTTGTGCGAATTTTTGATGGAATTTTGTAACGGGCGTAATTTTTGTTAAAATTCATGAAAATGTTTTTTAAAAAAATCGAAAATTACCCATTTAATAAATAATAAAAAAAAATAAAAAAAAAATTTTCTTGATCGCAAAATTAATAAAAAGATAAAAATTTAAAAAAAAAATAATTTTTCGTCTTATTTTTTACCTTTTTAAAATTTTAACTAATTAGTTAATTAAATTAATTTATTTTTTAATTTTTCTTTTTTTTAATTTAATTTTTAATTTATTAAAATTAATTTATTTTTAGAGTCATTTAAATTTTAAATTAATTAATTAAATTAATAAAAATTTACTTTTTAGCCAGATTTTTACCGTAGAATGTTTTTAAAATAAATTAAATTTTTTTAAAGCAATTTCTGTTCTGAAAAAGTAAATTAATTTTTGACAAATAAAACAAAATCAAAATCTATAATAATAGGTATTATTTTGCATTTTTAGCCGATTAACTAATTTCATAAATTTTTCGCTTTAAAAATTATTTTTTTTTAAAGACTAAATAATTTAAATTATTTTTAATTTTTTAAAATTATTAAAAATATTTTATATTCATTTAAAAAAATAAACTTTTAAAGCCAGGATTTGCTTATTTATTTTATTTTAATAATTTAGAGATTTTTATTTTGAGGAAATAAATTTTTAAAATTATTTTTTTTATTATTTAATAAAATTATTTTCAATAAAACTTGAAAATATAAAAAAATTAAATAAAAAAAAAATCATTTAAAAAACCTTCCTAAAAGTTCACCAAACACATAAAATATTTCCAGGACAACAAAACCAAAACTGGCGAAAAATTAAAATAGCATTCATCATACCTTCCAGCCACATAGCAACTTTTCTCTGAGAAAAGCACATCTCGTACACGACGACGACGGGGATGAGCAAAACTCACTGCGAATACGGGGAAAAATTATGTTAGACGGTGCCCGACTGTCGGGCGCCAATTATCCGAAACAACAACATTTTCTCTGTATTTGTGTTTGTGTGAGCCATCAGCATCTTTTCTTCTTACATTTTTCGCATAAACAAGAAAAGCTCTTCTCGAGCCCGCTTGTGTGTTGAGCGAAAAGAGGTTGAGATATGACGACAAAATGTCCTGTGCGTGTAAATAAATAAATAATAATTCCTCCCACAGTTCGTGTGTGTCTTTTGAGAAAAATGAGGACTAGACGTCTCCATCGAACAATGTTTTTAAAAAAAATGTCAAACCTCGTCCCACTTGAATTTGGTTCGTTACTTGCTCATATTTTGCTTATTTGATTTTTTTTCTTCGTTCACTTGTTAAACTGGAACATATGGCCTTTTTGTCATGTGTTTTAAGTGTAAGTGGAATGTGTGTGCAATTCAGCTATTTTTATTATTATTTTTTTTTTCGTTGTTTAGAGTTCTGAGTGAACGCACATGCAATCTTACGTCATTTGTGTCTGTTTCTGCTTGATTGAGAGGTGTAGCTGAGATAGCTGTGTAATTATTCAAATCCGAGAATGAATGAATTTGAATTCATAAATATTTTTTTTTACTTTATTGAATATAATTAGACAAATGCGATGAATTTATTTACTTTGTAACGGATATCGTGAATACATCAAAAAAGATTTTGACAGATTTTCTACGAAAAAAAAAATTAAATGAAAAAAATTTCAATCAAATTTATTGTTTATGATTTTTTTCTCACTTCTTGTGATGGGTGTTGTTATTGATATGCATTCCGATTGTTATTATTGATTTGACCGACCGATTCGTTCGGTCTTTGATTTGAAAATAAATCAATATTAATTTTTTTTATTTCTCTCTTTCTTTGCAGATTTTTAATGACTTTAAATAAAGCAACCGTTTTTTCCACATTTGATTAAGTTTTGAATTACTAAAAATTGCAACGATATCGCAAAAAAGAATATTTAGACAGAAAACGAACGAATTATTATAAGGTAAGTGAAATTTTGAATTATTTTTTTAGCTGATAGACTAAATTTTTATGCAAGTCAAGCGAAATATAATTTTGACCTCTCTTTGGGAATTAAAAGGTCAAAATTTTGTGTTGCCGAAAAAAAAATAGAAAATTATGTTTTAATTAAATTAAAATAATTAGATTTCTCTGAAATAATAGAAATTTTAAGAAATTACCAAAATTCGATGGTAAATTTAAAAATTAAATAAAAAAAAATAATAAATGCCATATAATGAGCTAATTAATTTTTTTCTCATTCATTAAACGAGAATTTTTGAATATGGAGTTTTTAATTAAAAAGATTTATTAAAAAATTTTCCAACTTTAAAAATTATCAGTAAAATTTAACTTTAAAGATAATATTTGATCTTTGAAAAGAAATATTGCATTCAATCAAATTGAGTATAAAAAATAAATTGAAATTAAAAAACTATTTAGGTAGGTACATTAGTTAATTTTTTTTCGCATTTAAAAAAAATAAATCCTAAGAGATTTTTAAATTTAATAATTTAATAAAAATTTAAAAAATCTTTCCAAAATTTTACGAAAAAAAAAATTTAAAATTCAACGACTTAAGAGCCCTGTATCAAAAATTAAATTAATTAAAAATTTAAAAAATAAATAATTAAAATATTTTAAGACATAAATTCATTATTTTAACATGAACCGTGAATTATAAATATTAAAATTGCAAAAAATAGCGAAAAATATTTTTTAAAATAAATTTAAAATTATTTTTGAATTTTTCTGATTTTTAAGTCATGAATGCAAATTTTAATCGTTCCTTTAAACATTTTTTTGCTTACCTCCACGTACATTCAAACATTTGTAAAACATGTTTTAGTCATGTTTTTTCTTTCTCCGAATTGATTTCTATCATTCATCGAGATTTTCATCGAAAAAAAAAAATTCAGCAACGTACTTACTTGGAGAAAGTGCTCTGAGCACGTCCACCCTCATAGACACACAATTGATGTAATTTTCGGTTGTGATTGAAAACAACACAAGAAGAACAAGAACGACAAAAAATTTCCTTTTCACTTCGATTGACGACAAAGAAAGAGGGTAATTGTGTTGTTTTTCCTCCATTCTCGGTGCTTTGCTGCTGCTTTCGTCTCCTGTCATGCTGCGTGGTGTACGCGCCGCGCGTATGTGAGTCAAGTATTTTTCGTACGTGCGGAGGAAAAAATACTTATTTGCCATCTCTTTTGTGTGTGTACAACGACAACAACAACAAAAGTTACGCAAAAAGAACGGTGAATGAACGCAACATTTCATCCCTTCTTCTTCTTCTTCGTTTTTCATCTTCTTCAACATCATTATCGCACTTGGGCACATATAGACACAGAGCACAAGTGGATGTATGCTGCTTAGATTCAGATGATGATGATAATATCGATAAATATTTCATACGCCACACACAGCATCCGAACGAACGAACGACGAACCACTTACAAAGGGATGAAAATCGTACATTTTATTCTTGCCGTTTTTTTTGGGAGGGGAGAAAAACCGAGAGTCGGGACAGTTTTACGCTCGCAAAACAGCATTCAATATCGTCAACAACAAATTCTAGTCATTATACGTTTAACCGTCATCTCGAAAGGACCTCTCTCTTCGAAATAAAAATACAAAAAAAAATATTTGTTATAAAATATTGTTAAACAAAGTTAAAGTTAAATTTTTTGCACACTTGACACTCTTTTGAATTAACAGACAATAAAAAAAAACTGTTTCACAAAAAAAAAATATTTAAAAAAACGAAAAAAAGTGCTTTACTGTTATTTCTCTATTAATATTAAATTTCTCAAAGTTCTCTTTAAGAACACCGAAAGCCTTAAAAATTATTACGACAAAAGTAAATTTTTAAAAATTTTAAAAAAATCCAATCGCCTTAAACCAAAATTGCCTAAAAAAACAAAAAATAAGTTTTTTTTTTGGAAAAAAATTGTTGGAAATTTTGTGCCAAAAAAGTGCCTCCACATAATTTTTCATTTTCGTTCGATTCCGAAACTTATGATTTTTCCTTTTTCGAATAAAAAACTGTCTGTCGTAAGAAACAAACAGAAATAAAAGAAGCCAATTAGGTGCCTTTTCTGTTGTAGTCAAAGTACTTGTCACATTTACAAGCGAAACAAAAAGGGTACAAGTCTTGTACAGCAAAAATTGTCCTATAAGAGAGTTTTTTCCGAGTTTGATTTTTCACATAAAAAAAAAAAAATAATAAAATTAAGTCGGCATCTTCGTTAGTATTAAGTTAGAAAGTAAAGCGTGTGTTTTTTCTTGCGTAAATTAAGTTAAAATTAAGAAAAATGTGTAGAATTAAGAAACAAGTTGTCGCGGAAAATCCAAAATTTGGTAAGTGGATTTTTCTATTATTTTTTTTTTTAATTCAAAAAAAAAATGTGTTGAAATTTCTTATCAATGTGTCTTCAGTCGTTTTCGAATCTGATGACAAAAATTTTTATTTTTAAAAGGGTAACTAAAACAATTTTCCACATAATAAATTTTTTAATAGTCCCTAGTGGAAGAAATCCCCACAATAAATTAGATTCTGCTAACGAGGTGCTAGAATCAGGTCAGCCAAGGCAAGAGAGTGAAACGTAAAATGTTTTGTGAGAATTATTAGGGTCACACTTGCAACACACAAAAAACGACTGATAATGATAATAATGTAAAAAGAAGAAAATTAAAGAGAGAATGTTAATCAAAAAGTTTTTAAGTTATGTTTTGAGAACCATTTTAGAGGGTGTGATGATGAGCATTTGTGTGGTTTTTTAACGAATTTGTGTTTTTTGGAGGGTTTTTAACAATGTTGCTTTGCATTTTTTTAAATTTATTTTTTTTTTTTGTTTAAAAATTTATTCAAAATCTAATTTTTTATAAAAATAAAAATTTTAATATTTTTTTTTATAAAAATTAAAAAAAAAATAATTTTATAAAAAAAATATTAAAAATTATTTTTATTTATTTTTTTAATTGAAAAAATGTATTAAAAGATTTTTTGCTTATTTAAATTAAATTAATTTTGTTTTTTTAATAGAAAAAAAAATTATAACAATTTTTTTAATTTATGAAATATTTATTTTCGTTCTTTTTTTACTAAAAAAAAAATTAAAGAAAAAAAGTTTTATTAAAAAATTTAATTAAATTAATTTTTTTTAATAAAAATAAATAAAAAATTATTTCTTTTCTTAAGCTCTCTCGACCTGTCTAAAAAATCAAATTAATGTTCATTTCTAACAAAAAAAAAATCATTTTTTGTGGCCCAAAATCACAAGAGTTCCACATAAAAAAACTGATAACCTACATTTGTAAAACTTTTTTCGGTGCATTTGCATGACACCCACACACTCAACTCACGATCTCAACACACATTTGTCATTCCATTATTTCTCTCTCGTGCCCGATTCTTGCAGCAAAAACACACACAAATTTATTCTTGTAAAATTTACTATCCAGACAATTTATTCATGCATGTTCGTTCATGGCTTTTAAAAAAATCATCGAAAAAAAAGTACATAAAACTGTCAAATGCAAAATATTTTAAAAATAGATTTTTATCACACAGAGTTTCTTTTTTTAACACAAAAAAAAATTATATATAACAACAATTTTTTTTTACTTTGTTGAACGTAATTTTATTACGTAACATTTTCCCTCCGATTTACCGACTTTTAAAAGAGTTTAATCTAATTTCCGTTCATTTTGATTGAGCGAGACGGCCAATAACCAATAATAACTTAATTTGGTTTCATGGAAATTTGACTGAAAAATTGGCCGTGTCGCCACATCGATAAAAGCTGTTTTTGTGTAAAAAAAATAAACAAAAAGGACGAAAAAAAACGGAAGGAAAGGAAGAAAAAAAGGGAAGTAAGCCAAAAGCACGAGACTTTGTCCCGTTTTTAAGTACAAATAGGGAGATAAACGTTTTTTTGTATTATTTGTTGAAACAAAACAAAAAAAAAACAAACAAACAAAAAAATTTTGTAAGAAAAAAAAGGAACAAAAAAATATCCTTCTTCCCACTTGTTTGAGTAGGTGATTTACTATTATCATGACATCATGATGTGAAACGACCGTAAAATAATACCTTCTTTTTTTTCGTGTGTGTGTGTTACAGCATTGCAAAGTGTCCGTGCCGCTATTATAGACTGAAAACGTTTTTAAATGCGTTTTATGTTCTCTCGTCGTTCTCTCTGTTACTCGCCGCCGTCAACAACACAGAAAACAATTTTACTTTTTTTTTATTGCCATCGTGGAACGAGATGAATGCTCATAAAAGGATGTGTGCGTGCCTGTGTGGTTGCGAGCGATTATAGCTCGTCGTCGTCGTCGTGGAGTACGGGGACTGCAAAAAAAAAAGAACGAGATGAAAATGTGTGACAACACGAATTATTATTATGCTTTGTGGAGTGTTTAGTTTGACGATGTCGACGACGACGAGGATGGTTATTTTTTACCACCACCATGGGATGATTATAAATTTTATATGTCTATGAAATATGGGATATGCTTGCAGGACGACCGACAATCGTAACGAGAACTAGTTTTATGGTATGTTTAATTGAACGATTTAAATTCTGTTTTTGCATTTGAAAATATGTCGAAATGAGTTTTTCATTTTATTTCATTGAATTCCGACTGGATTTCGAGAATTATTGCAATAAAATTTACAAAATGGCTTTAAAGCAGTAGATTAAAGGGAACCATATTTTAATAACAATAAAATTTTTCGAAGACATTTGTAGGAATCTGAAATTCCCCGTAATATTTTTAATTTATTTTTGCAATTTAGAGGCGTCTCTAAAATTTATTTCAGAAAAAAAATCAAAAAATAAAAAAAAATAAATAAATTAAAATTTTATCACAATTCAGCATTTTTAGCGATTGTGCTGTATTTTTTTAATATTTCAAAATAAAGATTTAATTATTTAAACTAATAAAAAAATTAATTAAATTAATTAATATAAATTAATTTTAAAAAAATAATGAATAATAAAATTAAATCAAATTATTTTTTAATTAATAAATAAGGCCGCTTCAAATGAAACTCAATAGTTTTGTCCGGTGCCCCATTTTAAATTCAAAAAACGCGTGGGGCAAAAAAATAAAAATTTTATCAAATATTACCGTTTTTTGGTCTTATTTCATATAATTTTAAGAAATTTTGAAAAAAAAATTAATTTTTTTTTAATTTTTTAAAAATTTGTATTAAAAATTGTACTTTAGCGTGGATTTTCTTCTTTAAAAATATTTTCATACCTAAAAATTGCTATAATTTTCATTTTAACAAAAATTTGGAATTTTTTTTATAATATTCAATTTTTTTTAATTTTAACTAAAATGTTCTTAAATCAGTTTAAAATAAACAAATATCAATGCAAAAAAACTTAAACCAGCAAAAATATTGATTAACGGTCAAAAATTGTTTGAAATTGGCATTTTGCATGAAAATAATTATTTTAAATTTTTTCAAAAATTTTGGACAAAACTATTGTGTTTCATTTAGAGCGGCCTAATTAAATTAAATTAAATTAATTTTTTTTAATTAATTTAAATATTAAAATTAAATAAAATTTAATTTTTAAATTAAAAGTAAAATTTTTTTATAAAAACGTGCGAAAAAAAATTCTTTCAAAAAAAATTTTTTAAATTGTTCTCAAAAAAAAAAAAAAAAATAAATAAATATTGGAATGTCTTTTTTTCCAAAACCAAAAAGTCTTTGATAAGCCCATATCGCTTTACTGACTAGGAAAATAAGAAATTTGATGAAAACCTACCAAGAACTTGTTGTTTCTCCGCAATTTCCATCAATGAGAACAAAACTTGTCAATATTCATTAATGGATTTTCCTAATTTTCCCTCCCCCCTTACTCCTTTGAAACAACTTCTCTCAATTTTCCAAATACAACAAAGCATCATCTTGTACAAAAATCACAGATTTTCTTTTGAAAAAAGGCACGTTTCTGCTAAAAGTGCAAGAAAAAACGATGTGCTATCAGTTACACCTTTTATTATCGTCAACATCTCTCCTCTGTCAAAGTATCACATTGCCGTCCTTTTAATCAAACGACGCACATCACGCCTCTCTGCTGCCATCAAAAAGAGTCTATAATCATATAATAACAATAATAATTAATAAATCCCTAATAAAATAATAATAATTATCGTCTCCTCTCTTGTTTTGTCACATAATGTCGTCTTTCATGCGATGTTATCGATATCATCAAGCGAGCATTGTCGAAAAAAAAAAGAGAAAGAAATTTAGATAACTATCGTGTTTGTTGTTGTCGAAATGTGTCTTTTTTGATGAAGATGGGGAGGACGACATAATAATATTCAATAAATAAAAACACGAACAAAATAAAATTTATATGGATGACACGTGTGGGGCGCGCAACACACTCGAATTCGAACATTTTATGATTATTTGTTGTTGTTCGGAACAATGCAGCGTTATTAACATGATCGCATAACGTAATCTATTATTAGTGCGTGCCATTTGGGTCTTGCCGGAACGTGTAACTCGTAAAAATCTCGAAGAATTTCGCAGATTTGTGCTTAATTACGGACGCATTTTACGACGCGACTCCATTAAAATGACTTTGTAACACCCGATATCCATGAGGCAATAAAATTATCAACTTTGCTCAACATTTTTATGCTTTTCTCGCATGAGTGCATTCATCATTTCGTGTGTGTGTCGCACAAATATTTGTGTCGAAAGTGCTTGTCGCGGTGTGTGGGGGACACCAAACACGAGAATTAGCCCAATTTCGACGCGAGTGTGGGTGCAACTAGTTAGCTATTTACACATTTTTGCGGATATCGGGCACGCATTTCATTCACAAGTCTCGTGTTAGACGATTTTTGTGCGATATACCGCCTAAAATCAACTTTATAAATCAAACTATAACTTTCTACGACTGCCGAGTTGTTTGTTTGGCGCAAACATTCATGACGATGATGAAATTAATTTGAAAGTTGTGTTTACTTTTATGATATCTCGGCAAACTGAGGCGTAATTTAAGACAAAAAGGGGCTTTCTGGACCAAGAAAATCGCAAATCTCGACGAAAAGTTACCTTTTTCACGCTGACGCCTCATTAAGAGTGACGAGATGGCACAAAAACGATAGATAGAAACACGAAGAAGGGTATTAACGTTGCCATACCAACAAATTTGCCGTCATTCGTACCTGGATGTACGAAAGAGGGAAGAAAACAATGATTTTCTCAAGCAACGGCTCGTCTTTGACGCCGTAAATCGTGTGGCGTTAACGGAATTTAATCGAAAAACGATAAATTTTTATCATTGTCTCGCAAATAAGGCACGACTAACGAGTGCGAGAGAGGAAATACACGCAATAAACGGTGTATGTGAGGGAAATATTTCGCTTGACATGATTCCCTGATTAGAATTAATTAGTTTCGTTGGATGTCGAAGTAGACAACAGGCGCTAATAATCGTTCTTTTTCTGTTTTTTTCTTTCTTTTGCAGTGACGAGCGAGAAAAAAATACAAAAAAATGTCGACCCTCTCATTACGGATCACGCTGGAAGGTGGTGGCGTGACAAAGACAATTCAATTTGATCCAAATACAACAGTTTTCGATGCATGTCGCATCATTCGTGATAAATTTGCGGAAGCTGTGCAGGGACAAGGTGAGTTTTTTTTTCTCAAGAATTGATATTTTAATTTTTTTTTCTCGATTTTGTCAAAAAATTCAGAGGAAAAAATATAAAATCAGAATATTTTTGACATTTTTGGTCATTTTTTGAATAAAACATTATGAAAAATTACAGTTTTTATCAAAATTATACAAAAATCGAACTAAAATTGCTTAAATAAGACAACTCCAATTAAAATTTATATGAAAAAAATATTAAACCACGTGACCAAAATTTAAATTTTTAAAAAATTTCTGTTTTTTGAAATATTAAATAATTATTTTTTACATTTTAGTTAATATTATTTTCAAATTTGAACTCAAAAGTGGAGAAAATTTAAAAAAAATCTCACAAAATATAAATTTTTGAAAAAAAAATTTTTTTGGTCACGTGATTTAAAAAAAAATATATATATAAATTTCAATAGGATACGCCTTATCAAAGCAAATTTGCTTTATGTATGATTTTATTTATTTAAAAAATTATTTCTTCATGATTTTTAATTTAAAAATGCTAGAAAATATAAAAAAAAATCCCATTTTACAAAGAATTTTTATTTTTTCCCGAAAAAATAAGAAAAACAATTTTTTAAAAAAATTTGTTGTTAAAAGTGACGAAAATTAATTTTTAATTTTTTTTCTAGCTCAAGAATTCGGTTTATTTCTCTCGGACGAGGAAAACAAACAGGGAGTATGGCTAGAATCCGGTCGAAATCTCGGCTACTATCTCCTGCGCAACCATGACACACTCGAATACCGTCGAAAACTGCGAAAATTGCGCGTCCGCATGCTGGATGGCACAGTCAAAACCATCTTGGTGGACGATTCGCAGCCCGTTTCGCAACTCATGGTGGACATTTGCACGCGCATCGGCATCACGAACCACGAAGAGTACGGTCTAGTCAAGGAAGAGCTGGAGCCACAGAACGAAAATCAGCCCGACAACAAGTCAAACTACGGCACACTTACGCTCAAGCGTCGCACCGCCGAAAAAGATCGCGACGCCAAGATGGAAAGTCTCCGGAAAAAATTGCGCACCGACGACGAAATCAACTGGATCGACGTTGGCAAGACGTTGCGCGAACAGGGCATCCACGAAGCGGAAACGGTCCTGCTGAAACGTCGTTTCTTCTTCTCGGACCAAAATGTCGACTCGCACGATCCCGTGCAACTGAATTTGTTGTATGTGCAAACGCGCGACGCAATTTTGGAGGGAAAACATCCCGTTATTCAGGACAAAGCGTGCGAATTTGCCGGAATTCAGGTTCACATTCAGTTTGGAGACCATCAAGAGACGAAACACAAACCAGGTTTGCTCGACTTGAAGGAATTCCTGCCAGCAAATTACACGAAAACGAAAAATATCGAAAAGAAAATCTTCGCTGAGCATCGCAAGCACATTGGCGTCTCGGAATTGGATGCAAAAGTGTTGTATGTGAAGACGGCACGCGAATTGCCGACTTACGGTGTTTCCTTTTTCCTCGTGAAGGAAAAGGAGAAGGGCAAGAACAAATTGGTGCCGCGTTTGTTGGGCGTAACGAAGGAAAGTGTCCTGCGTTTGGACGAAAAAACAAAGGAAATTTTGAAGACGTGGCCCCTGACAACCGTGAGACGATGGGGTGCCTCGCCAAATACCTTTACGCTCGACTTTGGTGACTATGCCGATCAATATTACTCCGTGCAAACCACTGAGGCGGAACAAATTGTCCAATTAATTGCTGGATATATCGACATCATTCTGAAGAAGGTAAATTACGACGTCAAGTGCATTGAGAGCGGATAATCCAATTTTCTTTTTATTTTTCTGTAGAAACAAAGTAAGGATCACTTTGGTATTGAGGGCGATGAAGGATCTACGATGGTGGAGGAAAGTGTGAATCCACGAAAGTAAGTTTGTAAATTAAATTATCAGCAATTTCCGGTTTTAACATTTTTTCTTCTCTTCCCACAGAGCGACATTCCTTCAACACGAGACAACCCATACAAACAAAATTAACACCGAATCACTTGCTAAGCCCGCAATTATGCGTGGACATGACGGTAAGTTCATTCATTGAATTTTAAAGCCACTCCTAATTTATTTACAAATTTTTTCCCATTAAAATTGAAAAATTTAAATTAAAAAAAATAAAAATTTCATAAATTAAAAAATTTTTAATTTATAAATTTAAATTTAAAAATAATATTTTAAAAATTTAAATTAAAAAAAATATTTTTTTTAATAATTTAATTTTAAATAATAATTTAATAATTTAATTTTATATAATAATTTATAATAATTTAATTTTTTTAAAAAAATAATTCTGAAGGTATATTCTTTTAAAATAATTTTTATAAAAAAATATATTATTTAGATCAAAATTTCCTTCGTTCTTTTTGTAACAAAATTAGATAATCTATTTTAAAATTCATTAATTTTTATTTATTTTTTTAAAATTTAATTTTAAATAAAACCTCAATATATTTAAATAAATTAAAAAATTAAATTATTTATAAAAAATTCGGCCATTTTATATATAAAAATATTTTTTAAATAATATCAATTTATTTTTATTTTTTTTTACTCTTTTAATTTAAAAAAAAAATGGGAAAAAAGTTTGAAATAAACTCGGTGCGGATAGTTTTTTAAAATTATTTTAAAAAAAAATCGCTCTTCGCTGTAAATAATTTCCTTTAAATTTTGCTTCTTGCTCCATTTTTCTATTATTTTTATTTAATTTGCTTATTTTTCTTCTTTTTCCGCACTTTTGTACCATATCACATGACCAAAAAACAGGCGAACGTCCATACACTACCGGAGAATCGCAACACATTCAATATGGAGCGATTGTTGGACAAGTCAATATTGCTCATCAACCTCCGATGGTAAGGAAATTTTAATTTACAATTTAAATTTTAGTTGCAAGAAATTTTAATATTTAATCAAAATAGTTTTAAGATGCACGAAAAAATTAATTTTATTTCAATATTTTTATAACAAAATTTCATTTTGGCAATTTTTTTTCTTATTTTCATGCGTTCATAAATTTTGTTTGGAATGGCTCGAAAATTATAAAAAAAATATGAATTTATTAACAGGCGTAGGTGAATTTATTATAATTATAGAAAAAAAACTTACTAATCTTTCTTTGATGTTCCGTGACGCCGTTTCTAATTTATTTTGTCTCGTTTTCAGTTGCAACAAACACACGTCAGTACGTTGTTAACAGAGCCGCAACGCGCCCTGCTCGGATACATTTCGGCCGGTCAAGAAGCTCTCGTCAAGGCTGAAAAAGATTTGCAAACAAAGGCTCCGTTGCCGCCACTAGGAAACGATCCTGGGTCTTTGCAATGGCGCGAAACCACAATGGAGACCTCCAAACAAATGGTTACCACACATTTGGCCACGATGAATGCCGCAACGGCTCAAGTTGTCACTGCATCGCAGCCGGATGACGTCGATCACGAGGCCGTTGGAGCTGCCGTCTCCCAAATTGCCCAAAGTATTCCCGAGGTAACGAAGGAAGTGCGAACCATTGCCGCTCTCATGGACGATCATAGTGACGAGTTGCTCGAGGCGACGCGAAAATTGTGCAAAGCCTTCAGTGATTTGTTGAATGCTGCCGAGCCAGAGAGCAAGGAGCCACGCCAGAATCTCCTCAATGCCGCAAGTCGCGTTGGAGAGGCCAGCGGACAAGTGCTTAGCACAATTGGCGAGGAGACCGTTGAAGGACGCGAGTTGCACGATATGTTGTTGGGATTGGCAAAAGCTGTCGCCAACACCACAGCTGCTCTCGTACTTAAAGCGAAATCTGTCGCTGCCGAATGTGACGATGATGATACGAGAAATAAAGGTAAATATTATTTTTTTAAATTAAATTAATCAAAATTGATTCGAAATCGTTCGAAATTCGAAATAAAAAAAAATGAGACAGAAAAATTAAAAAAAAAAAATATTTTTTATTAATTTTATTATTTAAAAAAAAAATATTGAAATTTGGTTATTTAAATTTATTTATTTGAATTTATTTAATTTTTACTTTTTATAAAAACGTTTTATAAAATTTAGTTTAACATAAAACTCAAAATAAAACTGATAATTTAATTCTTTCTTAAAATTTTTGATAAAAAAATCTCATTTTTAACATTTTTTTCTAAATTATTTTTTTAATTTAAAAAAATAAAAAAAAATCTCTTTCGATTTATTTTTAATTTTGGACAATAATATTGAATTTAATTTTAATTTAATAGTGAGATGAATTGAATGATATTTTTTAAATCAGTTTTTTAGACATTTTTATTCAAACTTTTAATAAATTCTTTTTTTTTTCTTTCAGTTATTGGTGCTGCAAGTCAATGCGCCCTCGCCACAAGTCAATTGGTGGCATGTGCTCGTGTCGTCGCCCCAACAATCGAAAGTCCCGCATGTCGCGAGCAACTCGAAGCTGCTGCCCGCGAAGTTGCCCACGCAGTTACCAATCTAATTGGCATCTGCAACGAAGTAACGGACAACACTCAATTAAAAGGCGACTTAATGGGCGCAGCTAAAGAAGTTTCGCGCACCTTGACCGATTTACTCGATCACATCAAGCTCTGTTCACGCGAACACGCCCAACGCGTCGACGAGAACCCCGTCGAGGAAGTTTTGGTGGCCACCGACATGCTCGTTTCATCAACCGACCCACAAGAAATGGTCCGTCAAGCAAAACAACTCGGCCAAGCAACTGCCCATTTGATCCAAAGCATCAAGGGCGAAGCCGAAACGCAAGAAGATTCCGAGCTGCAACGTCGTTTACTTGCTGCCGCCAAACAACTCGCTGATGCCACATCGCGAATGGTGGAAGCAGCTCGTTTGTGTGCCGGAAGTCCCGCTGACGCGCATCACCAAGAAGCTTTGCGAGTTGCTGCCGAGGAACTGCGTGATGTTACCACAACGACCGCCATTACGCCAGCTCTGAAACGCAAACTCATCAATCGCTTGGAGCAAAGTGCGAAACAAGCTGCTTCGGCAGCCACGCAATGCATCTCAGCATCGCAAAACGCCGTAATTTTCAGTCATGACATCCAAACGAAGGAGGTTTTGTTGCAAGATTGTCAAAGTGTTGCCGATTTGATCCCCAAATTAGTCACCGGAGTCAAGACAACGTTGGCACGTCCCGACGACCCATCGGCGCAATTGAGTTTGATCGAATCCAGCGAGAGTTTCATCGAGCCAGCATCGCAAGTTGCTGCTTCGGCACGTGATTTGCAGCCTACAGTGAACGATCACACCGCTGCCCATCAATTATCGAAGAGCGTCGTTACCTTAACGCACTCCATTAACGATTTACGATTGTCAGCAGCTCGTGCCCGTGAAGCATGCGGCGGACAAGAACTCGAATCAGCCTTGGATGCCGTCAAAAACTTACGTGGCGTGCTAAACGACACAAAACGCGCCTCGAATGACGGCACCTTGAGACCGTTGCCTGGCG
This sequence comes from Culicoides brevitarsis, assembly GCF_036172545.1. Lineage (NCBI taxonomy): Eukaryota > Metazoa > Arthropoda > Insecta > Diptera > Ceratopogonidae > Culicoides > Culicoides brevitarsis. The sequence goes on along the minus strand of NC_087086.1, from coordinate 24,650,383 downwards.
AGACGCAAGAAACGTGCTTCAAACAGTTGAGTGTGACGTCACAAGGCGTCGATTCCGCCATGATTCAACTTTTGTCAGCCGTTACGCAAGGAAATCGCAATTATGCTGGCGTTGCGGGACGCGATACGGCCCTCGCTCTTGGGGATTTCGTGAAAAGCGTTCGTGGAGTCGCCGCTACCACCAAAAGTGGCATGGTGATTAATTGCGCCGACGATGTCATCAACAATTCGATCGAATTGCTCGAAGAAGCCCAGCGCACCCTGCAAAATGTCGGCGATCAAGACGCTTTGTTCCATTCGGTCAAACGTGTCAAGGGATCTTTGGTCAAAACTGTCGATTGTCTGCCCGGCTTGAAGGAAATTAACGAAGCTTTCGAACAAATAACGGAACTTCGGGTCATTTTAGATGGCGGCGAATACCCAGCTAGCGGAAAAACTTATGGACAACTCCAAAACGAGCTGAAAGCTGCTGCAGATGTCTTGAATAACGCCGCCGGACAAGTTGCGCAATCGTATCCGAGTTCCATCAAATTGGCCAACTCCAGTCAAGATTATTGCCAATCTTACAAAGATTTGATTACGATCACACTCGAAATGGCGGGACAAAGTAAGGAAGAATACATGCGCGAATCGATCGTGAATGCCTTGCGAAGTGTTTCGACGCAATCCATCAGTCTCTTGGGCACATCACGCTCCGTCGCAGCCGATCCCAATCATCCAAACGCCAAAAACGAGTTGGCATCAGCGGCGCGAATGGTTACGGAAAGCATTAATCGTTTGGTTGACGTTTGCACTCAAGCTGGGCCCGGACAAAAGGAGTGCGATAACGCAATTCGCAGTATCGAGGCGTTGCGTCCCTTGCTGGATTATCCTTCCGAGTCACTTACCGACCAGGGGTACTTTGATTGCTTGGAAACAGTCATGGACAAGTCGCGCACGCTGGGCGATGGCATGACCGGCATCGCAAACAACGCGAAACACTCGCAACATGTCGAATTTGGGCATTCGGTGAACTCTGTTTCCGAGTCGATCCGCGGATTAATTGAATCAGCGGCTCAAGCTGCCTATTTGGTGGGTGTTTCGAACCCCACAAGTACTTCCGGACGTCCCGGTCTCGTCGATCAAGCGCAATTTGCACGCGCATCGCAAGCAATTCGTCAAAGTTGCGATGTCCTGGCGTCGCCATCGTCGACACAGCAACAAGTTTTGTCAGCAGCGACCGTAATTGCTAAACATACATCCACTTTGTGCAACGCATGTCGTAATGCCAGTTCAAATACGAGCAATCCGGTGGCGAAACGTCATTTTGTGCAGTCCGCGAAAGACGTTGCCAACTCAACAGCTACTTTGGTGCGCGAAATTAAGCAATTGGATCAAGATTACAGCACAGATTCGCGAATTCGGTGCTCGCAAGCTACTGTTCCGCTCCTGGATGCGGTCCAATCGTTATGCCAATTCGCATCGAGCAATGAATTCATCTCGATTCCTGCGCGTATATCGACGGAAGGGCGTCGCGAACAAGAACCAATTTTGCATGCGGGACGCGGTATCCTCGATGGTGCAGTTGACATGGTAAAAACCGCAAAAACTTTGGCTGTATCGCCCACAGATCCGCCCGTTTGGCAACAACTCGCGATCCATAGCAAGGCCGTGTCGGAAAGTATCAAAAAATTAGCCGCCAGTATCCGTGAAAAAGCTCCCGGTCAGTTGCAGTGCGACTCGGTGCTTGGAATTTTGAATTCCTGTGCACGCGATTTGAATTCCACGGCATTGGCGATCGGCATCGAGGGTATTCCGCCAAAGCGCGATAATAATATCGAAGGATACACGAGCATGGTGTTGAATGCGACGCAAGAATTGTTGGAGAAAATTGAACCGGTGAAGCAAGCGGCGAAGAAAAATGCCGAATCTTTGGGTCATGCGGTCAATCAAGTAGCGAAACATTCGGTGCCATTGACTTCTGGTACAATTGGCGTTTGCTCCCATGTCATTCACAGTGCACAACAGACAGTTTTGATCGATCAAGCCAAGTCCGTGGTCGAAAGTGCCATCCAACTGGTGCAAGTTTCGAAGGAAGCAGGTGGAAATCCGCGTGCCGTTCAAATTCACGCCGAACTCGACGAATGTTGTCTCAGTACGCGCGAAGCAATTTTGGAGTTAAACGCAACGGTTCAACGTATTTCCGCGGAAAATGGTGTCGTTGCACAGCTGGTCGAACAAATTTCGCGATCAATCTCGCGGATGACGGATAAACGTGCGTCGTTCCTCGGGGCGAACCTCAATGACTCGTTTGTGGATTACCAAACGCGAATGGTGAACAATGGCAAGGAAATCGCTCGTTGCGCTAATGAAATGAATGCTCGGGCACCCGTTGATCCGGGACAGTTGCCGCAGTTGTGCAGCGAATTGGCGCAACATTACATCAATTTGGCGCAAGACACAATTGGAGCATGCACCACGACGACATCGCAGGAAGTTTCGATGCGAATCCGGAATGCGGTGCAAGATCTCGGTCGTTCATGCACAAATTTGATCCAATGCACGTCGGGCATCCGCAAGGAAGACATGAGTGGATTGGCGGAACTTTCACGCAATGCTCGTGATGTCTCGGAAAAGGTGTCGCAAGTACTGGCGGCACTTCAAGCCGGCTCTCGTGGCACTCAGGCGTGTATAAATGCAGCAAGTACCGTTTCCGGCATCATCGGAGACTTGGATACGACAATTATGTTCGCAACAGCAGGCACTTTGCACTCCGATAATGATGGGTCGTTCGCCGATCATCGTGAACACATTTTGAAGACAGCAAAGGCTTTGGTTGAAGACACAAAAGTGCTTGTAGCTGGAGCTGCTGGTACGCAAGATCAATTGGCAGCTGCTGCACAAAATGCTGTTTCGACAATCTGTAAGTATTTTTTAAATTAAATTTTTTTTTTGAAGTTTTTGTTGAATTTGATTTTAATTAAATGAATTTTCTTCTCAAAAGAATATCTTCAGAAAATTTCAAATTTTTTATAGAAAAAAAAAATTAAAAAAATAAATAAATTATAATAAATAAAAAAAAAATATTTTTTTACAATAATTTTTGGAAAAAAATTAAAAAAAAAATCAAAAAACAAAAAAATAAAAAAAAAACTAAAATTTTTTTAAATTGATTTTTTTTTCTTCAAAAAATTTCAAAAACAATTAATCAACTTAAAAATGAAAAGGAAAACTAATAAAAAATTTCTTTTTTTAGTGCAACTTTCCGACGCCGTCAAACGAGGCGCCGCCAGTCTCGGCTCCCAACAACCCGACTCACAAGTCATGGTAATGAACGCAGTGAAAGATGTTGCTGCCGCCCTTGGTGAACTTATTAACGCCACAAAACTCGCCTCTGGCAAACCCATCAACGATCCAGCGATGAACGAGTTGAAGGAATCCGCAAAGGTAAGTCAATGAAAATCCTTAAATGTTGCTTCCAAATTTTTTTCTTTAATTGATTGGAAAAGTGAAGAGAGTAAATAACAAAGCAAACAAAATTTAACTACTACCAACTTGACTTGAAATGCTTCAAACTTTTTTCTAATATTGATTAACAATGTTAGAGATCAAAAAAAAATGTCATTGCGACAACTAAAAAAAAAATATTGTATAGAAAAAAAACTAAAAAACAACTAAACTTTTCCTTACTTTTCTCGTATTTTTTATTATTGGACATTATTTTGGATTTTGGATTTTACGCTGTAATTTTTTACTCTACTATCTTAATATTTAAAACAACTATCAGTATGCAAAAAATAATATTTTCATGCTACTTTTACTAAAACCAAAATGCTATCGAAAGGTATTTCAGCAGGAAAATTTTATGACGACCAAGACTGCTGTTTGTGCAAAAATAAAAAAAAAATCAGCAGACTCGACGAAATAATTTTTTATTCTATAGAATAGGAATTTGTTCGTTTTTTTTCTCACTCAAATAATTTTTTATAGCACAGTTTGATAACACATTGATATTTGATACACTTTTAAAATTTGATTATTGAGCACAATTTTATTTTAGTGAAGTACATAATATGATAAAAATTACAGTTGATAGAAAGATTATGAAAATTAATTTTTGTTTGAAAAATTTGTTTAGTTTAAATAATTTTAAATATTTAAATTAAATTAAATTAAATTTAAAATATAAAATTTAAATAATTTTTAATAATTTAAATTAATCAAAAAATTAAATTAAATTAATCAAATCAAGTATTTTAATAAAATAAATAATTATATTAAAATTATGAAATTATTTAATAAAATTATTAAATAATTAATAAAAATAATTGCAAACATTTATAAAAAAAATTATAAAAAAATAAAATAAAATGAAAATAATTTTATTCAATATAAAATAACTTTAAATTAATTCAGATTTTAAAAAAATAATTCTTCTTTCAACTAAAATAATTTTAAAAAACTTTTTTTAATTTTTTTTTTATAATTTTATTTTATTTAACAAGAAATTTAAACTAAAATTTTTATAATCTTTCCAACTGTAATTTAATTAAAATTTAATCTTAAATTATTTTATATTATACAAACTTTCCACGAAAAAAAGTTCAAACAAAACAAACAAGTGATCGACCAACACACAAAAATTTTTCTGTTGAATGTGAATCTGAGAATGTTCTGCATCCTGCATCTTGTATAAAAAAAATTCGAATTTGTTGATGTAAAAATTGCGGATTATGGTTTACCTTTTTAATTAAATATTTATTTATTATATTATATTATTATAAATGTTATATAAAATGCTTCTTGTACCAAAATGGAATGCGGAATGCCAAAGTATCGCACGTGATTGTATTATTATTATTAAAACTGCATCCTCATCTTCTTCATTATATTTTTTTATTATTGGGAAATCTAGAGTAATTTGCTTGCCTCAGTTGAAGTAAAAAGTCGATGTATAACAAAACCTATTAGAGAACCTCATTTTAAATGTCCATTAAAACGAGTCGAGGGGCCTTTTTTGAGTATTTATTAATTATTTTTTACTTTAGCGATGGATATTGTGGCATAAGGTGTCTAATTTTTTGTATTAAAAAAAATTAAAAAAAAAAACATAAATTAGCAAAAATAGTAATTCGAGATTATATTATTTCTCTTCTCTCCAGCAGACGTTAAGCGACTTGTGTTCCGACACATATTACTAGATATTGTCATCAATTAAAAAAAAAAATATTCACACACAAGGCCATTTCAAAGACACACAAAAAATATCAATAAACTGCCAAACTCATATCATATTACTTAGAATTTACTCTAAAAAAAGTAATTTTTTTTGTAGAAAATGGATTTCCGATGATGTTTTTTTCTTTGATTATCATTAAAAACCTTTTTTAACTTTCTTTCGTTTTTTTTTGGGAATGGCGAGTGACTTTTTTTGATTTTTTATTATTATTCGAATGCTGCGCTATTTTGTGCTTCATCAATTTTTTTCTCTGCGAACAGAAATAAAATTTTATTTTTAATATTTTCTGTTTTCTTTTTCGCGCGTCTTCGTCATCTCGTCACGTCGAGTAGTTAACTAATGAGAAAGGCCCAGAAATTCTATATCCCGATATAGAAGAACTCCTGGCCACTTTTGACGAACCAGTTAAAGATACAACGACAAATAATGGGGAAAAATTCGATGATGATGCAGATAATAATAATATTGACAATAGTTTTGTTGACGGTGTTGATGATGATTATGAGAAAAGATCGTCACGAGATCCGAGAACGTATACAATAACGATCACTTATGTGAAAAGGGAAAAAATTAAGATGTCTTCGTTGAGTTAGTTAGCTTCAAAAATATTGAAAAATGTATTTTTTTATAGAAATATATATAAATTTATCAATGTGTTATTAAATATTATTATTATTTTGAAGTAAAAAAGTTCAAAAAATACAAAAAAAAATATTTGATGAACTTTTTTTGCTCTTATAAATGTATTATTATCACAAAAAATTATTATTTTGAAAAAATTATGATATTTTTTGAAGTATTTTTACCATTATGTTCACCAAAATTATATCGAAAGCATCATATTAGCATGCAAAAATTATTAAATAAACGATTTTCTCTGAATTTATGAGGATTTTTAATTAAAAGTTTCTTCAAAAGTATGAAAATCACAATTTTTGGTCAAAATTTATTCACAAAAAACACAAATTAACGCACAAACTGCATCTTACGATCATCCTGCTCGTCACTGCAATGCCTTACCACTGATAGCATCATAAATAGGTAACAAAACCCCAAAATTTTCTAACGAAATAGGTAATTTAGTTTTAATTTTTTCTTTAATTTTAACATTTTTTTGACTTTTGAATAAATTTCAGATAGATTTTTAGAGTTATTAATACTAAAAATATTTTTTTTTAAATAAAAAAATCCAAAATAAGTCCAATTTTTATCCTATTTTACTTTTAAATTTTTTAAAATTTATTTATTTTAATAATTTTTTTATTTTTTTTCCATCACAGATCATGGTCATGAACGTCACATCTCTCTTGAAGACCGTAAAAGCTGTCGAAGACGAGCATACACGTGGAACGCGTGCCATGGAAGCCACTGTCGAAGCAATTTCACAAGAAATCAAGCAAATGCACACTTCGGAATCGATGCGCGCCTCATCTCCCGCCACGCCCGAAGATCTTATCCGCGTCACGAAAAATGTCACAGTCGCTACTGCCAAAGCCGTAGCTGCCGGAGCCTCAAACTTACAATCTGACATCGCATCCGCTGCGAATTTGGGTCGTCGGTACATCTCGGAGATGTTGATTGTGTGCAAAAAGGTCGCCTGGACCTGCGCCGAAACGGCAGAATTGCGCCAACGAACACTGGATGCGGGTTCATCCGTTGCGATTGCGTATCGTGACTTGTTGGAAGGTGTTTTGCGTAATTGCTCGGCCGACGAACGGATGCAGTTGTCACGACGTGTCGCTAAATGTGTCACAGATCTCGTTGGCATGGCGCAGTTACTTAAGGGATCGGACTGGATTGATCCGGATGATCCAACGGTGATTGCGGAGAATGAATTGTTGGGCGCTGCGGCGTCAATTGATGCTGCCGCGAAGAAATTGGCGAGCTTGAGACCTAGAAGATCGTCCGTTGTTAAGGTGAGTTGACGAAAAATTAGGTTGCTTTGAATTTATTTTGAATTTTTTGTCCCGTTATTTATTTTTCTGCAAAAAAAAAAAATAAAAAAAAATTAATTAAAAAATTTTAAAAATTAATAAAAATTATTTCTAAATATATAATAATTTTTGAAAAATTAATTTGAATTTTAAAAAGGTGTGATTTTTTATGAAATTTTAACTTTTCTTCGAATTTTATAAAATGGGACAAAAAATTAAAAATAAAATTTCTTTTATCCTTTCTCTAACTAACATTTCTTAAAAATTATTCTAACAACGGTGGTGGTGACAGCTACAGTTAGATATGTTTGATATTCTTGGTTGTTATTTTACTAACCGACCAGGAATCAAACATATTATTACTGTGGCTGTTCTTCATGAGCAATGGTCTGTCCTTTTCTTCCTAAAAAAAATAAATTTATATTTTTTTTACTCAAAATTAATTTTTTTTTTAATTTTTTCATTCTCTTAGGAAACCGATGAGAACTTGAACTTTGACGAAATGATCCTCGAAGCTGCTCGCGGTATCATGGCTGCATCTTCTGCTCTTGTACGTGCCGCCAACGCTGCTCAACGCGAATTAATTGACCAAGGCAAAGTTGCTCGCAAGCAATTAAAGTCCTCCGAAGACGGTCAATGGTCGGAGGGACTCATTTCAGCGGCGAGACTTGTAGCTGCTGCCACCCATTCTCTCGTGGAAGCCGCTCAAAATCTCGTCCAAGGTGTCGGCACCGAAGAATATCTGATTTCGACAGCAAAACAAGTTGCCAGCTCGACAGCCCAACTTCTTATCGCGTGCAAAGTGAAATCGGATCCAACCTCAAATGCGGGAAGACGATTGCAAGAAGCCGGAAACGCCGTTATTCGGGCCACAGACAACTTGGTACATGCTGCACGACAGGCGATCGAGGGCGAAGAGGAACAAACGTTGAAATTGAACACAAATATGGTCGATGGCATGGCACAGGAAATCAACGCGAGATCGGAAGTGCTTCAAATGGAACGAAAACTCGAGGATGCCAGAAATAAACTCAAAGCAATTCGGGAAGCAAAGTATCGTGCCAAACAAATGGGACACATTAGTGATGGAAGTTTGGAGAGCGGTGATGAGGGAGCATATCACTCATTTACTGGCTACCAAACCCCGTCTCCTAGTCACTTGAGTGCCTCACGTGGGGCTTACAACGCGACACCGCCATCCCCGAGCTTCCATAATGCCTCGTCGTCCACATCTTATACTCTGCATCCAACGTCGCCAGCTGCCGGTGCAACATATTATCCGCCAGCACAATCGTATATCGCGCCACCAAGTCCCAGCAACCTCTCCTTGCCGCCCCCGCCGCCGCCATTGCGCACATCGCCAATTCCGCCGCCAAAACCCACACACCTTCTCACGGGAAATGCCACGCCGAAGCCATACCAGCCTTTCGGGGGAGCCGGAGGAGCTCCAACTGCCACACACGTCGAAACGATTCACCACACAATTGCCAGTCCGACGCTCGATAGCAAAGTTTACGAGACAAGCACATTGAAAAATTATAATTTGACGACGTCATCAAAGCCAAAAGTAATTGCGCAGTCGCCGTCTTTCAACAAAGCCAATTTGGAAGCTTGTGTCCAAGATTTGCATGAGAAAACATTTGGCAAGAACATGTCACCGATGTCCACCTTCAAAAGCGGAACAATACCATTAAATGGCAATTCTGGAAACTTTGGGGAGATAAAGTAAGTCACCATTAATTTAGGTCACTTTAATAATTTTTTTGAGCTTTTTGTCCCTTGTTTTATTAAAAAAAAATATTAAAATCTCTGTAAAAAAATCGAAAACTAATTTTTTTTTGTACCAAGTTTTTTATTTATTTCATTTGAGTTCAATTTATTTTTTATTTTTCGATGTTTAAAAATTTAAAAAAATAAAAAAAAAATTTTTTTGTTAAAATTCAATTTAAATTATTTTCTTTTTATATTTTTTTTTGTTTTTGAGACAAAAAGTACAAAAAAAATTAAAATTCGAATAAAAATAAAAAAAAAAATATTAACATTTTTATAACTTTTTTCCAGATATGAAACAAGAACTTACACCACAACCGAACCAACGCTCGATCGTGAATTCAGCAAAATGAACATTGAAACGACGACGGATGGTAGCGGCGCCACTCGCTACACACAAATGCGACGCAGCGTCGAAACCGTTGAAACCAAAACGGAATCAAGGCATGTTGAAAAGAAAATTGAAAATCGTAGTTATCGATTGCAATAAAAAAACAACAACTTTTAACATTAGTCGCCTATAATAAAAAAAACTTTTTTTCGCCTTCTAAAATTTTATCGCATAACTTCCTGCAAAACGGAACACTTGTTATAAAAAATTTATAAAATTAATATATTATTAACTAATTTTAAACAAAAAAAAAAACATAACACAAAATAACACTTATTTCAATAAAAAAAAAATTTGAACACAATTGTTGCAAAATTGATATTAGATTTAAGAAAGAAAAAATTATTTCTGCTCCTAGAGCAATTCAATTTCCTTAAAAAAAATATAAAAAATATTTTAATGTAAATAATTTCGACCTTTATCTACTTATTATACAAAACAAATGAAAATTTAATTGCTATTTTTAATAATTATTATTTTTTTATGATAATAAATTAAATTATAGCTTCCAGCCTTTTTTGCCAAATAATATCGCAAAAAGAAAAATGTGCCAGAAATTAATTATTTAATAAAATTATTAATTTAAACTTTTTTTTTGTATATTTTAAAACTAAAAATGTGACAAGAAAATAACACAAAATTGTTGAAAAAAAAGTTAAAGAGTTAAAGTGACCTTTAAATGAGATGCCGAATAATATACTACTTACTTATACTTATATAAAAAAAATAATGCAAAAATTTTAGAATTTTTTAAAAATATATTAAAAAATAAGCCACTTACATCGTGCCCAATATATTAATTATATTATACTTAATATATATAAAAAATGTATATTATTTTAAAAATTTAATAAATAATAATAATATAGTGTATTGAATAACTTAACAACATGCATTTTAACAAATAATAAAAAAAATAATATTAATAATAATATTTTAAAACAAAACTTTTCTTTTTTGAATCAACAAATTTTTATAGGTCCCCTCCATTGAGTCCCACTTCAGCTACTTAGACGCTAGATGGCTAATGAGGAATTTCGAAGCTCGTCCAATTATTTGGTCTAATAATACATTTTTTTGCTTTTCGTCTTTAAAACTTTAATTTTGTTTTAGTCTCTAATATTTTATTTAAATTTTTAATCCAATTTTGTGTTTATTTATATTATTTTGTTCGATTTTACGAGGATAATAATTTTAACACAAAAAAAAACAAACAAACAACCACTCACTTCTGAGGATTCATAGAGTCCGTTTGTTAGGCTAGATGTTTAAAAATATATACAATTAATTTAAAATATATGAACATTCACTAATTTCACTGTTAAAAGTTATTTAACGTTAAAAAAGATAGTTTTGGTTGATGATTACATTCTAATACGGAAAAAAATACTCACAAAATCGTTCGACGAGGAAAAAGTTCGACGGAAAGAAATTTGTGAGACAAATTGTTTATTTATGATAATATTTAATGACGAATAAATATTCTAACAATGTGAAGAGTTTTTTTTTCTTGTTTCTCAAAGCGAAAAAATGTAAGTATATTTATTTTTAATTTAAAAATCATGGTTCAGCATTGTCGATAAATTTTTTTGATGAACATGCGAAAATAAAATTCAATGTAAATTGTTAATCTTGCAGTTTTTGTATCCATACGTTATGTGAAACGCAAGAATTTGTCGGTATGCATTGAATGAATTTCGTTGAAGAACTTTAGTTTAGCTACGACCGTTGTATTAATAACACGTTACTGTTAAAAATGTAGAGGGACAATGAAATAATTTTTTTAGCTGTTGAGCTAGAATAGTTCCTAAAATAAATCAATAAAAGAAAAAAATATGCTAAAAATACATATAGATAAAAAAATAAATAAAAGTTAAATTTGAAATAATTTTATGTTAATAAAATTATAAAAAAAAGTGAAAAATATTTTTTAAAAAATTTTTAGATAAAAGTAAGTTAAAGTGTGAAAAAAATTAAAATTCAAGTTCAAGAACGATTTTTTATCATAAAAAAACAAATTTTTTTTTTTTTTTAAATTTACATTGAAATACCCACAAAGTTTTTTTTTAACGAAGTTGCATTTTATTTTTTTTATTTAGAAAAAGTTAAATCACTAATTACATGCACACATCAATATTGTAACAAAAGATACCCATTTTATTAAGAGTGAAGATTTATTAAGAAAAAAATTACTTTATATGGAAAGTTTGGTAAGTTTGAAAAATTGTCCATTGTTTTTTATAGTTATGTAAAATAATCAAAAATGTTTTCGATTTTTTTCTATCTAACTTTTTGAGTGTATAAAATGTAGAAAATGTTAAATTTTTTTAATGCTTATTATTTAATACCTACCTAAAGTCTTAATTTTTTCTATATAAATTTTCTTTAAAAATAAATATAATATTTTCTTATTTTTTCAAATAATTAGTGAAAATGAAAACATATTTATCCCTTCTAATTTTCATAAACATGTAATAAAAAAAATTGTGCAGAAATAAAACAATTTTGATTTTTGTTAATTTCGACATCATCTTATAATATATAATGGAATTTTTAATGAAAAAGTTTTAAATTTCAGTAAATAACTAAATAAATTTGAAAAATTAAAAAAAGTTTTTTTTGAATAAGAAAACATCAAGTGAAAAATATGTAAAAAATAACAAAATGTTAATTATGATTTTTTTATTGTAGGAAAAAAGTGCTAAATTATTAATATGCCAGAATATTCTACTAGCTGTACTTTCAAACCTGTTGCAAATTTTGGACAAAGCTCTGTAAAAAAAATCGTTAATCATTTTTTTGTTTCAAAAATGGACAAAGTGACTTTTTTACGCAACCTGGTTCTAATCTAAAGATTTAAATTGCAAGTGAGTTAAATAAATAGAAAAATTTAAAGGACATAAATTATTGTTATTTTTTGTATTCAAGAAAAAAAACGGAGGACTTCTAATATGAAATGCAGCTGTGCTTCATCTGATGCCGGATAGAAAAGGTTATCCAATCAAATTATTGTTAATTATTACAATAAGGTACCTTATAATTTAAATTTTAAGAATGTTTTAGGTAAATGATTTTTTTTTATTTCATCGACAAATCATACGCGGACAACGCGGATCTCATACCACTCATATTATGGTAATAGATATTCAAATAGACTTCATTCGAATGAGACAAGTCTTCGTCTTTGTCTTTAGTCGTCGTCAAGTCATTCTTAAGCACTAGTTTTGAGTAATTCACATTATTTTTGACAACATCATCTAATTCTATTAAATTTTTTAAAATTATTATTCTTAATTTTTAATGAATTTTCACAGTTATTTATATTATTTTAAATAGTTTTTTGTGCTAAAACTTTATTCTAAATATTTTTGTGCATTTCCTCATTTACATATTTAATCAATATTAAGAATCAAATATTTTTAATTTTGTTCTTAAGTGATACTTTTGTCATAAATTGTATTTTCAAGAATTCAATCGATTTGTGTCAATTGTGAGGTCATACCAGAATGTAAAAGATTTTCATTTTTTTTGAAGTTCGTTCCACGAGGCTTTAAGGCAAAAAGTAGAAACTATTTTTGCACGCTCTCAATATCTACTTTAGTGTCGTTTCTTTTCTGTGTCGTCGGTGCCAGAAATTTGGCACATCGTTTCGAGAAACTCTAGACTTAAATATGCCAAAATTTCTATCAAAAACTCTAAAGTCGTCATTAAAAGAGCTTTTGTGATTAATCTTCTAACTATGGCATGATCTGCCGAGGGGATAACTGGATACCTTTCTTTTACTGATAACCACATCGTGTGATTGTTGTTCCGGTATTCGCTGCAGTTTTTGTTGATGCACCTCTTTAGCATCCCCATTTCCTTCTGGATTTCCCGAATCCTAGACATCTTCGTCCTCGAATCAAATTCACCATAGCAGTTCATACAAGTATTCGGTGGATTGTCGTCGCGTCGACGCATCTCCCAATCGAGGTAACAGCTCCGATGGGTTGCATGCAAACCAGGGCACAGCATGCAATCTTCATCTTTTATATCCAGTAGGATTTCCTCGAGACAAACTGAACATTCTCCGAATTTCGTAGTTAATGACATTTCAACATGTGTTAACTTCCTTAAGTTTTCAATTAAACTGAAGTTCGTTTGAATTTTGGTTCAACTTCCTCGAAATTGAAGCAAAAATATTTATATAAATTTAAAAATATGACATACTTTAACGTACAGTAGAATGGATCTCCCTGACGTCATTCAAATTTAATCGTAGTCGCATATTTGTGCATTTGATTGTTTGTTTGTTTAAGAATTCATGTTTACTTTTCCGTGTCTTTTTCATTGTCATTACTGTGACAACTGTCAGCAAATTTTTGCATAATAAGCAAATTGTATTAGCTACTGTTTAGCTACTGTAATAGCTACTGTTTTTACAATTACGTCTTGAAACGATATACTGATACGTCTGTGTACGAAAGTTCTGCTACTACGTCTTGAAACGATATGCTGAAGATAGGGGGCCTGGCCAAGCTTCAAAATGTTTTATTCCTCAAGAAATTTTTTGCTAGGTGCCGAAACAAAGTTCGGCAGTTCCACCAAAAATGTTAGTTGATTAAGCTTTATTCAAACTTGAATGCTAACTGAAAGATTACAGTAAAGAGAAAGTAGCTTTTATACTAATTTTTAACTTCCGTAAGTTAGAAGTTTACAAATAATGAGAAAAGACGGAAGGTCTTTTCTGTTATGAAAATATATTGTTATGAAAGTCAGCTTGTTGCTAAATGTCTTTAGCAACATGGGATTTTTTTGTTTTTCAGGCATTTCTAAAAAAGAATTTATAATTTTAATTAATTAAATATTTAATTAGTTTTACTTACGATTTTTATTTAATACAGATTTTTGATGTTCTTTTTTTTGTGCAGTGTTAATATTAAATTGGAATCTATATGGCATATTTACTTTTAGATTATAAGTATTTATTGCTGGAGTCTAAAACAATATATTCGCTGGCACGTCTTTTTTCTCTTCTTTACTCTTTTTTGTCAATCCATTTCAATGGAATCCACAAAAGATTTTTTCTGAAATGTTCATCATTTTTTTCCTTTGATGACATCTTCAATTTCTTTTGTTCTACAATTACAACAAAAAAAAATAATTTAATTTAAAACCACAAAAAAAATATTACTTACGATTTAATTTAAAGTTTTGATTTTGTCATGTCAATTTTTTTCTTGTTTTCCTATATTTTTTAATCTTTTTAAATGATTTTTTAAATGAAGAATGATATTTAAAAAATTGTTACGATTGTCCAAACATCCCGTCTGGAGTTTTCAAATATGCAAGATACAATGATACTGATTTATTATCGTACTTTTAATTAATATTTTTTACAATAATTTTAATACAATAATTTTCGTTTCAAAGTGGGGATGGTAATGGTGGGGATGTATAACACAGGGTTGCCACTGTTAATGTCACACACATTAACATTCTGCCCCTCCGACTGAGGTCGATCGCTCCTGGGTTGTACGTAATTTTTTGAGCACCAGCATGATGACAATTCCACCAGTTAGAACGATTATGCTGACAATCCAAATGACTTTTGTATAATTTGTTTTTTGTTGAATATTGACTGTTATTGCGAAGCTATTGATGTTTATGCCACCGATTGATATTTCCGTTGGTTTGATGACAATATGAAATTTATTCAGAAATATCCATTTAATTTGTTTGTGGGAAATAAGATGCGGATGTACTTGATTCCGTTCAGCATGAAACATGATATCGGTGACTTGTTGTTGCCAAATGCGTAATGAATTGATTGACATAATTGTCGAAGCTCTTCAGAAATTCCAACAGCTCCTCGATTATCCAATCCCTCCATTCAGGATATTTTCATCAAATCGTTTGTATTGGGACACTGTTGTCCGCAGTTTATTAAATTGTCTTCACAATATTGTGTAAAAACACAATTTTTGATGACGTATGGCTCGATAAATCGTCTTATACGAGCCATACGATTTAAAATCATGCGTTATGTTGAATAGGTAAAAACGTTTGCGATTTTTGCATGACGTGCAAGTTCATAAAAAGTATTGTTGGCGAATGTTGTTAATTTTGTTGGAAAATGTAGATCAGCTTCCATGAAATGACATTTTGAAGTGCATGCTTCGAAGGTGTCCGAGTCTTCATATGAGATGTTTTCAATCCAATTTTGTAGATTATTGATAGATTTTCGAAACTCAGGAATGATGGCTGCACAGCGTTCCTTATCTGGTAGGCTCCATCCAATTCCACACATTATTTCTGCCATGTAAAGTTGATCACTGACATAATTGACTTCATTTTTAATCTCATGAATTGGATATTTAATCGAAATTGTTTGAAGGCGACATCCACTGATTAAGAAGAACAATAACATCATGATGATAGATGTGAAACTTCCAAATTTTGTGTGCGAACGTAGAACTCGAGTTGACACAGGAATAGGTTGTTTTTTCGGTTGTTGTTTTTCCTGATGATTTTTTGAAACATCATCATCATCGCCGTCTCCAAGATTTTTTGGTTGTTCATCATCTGTAGGCAATAACACAAGTTTTTGAACAGGACGTTTAAGTTCACCAATTGAAGTTTTTACGCGAGCTACGCGTGCATGACCATCAGGGCTCGGAAAAATTTCCAAAATTTTTCCCATTATCCAATTTAAAGGAGGTAAACGTTCATCCTTGATTAGAACAATTTGACCAATCTCCATATTTTTTGCAGGCGTTTGCCATTTGGTACGTTTTTGAAGAGTGTGTAAATATTCGCTGGACCACTGCTTCCAAAACTCTTGCTTTAACTGCTTTAACAACAAAAACCGTTGGCAAACGTTGATGTCTTCTACGATGGGCTCAACAACTGACGTCAAATTTTCTCCAATAATTAACTTTGCTGGCGTCAAAATTGCTTGTTCGGTATCTTCATTGATTGTACAAAGTGGTCTGGAATTTAAGATGGCTTCGATGCTACAGAAAAACGTTGACATTTCTTCATATGTAAGTACGACATCTCCAATTAAAGTTTTCATTAATTGCTTAGAAAATTTAACCATGATTTCAGTTAATCCATTTTTAAAGGGTGAACTCGGGCAAGAAAAATTCCAAGAAATTTTTTGATTTGCGAGCAATGGTGCTGCGTAATTAATTGCTTCGGAAACAGCTTTCTGGTAATCTTCATTCAACATCCGTTTTGCTTTTACCATATTGGTTCCATTGTCGCTGTAAATTGTTTTAACGAGACCTCGTCGCGCCATAAAACGAGTTAATGCGTTTAAAAGGCCTTTAGCTTCCAAACCAATTACTAATTCCAAATGCACGGCTCTGGATGCAAGGCACGTAATTATACAGCCATACGCCTTAATAGTTTTTGCTCCTCTACCTGGCGACATGCGGATGTTGAGTGGTCCAAAATAATCCAAGGCAACATGAACAAAAGGTCGAATTGATCCAACGACTCGATTCTTTGGTAACTCACACATAATTTGCTTTTGTGTGACAGCTTTGAGACGAGTGCATAAAACGCATTTTTTTATGATATTTTTCACTAATAATCTGCAACGGGTGATGAAGAATTCTTGTCTGATAAATGCCATAGTTTTGCCTGTGCCGCAATGACCATGTTTTTGATGAATATGTTTGCATAACAACTTTGAAAACGGATGCAAATCATCTAAGATGATGGGATGCTGCTCATTGTATGCCAAAATTGACTGTTGAAGACGTCCTCCCACTCGGATGATGCCATTTTCGTCAATTAAAGGTGTTAACGATTTAAATTTTTTGTTGCAAGTTGATAATTTTTCCAAATGTGAGGCGCCAACCATCTCATCTTGGGCGAATTTAACGACAATTTTTGATGCGTTGGACATTTCATCTCCAGTAATGAAACCTCTTTGTTTTGTTTTCCATCTCAGACAACATGCAATTGTTCGGATGAGTGTGTAATACGATGAAAAACGTGTAAAATCGATGATTGAACGAAAAACTTTGATTTGTAAAGTATGAATTTTCGCTTCGAGCGTTGTTGGTTGAATTGTTCTTTTTGGCCATTCAGATGAGGGTTTTTTCAAGAATTCCGGTCCATGGAACCATAAATCTGACTCTAACAACTTCTTGACGGTTAGTCCACGAGATCCCAAGTCTGCAGGATTCATTTTTCCAGAAACATGATTCCAAATTAAATATTCTGCTTTGGTTTGAATTGCTGCTACTCGATTTGCTACGAACGTCTTCCAGTTATACGGCTCCTTTGCGATCCAATCTAATGTTATCTCGGAATCTGACCAAGCAAAGTACGGTGTGTTTTTGCCAAACTCCATAGTTCTTCGAATTACTGTAATTATATCGACTAATAATGATGCAGACTCCAATTCAAGTTTTGCAAGAGATTGATGAGTAGCAAGCGGTGCAACCTTTGTCTTGCTGGTGAGAAGAATAACTTCTGTAACTTCTTTATAAGTTGTTTTTATGTATACGACAGCTGAATAAGCTTTCAAGGAAGCGTCACAGAATCCATGAACTTCAATTTGTGCGGTAGGTCGGTATTTGATCCATCTTTTTATTATAAATTCTGAAAGATTACCAAGTTGACTACGGTATTCTTCCCATTCTCGTACAATTTCTTCAGGTAAAGGATCATCCCACTTTAATTTAAGTTTCCAACCTTTTTGAATCAGCATTTTGGCGACAATGATTACAGGTGAAACAAGTCCTAACGGATCATAAAGTGAGGTAACATCAGCAACAAGTTCTCGCATTGTCCTTTTTTTATAATTTTGTAACGTTATTTTAAAGTTGAATATATCTCGAACAGGGCGCCATCTCATACCAAGTGTTTTAACTTCAGTTTCATCATTTTCAATATCGTATGAAGGTGTTTGTACGATATCAACGGGGAGGCCATTAAATAATTTATCTTGATTACTCGACAATTTACGTAGCGGCATACCAGCTGATTGTAACGTAGAAATAATATTATTTAATGCCGTTTTTGCCTCTGTTGTTGTGTCGAACGATGCAAGTAAATCGTCAACATAAAAATTTTCAGTCAACAATTTTGCTGTTTGCTCGTTATCGATGTCCTTGGCCAATTGATGAAGGGTCCTTATTGATAAAAACGGTGCGCTCCTTGTGCCGTACGTAACTGTGTTAAGGACATACTCCTTGACAGGACCTCCAGGATTTTCGCGCCACAAAATGCCTTGATACGATTTGTCTTCATCGGTGACTAATATTTGACGGTACATTTTTTCGATATCTCCAACAACAGCGATTTTCCTTTGGCGCCATTTCAATAAGATTTCAAATATGTCCTTTTGCAATTTTTGTCCATTATACATGCAATCGTTGATACATAAACCAGTTGATGACGTAGCAGATCCATCAAAAACGACTCGAAGAGGGCAAGTTGTACTTTCTGGCCGTTCGACTCCGTGATGACTGAAGAAATACTTAATTGTTCCTGTTGGAACTTCAGTCATGTGATTAAGTTTCTCATAAGTTCGCATAAAATCAACATAACTTTCTTTCAACGATGGGTTTTTGTCTAGCTTTCTTTCCATTTGTAACAAACGCGCATAAGCTTTTGATCGAGAATCTCCTAGTTCAGCCAATTTATCTTCATAGAACGGTATTTTTACGATATATCTTCCATCTCGTGCTCTCGTGACGTTTTCAGAGTAAATCTGCTCACACATCATATCATCTGTTGACAGGAATTTTTGTTCTGGAATACTTTCAAGCTCCCAGAATTTTTTAAGTTGCTTTGACAGGTCCATAGTTGTAATAAGTGAAAACGTTTTTTGAGGCTTGGATGCTGCAGTATTGCCAAACAGGATGTACCCAAATTGTGTATTTTGGGCTGAAGGTTCGCCATGAATGAATTTGTCTGTAATTAAGATGTTGCTGTAGACATCAGCTCCCACGAGCATATGAACTTTTGCGGGAATATTGAAATGTGGATCAGCTAACTTGAGATTCATCACCTTTCTGTTATTTATTTCGAACTTTTGCGTGGGTAATTGACCAACTAACTTTTTCATCACAAATGCTTTGACATGCATACGATAATTTGATGCAAAATGTGGCGACAATACGACTGAAACCATTTTGTTGCAATCTCCAGCAGCTGTTTCTCCCATTCCGACGACATTGATGTGTGTACGTTTTTTGGAAAGTTGTAATTTTTGAACACAATCTTCTGTGATGAAAGATCCTTGAGCGCCCATGTCTATAAGTATACGAATTGGAACCCATGTACCGTCTTTTGCTTGGATTTTCACAATTGCGGTTGCAAGCAAGACATTTAATGCAGTAACCAAATTTACTTGCGATTGTTTTGGAGGAATGTGAATAAGAGTGTGATGAAATTTTCCACATTCTTTGCACGTTTTGTTGCTGTTACACTCCTTCACTGAATGCTCGTTGAGACAATTGTAACAAAGTCTTTTTTTTGTAACTTCATATTTACGTTGTAACGGCGTCATTGACAGGAATTTTGGACACAAATATAATAAATGCTGATCGTTGCAGACAACACACTTATTCTTAAACGATTGAACGAAATTGTTGCTTTTTCTTGGTTTGTTCACAAATGGTTGTCGAAAATTTTGATGCCTTGTTAACGAATTTTGATTGTTTTGATAATTTTTTGGATTAGCGTTGATTGCTGCAGCTCGT
This sequence comes from Culicoides brevitarsis, assembly GCF_036172545.1. Classification (NCBI taxonomy): domain Eukaryota; kingdom Metazoa; phylum Arthropoda; class Insecta; order Diptera; family Ceratopogonidae; genus Culicoides; species Culicoides brevitarsis. The sequence goes on along the minus strand of NC_087086.1, from coordinate 24,630,365 downwards.
GCTTGTAGAAATTCGACCATTTTAAGTGCTGTTGGTATAGTTGATGAATTTTCGATGAATTGCTCATAGTACGAACGAGTACTATAATCCATGACCTTTTCGTACATGTAAATGATGAACGTGTTGCCGTTGAAACATTCTAAATGCTCCATTGTTTGAGCAACTTCTCGCATGAGATCGGCCATTTCGATGAAAGATGGTTTGGTTCTTCCTTCTTTGATGTCAAATAATTTGTCTAACAAGCTATAAACTATTTTGCGTTCATTTTGATAACGTTGAAGTAATAAATTCCATGCCGCTTCGTAGCTTGCTGATGTAATCGCCAGATGGTTGATGAGTTGAAGAGGATCTCCACTAAGATGTGCCTTCAGATACTCCAATTTTTCGACTGCACTCAATTTTGGATTGCGATGAATGACTTGTAAGAACAATTCTTTGAAAGAATTCCATTTTGCGTAATCTCCATTAAATACTGACATTTTCAATTTTGGCAGTGGAATGATATGATCTGCTTTTTGCTTGTTTTGTGTAACGACGTTTCGTAGATAACTGATCAGACTATGATATTCGTGAAGAATAGTTTCATATGGAAATTCTTTGAAATAATTTGATGCTTCATCATAATCTAATTTCAATAAATCGTAATAGTATGCTTCTGCTCTTCCTCGTAGGGTTTCTAAGGCACGTTCTTCCCTATCGACCGACTTTTCATCCCAAGTTGTAATATCTTGCATTTGGATACGACTCATTTCGATTCTCATATTATTTATCGCGCTGTACAACAGTTTAACATTACGTTGGAATTCCAGATTGGTTGTGGGTTGTTCTGGAACGACAGAAATTGTTTTGGGTCGCTGATTCCGTCCTTGAATTGTTGTAGTAACGATTGGCTGCTCACGATTTTTATCTGCATAACGATGTTGATTCATTAAACTTTTACCAAAATTGCTAGTAAAATTTAATGCTTCAAAACCATTGGATTTTGGTGATTGAATCGGGGAATCATCCAAATGAGGCATTTGCGAAGTAGCTCCAAAGATTGTTGAATTTTTTGAAGTTTGTTGTTTCACTCCATTATTCACATTAGCCGATTGATTTTTAACATTCACTTGAAGTTGTTGATTAGGAGGTTGATCGAAAACGATTGCTGGTTGATCTTCAAAATTTACTTGCGGTTGTTGATTAGGAGGTTGATCGAAAACGATTTCTTCTTGATTTTCAATATTTATTAGCGGTTGTTCATCTTGAGGCTCGATAGGATTTACAAAGTTATTATCCAATTCTGCTTGCAAGTAACTTTCCCAGCATTCTATGTCTATTTTTGCTTTTTTCCTTTCGGTCAAAAGTTCTGCATCTGGTTGACAATTGGCCCATTGCAAGAAAATTTCTCTATACGCACTTTTGATATTCTGGATAGCTTCAATTTTTCCGCGTACGTATTGTTCAGTTCTTCTTTTTGGATCCTTAGTTTTCTTGAAATTTGATCTTGATTGCTCAAAATCTTGTTGCAACTTACACAGTTGATTGTATAAAACAGCTGATGACGTCGCCATGATGAATTAATTGATAGTAAACGTAGTAAACAACACAATTATTTTTTACAACTTTCTGTTTACAAACAACGATTGAAATATTTGATGACTTCAGCGACTTTGCGATTGTAAATTCTTTCGATTGTTGTTGAAGAATTTGATGACACTTCAAAAATGTTGACTGTGTAATTTATTGTTGATGTTCCACTTACTTGTTTTATTTTTTTTAAAGTTGAATGGCTTCGTGTTGGACTTTGCAATTATTTTGTTGACCCAGATTATGTATTTTCTGTTGAACTTCGTCTTTTGCTGATGTAGCTTGTTTAACTAGGACGTTGATTTGGACTCTGATAAGGTGAACGAACAAAGCTGCACTTTGAAACTGATGTGTTGGCACGATCAAATTGACTATGTTGTGTTGAAAAACGATTTATCTAAATTTAACAATTTTTGTGTTGAAAACGATTTCTCTCCAAGATGAGACGAAAATTTCACTGTTTTTTGTGTTGAAAAACGATTTCTCTCCACGATGAGACGAAAACTTCACTATTTTTTGTGTTGAAAAACTATTTCTCTCCAAGATGAGACGAAAATTTAACGATTTTTGTGTTGAACAACGATTGATCTCCACGATGAGACGAAAATTCTGCTATTTTTGTGTTGAAAAATGATTTCTCTCCACGATGAGACGAAAACTTCACTATTTTTGTGTTGAAAAACGATTGATCTCCACGATGAGACGAAAATTTAACGATTTTTGTGTTGAACTACTGACTTCACGATGAGACGAAAATTATGCTGACTGATGCGTGGAAAATTCCTCGTCGAAAACTTCACTATGCAAATTGACTTTAACGAATTGATCACGATGGATTTTTTCACTATTTTTGAAAAACGATTGCGATGGACGAAACTGACTTCCTCGTTGATGCAACGATCTCCAAGGATGCAGATTCTTTGGATTTTTGACACACGATTGACTTCCTCGTTGAAGTTTAAACTTGACTTTCACTTGATTTTTGATCAATTGACACTAAAGCACTTGCACTTAACTTGTACACTTTTTTAGAATAGAAAGACAATCCTGGCCAGGGTAGTCGTTTTATTCTAAATTATTTTTGACTTTTTAATTTTTTTTTTTTTTTTTTTTTTTTAATTTCGGCAGTTCCACCAATTGTTTAGTACCGTTATAAAGATACAATGATACTGATTTATTATCGTACTTTTAATTAATATTTTTTACAATAATTTTAATACAATAATTTTAATTCCTTTTCGTTTCAAAGTTTATGGTAATGGTGGGGATGTATAACACAGGGTTGCCACTGTTAATGTCACACACATTAACAATTCACTTTAAGATTACAAGTATTTATTGCTGGAGTCTAAAACAATATATATAAATTTATTAGTTTTTTTAAATTTTTAATTTTTTTTAAATTAAAATAATATTTTTTCTTTTTTCTCTTCTTTCACTTCTTGTTTTTTGTCAATTTTGTGAAAAATTTCAATGGAATCATTCAACCCAAAAGATTTTTCATCTGAAATATTCATCATTTTTTTCCTTTGATGACATCTTTAATTTCTTTTGTTATACAATTACAACAAAAAAAATTAATTTAATTTAAAACCACAAAAAAAATATTACTTACGATTTAATTTAAAGTTTTGAAATGATTTTGTCATGTCATATTCGTTTTTTTTTTGGATTTTCGTTTTTTCTTGTTTTCCTATATTACACAAAAAAATAAATAAGTGAATAAATTTAAGCAAATAAAAAAAATAATATTACATTGCAAAAAATTTTTAAATGATTTTTTAAATGAAGAATACATAATTACAGAATAAATAATACGTTAATCTGTTACGATTGTCCACGCATATCTCATACGTTACCGTTCCGGTACGTTTGAGTATTTTGCACTTCTTTCTTCCTTGCCCGTCTGGAGTTTTCAAATATGCATATTCTCCTAGCGCCTTGGTTTTCGCGTTGTTTCATTTTATTCTTTCCTTATTGTATAAACCCCGTCAACTGACAAAAGTTGTTTTTGCCACTCTTTAAATCTTTGTGAAATTCGAAGATTCTCTTTACAGCTTTATTGTTTTCTTTATATTCATGCAAATAGTGCGCACGAAACATGTGTAATTAACTTTTTTGACAATTCTAAACTTGATGTCTTGATTAGCGGTAACGGGAACGAAATTAAATACACGTTGAGCTTATGTGCTATGGGGCGAGGCCTCAAGCGAGCTCAGGAATCAATTGTCAAATTATCTTTAATACAAAAACGAACTGTTCTTGTTTAGGTGAATATAAAAAGCATGCAATTGCATCAATGTTTTTATTATAATGACTTTCTAACGACAAAAAAATCGAAAAATTTAAATTTGAAAAACTAATTTTTCTTGATTAAGAAATTTTCGCGAGATTTGTTAAGATACCGAAAAAAGATCGACAGTTCCACCAAAATGTTTCACTTTTAAATGTTTATTTGAAACTATCTTTAACGATTTTACGATTTTTAACATTGATTTAATGATTTTCGATGCGTTCCAAAGCTCTTCAGAAATTCCAACAGCTCCTCGATTATCCAATCCCTCCATTCAGGATATTTTCATCAAATCGTTCATGTGTTCCCGAAGTTTTATTTTTGTATTGGGACACTGTTGTCCGCAGTTTATTAAATTGTCTTCACAATATTGTGTAAAAACACAATTTTTGATGACGTATGGCTCGATAAATCGTCTTATACGAGACCAATACGATTTAAAATCATCTTGTTGATTCAACGTTGTATTTTCAGATCCCTTGATATAATTTACATCAAAATCATATTCCGTCAAATCCAAGCGAATTCTCGTTAGCTTTGAGCTCGGATTTACCATGTTGAATAGGTAAATTAACGGTTTATGATCTGACATGACAAGGAATTTTCTGCCATACAAGTACGGTCTGAAATGTTTGATTCCCCAATGAATTGCTAATAACTCTAATTCGATTATAGGTTTCTTCCTTTCAGCATGGTTGAATGCTTTTGATGCATATGCTATTGGCAAATAGACATCACCGTGTTTTTGAGAAAGTACCGCTCCACAAGCAAAACCACTTGCATCCGTGAATAACACGAATTCCTTTTCGAAATCAGGATACTGCAATATTTTTGGTTGCATAAGAGCTTGTTTCAAATGTTCAAACGATTGTTGACATTTTTAAGTCCATTCAAATGTAACACCTTTCTTGGTCAATCTTGTCAGTTCCAATGCATACGCCGCAAAATTTTCAACGAATATCCTATAGTAATTGCAAAAAGCGACGAATCTTCTCACGTCATCAGCGTTTTTTGGAGTTGGATAATTTTTAATGGTCTCATACTTCGATTCATCCGTTACTTCTTTTCTGAAGAAATCGCATTTCTCAGCATTTAATGTCAATCCTTTTTCTCTGCAACGTTGGAAAACTTCCTCCAAATTCTTGTACATTTCCTTTTCTGTTGTTGCTGTAACACAATAGTCATCGATGTAGACAAAGTTCCTTTCTGATTTTAATCCTGCGAAAGCAAGGAGGCCCGGGGTTCGAATCCCCGTTCAGCCCCCATGTAATGTTTATAATAAATTTAAATAGCCTTCACTTCAATATTTAATTTAAAGAATTTATTTTACTTCAAAGTTATCTTTATTGTTCTTCAACTGCCGGACAGTACAAGAATGTTCATTAATTAATTATTCTAATGACATGTGAAGAGAGCTGCCTCTCTGTTATTATTGTTAGAAATTAATAAACTTAAACTTTATTGTTACGAATTTAATACTTCACGAATGGGACGAGAAAAAATGAACTAACTTCAAAGTCGTTGTCTTTGTCGCTTGACTCTCTTGCCCTACGAAGTGCTAACATGCGTCAGCAATTCCTCGTCCAAGGAGTCAAATTTCATTCAAGAAATATTTAAAGTAAACACGTTTACTTTTAATACTTTTAATAATAAGCAAAATAACTTTTGCTTACTCACACAAGCATGGATATGCTACAGGTGAACTCCTGGAAGTGTCCGAAAGAAGGGTCGAAGTCTTGTGCTGTCTCCTCATCTACATCGTATCCAAGATAGTCGATGACCTTGTAGATTAATTGCTACAGCTCATCTACTTCTTGTTCATCAGTTTTAATCATGAAAGTTTTCAAGTTGTCGACCTCACGTTTTGAAGACGTTTCTCCGGAGATAATCCACCCGAATTCTGTGGATTGGGCTATCAAGTTTCCTTTCTTCTTGATGTCTGATTTGTAAATCTTTGAAACAATTGACGATCCTAGCAACAAATTTACTTGCGTTGGGGTGTGGTTACTTGGATTGGCGAGTTCCAGGCCTGTGAACTCGGGTACTTTATGAATTTTAGCGTCTGGGCTTTCCTTCATAATAGTGCCAATCACGTATGCCGATACCTTTAAGTTGAACGTACCTTGTATGTTGCTAATTCGGAAAATCGTTTGTTTTTCGATTGTTTCTTTCCTTTGGCTCAGTCCAGAAAATGAAATTTTCACTGGTTTTGTATTCAATTTCAACTCATCCACCAATTCTTGAGTAATAAAATTTGAATCTGAGCATGCATCGAGTAATGCCAATGACTGTTTTCCTTCCACCTTCACCATAGCGGTTGGAAACAGGGACGTTCCTGTATACATCAATCTTACCTTTGTCATGCAATAAGCTTGAATGAGGCTGTTTGCAGGAGCTGCATTTGTAAGTACTTTTGCATGCCAGCTTTGTCTCGTGACTGAGACATACGTTGCAAATACCGCGATCGTTAACGTGCTTGATGCGTTGTTTGACCGGGAGGCTTTGGAATTTAGGACATTTCCATAGCAAATGTCCTTCTTGACACATCGAGCAGTTGCCCCTTTTTGATGTGCCCCTTTTTGTTATAGTCTTCATTACCTTCATTTTGACAGGCGGTTGGTTCTGTTGTCTAGCTGTCGTCGGCTGGAATGTGTCAATCCGCCATAGTAAAAATTTCTTAATGGTCTCCATAGTTGGAGTTTGTCGAGCATCTTCCAATTTTTGTTCAAACAATTGTACCGTTTCGGCGTCCCATTTAGTCACAATCAATTTGTTGAGCACTGGGTCTCATGACTTCGTGTCCACTTGAAGGCCTTTGTCAGCTAATTAACTCTTGTAGCAAGACTATTGCTTTGCAGCATTTTTTTCGGGCCATCCGCACGTAATATATCTGTGCAATAAAATTAAATCTTTATCTTTAGCTGAACAGTCAACTAAAGTTTTAAAATCCACTTTTATTTTCTTGTCAGTAAGAACATTAACGCAAGGAGTGCGTTGTTTTTCTAGAATATCTTCATTTGATTGTTCTTCCTACAAAGGGAAACGAGATGCAAAATCGAGAGCAAAAGAGCACTTTTTAAAGACCCTAATGTTGTTTTGTAGGCTGTGACAAACGCTGGATATATTTCATAGGGTTTTTTCCATACAAGTGTCATTTAATTTTTGAACATATGATCTGACGAGATCAAGATTTGTGTGGTAAGCGGTAAGTTCCAAACGAGTTACGAGACTCCAGTAGTTGATTATTAAGTTGTTGATTCCTTTCACCTCAGTATTAAATTCCAAATCGATTTTGCGGCGATTAAGAATCCTACCAGCTGTCTTTCTATTACGAAACGGTTGTTGCGTACCATGGAATAAACTTCTTGTATTAACTTGATGACTCCCATGGTCCTTTCGTATACTTCTAAGATCTGTAGCTGAACTGATGTTCTGTTGATTGTGTCTGGGTAAGTCATCATCTTGCCCAATTGATTCAGTGCAATTCCGACTACCCTTTGCAGTTCAGCCACGGATTCATTGGTTCTTATAGAGGCATTTGCGAAAACTTGAACCGTCTCCACTAACAGATTTCTCGTTTCTTGCTCCTCCACTTCTAAATTGACGACTTCTTTAGACCAATCAGATCCTATTAAAAGATCCTTTGCACGTCCTAGATCTCCATGCGAACGTTTCATGCGATTAGTTGTAAAGAGAAATTCGCTGGAAATCAATTCTTCAAACTGTTTGCATTTTGTGTGGACTTGAAGTTTCTCCGCTGTTTCGCAAATATTTACAAAGTGTGCCATTGATGTTTTTAATCTTCGCACGTCTTCTGTTGGATGGAGATCCGTCAAAAAAGATATTTTCGTTGATCCGGTTTTGATAAAGCCCTTTCCGACCTTTGCTACGTAAAGGCCGCCGGATTCTATGGGTTGTATTTAAGAACCCATTGCCGCGAAGATAAGACCAAAGAAGCACAATATCGTCATCATATATTGAGGTTTTTTCATTGCTGAGAATGATGAGTTGAGGCTTGTTGTTCTTGTCGTCTCTTCATACCTCTTGTTATGCGATGGTCTGGTGTGTCTTCTGGTTGTGTGAGTTTTTCTTTCACTTCACAATTACTAGCTTTTTCACTGATCTCGTGGAAGCCCCCGTACCGAATGGTAAAGTTCTTCATTCGGTCCCATGGCTCGTCGGGTTCTCCCTCAACTTCTGGATACAAAGGAACTAAATGGTTCACTGAGCATTCACGAATTCGAAATTTTTGTGTTGCGTTCAGGTCCGCGTCGTCGAAGTATTTCTCAGGAATACGGACATGAACCTTTCTTACTATGCCATCGTGGTTTGGTGTGGCTTTGACTACCAATCCCTTAGGCCACGATTGCATCTTTTTTGTACTGAGGTCTCTTATCAACACTAAATCTCCTTCCTTTAAATTTTTGGAGATACCTGTCCATTTAGTCCGTTTTGCCAATGAGAACAAATAGTCATGTTTCCAAATTTCCCAGAACTGCTTTGCTCTTTTTTCTACTTCGTCGTAATGCTGCTCCATAGTCGTTCTTGGCACGTAGTTCTTATTTTCAGGCGGGGCTATTAACGACCGCCCTACCAAGAAGTGTGCAGGAGTGAGCACATCTTCCTTTTGACTCATTCGATACAATGGGCGAGAATTTAATATTCCTTCAATTCTCACCAACAAAGTATTGAATTCTTCGTAGGTTAACGCATTAATTCCCATTACCGTCTTCAATCTTGTCTTCACACTCTTCACGGCGCTCTCGCTCATTCCGTTGTAATGTGGAGTTAGCGGCGGGATGAAATACCACGACATTCCTTGAGTATCTCTGTGGCATTTCTCTTGGATGCACTTATGATATTGTCCCATTAAATTATACCATTAAACTACCTGCCTGGGAACAATAATAAATACATTTTACAAATACTATATTGGAACAATTTGTTGGCGCTAATTAATTAAGCGGCAACCAAGAGTTATTTGTCAAACTGCGTTTTACTTCCCGAGCAGTGTGCTCTTCTGCTAATGCAGGTGTCTTTTCTTCTGTTATGTAAGCTCTCTTCAAGGCTTGTGCAACTTCTTCGATTTCTTTCGTGTATGCTTCACGATCTTTTCTTGCTGGTGTAATCGAAGCTAATTTTGCCTCCATAACGCCTGAACCAGGTGACTTAATCGATTGTTGAAGTTTTTTTTTATCTGCATTATTGTGTTAACATTTTCTGGAATGCAGCTTCTTGCTAGACCTGTGAGCTTACTTTTTTATCATTGCAACAAATACTGCTTCATGATCGCCTTTAAGCGTTTCCGCCAAATCTAAAGTGTCAATAAAAGCTCGCAGACCTTCAACTTCACCCTTATACGGCGTAATAATGCTTCCTGCCAACTTAACTGCATCAGCTGCCAAGATTATTTGTTCTTGTTCTTCGTCTTCCTGTTCTTTGGCTTCTGAATCTTTCACTTGCCATGTTATATTTGAAGTTAGGGATTTAATTAAGAAGACTGCTCGATTCTAAGTTCAACCCAAAAGTAAAGTTTATTTTTATATTAGAATTACAAGAAAGTTCTTAACACTAAACTGTGACAATTGGCCTCGCCTATATATTTAAATATGAATAATGCTTGTATTGCACTTTGGGTGTTATTGTCCATAATGAGGACAACACCAAAAATGCATACAAACAATTTTAAAAATATATTTCGAAATAAATTCATTAGGCAGGGATATAACACCTCCCTTCCAAGGAGTGAAATATTCCTGATAATGAATAAACTAACAAATTATTATTGTCTTTCATTCAATCATAATTATGGAATACGCGGTTAGGGGAACGTTGTATTAAAAGGCAAGTTTACTTTAGGACTGAACACATGCTTTATTCATTCTGTATTTATATAATGATAAAGTGCATAATAAGCACTATTATTCGCGTAACGCGGAACACAGTGATTGTTTTATAAACTTAGTTGTTTATTATAAACTTGTTCATTAATAATATCCGACAATAATTATTATTATTATCATTCATCGTTATCATTATTCATCTTTCTTGATTTCAATTTTTCTTAATCTAACTACTATCATTAAAAATTTTTTCTTTTCACAACTAACATTCCAGCCTACTTAAGGAGGAATATTTCGCGATAAAAAAATTAATCTAACATATCCTCTTTTAATCAACATATCTTTGTTGGTGCTCAGCAAAGCAGATCGTTTTTTGTAACGCTTCTTTTAGCATCTGAGAATCTGTTTTGAGAAATGTGTATGACACGACGGAATTCTAAAGCATTTCTTTAGCTCCAATCGGACTTTCGTGAGCCGACAAGTAGAGTTGTTCATTCCGGAAAGCCATATCAAAGGTGCATGATCGGTCAAAAGGGTGAAATGTCGCCCCAACAAGTATCGAGCAAAAAAAATCGAACAATTCCGAGTAAAAAACTGTGCCAAGATCATAACCCCAATAGCCACCTAATATATTTATTTCGCGATTGAAAGCTTTTGTAATTAGTCGGATGTCTGCCAAATCTTCTTTGCACGAGTGAAGGCGTAACAAAATAATGAATCCTTTGAAATATAATTTAAGATTAATCTAAAAATTTTCACAATTGTATAATAACTTGTGTAGTTCTTTGTTATTCTATTGAGGAGATCGTTGATGAAAAGTTCTGGAATTGCGATACTTGTTGCGTCATTTATAAATGTATTGCTATGAGTTATATTTTCGGAATTGTAATTAATACTGTGCCACCAAGTCGTATTTGTCTGCCAATATAAGGTAGTTTGAAATTGTTCAGAAAAAGAATCTTGTATCATTTCGCTTTGATTTTCAATTTTTTTTGAATGCAGGATTACGTTCACCTGTTACGTAATGCTGTTCTACATTTTTACTTTTATTAATTGAAAAGAATTTGCTTTCCAAATTATCCTCTAAAGAAATTTTTTGTGCAAATAACTAATGGCAATGCTTAAGTTACAAAAAATCTAAAAGAAACGTTTAAAAGTCCATCCTTTTTTAGAAGGCTTTTTACTTTATCACATTCTCGTACTAAATAATACATGCCGCATATCTCGTTTGATGCCTTCCCTTAATCCTCATATGTAATTGGTTCAGCTGTGTAAAATAAAAGGATGGGAGTTTTGCTATTTATTTGCATGTATACGCAGGTATAATGCTGTTGTGGCACAACGAACATTACCAGGAATGCTTTTACGACACATGTCGCAGAACTTTATAAAAATATGTTCTAATGGTTACTCTATATCAGTTATTAATTTTGGCATTAAATTGGTGTAGCCTCTTTGATCTTAATTCGGAACCAAATGCCTTCAAGTCGACGTTTATGTCTGCTACTGATATGCCTAGTTCATAATGAAAATCTTGGTACAGCTTCAGCATTTCTAAAAAGGGAGAAAAAAATTTCTTTTTTTTTCATAAATCGAAATCTTAAACTGTCAATGAAAGTAAACTATAATGTGAAAATATTATAACTTTTTAAAATCGGTTAAACATTCAACTAAAATTAGCGTTTCTCATACAATATTGTATAAAGCACTTGTACAATTCAAACGAAGAACGGTTTGAACATTTGAACAAGAATTTGTCTTATGCGATTTTGCTGACTCGCATATTTTAACAGAAGTAAATTATTCCAACAATTTTGAGTGCCACGAGGAAGACAATTCTTTTATAAATGGAAAAATATAGAACATTCCATATTGGAATGTGCAAACTTATCATTATTAAAATAAAAAATTATAAAAAAAAATATTTTAAAAAGATGCTTTTTTATTTGGGGCCCTAAAAAGTTGAAAATAAATGAAAGTTTTTCAAAATTTAAGCAAAAGAAAAAAGACATTCGAGTCCAACAATTTTATTTCAATTACTTTTCACTTACATTTTAAGTTATTCTCACTTATTTTGGCCTCGCATGCTTTTTTCTATTGCTTAAATTTTGAAAAACTTTCATTTATTTTCAACTTTTTAGGGCCCCAAATAAAAAAGCATCTTTTTAAAATATTTTTTTTTATAATTTTTTATTTTATACTTTTTAGTTATTACAAAAGATGTAATTTTTCCTTAAAATTTTATGAGGTTTTAAAAAATTTTCGAAGATTTTATGAAGTTTCTCGAACATTCTTTGAAGTTTCTAGAACATTCTATGAAGTTTCGAGAACATTCTATGAAGTTTCTCGAAGCTTCTATGAACTTTCTCGAACATTTTATGAAGACCCAATGCACATTCTAAAACATTGCCCCAATGCACATTCTATAACTTAAACCCAATGCACATTCTTGGTCTCTCTCGGAATTACCAATGGGTACGCTACCTAAATGCACTGTTAAGTAACAACGCCATCTTGTGGGAAGTAGAGAACTAAAAGCGTGACACCATGACAGAAAACATTGGAATTTAAATAAAAAAGCATATAATTATAAACACAAAAGTTACATCCTTCTAAATAAAACCACGAATAAAACAATTCAATTCAATAGCTTTATATGTTTATTTTAGTTTTTATTTAAGACAAATAAAGTCGTTTTATTTACATAGATCTTAAATTTAACATAATATTTAGATCCTGTCAGTATATAAAATTTTTATTTCCCTCAATATTCTAATTATAAATGTCTCTCTTGAAATATGATCATCATACAATTGACTAAAATGATGATGAAAAAAATTATTCTTAATTAATCTAAAAGCTAAAAAGTATTTAACTAAAAAATCAATTAAAATACTTAATCGATTAATCTCCTTAAAATCGATTAATGTCCGACTGACTAGAGCCATTACGTCGTTCGCTTCCTGGTTTCCATTTTCTCACACGGACGCGTTCTGGAAAATTTTCCCGTTTAAATAAAAAGTCAACGTCAGTCTGCATGACAAGCATTTCGAAAAAAAAAAATATTATTGTTTAATTGTAATAGTTGAATACCTTATAATATCATGATTTCCTAATTCCTCTATTTTGTGTTCGGATTTTATATTTTAGACCAGATTATTATAAAGCTTAACATATTAAATTAGCTATAAATATTAAAACATTTATATAATAATTTTAATAAAATTTTTGTATAAAAATCTTTAACATTAGTTATATAATATTTATAAATGTTTAAGCATAAAATAAAAAAAATCATAGTTTTACTTTTAATATTTAAAATTAGTTTTTAAGGTTGATTAATAAATATTTTAATAAATAAATTGAATTTAATAAATAATAATAAAAATGTGTAATTCGTTTTATAAAAAATTAATACATTATTCGTTACATATTCATTTCTCATCAAAATTTTCTCTAAATAAATTTTAAAGTAGTTGCTCTTGGTTCTTCCAAAATAAATTTTGATATAAATTTGCCATTTTAAGAAAATCATTAAGTGATTTTAACTCATCTGAAGTTTTTAATTTTTGAACGTCAATTTTTAGATCTCCAACGACAAACTTTTCAGGTTCGTTAATTTTGCAATGAGATCATTATCAATAGAAATTTGTGAAATTTCAAGTTTTTGGAGATTATTTTTTTCGATTAACTTCTCAAGTAAGTTATTAACTGCAGATGATGGATCAAAATTAGAATCATGTTTCTTCAAAACTGATAATTTTTTCAAGTTTGGTAAGTCAGCCAATAGCTCCAAGTTTGTGACATCTCCCGCATAAAACTTCAAACTTTCAATGCCTTTGAGTTCGTTCGCAATAAAATTCACCAAGTCTGGACCATTTTCAACCGAAAAGTAAGATATTTCCAAATTCATCAATTGTAAGTTATGTTTTAAAAATTCTAGGCAAAATTTTGGCTTCATTTTTGCACGAATATGAAAACTAAAAGATTTAAGACTTTTTATGTTTTTAAAAAATTTTCCCATGTTGCACCAGTTAAAGTCGCAAGTTATTCTCAGTTCTTCTAATTTCGGTGCATTAACCACTTGATTCCCGAAATAGTTATTAAAATTCTTTTTCTTGTTGCTGTAAATTGTTAGAGACCTTAAATTACTTATGATTGCTGTAAATTTGTCAAACTCTGTGTCATTTTCAAAATTTAAGTAATTAAATTCTAAAGTCTCTAAATTCACGCAAAATTGCTCGATCCACGAAATATCTCTCGAATTATTGCGACTACTTATTTTAATAGATTTTATCGTCGGACCCAAAAATCGCAAAACGTCATGAAACGTATTTGGTGACCCATAGTAGTATTCCTGGTGAGAATCCATGAAATTCAAATTTGCATATTTATGACGACATTGGCGAAGTAAGTTATCGAGACGATTACTTGTTCCTCGAATTTTGATTAGTTCCAATAAACTGAAGAATTTCAAAATATGCAGCAAACAATCATCGTTTAAGTCCAATAAAGTAAGCATTGCAGCAACTGTATTAAGGTAAAATTTAAATTTGAAAAAAAATAAAGTAAATAATAAATAACTCACCACTCATGAATGTGAAAAATAAAGGAAATTGTTGCTCGTATGAAAGACACTTTCGTTTCGGAAACACTTTTGACGTTTATGAGTTAAATTAGTCATTGATTGGAGTAAATAATTATTAAAAGATAAGAAAACGACTGATAAGCAATTTTAAATCAAGCAGTGTGACCGTTATTGAAGTCAACTCAGGTTCCTTTTTTCTTTCTAATTAAATTTAAATTTTTGGCTGCTTCAAATGAGAATTAAAAATTAATCCAAATTTTTAAAAAATTAATTAATAGCAAAATTTAAATAATTTTTGATCGTTGATATTTTTTGATTTTTTTAAGTGTACCCACCTATTTTCATTTAAATTTGCTAACTTATTTATTTAATGCCAAATGATTCGAAGGAAAATTAAATTTTTGAAAAAATATTTCAAATTATTCAGACAAAAAATCTAAAAAAAATAAAAAAAAAAATATTAAAAAAACGAATACAAAATTTAACAAAAATTTTAAAAAATATATTAAAAAATTAGATCAAATTACTTTTGCTTTAATTCTGTGGATTGCTAATTTCCATTGTAGTATTAAATCTCATATTTAATTTTCGAAATTAGTACACATTTATGAAAATGGTAAAATAGGTAATTTTTATTTGAATTCACACATTTTAGACGATTCTATTAATTCTAATTCAAAAATCTTCAATGGAATTTCCGTTTTGAGCATTCGCACATTTTTCAATTGAGCAATCATAACAAATTACATACTAATAAATTTTTATTTTCTACTAATAATAAGTCATGTGATCTATTCATGAAGAAAGTTAACAAAAAAAATTCTTGGAAAATATTCTTAAATTAGTTTCTGTGCCAAATCATTGTCTCGCAACCGAAAATTTTTTAAAAAAGACTATTTGATGACAAGTAATAAAAAATTGTTGTTTTAAATTGCGAATCATGAATTATTCACTAAATTTATTTTTTTTATATAGAAATATATTTAACTATAGCAATTAATTTCTGGTATAAATACGTCGTTAAAAGTCACCGTCACAAACATCAGTTCAATTTCGCAAGTCTTTTAATAAAGCCGGAATTGTGCGACAAAAAGTTAAAAATGAAATTTCTCAAACTCTTTATTTTGATAATGTCAATAATTTTCGCGAGTGCAAATAATATAAATCAACTAGAACACTCAACTTTCGATATTGAGACTGGTAAAGGGTCATTTTTTGAATTTGCCGTGCGCAATGTTATTCGCAACAGTAACTACTACCCGAAAATTTAAAATAACGACGAAATTTCCGACATAGTGCAAATGGTGTTTTACCATCATCTTCAAATGCTTCACATCGATCTTTTGTGGCTGCGCAATTTTCAACATTTGCATCCTCGGGCATATCCTGTAATGAACCAGTTGCCATCACATGCAGTAAAATATACCTACGACCACGACGTGGAGTATAAATTTGGTACTTTGGATGATCAACGTTTGAATTGCTCGAGCTGCGTCCAAGAATTCAATTGTAATATTGAGAAAATTCACAAGCAATATTTTGAAGAGGAAAATTTTCTGGAAATGGTAACTAAAGCATCTGCATTGACCCGTGAACAACTTGGAGAAATTATGCCAGTCAATTGTGCCAAAAATGAGCGAAAAAATATTAATGGTGACAATAATGTTATCATGAATTATTAAAAAAAAAATCAGTTTGTTCAAATTGACGAAAATATTCTGAAAAATATTTTACTTTCAGTGGTTTGCTGTTCTGTTAAATTTTTTTTTTTGTTTTTTTTTAAGAATTTTATAATTTAAAAGAAAATTCTGAGCATTTGATAAGAAAAATAAATTTTTTAAGGTTTATACTGTATCTTTATTTTTATATTTTTTTTTAAATTTAGCCCCATTGGATTTTCGTAATTTCAAAAATTTTGAAATAAACTTATTATGAACTAAAATTGAAAGAAAATAATTAAAAAGCATCAAATTTTAATTTTGAATTTAATTTTAATCAGCCTTAGAACTTACCCCAATCAAACAATACTAAATATTTTTTTTTTTACTTTCTTAACAAGCTTTTTATTAAATAAAACAATTAAATATTTTGAATCATCTTTTGCCACTCAATTTTTATTGTATTTTTTTCATTTGAAACACATTACATTTCCTGCATTCTAACTTAAAAATGAGACTTTCTAAGTGATATATTCCTGCCATGAACAGTAATGCCTTTACACTTTGGACGACAATATTTTTTTTTAAATACATTTTTCCTTCATCAATTTCAAAAATTTTGTTTTTAAATTTTTTAATTAAATTTTGTTCGAAAGGGAGAGAAGAAGAAAAACGACGAGATATAAATTTATATTTGGCATACTTTTTGTTTTTTTTTTTTTTGATATATTTTCTTCTTGTTTTTTTTTCATGTGTGATCAGAAAATATAAAAAATGCTGAGAAATAATTATTATGCAACTTTATGAATTAAACTGAAGGTAAATTTTTAACATTTTACACTTAAAAATAATATTTTTGGCTCGCAACGGAACCTTAAAACTAAAAAAAAAGTTACAGAGTTAATTAAAGGTGGTTGTTGGTTGCTGTATTTTGTTATTTCGTTTCTTGTATTACTTTTGCGGAACATTTTTTTTTCTTGTAATTCATTGTGGAATGAGTAAAATGAACAAACAAAAAGGTATATCATCGGTAAGAAAGTAAAAAAAAAATGGATGATTTTTCTCTTAAAACTACGTTTTGTTTTGTTTTGTTGATTCTCTTACACATATTTAGTAGTGAAGTTACTTCTTCTTTTTCTCTGTGGTTGGTTATCCTTAACGATTTTTCACTTAAAACTAAAGCTTATACGTTTAATTGTAGACTTGAGTCGCTCTTGTTTCAGCAGACAAACATCCTTCCGTTGTTTTTAAGGATTATTCATCTAGAAAAAAGTGAGAAAAGACGTTAGTTATCGTTTCATTGAGTTTTTTAAATGTTTGAAGTACTTACATTTTCACGAACACTGCAAAGGAAAAAAGAAGAAAAAAAATTAGTGGATGTTTTAAATTTAGAATTTTTTTTTGAAGTTGGTTAGAAATGGAAAAGTTTATTTTTTGTTACGTGAAAGTGATGAGAGTTGCCTTCATCGTAGAAAGACAAGAGATTTTTTGTTAATAAACACACAACAACAAAATCACTAGTCTTCCATACAATAAAAGCCATATTAGTGTCCCTTGTCTCGTTAGGCCATCCAAATTAGCGATGTTATGATTGTTAGTAGTGCCATTTCCAACAAATTTTAAAATTAAAAAAAAAAAAATTTTTTTTGAGACTCACCTTTGTTGTAGCATGTACTGAGCCGCTTGTATCTGTTTTGGTGTTCCAGTGATGGTAATTATGCGATCCGATGAACCTGGCAATGCCTCGTCGATTTGTATGAAAGCATTTGATTTGGTCCGAATGCGTCGAATGCGAAAACCACCCTTACCAATAATGGCCCCGGCAAGGTCTTTTGGGATAGTGACTTGAGTTGATGTTTTACCCTCGTTGTCCAAGTTCCCAAAGTCATTATTACCACCGCCGGGGCCTCCCCCAAAACCCGAATTGCCGCCAAAGCCGTTGTTGCCATTGTTAAAGTTGCCGCCGAAACCGCCGCCGCCCGACGGTCCATTGTTGTCCCACGGACTTACAAAGTCACGACCACGTCTATTTGGAAAAAGGGCAAAAAATTAATTAAAAATTGTTTTTAATTAAAAACTTAGAAGGTGAGTTAATTTTATTTATTTGACTTTTTTTCGATTTTTACCAAAATGGATTTATTTTTAACTTTTTCTGTATTTTTTTTTATTGGAAATTTGTAAAAAAAATTCTAAAATCGACTTTAAAAATTCAAATTTAAATAAAATTAAAAAATTTTAAATTAAAAATTTTGAAATGCGTAATGTGAAAAAAAAATTTTAATGTAAAAAATAAACGATTTATGGTAAAAAATCGTTAAAAAATTGAATAAAACAAATATTTATTTTTTTTTGTAGCCCTCATAAAAATTCTGATACGATAAAAAGTCAAAAAATAAAATTTATTCGCCTTAAATATCTGAAAAATTCTTACCCTGGTGGTCCTCCACGTGGTCCGCCACGTCGATCATCGAATCTATCACGACCGCCGCCGCCAAATCTGTCGCCTCGACCTCCGCGATCGCCGCCACGATCTCCTCCGCGACCGCCATACGCATTTCCTGGTCCGCCACCGTAACCGCCATACTCATCGGCATACATCTCATCGTAATTGTGTGGATCATAGTTCCGAACGGGACCCTTGATGGGCGTATCTCGAATCAAATCGATAATTTCACACAGCGTCTCGAGACATTGTTCCTCCTTGCCGATAACTTGTGCGATGCGGTCCGTACTCTGGGGGCAGATGTTCGAGAAAATCTTCAGGCGACATCCGATTTTCTGCAAAGAGAATCAATAAATGGAAATATCTCGTTAGAAACGCTAAAAAAAGGATGTACGAGCGAGAAAAAGACAAAAACGAAGATAAATCAAATATAAAAGAGGAAATTGTTTTGATCATACAAAAGGCGACGACAATCTTCGACGTTATATCTATCGTGTCTCGTACATTTTTTCTCTTCTCTATGGAAAAAAAATATTTTTTCATTTCACAATAACACAAAATCCGCGCAATAGAGCTTTTTTTCTTATGTAATAAAACTGAAGACACTTGTTAAAATATCTTCTAGTCATAAAAAAGACAACTGACGACCGAGCAATGACACAAACGAAGGACAAAATTCGTTTCAAGTGCAATCAAAGTCACTCATACACACAAAATTTCGTCGTAAAAACATGGCATTGTTTCGAGAAACCCCAAATGTGTATCCAAACTCAACGGAAATGCGCTCAAAAATGATTTTTGTGAACGAACGAAGGATAAAACACATTTTTATGGTGGTGGTTCTCGTATCCTTACATCAAATTATCATCAACGATCAATTCTAAAAAAAAAATTTTTTTTGAACCGGAAATAATTTCCGTTTCTTCAGCGTTCTATGTGTAAGCAGCAGTCATTCAAGTGTGTACCACCTTTTTATTTGTAATTAGGTGCTTTTTTATAATTCCTCTTTGTTCGTGCCACATGTTATCGTCCGCTTGTCGACACATTTTTTTAGAATGAAATGAGGATGTAGTCACTTTAATTTTTGTTAAGCTCTAAAAAAATACTAGTCGGAGTAAATAACGTAACAGACACCTACTAAATACACATTTTAAATAAATTTTCCACTCCCTCGGGGCAATAATCAACAGCACAGACATTCGCTTTTCTCTCTGCCTCGTGCTGAATCGCTCGTTGAATGAAAAATGTCTTCATCAATTTGCCAATTAATTTCATATCGCACAGCGAAATCTGTTCACGGCAACGCAGACGAGGCAGTGAATGAAAAGTTTAAAGCTTTTGTCTTTACTTTCCCGTGTGTGATGTGCAAAAGTGTTAAAATGGAAATTAATTCTAATAAGTTAATCTAAAAAACGTGTTAAATTTTCGAAAATGGCACAGGAGAAAAAAAAATGCGGAAGGTGAGAATGGGGTGAAAATTATTGAATTGAATTTATTCGAAAATTTATTCCGTGGGAGATGGAGCAGGGATGGCAAAAATATTTAAATAAATAAATATAATTTAAATATTTTCTAGAAATCTTTTTTTCAAATAAAGTTTGTATTTTTTTAAAAGAAATTTATATTTTTTTTTAAATAAAATTTATATATTTTTTTTAAATAAAAAAAAAATAATTTTATAATAATTTGAATTAAGTTTATATTTTTTTATTTTAAATAAATATTTTCATATAATTTTTTTTAATTTGTTCAATGCACATTTTTTTGGCAGAATAAATTTTTAAACCGCTTTTAAAAATTTAATTACAAAAAAAAAAAATTAAAGAAAAATTAAAGACGAATAAAATTTAATAGAAATATTTGCAGAATTAATTCGTCATTTTTAAATTTTTAAAAATTTTCTATAATTTTTAGAAAAATTCAATTTTTTTTATTTTCTTCAAAAAAAAAAAAAATTTTTTTTTCACCAAATTTTTTATTTTAATCGAAATTTTTTAACAAATTTTATGAAATATTTTTTCCATCCCTGATGATGAAGTTTTCAGGCGGAAGTGAGTGAATTGTCAAGTCTCATGCGCCCTTTACTCAAAAAAAAAACTTCCACTCTATAAACATTACATTTATTTTATTATTACATAATTTAATTTTCTGTGCGAAAAGAAAAAATCGTTGGCAAGCAACACATTTTTTAAGGGTTCACGAGCTTTGGCATGACTTGGCTTCTATGAATTTTTCTTTTGCGAATGTCATTAAATTTATTTTTTTCAATTTCATATTTTTTTTAACCGCCTTTAACAATAAAATATAATATTTTTAACAAGCTCGCTTATCGTGTGTCCTGGATCGAAAATGTTACATATACACATATTTTTTAAAGTATTAAAAAAATAATGTATAAAAATGTAGGGAAAGAAAATCCTTAGTTATAGACATGTCACGACCGACATCATCCGGTGCTGGTGTCGATTTACGTTTTTTTGATTTTTTTACATGATTTTTAAAAAAAGTTGTATATAGAAAAGGGAACAAGATATTTTTTAAAAGTTTTTTACAGGCATTTTCAATTTTAATTATCATCACATGGGATCGAATCTTCTTCATTTGTTTGCCCTTATTTACTTGAACGGAGAAAAAGTTGGAAGGAATTTAGTTTTAATTTGTGGGAAATTAATAATCGACCGTTTTCCTTCCCTTGTTTACGTTCGCAATATCCGTTTTGCTCGCAATTATGACGAAGGTTAGTCGAGTCAGGACTTTTTATGACTTAATCGTGGGAGGCAACGCACAAAAGAAGTTCATTTGAATAATGATTTATATAGCTAGGTGTTAATTCGCCCCGCATTTCTTCAAAAGAAACGTTAATAATATGGTAATAATCACCACATAAATTGATTGCAGACATTTTTTTTTTTGCCTTGGCTGCTCAGTTGCTCGTAAGTATTTTTTATGCATAAATATTACAATTTACCAACAATTTCTGTGTAAGTTGGAGCAATAAACTTTGACACACAGGCAAGCAGGCAGAAGGACGAGGACGAGCAGCGACGACGACGATGGATTAAGCTGCTGCTGCCGTATATGACAATTCAAAGTTACCTTTTAGATTGGCAACATTTCCTTTTCTTATTAAGCATAATGTTCTCATATCCTGTCTCCCTCATGCTGTGTGACGTACGGTTTATGTACGTTTTTTAATTTAGTTTTATACTTTTTTTTACATTCTTCGTCGCTGTACCTAGGTAACTTTTGTACGTCTGTGTTACTTTTTTTCTTCTAAATATATACATAAATAAATATGAAAAGGAATAAAATACGAGAAATTTTTTCAGTGACAGTTGTGTATTTATTCCTACGTGCGTTATTTATGCCTTTTGCTCATTTTGTAAGAGAAAAATATTTTCCCTGCGAGGCTTCTTCCTGAATAGTTATGCAATGCTCACTACTTTTTTTTTGATGGATCGTCATTTTTGACAAGAAATAAATGTTTGTAAGTTTACATTGAGAAATTGACCTAATTTTAATAAAAAGTTGTTACGGAATTTTTAATTAAAGAACTTTTCGAGTAAGAAATTTATATAAAAAAATCGAATATAAAATGTGACAAAAATTAATTTTAATTTTGAAAAAATATTTTTCGCAATTTTAAATGTTTTAATAATTTAAGCCGAAATTTAAAATTTCGTATTAAAATCGTATTTTTTAAAAAACTTTAGTTAAAAATTCAAAATATTCGAAAAATTCATAAAAAATAAAAATTTTATTTTTTTTTTAATAAAATTAAAAATTTTAAATTGTTAAATTATAATTAATTTAATTAAAAATTTTATTAAAAATTAGAAATATTTTTGATTTATTACTCGTAAAAAGAATTTAATTTTTTTTTTGAAAAAGTTTTTTTTTTATAAATTTTCAAAATATAATTAATTAATGAATTGTTTTTTCCTTTAAATAAATATATTTTTTAAAAGTAAATTTTTAAATTGGAAAAAAGGAACAAAAACTTTAATTGTGAACCTATTTAATTTTAATCTTTTTCATTTATCGAATTTCGTTCAAAATTTTACCAAAATTAATTTTTTCTATAATTCTTTCGATTCTTTTGAAAAAAATTTGACCCCCTCGAAAAATTAAAAAAAAAATCGAAAACATTTTTGACCATCGCTTTGGCCCACATGATTTCAACCGAAAATTAAGACATTTCTCTCCCTCTCCGGACAAATTGTCCATCTCAGTGACAGATTCTTTGTCTTAAAATCCTCCTTTGATCAAATTCAACGATTGCTGCTTGATTATTTCCGTTCGTTCAGCCATGCACGAAGCATTCACAGCAATAAATATAATTAATTTTCTATGAGAAAGTAACAAACGACTGACATCGCAAGTGAGTGACTATGCCATATAGTCGGAGCCCAATACAGTCATAAAGATTCATTTTCTCTAATTAATTACAATGCACTCAAGTAAATAATAGTCGCCCAGTCCAGGTGCGAGATGGGAGTGCGGGGGCGTATTGACGGACATTGACCACTTATTTTCTGTTTTCCTTCAGTAAAAATATTTTTTTTGATACTTTTTGAAGCGTTATATACAGGAAATTGTATCAAAAAAAAAAATGTCCCATCCCCCCTCTTCGTTCGTTTCGTGCTCCGTTAAAAGTCAATCGACAACGAAAAAAAAACATAATTTACTAAAAGTTTATTGATTTCTACACCGACACTGTCCTATCAGTTATTCATCGGTCATTATTAATAATTCAATGAATCCTTATATACCTGTCCTTTGTTATATTTTTTATGTATTTTTTGTGTTTTTGCCTCCACACGACACACGAAGCGATTATTTTTCTAAGTAAATTTGTTTGTTTCGCCACACACAGACAAAATTTTACAAGAAAAAAAAAACGAGAAAAAGTAGAAAAATTTGTACATTTATCGATATAAAACCACAAATAATTTATTTTTTTGATGTATGATTTTGTTGGACAGACCTTTGTTACTCATGTTACTGCCACACTAAAATTTTCCCACAAGTTTTTTTTGTTTTATTTTTTTTTTCACTTTTAATTTAATTTTTTGTGATCCTCACTCGATAGACGTTCAATACCAACTGATGCTGAAAAGTGGAAAAAAAGGTGCGACCGATTCTTCGTCTATGGCACTGGAAGGAATACGACACGAGCACGTTCTTGTATGTGTGTGCGAGAGGCATATGTCGTGTCACAAAAGCAACAAAAGGAAGCGATACGCATGCGTGATTTTCATGTATCCTTCTTTTTTTCTCGCATACACTCACACATTCGTCCGTTTATTCAACTTTTCGACTGGAAATGTTGGAAGGCGCTCTTTTCGTCTGTGTGTGTGTGTTTCGCTCTCTTGCCAAGTAAGTGCTTTGCATGGCATATGGGACTCACTCACTCCGTGTTTTTATTGTTTCACTTCTTTTTTGATGTAATTTCAAAGATAATTGAAAGGATATTTTTGTACTCACTCATGTAATGAATAGATAAACTAGAGTTTTTCATTTGCAATTTTTCTTTTTTTCTTGTACGAAAAATAATAAAATTATGAAATTTTGCGTTGGGTACCAAAAGGGCGTCAAATTGATATTTTTATTATTTTCTTTTTTTAGGTCAACATCATCCCCATTGGTGCACTAAGGCGTTAAGTGAAGCGTACGATAGTTCAAAAGTACAAATTGCAAAGTCATTTTTAGGTTTTATGAGTCATTTTTCATGGGAAAAGTAAACAAAATCCATTACGAAGGAACGAAAATTTTTGCTTGACATTCGGCAAATATGACTGAAAAGCTTTAAAATGAACGCCGGAGAGAGAAGGAGAGGATATAAAAATAATATTTGAACATGGATGAATGCAGTCCCCACAGAATTCTCCATTATTATTTCCGTTCAGGATTTTTTTTTTCTTTCATCTATTTGAAAATTATTATTATTATTATTAAAGACAGAACTTTATTTGGCGCCTACTCATCGCACACGAATAAAAACCACTTGTAGAATTTATGCATGTGACTGCTGTGTGTGTATATTTGAATTTCTATAAAAAAAAATATTTTAGGCCACTACAAATGAAATTTAATAGTTTTGTTCGATTCCCTATTTTAGAACCAAAAATAAAAAAATTATATTATTAAAAAAGACCGCTTTGGTGAGCTCTTTAGTTTTTTTCATAATTTTAAAAGAATTTCTAAAAAAATTCTAAATTTTAGTAAATTTTTGTTATTAAATTAGAAGTTTTTAATTCACTTCTCTTAAATTTTTTTCACAATAATTTTTATACTTATTTTTAATAAATAAATTGTTAAATAAAATTATTAAATATAAAATTAGAATGAAATTTAAAAAAAATTAAATTATCAAAAATAAAATTAGAATAAAATGGTAAAAAATTAAATAAAAAAAAATGTTTTTTTTTAAAATAAATTATTATTTAACGTTTTTTAATTATTTTAATTCAATTTAATTTTCAACTAAAAATATTCTTAAATTTTGAATAAAACACATTTAAATGTGAAAACCTCAAAAAGAACAAAAATATTAGTCACGTCCAAAATTAATTTAATTTATTTGATTTTTTTTATAATATTTAAAAAAAAATTTTTTTGCCCCTCCTCCACTTTATTTTAATAAATTTTGGCAAATGAGGAACGGCCTTACAAAAAGAATGTTAGAATGTCGTTAGAGATAGACATAAATTTTTATCGTTTTAGCGGAATAAAAGTCAAGATTCACGTAATCTAGGATAAACATTTGATTTGATGATGCAGAACGTAAGTGGTGGTGGGGAATAAAAATGCAGCTTTTCGGATCTTTTTTTTTGTCTATTTCTTTTATCAAGAGAGACACAAATGTTTAGAACATGTGACGACTGTCTTCGTTTCTTCTTTTTTTTTTGGCTTTTGCATTTCTATTGTATTTTTATGTATTTTCTTGTACGTACCGAAGCAACAACCGGAGTCTTGTGTGTGTGTCGATACAGCGGAATGTAGACCTAAAAACATCTGTCGATCGTCCTAATAACGTTAAATTATATTTTTGTTTCTTCTGCTTCTTTTCTCTGTTTTATCGTTGTTTTTTTTTTGTTGTTGTTGTTGTGTATGTGTTTCCTTTTTTTGATCCTCTCTCTCTCGTTCGTTCGTTCATCGTGAATGCATGCTGCTATTTTATTTATTTAAAAATGTTTGTCGTGTGTTATTATGTACTACATTTTGCACCTGGTATGTGTTTAACGCGCATTCTTCAAGAAGACTTACACACATACTAGAAAAAAAAACATTGAATGGCATTTTCAATCATGCTTGAGAGAAAAATTGCGCCAATTGATAGATGAAAGGTGACAGAGACAATTTATTGAACTCGCTCCATGCGGGACGAGCTTAGAGGTAATTGAAACAGAAGTTTTGCGTTCATTGGTGACAGTAATGAGGATCGATTTCTTGTGGATAATCTTCTTTAATACGATTTTTGGATAAAATTTGACCTAAATCTTGCTTTTTAAGATTTTTTATTAACAACGCAAGACGAAAACTCGAAGTTTTTTGAGACAAAAATGTCTTAACTCATTAATTTAAGTAATCTTTATCGATATTTTTGGTCATTTTCGATTTTTCTTCGTCATTTTTTATGCGTTTTATGGGCGTTTAGGGCTCTTTCATTCAAAAAACAACTTAATTTTTGTTCGATAAATATTTAATTTCCCCCTTTTTCTTCGATTCCTTCGAAAAAACATTCTAATCTATCACTTAAATAGTCCATTAATCGAAAGAGCACATGGTATTTCAATTCAATACTACAAATTAAAGTATATTTTCTGTGCCTCGGTATTTGGACAAGAGCCCTAGATACATATTTGTTATTTGCTTAACCCACAAGAACATTCAATCGAATTTACTTGATACATTTTATATCTCTGCTGTTATAATTTTGTGTCTCGCAATTTCTGTCAAACAAATTCTAGGAAAATTTTCCCATTTTTCTTAAATTTTGGTTATTATTTTTTCCCAATTTTTTTTTTTAAATATTAATAATTTTCTATTTTTTCAATTTAAAAATTAAAATAATTAAAAATTTAATGATTAATTTTAATTTAAAAAAAAAATTAGAAAATTTTTAAAAATTAATTATTTTTTTCTTTAAAATATTATTTTTTTTATAATTTTTTAAAATTTAATTTTTTTTTTAAATTATTTTATTTGAAAATCAAAATAATTTTTTGTATATGTTTTTTTCAAACTTTGTTTTTAAAACTTGGTCTTTTAAATTTTTATTAACGTTAAAAATCCAAAAATAAACCATTTTTTTTATTTTTGGGATCTTTGTAAAAATTAAGTGAAATTTATTTTTTTTTGTGCACAAACTTATTTAAATAATTTCGAAATATTTTCTATTGCGAGACACCAAATCTTTACAATGTTGAATAGAAAGTAGGTGACATCATGTGTATTTACGTACGCAAAGTTGACAGGTCAAAAATTATTAAATTTATTCGTAGAAGGATTGAAGCAAAACATGAGAGAAGGATGATTAAAATAAAATTATGAAATGAAAAAAGGGTGACATGCAAAAGAAATTGAATTGCCCTTTTTTCATCATCGTCATCGTTGTCGTCAAAGCTCGTCCGGCTCAATCAAACGGAAATTATGGTAAAGTGTTTTGACTAATTGTAAAAAAGAAAGTTATTTTTTTTTCGGGGAAAATTCGTAAAATGATTATATCGTTATGTAAATATTTACTTGTAACTCCTTTCTGTCGTAATTATGATAGTTGTGGCATTTTGTCATGTCCGTTCGATAGCTCGATAAAAATAATTCAAATAAAATATGTAACCACTTTCCACATCTAATATTCATTTACACGCCACAACACGCACACATATTATCTTCCATACATATTTTTTTTATGATTGATTCGTAGTTATTTATTAGAATATATCTGACGACGATGAACGGACAAGGTGTTTGTAGGCCATAAAAATATGTGTACATTCGTGTTTGTTGCCATGGCATGGAAAAAGTCGACAACAATCGTCATTCATTTGAACATCAATAATTTACACGTGGGACACGACACAGAGTCTGCCGCATATGAGTGGAGCGAGAGACAAATTGCTGTTAAGTAAATTATAATTATCTCCCCCTTTTCGCCTTTAGTGGTGACTATTTTATAACTTTTTTTAAACAGTTTTTTTTTTATTTTTCAAAACTTTAGTTTTTGACAAAATTGAGATAATATTGAGAAAATAATCGTAAGACGAGAGTTTTAAGATAAATATAATGAGAAATTTTTAAAAAATTTTGAAAAAATGTGATTTTTCTCCAATATGCAAGGATATATTGCACGTAATCATGCAAATAGCTGACAAGCCGAATTAAAAAAAAAAAGATTTGAAATACTTTTTCATAAAAAAAAGACAAAACTGAAACAATTTTTGATAATTCACAAATATTTTAGTTATTTTGTAAGCATCAATTGATCTTAGACTTAGGATCAAAAAATTTAAGTTTAAAATTTTTAAAATATTTTTAGGAAGAAAACTTATGTTAATTAAAATACAATTTTAAATACGAGATTTTTAAAAATTGAAATATTCTGATTTTTTTTTTAAATTTCTTAAAAATAAGACAATTTCTTAAAAAGACAAAAAAAATGGTAATTTTTGATAAAATTTTTAATTTTTTTGAACAAAAGGTTCAAAAAAATATTAGCTCGAAAGTGAAGAAATAGTTAAAAAATCAAATTTTAAAGCTCAAAAATCGTAAAAAACTTAAAATCGTTTTTTTTTTCAATTTTTGGCTGTAAAGTATTTATAGTTCAGTTCAAAGTCAGTGAACATCATCGAATAATTTTCGCAACTATCGTCGGTCGTGAACAATATTATGTTGAAGCGCCTTTTACAAGTAAATTGTACTTACATCCTTAATTTCCTTGATTTTGGCTCCAGCTTTTCCAATGACACATCCCGCCAAGCTCTGATGAATCAAAATCCTCAGTTCGTATTCGTCGACATTTCCCTACAAAAGCAAGAAAAAAAAACAGAAATGAAGCAAATTGAAATGATATAATAGTTGTAATTTTTATTATATTCTTTTTTACTTCTACCATATCGAAATAATTGGGTAATTTCATGTGAAGATAATGATCGAGTAATGGTTGTAATGGTTCATCAGTTTATGTGTGTGTGTTCAGTTTGTCGGAACATAACATGTCAATATGTTGTTTCCACTCTGAAGCCCATTTTTTTTTTTGCTGAGACGACAAATAATTACCATATCGGTCTATTTTTTTTCAGAGTTTTCCCTAATGTATCATTATTTTGTCTTTTTTTGTGTTGAACAACAACAGCAACGACTCCCTATGTCCTTTCAATACTTTTTTTTTGTATCATGGGGTATAACTCGCCTACATTAGTGTATTACATTAGAGCTAGTTGTTGTTACTAGACGATGTTTGAGTTTTTTTTTCGTTGTTGTTGTTGTGTAAATATGCACACTCACACAAAACTCGCTCCGAAGAAACAAATAAATATATTTCTGACAAATGAAAAACATCGGAACGAGAGTGTATCGCGTGTTTTTTGTAATTACAATTTAAAATTTCATAAGCTTCGAACAAGAAATGAATGCAATGACGCGGTGCTAACGGCGTCTTTCTGTCTCCATCAATGTTTACATGTGGCGCGAGGCGAGGATATTGGCGTTTACTGCAAGTATAAGTGTTATGGTAAAGTTAATGGATAAGGGATATGTGATTGAATTAGGGTTGAGTAGCTTCAAAAAAATTTTTTTTTCATTGAAAAATTTGAAAATATTTGACATCTTGATGGATGGTATTTAAAAACTTTGATTAATGACAGAGGTTTTTGTACTAAATTTGTTTTAAAGGTTTTGATGAGTTTTTTGGGCTTTCTTGAATTTATTTTTTTAAAGTGATTAAGTTTAATCATTAGAATTTTTCTCCCTTTCTACCCCTTTTGTCGAAAAAAATTACAGAGAAAAATAAAAAAAAATTAAAAAACGAATTTTTTTAAATTAAAAATTCATGAAAAATTTCTTAAATTGATACTAAAATTAAATTAAAATTAAAACTAAAATTAAAATTCTATTAAAAATTTGAATTAATTTTTTTTTTTATAAAAATGCTTTTAGAACAAAAATCAAATAAATCGTTTAAAATTAAAATAATTTTAAAATTAATTTTTTGACATAAACTCGTCAATATTTTACTATTAAATTTTTTTTTTGGTAAAATTAACCAAAAACTACCCAAATCGAATAAATTAGCTTTTAAAACGAACCAAAATGGTCATTCAGTAAATAAAAATCTCCATATTCGTTCATCGATTGGCATTCCTACTAATCAAATTACCCAAAATCGTTCGTAAATTGTCCATAATTTGAATGAATTCCAAGAACGGTAGTCTAAAAAGACACATTAGACTCCCCTTCTTGTGTCATTTTTCCCGACCTTTCCCTATTACTCGATCATTAGTCCGCCATTACCGCTGCAAGCAATAAACTTAATGAGTAAAAAAAGCAATTTACACGAGAACTCACCTTATCAAAATGCTTCATAATATCCTTGATGACATTGCAGCAAGTTTCTAGATTGCCACCGATTGTTACAACACTGTGAATATCGAAATAAGAGAACAAATGAAAAAGAAATTATTATTAAAGCTAAAAAAATGGTTATGCTTAATTTTTTTCGTTACAGAAAAGATTGTTAATATTTTTTTTTTTCGTTAATCTTTTTTCAATTTAGATATTTGTTACACTTATAATACAAAAAAAAAATAGTTGTAAAAAATATTCTAGAAAAAAATCCTTGAGACGCACTAAATTTATTGTCTAATGAACTAGTTTCGTCATACAAAAAAAAAATTATTGGCGCCATTTTTCTATATTTTTTTTTCTTCGCTAAAATAATTGTTGGTCATAAAAGTTTAACCAGCACCATATTTTTTTTAAAAAAGCATTATTAAAAGCTGTGGACGAAGTCATTCACTAGAGGAGATAACTGGATTACGCCAATAAATGTTATGAACTGAGAAACGAAGAGAACAAACTCTCTAATGATGTGTCATTATCAATTACTGGACTATTTCAGTAATACATAATTAAGTATCAATGAACTCGAATCAAAAAGAGATTAACTATGAACTAAAAAATTGAGGATAACAGCTGCTGCAAACGGGAAATGGAAAGAAAACGGAACTCTAGAAGCTCTTTTTTCGTTGTTGTTGTCTCTAAAGTTATTTACGCTAGAGATAAAAAAGTAAATTAACAATTCTAGGTAACGCCCTAACAACAATTAATCAAGTTTTTTAAAGAACTCCTAAGCCTAAACGAGATTTTGGTCGAAAATTCTTAATAATACATTAAGTTTCGAACTTTTATTTTCGGTTTTGTAGTTTCTTGCAAAAAAAAAATTAAAGTAAAAATGAAAAGTAAAAAAAAGATTGTGTTTACCGTTCGGGGCCTTGGCAATCGCCGACATTCACAGAGGCTTTATACTGCACGTGGAGAAATTTTTCACACGAAAATATTTTTGTTGGTTCACAGTTTTGTTTTTTTTTCATGGTGTGTAATTATAAATGTTTATCCCCCCAGAATTTTTGTGCACAATAACACAGAGAATTTTCCAGATTTGCATTTTTTTCAATGTTTCGTAGCATTTCGTGGCGTTTGATTAATTTTTCGTATATTTATCATTTTTGGTGATAATTTTAATTATTTGTTATTTTTTTTTACATATAAAGCCAGGTGGTGTCGGTCGGTATTTAATCGTAGTTTGGTGGTGGTGGTGGTGTATTCAAGGCGTTGGTGGGCATCGATCGATTCAGATGGGCGAGCGAGCGAGCGGGCAGGAACAGTTCAGAGCCAGAGCCAAGTTTTTTTTTTATTTTGAGTTATGAGTTTAAATTTATTTTTTTTTTAATTCGTGTTTGAATCGATGTGGGCAGATTGGCGTCAGATATCAGATGGTGGTCATGGTTAAGAAGATCGGGCATTTTATATTTTTCGATTTTCGATATATGGAATAAAAATGGGAAAGAGAAGAAGAATGAGAAAATTGTTTGGTTAAAGATTTTTGTTTCTTTCGATCAGAATATTTTTTTTTTGTACAAGAAAGAACAAAAAAAGTACACAAAAAAAATAATAATTCAAAAATAAATTTTTCAATATTATTACATAATAATTAGTAGTCATCTTCCTTTGGCAAAAGTAACAGAAAAATGACAAAAATTTATGATTTTGTTCCGAAATGAAAAATTTTAGACATTCACGCTTTTTTGCACGATACAAAAAAAAATTCAATATTTACATACAAAAAGAGTTGAAAGAAAACCATGCACGTCAATCCTCTTTCATCGTGTAGCAGCATGTCAAAAAGATGTTTAGTATACAAAAGCGGTTAGACGCAAAATTTGTTTTTGATTTTTAGTTGAAAGCGTTTGCATGTAGTGAGTAAAAAGCGTGAATGTATAAAATTCATTAATTTAGCGTTGTATACTGGGATTAGTAATGCAGCACACAAAGGAAGCAATTTTTGCTTAATTGTGTTTTGTTTTTGCGAAATTTATTTTATATTATTTAACAAAGAAAATGACTGAAAAATTGATAGGGATTGGCAATGACACCTACCTCGTTACGCAATTTTTGGATGTTTTGGCCGCCTTTGCCGATGACAGCACCAGCGAACTGTGGAAAAATCAAATTTTTATTAGAATTTTGTTGGAAATTTTAAATTTTTTGTCGATTTAAATGAAACTCAAAAATTAGGTTAAAATAAAAATTTAATCAGCTAAAAATTAAAAAAATATATTTTTAATAAAATTTTTGAAAATAGGTTTACTAAAAATATTTTTAGAGAAGGAAAAACGATTTTTAATACAAAAATTATAATTTTTTGTTTGAAAATTTCTTGAAAAATTTGTGAAATTTAAAAAACTTTTGAATTTTTAAATAATTTTTACTAGAACTAGATAGTTTTTTCTTCTTTTAAAAACTAATTTTTCTTCTTTAAAAATATATTTTTTTAGTTATTTTTCAAAAATTTATTTAAAAAAATTTTTATGGTTTTTTTTTTTTAATTTTTAACTTAAAATTAATGAAAAATTTTAAAAATCAATTTTAAAGTAGCAAATATCAACTAAAAACAACAAATAATATTGTCAAAAAATATTCTTAATCTTCTTACATATTTTATGAAAATATTTTTTAATTTTTTTTTGTTTTGTAAGAAAAAAAATATTTAAATAAATTTGAACACCTTATTGGGTTAATTTTTTTTTTCAAAGATGTTCAAAGAAATTTCAAAACAAAAAAAAATTATTTGCCAAAAAATTTCAAATTTTAATTATTAAGTTTCATTTCAAACGATTTTAATTAATTTTAATTTTTTTTTTTTGTAGGAAAAAAAACTTTTTCTGCAAAAACTCACTTTGCTCGGAATCAACAAACGAATTTCCTCATCTGTGTCACGTCGAATACGTTTCGCTGGACGATCATTTCCGTTATCTTGATTTTCTTCGCTGCCATTGCCACTGTCTTGGCCGCCACTTTGATCCTGTTGCTGCTGCTGCTGCTGTTGTTGTTGTTGCTGTTGCTCATTTTCTTGTTGTTGCTGCTGCGAATCTTGATTCTGATCTTGACCGTTTCCATTGCCGCCTCCATTTTGATAGTCCTGGGAATTGTTGTCTTGGTTCCCGGGATCATCCTCATTGTCGCGTTTCATCTTGATAAGTTTTTGTGTTTTTGGTTCTGCAATAAGAGAGAAAAAAAGTTGCCGCGCATTAATATGAGAAACTGACTATGTCGTCTTGCAAGAAATCAAGTACTGACATCAATTGTTCGAATTGAGATAAAGTTGTTGTTGTTGTTGTTGACGAGGTGATGTGTGGAGTAGGTACATAAACGCAAGTATCAACATTAGAAATCGACAAATGGAATGACACCCACTTGAGTTGCGATTGAAATTGGAATGTAATAAAGTTTTTACTCACTCGAAATTTATTAAAGTAGATGATTTACATCGAAAAAACACATACACGACACTTTTAATGGGTAATAATAAGCCCGTAATTATTTTTTGTTCGTTATAAAATGCAACATCTGCCTACTAATTGTATGGGAAGTGTACTTTTTATTTTTCGTCGATGTCGTTGCTGCTGCTAGTACTTCAAATTAAAACAATTCTAAAAATTCACGCAGGTGTGGATGATGGCAAGTAGAAGGGATAACCGGTTAAAAACGTACGCCGAACAAAGAATCAATGAATGAATGGCAAAATAGCACGATTCCGACTGTCTTTTGAACAACCACGGTAATTAAGTCACTAACTAGGGTAGATGGCAAAAAAGGCTTTAATTAGCAAGCAAGTAAGTAGCAGTTGTTGATCGACAATGACTGTCATTGCATAATAATAAAGTTGTAGGGTACCGATAGAATCGCCTCCTACGAAGTCGTTGGACGTCCCAAAAATGCATTTTTTTCGTCGCCGCCAAACAAATAATGCACAACAAAAAATCAATCAATCACAACAAGTTTCCTTTTATGCACGAGCTTTAATTTTTACCAGTCAAACGGTACCGATCTGTTTTTAAAAATATGTAAATTTATGCAATTAAAACTTCACCTGCTGGCACACTTGGTCGTAGTTAGTGCAGTAAAAAACTTTTTTTTTGACTCGTTTCTAAATAACTTATCGACACTTGAACTTAGAAGTTGACATAACGAAAACACGTTCGCGACTACCAAAATTAATGTGTTTGCCAAACGCGAAATTCTCGAGAGACCGATCTTATCACACATTAATATACTTGAAAAAATACAGTTAGCCGTTAGGTGTACGCATCACGAAATCATCGCGTTGTCTTGTAATAATAAATTTTAAAAATATTATGAAAGTCGTCGGGAATTGTGGATGTTAGCGCGTTTTTTTATTATTTTTTGTGATTAAAGTTTTTTTATTAAGATTTTTTCTTATTTTTTTTAAATAAAATTAATTGTTTTAAATAATTATTTAAAATTTTTAAACAATATTTTGAACATTTTTTCTAATCTAGAAAATTTTGAAATTCAAAATCTCGGAAAATTTTCATTAATTTCGGTGAGAAAAAAATAGTTTTATCAAAAAAAAAAAAAAAATTGAAAGTTCTACAATTTTTTAATAAAATTTCAAAAAAATTAATATTTTAACGAAAAATTCTAAACTTTGACTAGGTATTTTACTTTGAGAAATGGAAAACTCCGGAAAAACAATTTTTTTAGATCCGCATTTGAGCATAATTATCAAAAATTAAATAAAATTTATTAAATATTTTTTTTAAAAAAATTATTTTATTTTATTAAATTTTTAAAATCAAATTTGAAGACAAGTCTAGTAATTATTATTTTAACTTCAGTTCTTCTTCTTTTTGTGCCGAAATTTTAATAAACATTTTTTTATTTTAGAAAGTTTAGATCATTTTTGCATGATTTTTAATAAAAAAATTACTTTTTAACTTATTTTTAGAATTTTCTTAAATTAAATTTTTTTTTTTAGAAAAAAACTTTACATTTTCGGATTTTTTCCCTAATTTCACTTAATTTCGGACAGACCACTTGAAATTTTTTTTCGTAATTTTTTTTTTGACATGCGATAAAAAAATACGAAAGAAAAAACTTGTCCACAAGTCAAATAGATCAAAGTAAGCGCATTTCATGTTATTAATTTAACGAACAAAATCCGCACAAAAAATCAAATCATCCGCACAGAAGACATTCAAAAACGAAATTATTTCGAAATGCACTCAAACAAGACTCCTAAACAGGTGACAGCAATAATCGAATGTCTTGACCAATAATATTTTTATAATTTTTTGCGCTAAAAACGTTTAAGAAAACAACAAAAAAAAATAAATAAATTCCGTCATTTTAAAATAATTACTGACCTGTATCGCCATAGCAAAACAATCGTTGCGTGAATTCACAAGTTTTTTTTCGTTCAAGAAAAATATTTTTAGATTATTAGACGGGAGAAGGGAGATGACGCGATCTCTCGCCAGTCGTCCAGCATATTAATAAAAATTTAGAGTGATTTTTTGTGCCGCATCTTTTTGTCTTCTTATAAATCATGTTTGTTAGTTTTTTTTTTGTTGGTTTCTACACTTGTCTCTGTTTATCACAAACACTTTTTTTTTGTTTAAAGAAAATTCTAATTTTAAAATTTATTTATTTATTTTTATTGGCCGGAAGGAACAAATGATTCCTAATGAGACTTGTGATCGACTGACGTAAAATTGATAATGGAGCGTCGTTTATTAACGAATTTTTCAGTCGTACAGGATGTCGAGGCATATGGAAAATTGTCCGGCTCGTGTGTGACTTTTATGGTGGGGAGTCAGGACATGCCGCGCCAGCATCGACAGAAACTCTGTTTTGAAATACTCATTAGTGGCATGAATTTTTATAGACACGCGGACTTTTTTTTATTGTATTCTAAATATCTATTGGGTCGTATTGAAACAATTGGAAGACGATCTAAAACCCATTATTATTATGTTTGTGGTTCGTGCAAAGAGACCTGCAACTACAACACGTTCTTCATGGGGATTGGCTATCCAACAATTTTTTTTTGTGTTCGCATGTGATAATGCCACTGTGGAAAGTCAATCAATCGGAAGTGTGTGTGTGTGGCACGGGCTATGAAAAGGGGAGATTAGGAAAAGTACAAGTGTCATCAATTAATTAACAAACAGTTGTTTGTTGTAAAAGTTTCTCCTGTACAAGGATAACTTTTTTTGTAAGAAAAAGATCTTTAAGAAGAAATACAAGATGTGAATGACAGGTGTGAATTCTTTCATGTAATTACCCCAATTATGAACTTTTTTAGGAAACAAACTTGTACGATGCACATAAAACAAGTGCAGCTTGAAAAATTATATAATTTTCGAGCTCAGAATTTCAACAATTTTTTTTTAGTATTTTTAAAGAAGTTCAATATTCATAATTTTTCAATTATTTTGAATTACATTAAAATTTTTAATAAAAAAATATAACTAAATAAATAAATTTAAGAAATTTCAAAAAGCAAGAAAATTTTTTAACTTTTTAAAGTTTAATCAGAATTTGCCCTTCTCCGATTTTGTCAAAAAAAAAAAAATTCAATTCAAAACAATTCAAGTCGCATCAGTCTTATCCATTATTTACGATGAAAAAGCCATTGGTAGATGACCGCCGCGATAAAAACTCATCTTTTTGTCTTCATCTTAATGGATCTTTCTTAATTCTAACAGTACAGATTTCTTAAAATTACAGTCAGATATTTCATTTGTGTACAAGCTACTAAAACGGTTAAAGGACAAAGCACATCTATAAAAAAAATTAGATCTAGCCAACTCATTCTCGCAATGCTTCAGCTCAAAAAAGCGCTCGAATCTCAAAATTTTATCGATATTTTGTACTTTTCAAATTTTAAGAACGGTAAAAAAAGCAATTTTGCATTAAAATTATATGAAATGAACTAATTTGCTTCAGAAACTAGAAATCTTTAGAAATTTAGATGAAAAAAAAAACTATTCATGTGACTAAATTTTTTATTGTTTCTTAAAATTCAGAAAATTTTAATTAAATTTGAAGTCAAATTTGAAAATAACAAAATCTAAAATTATTTTCTTGTTTTACTTTGCCATTTATATATAAATAATGATTTAAAATTACATAAAAAATTTTCCCGCTTTCGTTAGACGATCTCAGGATTGACGGAAAATCTAAAATTATTTTATTTTAAATAGAATGAAAAAAGACAAGAAGGTATTTTAACCTAAAAAAGCTCAATTTTAATTTAAAAAAAAAATGTAACGCCTGGTACTTTTCTAAAAATATCAATCATTTAGTTGTATTCAAATTTTCAAACTAAAATTCTTTCAAAAAACGGCGATTCGAGTCTCTTTGAAACGTTTTCAACCTCATTTGAAATGCATGTCCTAATGACATGTTACACGCATTTTCCTTGTAAAAAATTTACATGTCCATCGTTGGCTTCGTCCCCTATCTGTCTATGCCATATCCGATGTCCTACTTTTTCAGCGTGTTTTAAAAAACAATCATATAATTTAAATTTTAAATTGAATTGCCTGACGTGGCCGAACGAGAATCCACTTTGGAGAGGAGCTCATCCAAGATCACATGTTACATTTCCCATATTAATGATTTACCGGGCCGATAGCATTTATTTTCCTCCGAATCATTTTACTTCACAGGAAAACTAGTTTAAAACTTATTCAAATGAATAATTGAATATGGAGAATTTTCTACACAAAGTTACCGGAGACAATGCTAGGCAATGAGACCACATGAAAGTTGTCGTAAGATTTTGATTGTTTGTGACAAGGACTCACTGCCGATTCTCGGACCAAACCACAACAAAGTGTCGCATAGCAACTACGGGGCAGCGCATCTTTTGTGTGACATGAAAAGTCATTTTGTCTCTTTCGCTGTAAAATTGTTGTTTTTTTTTCGATGTAATAATGAGTAGTTTACATTAATTTCACATAAAAGTCACCCTTGTCTGATGAAAAAAAAAAATAAAAAAAAATGCAACGCACTCTTCAATTAAACCACAAAATCGACAAATAGAGCACAAGGATGGAGAGCTATAATTTTCCACACGCATACACACAAAACACATGCCGACCACCAACGCTCGCCGTTACCGGTCAATATTGTGCATTTTATGTTGGCTTATGACAAAAAAACACGATGGTTTCAGTGACATTAATAAATTACAAATTTCTGTAAATTTTATTTTTGTTTGAAAATTTCCAAGGTTTTATTTTTTTCTACTATAGAATTTAAAGCTTTTTCGAGGTTCTCAATTTTTTCTAATTTTCGTGAATATTTTATATAAAAAATTATTTTTATATGATTTTTTTCAAAGTTTGTAATTTTTTTCTAATTTCGGTAATTTTTTATATAAATTTTTAAACAATTTTTTATTATTTTATAGAATAATTTTTAAATTCTATTTCATAAAATTTTCAAAGTTATTTTTTCATTTTTGTAATTTGTTTTTTGATGTTTTATTTTTTTCTCTGGAATTATTTTTTTTTTTAATTTCAATATTTTCGTTTTTATTTTAAGATCATAAAACACCCAATTCTTTTAAACACTCCGCCTCTGCTCTAGAATTAAGCATTAAAAGAAACTCAAGAAAACACAAAACTCATCAAATATTGAACACTTGATGTCCTTTGAAGTAAAAACTCTACAATTTCCATAAATACGAAACAGAAAAAAAAGTTTCCAGCGAATATTTTAAAACATTTATTAGCTAGGCAATCATTATTTATTGCGTTTTCCTTATATACATATTCACATTAAACGGATCAGTCGATATTCGATAGATGTGAGAATGGGCACATGTTTTGTGATAGAGCATTTTTTTCGAATTCGAACCTATTTAATTCGACATATAAAACGATTAAAAATTCAAATTAAGGCTCTTTTTCTAGAAAATTATTAGAATTGCAATTTTGAGCCAATCAGCGAGATTCTCACGTTATTAGATATGTTCTAAAATATTGATTGAATTTTTAATGTTGAGAAATTTTGTGGAACAGGTAAAAGGGGTAAAAGTTTTTTTTTCATCGGTAATTTATTAGATAATGTGGGATATTTATTAAAATAAAACTTTTTATTAAAAAAAAGTTTAATGATTTTTTCTGGCATTTAATTAGTTTTGAGGTATTTATTAATAATTTTGTGGTTATCCGAGTCGATGGGGTAAGTTGCAAATGAAAGGGATCGATCGCGGTTTTTGAATTTTTTTATTCGTTGAAGAGGGAATTTTGTGATGGATCAGTGGTTTATGGGTATTGACAAGGACATTTAGTGGAATAAGACATTTAGTACGAAGAACAAACAAAGGAGAAACCATAATTTGAATTTCTTGGAAAAATAAATAGACGAGGAATTGACCAGTAGTTTATTACAATATTGACAATTTTCATTCATTTCAATGGTTTAACATTAATTTAATGATAAAATTTAAAATCATTTAAATTTCTGATGAAAATTTACTTCTTAGAAAGTCTGTTTCTCAGGAAGGCTTTGATATTCTGTAAATTATTTGCAAAATAAAGTATGAAATTTTATATATTTAATTTTCTAATGAAGAGTTTTAGGTTTGAAGATGATTATTATCACTTTTGTCGAAAATAAATTACACAAATTAAATTAAATCTTAGACCCGAAATCAAAATTATAATGGGACAGAACCAAAGTTTTTTTTTGTTTATCAAATAATATATTTTTTTAAATAGATTTAAAAAATTGTTAAGCTGGTAACTCGTTTATTTATAAAAAATTTCCTTGTAATTTTTTTTTATAAATTTAAAAAAAAAATATTTTTGTTTTTCTTTACGAATTTTTTCAAATTTAGAACATTTTTAAAGTTCTTCAAAGCAACCTGAATTTTTATTAGGTAGCAAATCATGATTTTATTAAAAATGTAATTATTTAAAATTTAAAAAATATTTACAAAAAAAAATTTTTAAAAAATTAGATTTTTTCGAATTTTTAAATTAAAATAATTAATTCCAAAGATTTTTTTAAAATTTTAAAAACCATTTATGGTTTTTTACTTTTTTATTTTTATTTCATTAAAATTAATAGCCAAATTTTCGTT
Source organism: Culicoides brevitarsis (assembly GCF_036172545.1). Taxonomy (NCBI): domain Eukaryota; kingdom Metazoa; phylum Arthropoda; class Insecta; order Diptera; family Ceratopogonidae; genus Culicoides; species Culicoides brevitarsis. The sequence continues at coordinate 24,590,286 of NC_087086.1, read as the reverse complement.
TTGGCATTAAAAGCAAAATCACCGTTATGCCTTTAATTTTCCATTTATTTTTTTTTTAATTTCTTGAAAATTAATGAAATTTTCGTTAATTGGCATTAAACAAAAACGTCGAAATAAATTTTGAGGGATAATCTTATTAAATTTTTACGACTTAAATTATTACGATTAAAATAGTGCCTAATTTTTGCTTTTTTTTTGCAATTTCAAAAAAGAACTAAAAAAAAATTTAAAGAATTTTAAAAATTCAAAATGTTTAAAGTCAAATTTTTCATCACAAATCAAAATATTATCAACCATCAAATTTCCCCAATATTCATTCAAGGAACTAAGTTCACCGACCTGACAAGGATCCAACATTTTTATTTTTTGTCATCGAACAAATCAGTCAATGAGTTACAACCGACGTTCATTGTCTCAAATTTCCCACGAAAAAACTGTGACTCACTGCAAAACCCATTGGTAAAGTCGCATCATTAATCTTCCGTTTGCCAACTTGTCACTTCCATTTAACCCATCACATTGCACCGAAAAAGAGATCATTGTCCCGAAAAAAAAACTGCTTATATCATTGTTATAAATTTCCACCACATTTTTCCATTTGCTGCTCTTGCTTGGTGCACACAGCAAAAAATTCCACAAACGATACGATCAGAAAATCGATTTTTCCATGGCACACACATGTGTGCGCCGTATGTCGCGTAAATAAAAAAAAAGCGACACGACGTCGATTAATAAGCTAGAATTGGAGCAATGAAAGATTAGAGGCACACTTGTGTTTACACTGGCACAGCTTTAAATCGAACCAAAACACGTCTTTAATGATATTTTGTTTTGATTCGTCTGATTCGTCCGAACGATGATGCCAGCAATAAAAATTACTCAAACAACAGTTATTGTCCGTTAATGCTAGAAGATGAATGAAAAAAAGTGAGCATTATGGACTGCGAATCCGATTTGAATTGATGCGAAACACCTACGCGCGCATTTCCATATACGCAAAAATCGGCAATTTACATTCTACGCTTCGCTTTGTTTGTTTATTTAACGGTATTTGTTGTGGATGTTGTGGCGGAATAGCTGTCTCCTCGTATTTTTTTTCGTCGCTGCGAGGACATTTCTCCAGACACTCGAGCGCTGCATCTACAGAAACGGCGTACAGCTCTCCTTTTTTTTTGCACACACACAAAAAATCTCCATCATCCCAGACAAAAAAAGCTTGAGACGCAATTTCGAGGCACTTTGTCGTCAATTGGGGCCGTGCAAACAAACGTTATCGCCGCCTTAGCATCAATTCTCACAAATGCACTAATCACCCGTCTGTGTACTTGATTTCTTGTCCAAATATTTGCATTTTATCAATTTTTTTTCGGACAATGTGAAAAATGGCGTGCCTATGCCGGATAATTTTCCGCGTCAATTTTGCGTTTTTTACCACAATTATCCGCTTTTCTAGCAGCATCACCGGTTGCCGGACTTTGTGTCGCAACAAATTCAAGGAAAATTTGGCTTTTACTTACCCGTTAAACTAATTTTTGGGGGATTTATTTCATTGATGGAGCGTTGCTTGCTTTTATTCGTTTTTGAAACTATCCGGAGCTGGGAAATTTTTATGGAAGTTGCCTTGTTGCTGATTCAACTTGTCGAAAAATAATTTTGAATTAGCAAAGGCAAACGAAAATCGGTCGAGGGAAAAATTTTAGAGGAATTAAAGAGCAATTTCCGTGAAAAGTAAGACGAAAAGTAGAGAAAAAAGTTTAAAAATGTCATCGCCAGGTCCTCGTTCGCCTGAACTCACAGACAAAAGTCGCAAATACGACCGACAAATCAGGTAAAAATCCGAATTTTTGTCTTCGTCCTTTGTCGTCGTTCATTTTTTTTTTGTTGTTTTTTCCAGATTATGGGGTGAACACGGGCAAAGTCAGTTGGAAACGGCGCAAGTTTGTCTCATAAATGCCACAGCCTTGGGAGCGGAGATTATGAAGGGACTCGTTTTGCCCGGCATCGGCGGTTTCATGATCGTAGACGACTCGCTCGTGACCGAAGCGGATCTCGATAGCAATTTTTTCCTCGATGCCTCGTCCCTGGGCAAGGCTCGTGCCAAGTGCTGTGCCACAATGTTGCAGGAAATGAACACGGATGTCAACGGGGACTACGTTGACGAAAGCATTGACCACATTTTACAAGTAAATCCGGAATTTTTCAAAAATTACGACGTCGTTGTCGCTACAAGTCTCGATGAACGTTCGATCGTGACGCTGTCAAATCTGTTGTGGGACTTGAACATTCCGCTGGTGATTTGTCGTTCCGTGGGATTTTTGGGCAGTGTGCGGGTGCAAGTGAAGGAACATTGTGTCATCGAAACGCATCCGGATAACCGGCAGAGCGATTTGCGACTCGAACAGCCGTTTGCCTCGTTAAAGGAACACATTGACAACACAACGCTCTCCCCAAAAGTGCCCTGGCTCATTGTCATGTACAAATATCTGCAGCAATATGTCGCCGAAAACAATGGACAAGTACCGTCAACGTATCGGGAAAAAATTAAGTTGCGCGACATGATCCGTGCTGGCATGACAGCGGACGAGGAGAATTACGAAGAAGCGATTAAAGCGGTAAATTCGAGTTTTGGCGGCGGACATCTCACAACCGGCATCAAAGCCATCATGAATGACGAGAGTTGCATAAATCTCAATAAGCAAAGCACGCCTTTTTGGATTCTCGTGCGTGCCGTGAAGGATTTCGTGGAGACTGAGGGCAAAGGATGGCTCCCCCTGCCTGGCGTAATACCTGACATGACAGCAGATACCGCTTCTTACATAAATTTGCAGAATATTTATCGGGCCCAAGCCTTGCATGATGCAGATATCGTTCATCGACGTGCCCAGCAGCTGCTAAAAGAGCTCGACAAACCAAGTGATACCATTACGGAGAAGGATGTGAAGCTCTTTTGTCGCGAGGCGGCGAATTTGGCGGTGATTCGTGGCACCAAAATCGCAGACGAGTACGAAAAAGGGTACAAGGCGACAAGTATTGCACGCGGACTTGAGACGCCAAACACCTTGGTGGAGCATTACGTGATTTTGCGTGCGATGGAAAAGTTTAAGACGGAATATGGGTCGACGCCGGGCCAAACGGAAGTCGAAACAGATACGGCGCGCATCAAGGGGATTGCGTGTCGATTGCTCAACGAGTGGGGGGTTTCCGCGCAGATAAGTGACGACTTGGCACACGAACTTTGCCGGTATGGCGGACATGAGGTACACAGTATCTCGGCATATGTGGGCGGATGTGTGGCACACGAACTGATTAAACTGATCACGAAGCAGTACAAGCCGATTAATAATACTTTCATTTATAACGCAATTACATCCGAAACTGATGTTTATCAGTTCTAAGAGTGATGTACTAAATATTTTTTTTCCTTTTTTTTTTGAACGATGTTGATGAATAAATCTATAGGTATAAAAAAAAAATTAAAAAGTGAAATTTTTTTTAACAAAATAACTCAAAATTCGAAAAAAAATCGAACTAAGTCAATTATTTTGAAAATTTTTGATGCGTGTCTGAAATAGCTAAGAGAAGGTTTTGGATAATAGGAATAAAAAATTACCTAAATTAGGTAATAAAAAACATCATAAGGCAAGTGCAATTTAAAAAAATATATTTTTCTGTAATTAAAGTTACCTACCTAAACTTTCTGAAAATCCGTGGTCGTTTTTAGATTTTTTTTCGTTAAAAATTAATGATGAACTATCTAAAAAAGGCTAAAAATTGTTAAAAAAATTAAGATTTTCGTTATATTTTTAAGTTAGGCCGCTCCAAATAAAAGTCAATAGTTTTGTCCGATGCCCCATTTTAAATTCGAAAATCCAATGGGGCAAAATAAAAAAAAAGTTGAAAATTTTTATTAAAAATGATCGTTTTTTGTGTATTTTCATGATTTTTTTTTTAAATTTTCAAGAAAAATATAATTTTTTGTGATTTTTGCACTCAAAACCGTAGGTATTTCGACAAGAAATTTTATTTAGAAAATAATTTTCATGAAAATTATTAAATTCTTTTCAAAAAAAAATTTGACAGTTATTTTTTTGATTAAAATTGTTTTAAACAAAATTATAATACACAAATATCAATGTAAAAAACTCAAAACAACAATAATAATATTTATAAAAGATTAAAAAATTTTTTAAAAAATTTGCATTTTGTATGAAAAAAAGTAGGTATTTCAAAATTTTTTATTTTTTTTGCCTCACCTTAATTTTGGACAAAACTATTGAGTTGCTTTTGGAGCGGCCTAAAATATATTTTTAAATTAAATAAATAATTTTACAAAATTTTATAAAAAAAAAATAAATTAAAGTTAAGATAATTAGAAAAAAATTCAAAAATTTTTGAATTTCAAAAAATATAAAAAAATTGCAATGTTCAAAATGAGGAGTAAAACAATGTGCAACATTTTTGTGCGTTAAAATAAAAATGTTTTGAATATTTTTTGACACCAACGTTTGTTTACATATTTTGAGTGTTATGAAATTGCCGGCTTTTCTAGCGAATTTTTGAAAAAAAAACTTTAAGAACAATTATTATTGAAAAACGAATATTTAAAGCTTTTGAATATTCGAAGACTAAAAAAATAAAATAAAATATTCGAAAAAAAAAAATATAAAATTAAAGAAAATAAATAAGGTAGACAAAAACTTGTTGTTGCAAATTATAAATAAAATAACAAAAAAAAATTTTTTTTCCTTAGATTTTTCACAATTTACCTTGCAAACTTGAGAAAATTTGTGAAAATGATGATGGATGGTAAGTTGAAAACTTACTAACTTGAAAGTAACTTGAAATTTTCCAAATTTTTAAACGAAAAAAATTTTCAGATGACAGAACATCCAATAGGTTCGAAGTTTTGAACGAAGATTGCCTGCGAAACATTTTAATGTTCTTCCATCCACACGAACTCTTGCCGCTTCTAAAAGTTCCTTATCTGGGCGCTGTGACAAACGAGTTGCGACAAAAATATCACAACTTTAATTTTGTCCATAAAATTGACGACGTCAAATGGGATCTGGAAAGTTTTAGAGATGCACTAACGTTCATGGGACCAAATTTAAAATCTGTTACATTGGATTCGGCAAGACTGTTTTGCATGTCACACGCTGTAGCATTTCATCTTTTGCACGAATTGTGCCCAAAATTGGAATCGTTGGAATTGATGAATTTTTCAATTGAATTTTTGCAAACCAGATTTGAATTTTCCCGCATGACAAAGAACTTGAAAAGCATTTCATTGATTTATGGCAAATATTGTGACGATATAGGCAGGTGTTTGGGCAATTCAAGCCAACTTGAAAGTTTTTCGATCAAAAATTGCGAAATAGACGACAAATTTTTCAACTATTTTAAGAATTTGAAGTCGATAAGTTTAGTTCGACTTGATAATCTTCGAATGGAAGATTTTAAAAAGATATTGGAGCAAAACTTGACACTAAAAAAAATTGAATGCCTTCAAAAAGGTTGCATTAAAAACGACACCATAAATTTTATCGTAGAAAACTTTTCAAATGTTGAAGATTTAAGTTTTCTGTTAAGTTTTCAGCTTTATTCTGAAATAATTGTCGATCGTCTTGGCGAATTACCAAACTTAAAGAGATTATATCTTGATTTCATAATGGTTCAACATTTAACTGATTCAACAAATATTTTGTCTTTGTCAAAGAAATTAAGAGAAAAAAACAAAATTGAAGAATTGTATTTGATGAACTTTAATTTGTCTGAAGAAATAGATTCGTTATCAAAGTTAACAAGTTTGAAGATTTTAGAGATAAATTACATTTCGTCAAACATTGATCTCAAAAAATTACAAAATTTACAACAGTTAGAATGTGCTGCTTTTACTAATGCAAATTTTTCATCAAGTGCACTTTTGGAATTTATCACGAAAATGCAAAATTTAAAGAAAATCGATATTCCATTATTTCACATTCACGAAAATTTTGAATTTCTCGAAAGACTCATAGTGCGCCTTGAAGCATTTAAACGTCCAAAGCTTGAAATTGGAACTTATTTTTATGAAGAATTGGTTACCAAGCCAGAGTTCCGGAAATTGTTAGAAGAAAATCGTCATATTTTGTCTTTTCATAAATAATAAATAATATTGAAGTTGATAATTGAGTTATTTTTGTAGCAAATTTAAAATTAAACGAAAAAAAATTTATAATAAATAAATTCTTATAGAACAAAATAAATTTATTTTTATGTTTTTAATAATTTTCATTTTTTGTAATTTTTGCATTGAAAATCGTAATTTGATATGAGTTTCCTGCTCTAAAATTTTTTTCAAATTAATAAAAATAAAAATGATTTAAAAAATTAATTAAAAAAAAATTAATTAATTTAAAAAATTAAAAATAAATAACTTCTAATTTAAATGATTTAAAAAATTAATTAAAAAAAAATTAATTAATTTAAAAAATTTAAAATAAATAACTTCTAATTGTTTTGTAAACTATTAATTATTAATTTTATTAAAATAATATTTTGTTTTTAATTTTTAACCTTAAATCTCATAGAAGATAAAATTATAAAAAAATATAAATAATTAAAATTAAAAAAAAATAAAATAAATTATTTTTAATTTAAATTTATTTTTTAAAAAATTTTTTGAGCATTATGAATATTTTAGTTGTTTTTTTAGATTTGATAATTTAAAATTTATCTTAAAGTATTTCATGTTAAAAATTTATCAAAAAAAAGTTTATAAAAAAACTGTCAAAAAATTTTGAAAAATAATTTTTTTAAAAAATTTTTAGAGAAGAAAATTCATATTAAATTTCGATTTTCAAAAAAAATAAAAAAAATTGAATTTATTTAAAAAATTTTTTCAAATTTTCTTAAAAAACTTTGGAAAAGTAGCATAATTTGGAGCGAATTTCCTTTAAAATTGCATCGTTTAAAAATTTTCAGGGTTTCTATTTTAAATAAAACAACTCCATAGGTAAAACGAAGCTTACGGGTAACTTCACAAGATCGAAATAAAACACAATCAGTTAAACAACATACGAAGTTTCATCAAATTTATTTCACAGATAGTCTCTTTCTCTATGTTTTAATTTTTTTAGGGTTCAACAATCGAATTACAATTCTTTTTTAAATTTTTGCTTAGCTAATAATAAGTAATTATTTTCACATTTCTTGGTCTATCATCAAAAAATTATTATTATTTTTTTTTTAATTTTAATATTATTTCAAAACATCGAATATACGAATCTACTATTCTTGCTTCTTTAACAATTTGACAAAATATATTTAATATTAATTAATTAATTAAGAATAGCAATTAGGATCAAAAAGTGTCATAAAGTCTATTTTGGATTGGATCATGTCATCAGCAGGAAATGTCTGGATATCTTGGGATATCTGGCGTGCCTCTGGATTTTAGAGCGGGATTGGCTAGAACAGGAACGAATTTCCTGTCGTGCGTTGTGTGTCAAAGAATACATTTTCAGGTTAGAGCTAGGCTTAAAACTAAATGCAAGATAAAATTAGAGATAAAATTAGATTCGACGAAGATTTTGTCGATAAAAAAAATATTAATTTTACGGACAAGATCTTTGAAGTATATCGTTTAAGTATCGACATTGAGATCCTCGTCGCGCGGTGTCTTCCCCTCGGAAATCTCATTGTTCGTGAGTTTCCGCAGGAGAATCATGGGCTGTTTTATCGTTATGCTAAGCGACCGATATTTACCGTTTAAATTCGCTGCGGCGCTGTTGTTGATGGCAATTAGTTCACTTGGCGGCGACGGCGGCAGCTCGTCCATGAACGCATCGGGATCACAGTCTTCCAGAAGGGGACCGGTAAATGTCTTCGTCGCATCTGCCTTGCTCTTCTTTGGTGGCAACTCTTCTTTGGTGCTCGTCGTCGTATTTGTCTCGATGACTTGCAATGGCGCGAGAACGGTTTTCGATTTGCGGCCACGCTTCTTCGGAGCGGGAATTTCGTCGTCATTTTGTTCGGGTTTCTCGACTATTTCGGCGACGGGAGCAATTTCATCGACAATTGGCGAACTAACTGCCAAACCATTCGACATGATTGGAGAAATTTGAGATTTTGGGCGGCGTCCACGTTTACGGATCACTTGTTCCGGCGGCGGCGGTGTTTCCGCAACGACGTTCGTGGGACCGGCAAGTGGTTCTGGAGGTAAGATTGGTTGTTGTACGATCGCAGCAGCTTTTGCTTGACGTCCACGACGCTTTTTTGGAATGTCCGTTGTTTGTTTGTCATCGGCGCCGTGCGAATATGTCTCAAATTCGTCGGGCAAAAATTTCTTCGGCGGCTTGATTTGGCGTTTTCCGCGAGTTGAGGCGGGAAATTCGACGAGGGGCGGTGCGGGAACGACCAAAGGTGCTTTTTGGACAAATTCCTCGTCATTCGTTTGCAAAAGTGGTCCATTGATGATTGCCAGTGGATCGTTTTCGTCGAGCAACATACCGAAACTGTTTGTGCTTTTGTAGAGATTCTCGTTGGGATCCTCGGTGCGCACCGAATTCTCTTGAATTTGCTTTTGAACTTCGTTCGCCAGGGATTTCGAGCTTTGTTTTTGCACAGCTGCATCAGCTTCCATTTGTTTCTTGCTCCTTCTGCCGCGTTTGCGGGTCTGCTGCGCTGGAGGTGGTGCCGGTTCCGATGGTTCAACGATGGGCGAGTCTGTGTGCGACGACGTATCGACATTTTGTCGCTTTCGACCGCGTTTCGACGGTGAAACGTCGGGCGATGACATCGAAGACGCCGCGTTGTCTGTTGATAAGAGCTCGGACAAAAGTGTCGACATGGCAAGAGATTGCGATAACGTTTTGACATTTTGCTGCATGAACTTTTTTGCCAGTTTTTTGTGGTTTTCCGGCACTTGGATCGAATTATCCTCGAATTCTTTCGTGATATCGATCAATTTGTCGAGGGCCTTCATGTATCTGTCGAAATATCCGTCGTCGCTGCGTGTTGGCTCCTCCGGTTGGCTCGTGGAGGACGGTTGTTGTGCCAACATTGCCTCATCAACGCTGTTTTTCTTCGATGTCGTTGACGAGGCGTCGTGTTCCGAGTCCCAAAACTTGAAAACGGTCGAACTCAAGCCCAGCGTAATTTTGTCATTGTGCTCCAACTTGATATTTTCCATGCTGGGGATGCGTTTGCCATTCAAAAAGGTGCCGTGCGAGCTTTTCAGGTCGTAAATCATGAAGCCCGAATTGGATTTGCCCATGGCATCGATGACGAGATCTTTGTACTGGAAGGCGCAGTGACGCCGCGAAATGGACGGCTCTACCAAGTCGATTTGGCATCCAAGGGCACGTCCGACATACACCGGGCTGTGCTTCTTCAAGCCAAATTCACCCTTAAAGTTGCCCTCGTTGTCGTAGGTCCGAATAAAGAAGCGCGACGGCTCCAGTGCCGCAACAGTTGAATCGATGACGTCCTCGTTCGGCATGACTAAAGAAACAAAACAAAATCGAAATTCAAGGCCATCGTCAAAATGCATTGCAAAAAACGTCATTGACGCTTATTACTCACCGTCACTCACTTCGCCCGGACACGGTTTGGCGAAACGCACCTGATCCGCTTGATTCATGGCTGTTTGTGTGGAATCCGGGTCTCGTTGCATGTTCCCCGCGAAAATTTCTAGCAAATCCTACGGCGGAAAAAAAGCGAACGTGAAAGGGTGGAAATGCAATTTTTCTCAGCATGCACAAAAAATGCGATTTTTCGGCAAATTATTGCGAAAATACTCACTTCCAAACACTCGTAACGTGATTTGAACTAAAAGTCAGCGGCAAATCATAACAAAAACGCCAGAAAATGTATTAAATATCCTTGAAATTGCGAGAAAAACGTTTGAACGCTATTCGGTGTTATGACAGCTCGCGTTGACAGTAAAGTGACAGCTTGCTCCAACCGTCAAAAAGTGAACGAGAACCAAAACAAAGTTAAAAACCACCACAAAAAATAAGAATTTTTCGAATAAACGCTGCTTTGTCGAAGAAAATCTTGTGACGCTGCAAAGAAAAGTGCAGAAAAAATGTTTTAATCATCGAGAACCTTTGGAAAAGTGCTTCGTTTGCCCGAAATTCCGTAAGTATGTCAGTCGCCCTAAACTATGTCGTAATTTCCCACTCTGCTGTGGTCGTTCAATCAATCAACCGAGAATAGGTCAAGGGAATTCTACAGGAAAAATTGATTTTTTACAGAATTTTTTTCAATTCAAAAGCGTAAAAACTCAGAAATTGTCGATTTTCCGCATTCCCTTGGCGTTGCGTGTTAAATGAAAATTTAATGCATCGCTGATTCCGTTAGTTTTGAATAATTTTTGTGTGTTTCGCAGGTCAAACTGAGAATAACAGGTGAAATATGACGACGACAACTACTGCAGCAGCCACACCACCAACGTCCATAATGGACAGCAACACTATTCGTTTCAGCGATCACACATTAGGTAAGATTTCCTGTGAAATTGGAGAGCTAATTTTCAGAGGTGGTGGAAATAAATATGCGGGATCCTCGAAATTTTCAAGAATCATGAAGAAGTTTTTTTTTCTTTTGAATTTTTAATGGAAATATGGGGAAATTTTATTTTTAAAAAAGCAAGAATTGGTAAAATTTCTTTAAAAATGTATAAAATTGGCTTGATTTAGGATTTTTTTAATCATCTTGGGGTAAAAAAAAATTTAAAATCTTATTTTGAGAAATTTATTTATTTAAATCCAAAAAAAAAATCGCAGTTGATTTTCATTTCTCCAGTAAAAAAAAACAATTTTTACTTAAAAAATATTTAAATTAATTTTAAATTTTTTTCCCACGTTCCAAGTAAAAATCAAGAGTTTAATCCAAATTCTTTTTGAAAAAAAATCAGTAATTTTATAAAATTTTTAAACTAAAATTTAAATAAAAATAATTTTTTAAGAAATTTCTTGAGTTAAAAATTTTTCTAATCATCTTGGGAAAAAATATTTAAAATCCTAATTTAAAAAAAAATTATTTTGGATTCCAGGAAAAAAAAGGTAAACAACTTTTAATTTTCTAACAGTAAAAAATTTTAAAATTTTATTAAAAAATATTTTTTTTTTATGATTTTTTCAAATTAAAAGTTATAAATTTTTAAATTTTTTGTTTCAAAAAAAAATAAAAAAAAACTTTTGAAACTCGAAGCAATTTTAAAAAAAAAAATTTCAGATTTAAAAAATAAAACAAAAATCATAAAAATTTAAGAAATTTCAAAATTTTTCTCATAAAATATTTTTTTTATGATTTTATGAAATTTATGAAAATTTTCAATGATTCCGGATCCCAAGATACCATTATTTTTGCCATCTCTGACTAATTGAATAAACAAACCAATTAAGAAGGTTAAACTAATTAGTCGCACGTAATAAAATTGAATCATTTGACTTTTCCCAGATAAGGCCACCAAAGCAAAAGTGACGCTCGAAAACTACTACAGCAATCTCATCAGTCAGCATGGCGAGCGAAAAATGCGTCTTGCCAAATTGGAGGCTTCATTACAAGAGGAAGGCTTGTCCGACCAGCAACGACAAGAAAAACGACTTCAGCATGCGCAAAAAGAGACGGAATTCCTCCGTTTGAAGCGAAGTCGTTTGGGCGTCGAAGACTTCGAAGCTCTCAAAGTGATTGGTCGCGGTGCCTTTGGCGAAGTTCGTCTCGTGCAGAAAAAAGACACGGGTCACGTGTACGCCATGAAAGTGTTGCGCAAAGCTGACATGCTGGAAAAAGAGCAAGTGGCTCATGTGCGTGCCGAACGTGATGTTCTCGTGGAAGCGGACCACCAGTGGGTCGTAAAAATGTATTACAGCTTCCAGGACTCGATAAATCTGTATTTGATAATGGAATTTTTGCCGGGCGGTGATATGATGACGTTGCTCATGAAAAAAGATACGCTCTCCGAGGAATGTACGCAATTTTATATCGCGGAAACGGCACTCGCCATAGACTCGATTCACAAACTCGGATTCATTCATCGTGATATTAAGCCGGATAATTTGCTGTTGGATGCCAGAGGGCATTTGAAGTTGTCCGACTTTGGATTGTGTACGGGCCTGAAAAAATCACATCGAACGGATTTTTATCGGGATTTGTCGCAAGCGAAGCCGTCTGATTTTATTGGGACATGTTCGAGTCCGATGGATTCGAAACGACGTGCGGAAAGTTGGAAGCGGAATCGTCGTGCGTTGGCGTACAGCACCGTTGGGACGCCAGATTACATTGCGCCGGAAGTTTTTTTGCAGACCGGGTATGGACCGGCTTGTGATTGGTGGTCTCTTGGTGTTATTATGGTAAATTTTTAAAAATTTTTATAAAAATGTTAAATTTTTCTAATTTTTTTAATTTTTTAGTATGAAATGCTCATGGGATATCCACCTTTCTGCAGCGATAATCCTCAAGATACCTATCGAAAAGTCATGAATTGGCGAGAAACGTTAATTTTCCCACCGGAAACTCCTATATCTGAGGAAGCCAGAGAAACGATCGTTAAATTTTGTTGCGATGCTGATAGAAGGTAACTTTTTAAGTTTTTTTTCCCAAATTTATTTCAAACTTTTTGTCCCAATTTTTTTAAATATTAAAAAAATATTTGTTGTTTTAAAGAATCGCAATAAAAAAATTAAAGAAAATTTTTAAATAATTTAAATATTTTTTTACAAAATTTTAAATTAATTTTTAAAATAAAATTAAATTTTTAATTTAGGCCGTTTTGATTTTTTTCAAAAAAAAAAAACAAAATAAAAAAATAAGTTTTGAAATACTTTTTCATACAAAATGCCAAATTTTTAGCAAATTTTAGTCTTTAATGAATATTTTAAATGTTTTTATGGTATCTGCATTGAAATTTGATGATTTAAAATTTAAAATTATTTCAATTTAAACAAAAAATTTCATAAAAATAACTGTCAAAAAATTATGAAAAATAATTTATTTTTGAAATTTTTTTTTAGAAAAAAAAATTCATGTTATATTTCGTTTTTTAATACAAAAATTCTTTAGAAAATATTTTAAAAAATTTTTGAAAATTTCTTTAAAAAATATGGAAAAATACCAAAAAATGGTCAATTTTGATGAAAATTGAAAAATACCTAAATCGAGTTTTTTTAAATTGTTTTTTTTAAATTTCGATTTCAGAAATGGAATAATAATTTTTTTATCGAAAAAAATTTTCAATCATTAAAAAAAATCATTAAAAACGTTAAAATTAAATCAATTTTAAAAGTTTTAAAGAAATTTTATAAATTTAAATTATTAAAAACTGAAATTCAAATAATTTTGGCTTAAACACTCAATTTGTTTTAAGAAAAATAATAAAAAAGTGCTAGAAAAAAAATTATAAAAATGCTTAAAAACGGTAAATTTGTTATGAAATTTTCTAATTTTTAAGAAAAGGGACAAAAACTTTTAAATAAATTTAAAACCTCACTCAAAATTCTAAAAAATTTAAATTTTTCTTTAAAAAAACTAGACTTGGTTCCCAAAAAGGTCTCGAAGACTTGAAATCAATTCCATTTTTCCGAAACTCTGTCGATTGGGAGCACATTCGAGAACGTCCAGCTGCGATACCCGTCGAAGTGAAATCCATCGATGACACCTCCAACTTTGACGAATTCCCGGATGTTGCATTGGAAATTCGTAAGACCCAAATTTTTACTTGGTTTTGAAATACTAATTAAATTTTTTTTATTTTAGCAACGGCTCCCAGCGTCCAAGATGGCGAAATCCTGAAAGATTGGGTCTTTATCAATTACACATTCAAGCGTTTCGAAAATTTAACGCAACGTGTCTCGTCTTTGAACAAAAAATAAAAGCTTGGCATTTTTTTCGTGCAGTTAACCTTGTAGGTGCATAGTACAAGAGTCCGTAACTAAAAGTATTTTGTGAACAGTTGAATTTTTTTATTTACTTATTGTTTGTTTTAAGGCTCATTTGGCAATATTTCTTGTTTAAAATTAACCAGAACTAGCATTTTTAATTAATATTTTTAAAAATTTAATTTTAGTTGAGCAGATCTGAGTAGCATGTTAACTTTAGTAACTAAAAAAAATATACAGACAGAAGCTAAAATAGTCTTAAGACTGCTTTAACAGAGAAAAAATATAGAAAAATGTAAAAATAATGAAAAATTTTCATTAAAAACTTCGAATGAAGGCAAATTTTAACGGAAAAATTAAAAAAAAATGAGACGATGGCGTTTGATAAAAAATCATCTGATTTTGACATTTCAGAAAAAACACCGTGAATTTTCTCAAAACAGAAAAATCAAAGAAAATCCATTAAAATGTCCTCGTTATTTGCCCTTTTGCAAGTCCGTCAAATCTCGACGACAGCTGCTTGCTTGGGCAAGAAGAATTTCCGCAAGTTTCTCGTGCCAAACAAACGCGGAACGCGTCACGAGAAAGCCATGCGTGGAAAACCAGGCGGTCTTCCGATCGACCATCGAGGTGTTCGTCCCACGGGTATTTACGACGAAGCCGGCAACTTTATTGCTGTGCCCGAAATGGTGCCGGAAATCATTGTGCCCGATTTGAAAGGTTGCGAATTTCAGCCGTACGTTTCGTATCGCACGCCCGATGTCACACAATCCGAATTTACGAGCCAGGATTTGTTCAATGCTGTCTACGCGAAGAAGATTGTCGAAGATTTCAAGGCAAATAAGCTGAACGAGGCGGGAGAACCACTCGAACCGAGTCCCGAGGAAAAATTAACGCCGGATGAAGCGATAGTGATGGCTCGAAAAACTGGATCCGACTTTTTGTAGCGTCATTTTTTTAATATTTAATTAAATTTAGAAGAGTTAAAAATTTTATTAGAGAGAAAATTAGTTTGTTTCCATCCGCGGTTGCCGATAAAGCATCATTTTTCGCACCCAGCGTTGCATGCGTTCCTTTTCGTCGCCAAAAAATTTCGGATTGAAGAGAGTGTCTTCCTCTTCTTCCTGATTCGGCATCGGCGGCAATTCGATTGTTCCCATGTCCAAGTCGATTTTTACCTTTTCCGGCAGTTTTTTTGCGGTGCTCGTGAAAGATTGCGGCGTGAATTCATTTCTGTCGATATCGGCTGCGGTCTCTCGATTATTGTCCAGTACCCCGACAGCGTCTTGGAAGTTGAAGCGTTCACATTGGATGGTTGGAGGTGGAGGCGCAGTGACAACGGGACTGCTCCGAGACTCACTTCGGGACCGACTTTCGTGTTTTTCGTGCCGCGATGAGGACTTGTAACGCGAAGATGAGCGAGATGAGGAGTGAGATGGACTTCGGGATGATGATGAGTCGGACCGGCTGCTGGAACGACGGCGATATCGATCTCTAAAAAGGTGAAAAATCGTGAATTAATTGAAGTCAGTGGATAAAAATTGAAGAAATTTACTTTTTTCGTCGATTATCTGGACTGTAATCCCTTGAACGAGAACTTTTCGATGATTTTTTGTGGCGTCTGTCGTAGTCACGGTCATAATCTCGATGCCTGTCACGGTCTCTGTCCCGAGATTTGCTTCTTTTTGACTTTTTTGAACGTGATGGAGATCGACTGTATTTATCTCGAGGCATTTTTATTTAATTTTTCTCTAAAAATACCTTAAAATTAATTTTTTCTTTACTTTTTAAGCGATTTCTGTTGTTTGTTTACCTTTTTGATGAGTTACGATATGAACGAACCCACATTTACTGTAAAGCACATAGGGACAGACCCAAAAAAATTTAAAAATAGCTCATCACTGCACCTTACCGATACTGTACTTACCGTCTGTTCTGTAAAAATTAATATTTTACGTGAATTCTTCGCTCATAATTAGTCATAATTCGTCATTGTGAGACTTTTCTGCGTAAAATTCTCAAAAATATCAAAAATCATACGAAAAATCCCCGAAATCGAAGAAATTTTTTTATTCAACGGACTTTGGAGCATCAACAATGGACCAAAAAGTGGAATCTCCGGAAAACAGGGCCCTCTCCGAACCAAATTCCGATGACATGATCTTCTATTTGCTCCTGTCGCTACTTGTTCTGGCAATTGTGGCGATGATTATTGGATGCATTTGTTTCTGCAACTGGTGGTGCAAATATCGAAGGGGTGGACACAACACTGGATGGCAAAGTAAGAAAAAATAAAAGATTTTTTTAATGAAATTTAATTAAAATTTTATTTTTTCAGATGTTGCTTCTGCTGAAAGAAGAGGCCAATTCCAGATGAGCCGCAGCTTCTAAAGGACTTTTTATGAGTGAAATTGAACTTTAACCATCGAGATCGATTGAATTGGACAAAACAACGAATTACAAAATTTTAATTCTTAGAAACGAAAAAAAAGTATTTACAAATTTTTTTTATTAACAGTTTTTTTTACATTTTAATGTTGTTGACGTGTTTGAAACTAATTTTTTAAGTAATTTGTAACTTTTTTTACTAAATAAAAATAAAAAAAAAAAACAATTTTTTGATGCAAGTTCATGGAGGTGGAATTATGATCAAAATAACGAGTTTGTGTCAACTGAGTGGTATTTCAATTTGACTTGTGTAGGATGGATTGGACCTTTTTATTGAATAGTCGTTTTTGGAAGATTATTTTGATATAAAACAATAATAAACAAATAAACCTACTATTGCACAAATGATTTTTAATTAAAAAATTAAATTCAATAAGCCTCAAACCGAATAACGTAATGTAGATAATTCTTATAGAAAAAACAATCCGTTCTATTAACGAAAATAGGTTTTAAATTTCGTTCTATTAACATTTTACGTAAAACTTTTGAACTTTTAACGAATTTTGGAAATTTTTCAATATTTTTTACAAAATTTTTGAGAATAAATTATTTTAATGAATTTTTATTAATTAATTTGTTGATTTTATGAAAATTAAATTTAATTTTGTCTAAGTAATTCCTAAAAAAAAATCAAAAATTTAATGGAAAAATATTGTTCTATTAACTTCAAAAATGATGTTGCATTAGTTATTACCATTTTTTGAATTTGTAACGGATTTTTTTCCATAAGAATTATCTACATAACGGTAATAAATTTTGTCCCATTTCAAGAATCCAACTTAAACTATAATTTTTATGGTATTTTAAGCGATTTTTCCTAAATTTTAATTTAAATTATTTAAATTACAAAATTTTAATAAATTAAAAAAAATAAAATTTAAAATAAAAATTAAGTAATATTTTCGAATAAAACCAATTTTACCAATTTGTAACTTATTTATTTAGAAAAAGAGCAAAAAAAAAAAAAATCAGAATAAAAAAAAATCATAAAAAATAATTTACAATTTTTCCCCATTTTCCTCATTTTTTTAAATTTTATCATTGGTAGGTAAATTTTTGTTTTTGAAAATTTTTTATAGATTTGTATTTTAAATAAATTTTTCCGTAAAAAATAAAAAAAACAACTTGATATTTTTTTCAAAATTTTGAATTATATTTTTTTTGAATTTTTTACTTTTTATCTTAAAGTTAGTTTTGAAATTTGCCATTTTCTATGAAAAATATGTCAAAATTAAAATTTTGTTTTGGGACTAGAAAAAATTAAGACCTTAAAAAAATTTTTTCTCGTCTTTGCCAAAAATCGGTTAAAAATTATGTCTGAAATTTCAATTTTTGTAAAAATATTTTTGAAAAAAAAAATTAAATTAAACAAAAAAAAATGCTTAAAAATTAAATAATTTGCTCAAAATAGCCAAAAAATCAAAATATGGAAATTTGAAACATTTTAAATGAAATAAAATTTTCGAAATTTAACGGAAATTTTTTTCAAAAATTCGATATCGAATGAGGTAACCATACTCCGTGTCCTTGAATATTTCCAAGAATATCTGGTCACCTGAGTCAACTTCAACGGTTGTGCAAAGAGCTGTTTACTCGTACAAATTGCATAATTTTCCTAGAATAAACTCGCGTAACAGTGCTTAAAATACAACGAATACTTAAATGAAACCCTAAAGAAGGTGAATATCATAAAAACCCGAGTGATTCTTGTGTAAATCCCGAGAAAATCCGCAAAAAGTTCCCGTCCGATACGAAGCCATTTTTGTTTACCTCCACGCCTATGTCGTGCTTGAACATAATAAATTGCCTTCTGTTTTATGGCACTTTTGGTTTCGACACGATTCGATCCACTTACCTCTAACTTGAACGGTATCAACTCGAATCTCATTAACATAAATTTCGTTTTAACGTGTTTTAATGATTTTTTTCGTGTATTTTTCTGTAGTTGCATGAACGTACACGGAAAACTAAGAGGAATTTAGAAACAACAACAACATAAGATGTCGCAGAAAGAAGTCGAGCAACTTGGTGTCGAGACGCGGAGTCGTTCGCGATCAAAGACTCCCAGCCGCGTCGTGATGTTGAAAGATGTTGCGAAAAATCCAGCTGTCGAGTGAGTGAATGCATCTGAACGTCGTTCTAAAAATAGATTTCTAAATTGATCGTAAATCTTCTTGTTTATTTTCTTTTTTTCCCTCTTCGTGCGTGCAGAACAATCGTTGAAGAAAGTGAAGTGCCGCGTTCTGCCGTCAAAAAAGTAACAAAACAGACGGTAACTGTTACACAGAACGAATCTCATGTCGCGTCATCCGAGGAAATTGTCAGCTCGACAACAACTGTAGTCACATCCACCGCCCGCAAAGTGCGACAAAAGACATCACAGCCCATTAAGAGCCCACTTACGAGTCCCATTCAGCGACAGAGCAAAACTTCGCCGCGCAAAAGCAAGGAAGTCACGCAGAATGAGGAAAATATGTTACTCGAAACGAGTATCGAGTCGATCTCCAATGGCAACACTCCCACAAATTTCGCCTATAAAGAGTACAAAGAGGCCGGCGAGTATTGGAACAAGTATCCGAAGACGGACTACACGTATTCCGAGTTGTCGCAGTATCGTCGGGAAATTGCGCCCGGGCAGGTTTGCATGCCCAACATGAGTCGCAAGAGTTTGGAGTTGCATCACGATCGTGTTGTGACAATGATCCAAAAGCGTCCCGAAGAAGAGTCTTTTATCCGGAAACGGTATCAAAATTCGGGAATGACACAGCGAAAGACTGTGGCAACGTCCTTGCAATACGATTCGGGCGATGAGTTGGATTATAATCATTTCCAACGAAAGACCGTTTTGAGTTCGTCCGTTGTGCAACATCGGGAAACGATAATTCGACGTGTTTGGACATTTGTCACAACGGTCATTTCCACAATATTTTATTATCCGGTGTCGTTGTTCCGCAGTTCCGATGAGAGCTTGTATCGCACTCGTTATCATCATGAACAAGGTGAGTTTTTTTTTGTTTTTTTTTCTTCGCTCTGAATTTATTTCGAGCTTTTTGCTTCTTAATTTGTTTCTTGAATATCTAATCAAACGAAAAATAAAAAAAATACAAAATTGTTGAAAAATTATTATAGAGAAAAAATTCAATTTAAAAAATGATTTTAATTTATTTTTTGAACAATTAAAATAAAATAATTTTATTTGTAGGCCGCTCCAAATGAGAATAAAAAATTAAAAAATTTAATAAAAAAAAGTCAAAAACTTCATCAAAAATGACAGTTTTTTTGGTGTGTTTTCAAAAAAAATTCAATTTTTACTAATTTTTGTTTTGAAAATCATATTTTACCCTATTTTACCATAAATTTTCTTCTCTAAAAATATTTTTCATAAAATTACTGAATTTTTTTTTCAAAATTTTTACAGTTATTTTTACAGTTTTATTATTTACAGTTTTTTTTAAATTTTTAAATGAAATATTCTGAAGTCTATTAAAAAATATCAAATCTCAAAATAAATAGTAAAAAGAACATCAAAAATATTATTTAACGCTCAAAAATTGTTAAAATTTTGTCATTTTCAGGCTTGTATAATCTAGATCAATGATCTAAAAATCAAATCACAAAAGATTTGATTTTTGATCTGATTTGCAAATCAAATCAAAAAATTTTCAACACTCAACTTTTTTTTGATTTGATCTGATCTATTTAATTTTGATTTAAATCATTTTTTAAATCAAATCAAATCAAAAAAAAATCATTGTTGAAAATTTTTTAAATTTTTTTTTAATTTTTTTTAGTTAAATTTTTTGATTCGATTTGCAAATCAGATTAAAAATCAAATCACAAAAGATTTGATTTTTGATCTGAAAAAAAGATCAATAATTTTTGATTTTTTTGTTGATTTTAATTTTGATTTAAATCATTTTTAAAAATAGTATTTCAAAACCTATTTATTTTATGTTGAAATACCCCCTTTTCAATTTTGGACAAAAATTACTAAAAATTGAAATTTTCTTGAAAGAAAAATATGATTTGAAATACACAAAAATCGGTAATTTTTGAATTTTTGAAAATAGTATTTGTTTTTTGATGGAAAATTTTAAAAATTTTAATTTTTGATGAAATTTTTTTTTGGATTTTTTTCATTTGGAGAAGCCATATTCATTTGAGGCAATACAAAAATAAGTTAAATATTTAGGGAAAAATATACATATTTGTTTTTTGGAAAATTTTATAAATTTTCAAGAATTAATGAAATTTTCAAAAAATTAAAAATTTGTTCAAACGATTGAAACTGTTGTTTTTAACACTTGTCAAACGAATATTGTTTAAATTTTCAGTTATTCTAGTTGAATATTTTAGACAATTATACAATTTTGAGTTTAAAGTTTAAAGTTCAGAGCTCAAAGTTCAAAGTTCAAATTTGAAATTTGAAATTTGAAATTTGAAATTTGAAATTTGAAATTTGAAATTTGAAATTTGAAATTCGAAAATTCTAAAATTCAAAATTAATTGGGTTTCTCACAATGAGTGTTGAAACTGTTGAAATTGAAATTTAAACTAAAATTTTTGGAATTGTTAAAAAGTTTGTATGGAATTTTGTTTCAACAATTGTTGGAAATTCCAACAGCAAAATTTATGTTGAAACGATTAAAATGGTTCAAAAGACAATTTTTTGAAATTTTAACAGAAGCATTATTGTTTAAATTTTGAACCATTTTTAACAATTTTGATTTCAATTTAATTAAATTTCAAAACTTCACAGTGAGGACCCGCGGTGTACCCCAAATATTAAAATAAGTCGGTTATTCAAATATTTTTAAAAAATAAATTTTTAAACATTTGTTTTTAAACATTTCGCTCGTTCGACAAAAATAAAAAAAAAAATAAAACATTTAGAGCAAAAAGTTTGAAATAAATTTAAACCAGTCTCAATTCCTCACTAAATCGCATCTAACAATAAATTTCTTGCAGGATTCCTTACTCGCATAACAAACCGCTTCAGCAGTGTCTTACTAAATGTACTTAAACGAGTCTATCTAATAGTCTCGACCATCCTACTTTTCGACACGTGGCTCCTACTTTGCCGCTCAACGCTCGTGCGAGATGCTCGTCGACGCCGCTTCCTGTTGCTGCTTCTTTTCCTGCTTCCATTGCTGCTTCTCGGAGGTAAGTCACGTACATTTTCTTGCATTTTTCCATCATAACCGCTACATCCCTCTCCATTAATACAATTCACGCAGGTACGTTCTACCGAACTCAAGTCGAAGAATTTCTCGTTGTCGGTCGCAAAATTTCTCGCGAAAAGTTGACCGAGGGATACAATTTGGTCAAGTCCTTCGACGCGATCAAGATTCAAGCGTGGCTGAGCAAAGAAATGAAATTCGCTCAAGAAGTTGCAAATAATTCCTTGACTGAAGTCGCGAATGCCATGCAACGTGCTTCAAACTATTTGCAAGAGAAAGTTATCAGTATTAAAGGGAACTAATTGTCTTTCACATTTTTCCTCTCTTTTTGTCTTGCATCAAACACAAACACAATTTCTTGCATTTTTTGTAGTATTATTATGTTACTAACCGCAATTATATATGCCAACTAACACACAATAGAGTTACGAATTGTATGATAAGCGTCCTTTTGACAAACTATACTGTATTTTGTACAATAAGAAGGATAGAGAAACACCTTACAGCTAAATTCTACTTCCTAGCGCTTTGTTTATTTCTCTTGCGTTTGAGCTTTCTTTTGTACTTTCTTTGTTTTGCTCGGAAAGAAAACACTTTCCTCACATTTTTCTATTATTTTCCTCAAGTTTACTTTTTATTATGTGTTAACTAAAATAATATGAAAGTCAGTATCAGATATTATTATTTTGTAATTTGAATCTAAAATGAGAGCAATAAAGCGCATTTGTATCAAACTTTTTTGAATTTTTATTTGAAAGTCTCGGATTTTTTTTAAAGGTAAGTCTCTATCCTTCTTCAAATAAGGCAATTGAAGGACTAAAATATGTTAAAAAGTGGGATAAAAAAATAAAAAAAAAATTTTGAAAAAAATTTTTATTTTTTTTTCGTATTTTGTAAAACTTAATTTTCAACTAAAATAAGTTAATTTCACGGATTTTTTAAAATGTGTAAAACTTAATTTAATTTTAAAAATTTTAAAATTAAAAAAAAAATAATTTTATTTTTTAACTGACTTTTTTTTTAATTTTTTAAACGAAAATTTATAACTTTTTTCTTGGATTTTAGGAAAAATAGGAAAATTGTAAAACAGTTTCAATTATCAAAAATGTTTTACATTATCTTTTCCAAAAATTAAATTTTTATGTTTTTTAAATTTGTAAAACTCTTTTAAATATTAATGATTTGAGGCTGAACGCTCAAACACTAAATTTCACATTGAAAACTGATTTTTAGTAATTTTAAGAGATTTTTGAATTATTTTGAACATTTTTTGACCTCGACTAGCAAAAAAAAAAAAAAAAAAAAAAAAAAAAAAAAAGTTTCTCATAATTTTTCTAAGTTTTGAAAAAAATCAATTTCGAGAAGTTTTTAGTAATTTTGGATATTTTTTTTGTTAAAATTGATAAAAATTGTAAAAAAAATTAAAAGCATAATTAATGAACTAAAACGTTTGCAATATTTTTGTTTTAAATATTTTTTTTTATTCAAATTCGAATTAAAAAAAAATTGGTTATTTTGAAATTTTCAAGATGTTGAAAAATTTTTAATTTTTTTTTTCATAAAATATGTTATTGAGAGAAATTTCATTTTGATTTTTGTTCAAAAATAATAATAATTAATAAATATTTATTTTTTAGACAAAAAACGAAAATATTAAACTTATTTGCCACATTAATTTTGTTTCCTTTCTCTCGAAAATAATTTTATTTTTTTTTTTATAATTTATAATTTACCTAATTTATAAAATATTTTACAAAAAAAAAATAATTTTTATGATATTTTCTTCTTTTCCAGCCTTCCTCACATCACTTACCAAAGACGACGCCGCTCATTACGCGCATTACGTGCCCGCGTCACTTCCTAAATTTTCTACACAACCGCTAATCAGCTACCTCACAGCTTGGTCATGGCCGACGCTGCCCTCGCTGAGTCTCAGTTGGCTGTTCGCTGCCTTTTTCGCACGTGAAAGTCATTCCTCTCCTAGTCAAGTTAACATCAAAGAATCACTGCGCGCATCACAGCTCATCGACGACTCGCACATGAATCAGATTCTGGCACACATTGATGCCTACATCGACAAAATTGTCGCGGAAAAGCTGCACGAGAAACACGCATCTAGTCAACAGGAATTCATGCAAGCCATCCTCAATGACGACCGGTTGTTGGTATTTGTGCGAAAAGTGGTGCACGAGCATCGTGTGTTGCCGGAAAAGTACGAGTTGACCGATGCCGATGTCGAACGAATTGTGGAAAAAGTGAAATTAGCCTTGACCGGTTACTTGCAAGACATGCAAAAGACAATCAAATCCGAAAATGCATTTGAATTGGAAAAGGTACTTGGTCAAGTGAGTTCTCGCATGTCTGTCGAATTGCCTGCAGTACAAAAAGTGGAACCAAATATCGACGAAATTATCGCAAAATTGCTTGAATCTCAGGAATTCGGAGCATGGCTGCTTTCGTACTTGAATAATTGGCACCAGGACTCTCAAAAGAAGCAACAGGACGAGATCCAACTTCTTAAACAGGAGTTCGAGGCACTTCGGGTCGCTTTGACGAAGGAAATTGACGAAAATTTGGCCCTCAAAACGGCTTATGTGAAACTCGAGACAAGTCAGGATGGTTTGCGTGCGGAAATGGCAGCCGCTACAAAGTCCAACGTTGACGCTTTACTTAATGACTTAACTGCCCGCCTCGCCAAACTGGAATCATCGCAGGAAAATGTCATCGATGAACGTATTCGGAAGCATTTGTTGCTGGTATTTGAGCATCCGGGCGACGAAAATGTCTCATTAGCTGATTTAATTGTCTGGATCAAGAGTATTTTCGTCACAAAAGACTATCTGGAAGAACGCCTTGCCGCCTTGAACAAAAACGGCGATGCCAAATTGCAAGTTGAACTAAACAAAGTCGGTGCCGGCTTACTCGACGAGGTACTTTTGAAGGTTCGCAGCGAAATGTCGTCACACACGGCGAAACAGAGCATGACGGAAATCGATGAAGCGAGTATCACGCGCATCGTAAGAGCAATTTTGGCAGTTTATGATGCAGATAAGACGGGTTTGCCAGATTTTGCGTTAGAAACAGCGGGGGGACAAGTCATTTCGACCCGTTGTACGCAATTTTATCAACGACGCACCGCTCAAATTTCAATCTTTGGTATTCCGTTGTGGTACCAATCGAGTACGCCTCGCATCGCAATTACGCCGTCCGTGCATCCAGGCCAATGCTGGGCATTTACTGGCTTTCCTGGGTATTTGGGTGAGTTTTGTTGATGATTTTTAGGTGAAAAAATTAAATTTAATTATTTTTTTTTGGGTAGTGATCCAATTAAGTCGCTTAATTCACGTGACTGGATTCACAGTTGAACACATACCAAAAACGTTGGCACCTAATGGGACACTGGACTCTGCGCCGAAGGATTTTACTGTTATGGTAAGTTGTATTTCTTTTTTCGTGACTATTTAGCCTGGCAAAAATATGGATATTTTTTAAGACGACAGGCCGAGAGGGGGAAATTCGTTTCATTTAAATTTGAGTTTATTGAACCCAGTTTAATTTTTTAACTTTCAACATGAAGTTTTTAATGTTTTCCCATCAAAAAAAAAAATAATTAATTTTTCTTTTTTCTTCCATCAAATTTTTTTTCACTGAAATCGGGGATGACAAAATGTCAAATAATTATATTCAGTCACTTAATTTTTTTTTTCTGGGCTTTTGCTCAATATTTTTTATTTAATTTTTGAAAAAAAAAATAAGATTTATTTAAAGAGAAAAAGAGTTTAATATCATGCTTTTGTTCTCAATTTTTACAAATAATATTTAAAATTTAATGAATTATTTAGTTTTTCGCTGATTTAATTTTTTAGAAAATTTATTTAATTGATTTTGAAATTTTTGGGTCAAAAAAAAAGCTTAAAATCTTAACAAAAACTTTCATTATTAATAATTTTTAATTTACTAAATTTAATTTAAAATTTGCAAATAATTTTTTTTTAAATTAATTTTTAAATTTGATTTTTGTTGATCATTTTTTTTTTTTGTACAAAAAAATACCAATAATGTTTCTTTTTATTAAAAATTGCATTTTCATAAACGTTTTATTAATAAATGCATATTTTTGCCAGGCTTAGTGACACGATGATGCTTCATTAATCCAGCTTCTTCCAACATTTTCTCCCGCTTCTTGATCCATTTTTCTTCGATTTTTTTTACCATCACGTTTATGATGCAATTTTATGAACCGTCTGACATTTTCCAGTGTTTTCACATAATACCGTTATGATAGCAAAAAATCATTTTTTTCGTCATTGCATAATTTTCAAGCAAAGTTTCAATATTTTATTCTCGAACGACATTCAAGGCAGGGAAAAAAAGAAGAAAAAAATATTACAAGTTAATAAATTGCAAGGGATTGCATGCAAATTGCTTGTTAATGGTATTTTTGTATGAGAGTGACACTTTTGTTGGGGAAAAAAGGTCAAAAATTGGTATTGACAGCTTGTCAATCGATGTAATTATTTATATTTTCTTTTTGAAAAAAAATTGACTTGTTAGTTAAAGGATTAAAAATTATTACAAAGGTTTCTAAAAATTGTATCAGCAAAAATATTTAATATTAACTCAATTATTTTTACCTGATTCTTTTTTTTTACTAAGCAATTTGAACAATTTGTACAAAAAAATGCTGATTTCACTTTTTTTTCCATCAACATCCAATTATTCTCTTTCATTTTTTTTTTTTTATTTTTTTGCTTTTTCATCAAATTCCATGTCTGACCTTAAATATTTCTTATATTATTACGAATTTCACTGTCAGACAGCATCACTCACCTTGTAGCACCTCCTTCAATGCGACAAACGGCTGACAAATCTCCAGTTGCCTCAAGTTCCATTTATAAACAACATAAAAATTCATTGTGCGATGCCTTCAAGTTCATCTATTAACTACGTCACACAATTCGTGTCACATCACCTCGCACCACTGGCACACATAAGCCATGAATCATCTCACAACGGCATCTAAAGACACAACTCTCAAGTTTTTTTATGCAGATTTATCGTCAGGGATTTAAGAAGAGTGTCTTTAGTATCACGTTACAAGGATTCTGTCTGTGTTTGTGTGCTTTATGACCCTTTGTATGAACCTTTTTAACGTTCTCATATATTTTGTACGAGTACAAGTCGTTTATCTTGTTCGGTCATTTCCCCTTTAACAAAAAACGAAGAAGCAAAAGAAGAAGAAGTTTGGATGATAAATAATTTTTTTTTATTTTTTTTTTTACCTCTAGGGCTTGACGCACGAATTTGACAAAGAGCCAGCAATTTTTGGTACTTATCAGTATGCGATCGACGGAGAGCCGCTCCAATATTTCCCGGTACAAAACAAAACGATTGTTGTGCCTTACGAATTTGTCGAGATGCGGATCGACACTAATCATGGAAATACAAATTACACCTGTTTGTATAGGATAAGAGTGCATGGTATCGCGTTACCATAAAAAAATAATAAATTGTTCAAATTATATTTATAAATGTTTTACAAGTTTGATTAAAAATGCCAAGAACAAAGGTAAATTTTTTTAAGCAAAATTTATTAATATATTTTTTTTTTGTTAGGATTAGCAATATTTTAATGATTTGTAAAAAAATGTTTTTTTTTTTTAAATAAATGTTTCCTTTTGTACCTTTATTTTATTTTGTTTTATTTATTTTTCCACTTCTTTACTTTCCCCTTATATTTTCAAATGTATTTCAAATTCTTAGTTCCACTAATTTTTTTTTTTAATTATTTTTTTTTATCTAAAGTGAATGAATTTATCGAATTTTTACACTTTTCATTTTTTTTGAAATGTTTTAGGCCGTTCCAACTTTTTTTTTGAAATTTTTGTTCATAAAGAGAGCTTTTGAAAAAAAAAATAGTTTTGAAATACTTTTTCATTTGAAATGCCAAATTCCAAAACATTTTTTAATTAAATATTGTCATTTTTTAATTTTTTTTTTAAATTTAAATATTTTTGTAAGTTAAGAACAAAGAGGATAAATGGCTGACAAAATGGTAATTTTTGATGAAACTACATTTTTTCAAATTTTGGGCCATGGTACAAAAAAAATTGGAGCAGCTTTAAAATAGTTTTATAATTCGAAAATTTATTATTTTTTTTGAAATCGTTTAGTTCGACATAAAAACTTTAAAAAAATATGTAAAAATCTAAAAAAAAAAAAAATAAAAATTCATTTTAATAATTTTATATCTTTAATTTTATAATTTTTTTAAAATTTTATTAATCAATAAAATGAAACTTTTAATTTCAAAGTAACTTAAAATATTTTTAAAGATCTACAATTTAAATTTTAAAATAAAAAATAATGTGGAGACGTCTGGTATTATTTTTACATTCGTCCTCCTTTTCTTATACAATTGTTTTAAATCAAAAATAAATTAAGGTAAAGTATTATGTTACCAATTGACTTATTTATTTTGAAATCCGACACTTTATAAAGTTTAAAATTAATTTTTATTGTAAAAACACGTACAAACGACCAAAAACAAAGCCGACTTAGCTAAACAAAAAAAGTTAAACAATTGTTAACAAGCATTTGTGGAATCCGTTTCTGAAGAAGCAAACATTTGCTTAGTTCATTAAACATAAAATATACACTAAAAAGGAATTTTTAAAACCTTTTGCTAGAAAAAAATGAAACCTTCAATAAAATTCAAATATTTTCTTTGGAAATTGATTTAAAAATTTATGATTTTTATTTATTTATGACAATATTCAAAGCAAAAATAAAATTCAAGGACAGACAAGAAAAAATCAATTTTCTTTTAAAAGAAATGTCCATTAAAAAGTAAAGTAAAGATAAACTTTCTTCACTTGCCTTGATATGATTATTTGAATAGACAATATACACTACCTATCTACCTTCAGCTTACTGTCTGCAAAAACTTGAAAGAAGACGAAGAAAAAACCTAAAAAATTACTTTTCTTTTTTTTTTCTTCTCACTTTTACAATAAAAAATAATGCATTACTGGGAAAGGAAAAAAATGGATAAGAAAAGAAATGCGAAAAAGATATTTTCTTTTATTTTTCAATACATTTTAAATTAGTGAGCAAAAAAATACGAGGGAAAAAAAGAAGTAAAATAAATGGAAAAAAGTAGTCACTTTCAGTCTTTTGTGTGCAATTTTCACAATTAATTTATCATGCCTGTGTTGATAATTGCTAAAAATAAAAAAAAAATAGGACAAGTTGGTTTAATTCTATTTGTTGCTGTTAAAATAAACTTTAAATTATTGGTTTCCCGCTAAATCGCCCAAAGTGTTTATTTAGCATCAATCAAGCGTAACCTTCACTTTTGTCAACAATGGATGCAATAATAACACAGCCACAAAGGTATTTCACAACGTCAGGCCAATCATTCAACGTCAATTTAACCAATTGATTGGATGACTACTTAGTTTCCAACCAGGATGACGGTGAGGAAAATTTCCTGTGAAATTAATTTTAAAAAATTTTTTAATGCCATAAGCGGTGAGTAAGTGGTTGACGTTGAAAAATTCACTAAAGAAATTCTAGAAAAATAAATATTTATATCGCTCCGGTTACTTAACGTAATAACAAAGAAAATAATTAAAAAGGATTGTTTTTTTTATTTTTAAGATTTTTAATGCGCTTTAATGAAAAAAATGTTATTTAATAAATATTTTTTAAATTTTTGTTTGTAATTTTTCAACGTTTTTTTTTAAATATTTTTTAAATTTTTGTTTGTAATTTTTCAACGTTTTTTTTTATTGATTTTTAAATTAAAAAAAATATTTTGGTCACGTGACTTAAAAATTTTTTTCATCTACATTTCAATAGGAAAATTCTTATAAAAACAAATTTATTTAATATTTTGTATAATTTAGTTGAAAACTGCAATTCATTATGGATTTTTACTCTAAAAATCCCAAAAAATGTCAAAATTTTTGCATTGATTTTTTTCGACAAAATTGGAAGGGGGTGACTAAAAATTAAAATATAAAATTTATTCGCCTTTATGAATATTAAGTTTTTTTTAATGTTCTTTTTCTTTTTGGATGATAAATGTAAATACGCTTAAGTTCGTTGGTTCGACAACTGACACTATTTAAAAAATGTTTTAAAGCAAAAAATAACAAGAAAAATCTTAAAACAAGCAGTAGCGAATCTTTTAATTATAATTCATGAAAATAACCACAAGAAAATTTTCCATTTTTCCATCTTGTAAAATTTTACAACAAACGTTTGCTTTTAAATCTCTTTTAATACTTTTTCCTCATTTTTTATGGCATTTTTACCTCCTTTTACAAACTTTTCCAGCATGTCCTTTGGTCAAAATATTGCTCTTTTTTATTTTTTTTCTATTTTATTTCCACAAAAACCACAAAGTTACAATAAATAAATCACAAAGTAACAAAATACTCCAGAGTTACAAAGAAGAAACCACAAAAAAACTCCTACCTTCAATTTCTTCGACAGTCAGATGAAACTTGGTTAAATAATAAAAGAGTAATCCTCCTTTTGAGGTCAATTTTTGATGCGTTCCTACTAATTTTACAGACAAACACCGAAGTTTAAACACTCGAAAGGTAAATTTATTATTATTTTATTTTTCTTTTGGAGTAAAATCCCCCACAAAAAGGATTATCAACTCGTTTTTAATCTCTCTGGCGTGATTCTAATTATTTTTTAGGTCCGTTCGTGTAAAAAGAGAAATCATCTGCATTGCATGTCTTAATTCAAGAAAAAAAAAAGTTGCTTAATTTATATTATAATAAGACGACAGGTACGCTTGCAATCAAATTCTGTGGAAAATACGTGTTTAAATTAGAGGAAGGAAAATTATTTTGGAAAAATGCCAAGAACTAGGCAAAAAGATAAATTTAGATCATTTAAGGTGAGTATGCAAATATGGTAGAAAAAAAGAAAAGTTATATTTTCGATTATTTTGGTGTCAAATATTGACATTTTTCTCATTTGTTTATAGTTTACTATAGTGAGAAAGGAATTTTGTTTATAAAAAAACGAAGATAAAAATACAATTTAAATTTTTCTCAAACAAAAACAATTTTATTGGAGGTCTAATTCGTAATAATTCTTCCCACAATCGAAAAATAGGCATTTTACGAGTAAAAAGGATAACATAATAAAATATTCAGGATAAATTCTAAATTGAAAAACTAAATCAATTTTATTTTTGTGGATTGGGGGATGAATACCGGAAGGACAATGATCTAAAATAATTCATGAGAAGGCTTTTCAAGGTTGAAATTCTTCATATTTTACGTCGTCTTTTCGAAATTCTGATGTTTATTTATTTTACGTCGATAGTTTGCCAAGTTTTGCATACGGTTGGACGAGATAAGAACAATAAACTTCTGTTATTGTTCGATACTTGCACAAATATTATGATGTTGAAAGTGATGGTTGAGGTAATCAAGCTTGAGAGTATCATTCTCATCATAATTCATCTGTCGAAAGTGTCGTAGTTTGGTGAAAATTTGTCAAGTTTATGTCATATAAGGAATTTTAGTATATTTTGTTGGACATCTGGAGCTTAAAAGTTATATTGGTATTTATTAAAAAAAAAATATTACAAAAAAAAATAATGTTTTTTAACTTTAAATTTTATTTTATTGGTTTTAAAATTAATTAAAAAAACAATCATATATTACCAAACAGGAAAAAAGCAGGATTCTGAAAATTTTCTCACAAGGGGGTTTTTTTTTTTCATTCGATAACGAGATTTTATATAAAAATTTTTTTCTATTTTGTTTTGAAATATTTAATTTATTTTATTTAAATTTAAATTTTTAAAAAACATAAATAAAAAATGTTTAAATTTTTTTAATGTTATTTAAATGAAAATTAAATTTTTTATTGATTTTTTAATAAACAAAATGTCAATTTTTTCCACTTATCTGTTTATTTTTTTTTTTTTTTTTAAATGGAAAAAATTTATGGAAAAAATTTTTTATTGAAAAAATACAACCTAATTAATTTTTTTTTATTTTTTACGCAAAAAAATTATAGATACTTAATTTTTTTTCTAAAATATATTTTTTTGTAAAATTTAAAATTTTTTTTGCTAAAGCCCAATATTTTTTTACCTAAAATTTTTAAAGATTTTTCCAGTTTCAGAATATCGTTGCTAAAAAGGATTTCTTTATGAGCACAAAAAATAAAAAATACTAAACAGCATTTAAAATAATAAATTTTGACAGTTAAGAAATAAGAATAAACTAGAAAAATTGTTACAGAAGCCTTCAATAAATTTTTCTTGTACTAATAAATTATTTTTTTTAATCATTAAATTTTTATAGTTTATTTTCAATATAATATAGTTTACTTTAATCTCTCCTTAAAATATAATTTTACATCATTAAAGTTAGATTGTTCGTTTTTTTTAGTAAAATATATTGTTTATATTTCCATTTAAACTGTGAAATTCGATCTTAATAACATTAACATTGTAGAAAAACCATAAATCTTGTTATTTCTCATTAAAATGTGTAAAAATACAAAATAATTATTTAAATACTGGTGTATATAATACAAATACCGTTTACGTGAAAAATTCTTTACAATAATAATAATTAATTAAATTGCTTTAATTATATAATAATCTTGTGATAATCATTAAAATTAACAAAACGTTCAAATTATAATTATTCGATTATTATCATTATTATATTATTATGATTATTTATCATGATAATGTTATTTAAATTTTTCAATAAAGTTTTCTTTATAATTATTTGTTTTTAAAATACGTTAAAAATGTCCATGAATATTTTATTATTATTTTTACACGTAGGTACCTTTTCGAATTGATCTGTATATTGATCACGGTTTTTTTCTCAAATTTTATTTATTTTAAATAATAATAAATATACATGAACAATAAGATTTACACTTATATTTATAATAATGTATTGTATATGTATTCAATTCATCATATTGTACAACATTCAATAATATTTTCGTTTTCTTTTTTATTATTTATTTGCTCGAATAAACATTTAATTTATCTTAACAATGATATTTTTTGTGATGATAAACTTTTTTTAGTCGGATTATGTTTTTTTTTGTTGTTGTTTTTGTATTATTATTGGGAAAGATTTTTTCATTATAAACAAGTTTTGAATGGAATTTTCCCCAAAAAAATTGTTCAGTTAAATAAATTCGTGTTTGGATCAATAAATTTTCTTGAATATTTTTATCATTTTCTTCTATGCGAGCAAACAAAAAAAAGTGGCTTCTTTCTTTTATATTTTCATTCGTATTAAATATTATTAAATTTTCAAACTGCAAATGTTCTCATGTACGAATTGCAACATATCTGTGGCGAAAAATTTTTGCAGCTGCTCTCTGTTATTTCTAGAGATATTCTTTTTAGCATTTTATGTTTATATTAGAAAAAATAAAAATTACTATATAATATTAAATTTATATTAAATTCATTTAAACACTGGTTTGCTATGGCATCGGTGTGGTCATTGTTAGGCTAAAAATTCAAAAATAGTTTTATTGACTATGGCAAATGCTTCGACAAATGTTTATATACTGGAGGGGTATAGGACACACAAATAGAGGTTTTATAATGTTAGTTTTCAGAGCATTATGTACACATACACACATAATAAAATAGAAGTTATACATTTATTTTTGAGGGAAAAGGGGTTTAATTTAGAACAATCAACCAATTCATGCATGTGTAAATTTTATATACAATTTTTTTTTGTCAGGAAGAGGTTTTCAAAAGGTTTCACTTAACATCAATGTTAAATTATAGCAGGTACATAAATATATATGATAATAATAAACTAACCTTTGTCAATTTTTAGTTTTTTTTTCTATAATTCTAGATAGCCCATAGGTTTACACAACTAAAGTTCTTGCTAAAAAATAAATTTTTGGCATCTAATGGAAATGGTTTGCGCTGAAGCGTCGTGTATCGGAGGTATTTGAGGTGGTATGTGGCAACGGAAGATCTGTTAATCTGTGCGAATTGATGTTGATATGATAAAAATATATAAATTGGAATATAAATAAAACAAGAAAGTTGTACTTAATGTCCAAATCGAAAAATAAATATATATTTAATTTTTATACAAAGATTTTTTGTTTTGCAAAAGTTGCAGATAAAGGACACTCAAATAATGATAAAATAATAAAAAGAAGAATAAAGAAGCATGAAAATTGGATTGGAACGAAAGATAAAACGAGCACAGGATATGTCCGAGACATGAACAAATTGTCACCGATGGAGATGTTAGACTCGGAACAAACCTTGTGTGTGTGTTTGACAGCGCATCGCTTGAAAGAATCATATGGGTGTTTGGGAATGTCTGTCATGCTCAAGCGTGAAGTTTTTTTTTTGTTTTAAATTCAAACAGAGACAAAGTTGTGCGAGATAAGCAAGGGTGCAAAACTAATTTTCGACGGAAAATTGAATTAGGAATGTAGAATACGAAGAAAGTAGAACAGACTATGTGAAGAGAACAAATGGAAGGACGACATATTAACGAAATTTGATTAAGGTTTAAAAATCTTTTTGTTTTTTTTAGGTCAAGAATTTACTTATTTGTTTTAAATTAATTTGTTTTACGATTATTGTTTGGAAAAAAAAATTCAAGAGCTTTTTTATTTTCAGTTTTTTTTTAATTTGCTTAAATTTTATCTGGTTTTTTATCAGATTATTCATAATTTATATAAAAAATAATTAATAAATACTAATTAAAAATATTTTTTACAGATGAAACTAATTTCATATTATTAAGATTTAAAAAAATAGGTTAAAATTTCTCTTTTTTGGAATTTCCAATTTTTTTTTATTATTTTTTTTTTTTGCTTTGTCCATAAAAATATTTTTAATACAATCTTACAAAAATATTAAAATAAAATTATTTTTTTTTTCAAAATATATTGACTTAATAATTTTTTTTTTAAATTTTTATTTATTATTTTTTTTTATTGTTATTTTTCTTTTGAATATTAATTTTTAAACTAAATTTTGAAATAAATTTTGTTCTGAAAAATTTATAGCATAATAATTATCCTAAAAATTTCTCAAAAATTCATCAATTTTGTTATTTTTTTTTGTATTTTTTTCAATTTTTTAAGTTAATTCTTAATTTTAATTAAAAATAGAGCATTGGACATTAAAATTGATTTAAATTTAAAAAATTGGGAAAATGCGCTCAAATCACCTCAAGACGAGTCACAAATATTCACATAATTGTTCTTGTTAGGTGTCGAGCAAATTTAATTTTTTGTACAAACATTTAAAAAGTCTTTCTAATGTGACTCGTTAAAATTGTCCATACAAGAATAACTTTTTAATTTAAAAAAGACAAAGTTCTCGTATTTTTTCTCTTCTAAATTTGATAATAACATTGCAAACTTTCATTTTGTCTTCAATTGTCGATTAAATCGTTTGATTTTAGCACACATTGCATATAATATTTTTTCAAACAAAAACCAGCACCGCATGACATGACAGAGGAAAGTTAAGCAGTGAAAATTCATACCAACGAACGTTAATTCCATTAAACAATTTTCCAACTTCGCCTATCAAAAAGGAATAAAAGTTTTTTTTTGCAAAAGTGATACAAACATATTCCTAACATAGAAGAAAGGCACACATGTGGAATGTGAACGACTGACGTGAAATGCAATTTGGAAAGTTCGTGCTTGCGATGATGATAGGAAATATCTTTTGATAAGTGAGAGATGACGACAAAGCAGAGTTTTTTTTTTGCGCTATAATCCTTTCAAGAAGAACGTCGTAATTTTTGTAAGTGAGTTGTAATTTATGAGATGATGACGGAAGTGGAATAATCGGGTCAAAGGTTCACTACGTGGAAATGAATTGTACGCTACGGGTTAAAAAGGGGTCATATTAACCTTTTAAGGGGCTAAGCTAATTTCAGTGGGACGATACGAATATATTTAAGGCTCTGTGGGCTTGAAAATAAATATCTTTAAGGTACTAAAAATACAAATTTGGAAAAATTTTACATAAAAAGTTAGAATGCCTTATTTTTTTAAGCCTCGAGGACCAATAAAAAGGTTACATGGTTCTATTAGGAACCTCATAAGTTGATGATCTACAGCCCAAGAAAAATAATCCCTCAATTAGTTAATTTAACCCCTTGAGAGGTTTATTTTTACCTTGTTTACAAAGGCATCAAACTCTATTAAAGGATTAAATGAAGGGCTGAAAGGATAAATCGCACATACGCACTTTTTGACAAACTGAGAAAAAGCGATTTTAAGTTTTTCTCTGTTTTTCAGCTGTAAAATTTGATTTTTACATATTTTCTTGATGTTTGAGCTAATATTTAGTGAAAAATGGTCAATAAAAACGATTTTCATGCTCGAAAATTTCCTAACTCAACAATAAGGAGGCGTTTTGGGCAATTTTTATCGAAAAAAAGGATAAATCGCACATATGAACCAAAAAATTTGATTTTTAAGGTCTTCTAATTTCAATGTTTTCTCGAAATGTTTGGTTCAAAATGACTTTTTATGCCTTAAAAAAGTATAAAGAACACAAAAAAGTTGAAAAAAATGAATTTGAAGCAATTTGAAAATTTGACTTTTTACCCGTTTGTATGGCTATGTGTCATTTATCCTTTCACTTTGCATATGTGCGATCTGGCATATTGCAATAAAACACACATTTTCGAAAAAAATTTGAAATTTTCTTAATGTATCTGAAAGTACTCGTCTTTAAGCATATTTTCTCATTCTTAACTCAATTTTGTCAAAAAGTGCGTATGTGCGATTTATCCTTTCAGCCCTTCAAATTAACCTATCAAAGGGTTATTTGGTTAGTTGAGGGATTATTTTTCTCGGATGCAGACCATCAACGCCTAATTGACCACTTATAAGGTTCCTAATAGAACCATGTGCATTTTTTAGACTCTCGAGGTTTTCAAAATAAGGATTTCCAACTTTTCATGTAAAATTTTAAAAATTTTTATTTTTGGAAAGTAAAAATTTTTTATTTTAAAATCTCTGGAACCCACTGGTATTAGATTGCTCACTTATGAGATTATATTAACCCCTTTTCTTCAAATAAGGGACTAAATTTCAAACATTCTTAATCCATAGGTTATGTTCAACTAAGAAACATTTATCTACGATACGAAGGGAAAACTAGACAGCACCGAGCGCTATAACTATTCAATTTTTGTACACCAGTAGTTTCAAAAAATATAAAATTTTATTCTACAGAAATATAAAAGAGAGCCTGTTATGTGATAATTTGCGTTCAATTTTAGACAGAGGTCTAGTGCGTCTCTATAGAGTTTGAATTAAAAAAGTTATAAAAGTGACAGAGAAAAAGAGTAGAGTGTGTTAAAAAAGAAATATTACTTGTACTGCACTAAGAGAAAATTAGTTAAGCATCAATTATTATATATTAATTAATAAACAAAAAGTGAGGAGTGTTAACAACAGTCAAGTTCTTAAAGTAATTGATACACCAATTTGCTTACCGAATTGATTCAGTACGTGATCTAGGTGAGTAATCGCGAGTGCATCTATTTTATTTTAGGATTTTTTTTTATATATTTTTTTAACACACGCGCAAATATGTAAAGATATAAAGAGAGATGATGGAGTCAACAAATATGTAAAAATAAGAAATTTTAAATTATATTAGAAAAAAGTAGCAAATAAAGCAAAAAAACTTAATTAATTTTGAAAAAACAGCATTGCGCAAAAATATATCTAGAAACACTACAAAAAAATTATTTAAGTTATTTTTTGTTTTAATTAAGTTAATTCACTACTTCAAACAATATTTAAAGAATAAATATTCCTTTAAATTAAAAATTCAAAATTACCTTCGGTTTCGAGAGCTTAATCCTATGTTTCGTTCATCTCGCCATCTAAAAATTAAAAATTTTAATTTATTTTTTTATTTATTTCAATTTTTAATTTTTTAGTTATTTTTTTTATTTTTTAAAAATAAATTTATATCACCCTAAAATTATTAAATTTTTTTTTACAAAAATAAAAAAAAATATTATTTTTAAAATAAAAAGCAAATGATTGAGTTTTAAATTTTTTTCCCCGTTTTTAATTTTTTTGTTTTAACAATAAATTGATATTTTTTATTTGTTGATTTGAAATTGAATTCCGAATAATTCTAATTAAATAAGAAAAATATAATTTAAATTTTTTTAAAATATTTTTTAGAGAAAATCATTATATAAAATTATTAATGAACAATTATTGTCTTGAATTTTTATTTGAGAAAACCTTAAAAATGATTTTTTTTGATAAATATTTATTTTTTTTAGATTTTTCCTCAATAATTTATTTTTTTTTAAAATTAAGCTTTAACCCAAAAAAATTTTATATTTTGTTTTTTATTAAAATTTCAATTAAATACTTACCTCACAAATTTATGACGCAAAGCTTGTCTCACTTCCGAGTTTAAGAAGCAGAAAAATAGTGATACTGAAAAACCCTGAAAATCGAAAAAAATAAAATTATTCACCTTTGATAAAAAAAAAATCTTAATGTATTTTCTTCAATATATGAAAAAGTTACCAGCACATTTGTTCCTCAGAGAGTTACAAAAGCAATTTTTTTTTCTTTTCTCATAAATATTTCTATTTTTGCATTATTCATAAAGGAATTCTCATAAGATTCAAGGTTCTTGTGTGTTATCGTCGACATCATAATAATTATTATTATTAACATCTTTAGTGTGTATGGGTATGCGATGAGACAGCAAACGTTACCGAACGAGGAATTTTTATTAGAATTTTCTAGTCCGTCACACTCTGTCAAACATCATAAATTTTCTTTGTGTTTTTTTTTGCGAAAGGTTTTGTCGTAAATATTTACCTTAGTAACGTTAATTTATGTTGCTGTGAATGAAAGGAGATTTTTCCCGAAACAGGTGACAAATTAATCAATTTTCCTCTTTTCATACTCTTTTTCAATGGCAAATCCGTGGAAATCTAATTTATTAACATTTTTCCCTGATTTTTTTTCTTGCTTTTTTATATCAACACGTGCTTCGTACTTTGTCACAATTTTTTTCATATTTTATTTAAACACGACGAACCAGAAACATTGTGACAACTTATTCCAATGTGAAAGGAATAAATTTTCGCTATGAATATCGAAGTGTCAAATTCACGCAGTTTTTTGCCATCTTTACCAGATATTTGCAAACAAAAACTTGCTGTTTTTGATATTCATAGGAAAAAGCTCACTTCCTGTCGTTTCGCATTACATTACAAAAAAAATGTAATAATGAGAGGCGACATATTGTAATGAACAAAAAGCGAGTGTATAAAATTTGACAAAATCTGATTAAATAATTAAATAGTTTTTTTTGTATTTGGTTCGTTTTTTTATAAAAAAAAATGCTACCTTTTTTCAGCGTAATTACAGTGTAAATTTTATACCAAACATGTATCCCTTGCCAGACATATTGTTTTCATTTGATGCTCTGTTGATTTTATGATCGCAAAATAAACGAAAAAAAAAAAAAAAAAAAAAATTGAATATTTTATAAACTTTTTTTTTTGAGCTGCGTGGAAACATGTTGCCAATATTTTTGTAATAAAAAATATCGATGTAATAATTTTGGCTGCTTATTTTTTCCATCCGAACAACGGCACACACGAAAATTTTATGTGGGTATGGTCGTTCTGGATCCTTATCACATGTTGAGCTTTATGACCTAAATTGCAATTTATTGCGCTGAAAATTGAAAATACGTCTTTGTGTAATAAAATTTTTAACTTTTTTGGACCGCATTTTAGAGGAAATTGATTTCTGTCGTAAATTTTTTTTTTGTTGTGGATACGCAACGATAAATCTGTGCTTGACATTACGAGGAAAAGTTGCAGGAAAAAAACGTTAACGCGATCAAAGGTATGTTTTTCTAAAAAAAAAGAAAAAAAAACTTGTTGAAGAATTGTCTGTGGCAAGACTTGGAGTACATACAAATAACTTTGGGGAATTGAATAATGCGATATTTTTGTCTACATAATTTTACTATAACATTTTTCGACGTTTTTGACTTTTTGTAAAATTTTTTTTTTCGCGAAAAATGTTTTTCTATTAAATCCAAAATTTAATATTTTATTATATTAAATTACTTTAATTGATATTAAATTATTATTTTATCAACTATTAAATAAAAATAAAAAACTGTTCGAAAATTGGTTCGAAAAATTTCCGAAATTAAAAAATAGGGTTATTTTTTATAAATTAAATTTTAAACTTAAAATGAATTTTCATGCATTGTAAATTATTAATATTTTTTTATTTTTTAAAAATAATATGTTTTTTTTTTTAAATATAAGTATGAATAACTTTTGAAACAATCAACTACTAAAATCAATTATTTTAATTTTTTTTTATTTTTTTTTTTGTCGTATTTTTTCCACATTTTCCTCAACTCACTTTTATTTTTGGTTTTCAAATTAATTTTTTTTTTATTACCAGACACGTTAATTTTTCCATCGTAATTTTTTTACATACCTACGCAATAAAAATAAAAAATTACTCCATCACTGCAGTAAACTTTTAACCTTGAACGAAGCCAACATCATTTTTTGACATCTTAATTATGAGTTTTTCGTTCTCTCTTTCTATGTTTTCATAAACCACTTGAAAAATTTACATGATATTTCTACTCAGTTTTTTTTTTCATAATAAATTTACACAAAAAGTCTGGAATGTTATTTATGACTTTAATATGAGATTCCGTTTTACTCCGGCAGACAAACATGCACCAAATCATGCTAAGGAGGTAAATTATGCATGAATATGAAGAAATAAGTGAAATTCATTGAAAGTACTCGTTATGAAAAATGTAAAAGTGCATTCTTTTTGATAATCAAAAACGTTATTTGAAATATTTTTTCATGTTTTCCTGAGAAAAATGTCTCTTAAACACACAAAAAGATATGAAAGAATGAAATATTCATGTGATATTCAATTTGAATTGATCCAGCAGCACAAAATATTTCAATTTTTCAAAATCTATACGAGAATTACAATTGAATCAGAAGCATAGAAAATATTTTTATTGTGTGTCACCAGGAAAATATGGTAGCTATTTGTTGCAGATAGCTGTTTTTGGATCGTAGACAAACACAAAAGAGGCACTTGGATCATTTCACACAAAGCAATCGTTTTATCGTCATGAATTGGAAGACGGAATGCGAACCGATAAAGAGACATTATCATGGCAATTGAAAGTCTTCCATTTCGGTGAAAGCATGTATCGCAAGGAAAACAAGCTATAATGTCATAAACCATAATTAATCCTGCTTGTGACACTAAATTGAATTAAAATGGATACAATGGAGCCGTACGGAAAGATAAGAGTCATTGTTTGAAAGTATGTTGCACGATACGGGAGTTAAATGTTCCAAAGGCGCTAGGCAGCCAGTTATTAGTCACAGTTTATAATTTTCCTACAAATTTCACATTGTCATCGTGGCTTTTCTTTTGTGCGGGTGACATGTTATCTGTGTTACTAGAACTGCCTCGGTGGCAAAGTGAAAACTTCATGTTGGCCCATTTTTCTCAATTAATATTGGAAAGATTATCTCTCAGGGGTGCCGTATTACATGCCATTGACACCACAAAGGCAGGAGATGTAAGGTCATGTAATCCTGTTCAGCAGTTGTAAATTTATTGTTTTTACATGGAGATTGCAAGGTTGAGCTCCGGTGTGACTTGAAGCTCGACTACGAGCTATTAAGTTTAATTTTTACAAAAAATTAAAATTAAATTAATTAAATATTTTAGATAGTATAAAAAACTCAAGTTTTCAATTTTCAACCTTTTTAAAATAATATTGAATTTAAAAAAAATTATATAAAAAATAAAGTAAAACAAATGATCCTCGAGTATATATAACTAACTAAAATTGTTGCGTAAAAAACTTAAAATTGGGCAAAAAATTAATTTTGTGACTTTTTAACCAAATATTTAACTTAACAGTTTACAAATAATCAAAAATTAATGATTTTTAATGAAAAATTCTTATTTTTTTTTTAATTTTTTGACGAATTCAAAATTCATTCAAAATTTAAAATATATTTTTTATTTTTTACGATTATTAAAATATATTTTATAACAAAAAATTGATAATATATTTTTTTGTATAAAATTTTTGTTACTTTATTCTTAATTCAAAAATATTTATCGAGCTTCAAGTCAAGTCTCTCTATGCAATCCCTATTTTTGTGGTTTACAAAGACATTTGAACCAGATAAACCAGGTTACCTCGATTCTCACGTTTTATCTAATGTTCAATCAACCATCGGAAATTTCGAAACCAAATCTTTGCGTTCCTTGGTATCTTTTATCTTTTCAAGGAATCGGCGCCTCAAGTTTCCCCTAAAATAATAAGTAATAATAAACTACATTTTCTCAATAACATCCCCAAAATCTTGTCGTCACACATATGTACGTGTGGTTTGTGGTTCGTGTCATTCCTCACTTTATTTGTCATCCTTTCTTCATCTTTCATGTTTTGCTTAATGCTGTAAATAAATACAAAATTTCTTCCATTCACACACACACACACGTGAGTAACAATATATCATGTTTCCATTATTCTTGCTTAACAAGTATGAATTTTAAATAAAGCGACAATAACACAATCGGAAGACAGCATAGCTTCAATTGTTGAAATGTAGCATCCATTAGGTATTCTTCAGAAATTTTATGAAAATAGACAAAAAATAAATAAACAACGGAAGGGAGGTTATTTTGTTGTGAACTCTGTAAATTGTAATTAAATAAACGGTTGTAAAGGTGGATTATCTGGCACATGGAGCTTAAAATTGGCCTATTTTCGTGTTCTTTTTTGATGTAATCCTGAATTTTAACACTTGAACGAAGATTATGCTAAAATATAATCGTGTCATAAAATTATGTTGAAAATTTTACTTTCGAAGAGTTTTTTTTTAAATTTTGAGATTTAAATTTTTTTATCAAAATAGAATTTTAATCAAATCAAGAGTAAAAATTATTTCATATAAATTTAAATTTAATATTTTAAAATAATTGAATTATAATAAATTGAAAATAATTGTAAAAATAATTTTTTTTCTCAAAATTTAAAAAAAACTCTTCAAAAAATAATGTTAACTCATTTCAACCTTTTTTGATACCTGAAATTTCTTAATACTTTCTTAAATTCAATTTCTTTTCCATCAAATTGTGTCGTTGTCGTATTTTTAATTCATTATTTCGCAAAATTGAATTCAATCATTCGTCTGCGCATAAAATTTACCGATTGTATGTAAAAAAAAAGTATTAAATGTCATCATCTTACGTTGCGATAATGGAATTTACCATCGTGCTGCTGCATTAATAAAATATTTCCATTATTTTACCACATTCTGTCTGTCTTGTGGCATCGTTATCGGATTAAGGAATATAAAGTTGATGTGACATGTTACACGCCTAAAGAAATGAATTTTTCTGATTTTTCAATTATCGAAGGAAACGCCTGGTTATTTATTTATTTACTTGATACCGAGGCAGTCGTCAATCACGTGAACGGATTTCATCAATATTAATTACCTTTGTTCATCAATTTAAATGCATTTCATGTCAATCAATTTGATTTCGAATGACGCCAAGAACAATTTTCATTAATTACAAAAAATCCAGTTTTTTTTTTGTAAATCAAAAATAAAATATTAATTACTTTTAATTTTTTCGTATTTTAAAAATAAACTTTAATTCGTTTAACTTTTTGCCGCTTCAGTTGTTGGTTTTGTAATTAATTTGATAGCTTTTGTGAACATAATTTTATTTTTTTTATTTATTGCAATTTATTCACCATTTTACGAATGAAATTTATTTTTGTTCAATTATGTTTTAACTCCATTTATCAATTTAATTTGTTTTTATGGATCACTTGTTACTTTAGTAATTTACAATGAATTTCACACATTCGAAAATAACTTTCCAGTTCATTATTTTAATTTTCGAGTCGTATTTTTATAAATCCGAAACAGTGATTCACAAATTAAATTAATTAGAAAAAAATTGTTAACAGGTTACACAAAAGCTATTACGTAAAAAATTGATTCTCAACAATTTTTAAGTTTTATTTGGTCGTTGGATACTATTAACTTCATTTTTTTTGTATACAAATCGTTTGTAGAAAAAAAAAGAATTTTGCGCTCCAACCGTCAGATAGTGCGACAATCTGAAATTCTGAAACCGCTTTTTTTGCGGAGGCGGTACGGTTGTGATCCGCTCACCGTTGTTAATCTTTCTGTCAAGTATTCCGGGAGCAGACCATTTTTAGTTTTGTCGATAAGTTTCAGATCGTTAAAGTAAACTCTTTGCTTCACGTCAAGTAACTACGCATCGTTTAGCATACTCTCCACATTCGCATATCTGTCTTTAAGTAGAATCGCTCGAGAATCGTTCCAACAGCTTCTAGTCGGTTTCAGGTGCAGCTGCTTCTTCTTCCTGCCTTCATTCAATATCATGAATTTAGTTTTGCTAATAATTTGCGAAAAAAGGATTTTTATTATTAAAAAAAAGAATTCTTATCAGTGACTATCGACCTAGTTTTTGCGATAATTAAATCAAACAATTTTTTATGCAACATTCACATAAACTAATAACGATTCACGCACAACTTGTTGATTTATTAATATATCAATGCAATAGCGATATAATGTGATTAATTACCGTAATTAAAATCCGTGATGTATACGGACTTATTGCGTGCGGAAAATGTGCTGGTAAACATTTTTATTTTTGTCGTTGTTGTCGTCGTCGTTTTGTCGGAAAAAACAACAACTAACAACAAATCGATATTTTGATCGATGATATTTTGTTTTTATTTATCCCGAACGAATGAACGAACACGTGACAAAAGAATAATAGGAGAAAGGAAAAAAAATGACTCACCTGTGTGCTAAGTAGTAAGGGACGACAAACGTCGAAAATATATCGCAAAACACCGTCCTGTGGTCCCGTAAGCAAGACCAGATAGGTGATGCCAAGCAG
Source organism: Culicoides brevitarsis (assembly GCF_036172545.1). Classification (NCBI taxonomy): domain Eukaryota; kingdom Metazoa; phylum Arthropoda; class Insecta; order Diptera; family Ceratopogonidae; genus Culicoides; species Culicoides brevitarsis. Next base: position 24,545,735 of record NC_087086.1, on the reverse strand, counting down.
CGGAATAAGTACGAGAAGTGCTTTGGATGCTTTACGATATTGCCTCGTCTCGGCCGTATTCGCTGATCTGAGTTTCGTTATCAACACCTTATAAACAACCTTTATAGTAACATCTAGAGATTTTATAGTTCACACATCCATTGGCCTTCGTATACTTACCCACATAATCCTAATTAAGAATACAAAATTAATTGCGAGCACCGCCAATGCCGGTCCGTGAATTATCCAATCAATTTGCTTTTCTCGTATCCACGAACATTCCAGCTCCAACTGCGCACGTAGGCAAACAAATAAATGATAAATGAGCCATTATTCAATCAAAAATAGCTTTGTTTCATTAGGTAGCAAAATATAATATGGAATTACACCGCGCTCGCATAAATATTGAAATGGAAAATAAAGTAATTTGGTAGATTGAAATGTAATTCAGGGAAGTCCTGCAGGAAATCAAATATTTTTTTTTATCTCTACCAATAATTACAATGACGCAAGTGAAAAAGCATTTAATTCTCTCGACAATGAAAACTACTAAATAAATTATATAACCGGTACAGTTAAATTTATTAAATCAGTGGACAAGGCTGAATGACGTTTTTTTTTTGAAAAATGAAAGAGTTGTTCCTGACCTTTTGAAATAAAAAGTTTTCGTAGCTTTGTAAGTTCAGTATGATAATGTGGTTTTTTAGGGCTCTGGTGTCCTAGTTTTGTATTAAAAAAGTACAAATTTGAAATTTAATTTATTTTTTATATCCAGAGCCCTATTTTTAATACCCAGGGCCTTATTTTTAATGTCCAGGGCCTTATCTTTAATATCCAGAACCTGGTTCGCTGATTTTGAATTTTGACTGTACCGGTGTAAATAATTGGAAAAATGACCTATCACGATTTATCGACTGAAATTTTCGACACACAATTAATTTTCACTCAATTAAACAAACTCCAAACACTTTGCTGTCTTCATTCGTTACAAAACCAATTTGTCTTCTTTTCCTTTTTCATCGACGCAAAAAACGCAGATAATTAGAAAATACACGAAACTGCTAATTAAGGGCTTAAGTGTGATCAAAGTCTTGTTTTCGGAGAAAAAAAAAGTAAAAACAATAAACTTTTTTATGTCTGCTAAATTTTTGTTTGTTAATCCCTGCTTTAACACCTTGTAGCGTATTTTGAAATAAAAACGAAGAAAAGTAAAAACGTTTCTCTGCGAAGGAATTCTTTAAATGTTTCTTGGCGCGTAAAAAAATTAAAAACGTTTGTGATGATCACGAAAGAAAAATCGTGAAACATAAACAATAAAATCTTCATTATCCGCTTATTGTAGATGGAGTGAAGAAAAGTTGTTCTGTTTATTTGAAATTTTTATTTCTTTCTCATTTTTATTTTAATTTGTGAATAGAGGAGATTCAAGTGTTTGAGTAGGTGCGAAGCTATAATGCAAGATGCACAATATTTATTTTATGAGTTCTTATGAAGAAAATGAATTGTTGTCTATTTTGAGAGCGCCATTATTCAAGTGCATGTAATAAAACGAGTGAGAAACGTATTAAGGAAGGAATAGTAATTCTGAAGTTTTATGATTTTTCCACGTTGTGCATTTCCTGTGCACGAATCGTTGATCACCGATTACACTGTCTAACAAATTTTTCCACTTGTTTTAAAAAAATTATGAAAATTCTAGAAAAACTTTAGAACTTTTGAGTTTAAGTCAAAAAAAATTTTCGTCCTTGTTAATTTTAATTAATTAATTTAAAAATTTTATTTAGAAGTTAATTTAAAGAATTTTAATAATATTCGGCATCACTAAATCTTACTGATTTTAGCAAAAGCCTTTTTAATTTTCATTAAAAAAATTTCCATATTTTTATTTGATTTTTTTTTTTGAGAAATAAAAAAAAAATCCTTTAAAAATTTAGAGGCTTCTTTCATTAAAATAATTAGATAAAATCATCCGGATACAGAGGTGGAAAAAGTATATTTTTTCCCGTGATCCAAACTCATTTCCCAAAATTAGATTTACAAATTCTTACCCAAAAAAAAAATGTAAAAAGCCTAAATTAGGTCAATTATTTAAATTTTTCAAAAAATTTAATTTTTCAAATTTTCCCAATTTCAAAAGCCTCAGAAACGAGGCTTTTTCCACTACCGTCCGGAAAATTTGTTGGACATTGTTATTTTTCATACTGAAATTGTTATTTTAGTTTGTTTTATATTCAGAGAGACGGATAAACATAAAAAAACAAGTGAAATAAAAAAAATATTTTTTACTTTCTAAAGGAAATCCATTAAAAACGTTAATTTAAAGAAAACAAAAGAAAAAAATTGCAATTACTTGTAGTTTACTCAAGAAATAAGAAATAATTTGCTTGATTACCTTCTTTCCTGAAAAAGCACCTTCGATACTGTCATCGCCCACAACTGCCCTCGCGATCGTCCAACAAAGGACAAAAATAGCGGGACACCCTGAGGAAGATAAAACGTGCACTTACATTACAAATTCTGCTAAAATCTGATAAAACAAATAATGTAAGACACAATCAAACAATGTCAAAAGTTCAAATCTGGTCATGTTACGCGTGTTTTTGGTACTATTTGCCTTGTTAAAAGTACAAATATCTTCTATTTTTACAAAATTATTTGAAATAGGACCCGTTGGCAAATGTAAATAGAAGATTTTTTTTAGTGACCGTATTTCTCTTTAATTCGAATTTTTTTTTGGCTCAAACAGAAGTGTCCGATGGCACATCTGCCACATTCTGTAGGTACATTTTTATACTCACCCCATCCAATGAAAGCATACATGCCGAAACGCAAATTATCTCCGGAAAATGTCTCTACCACCAGCATATACAAGTACAAGCCTGCTCGACGAAGTTTGACAACAAAAAAAAAGTTCCCAAGATGTGACAAGAGAAAAAAATGCATTTTATTACAAAGTTGGATACAAAAAAAAAAAGAAACAAAGAATTTTTATTTAAAAAGAATGTCACACAACAAGATACTTCTTACCTTCAACAAGCATCCAACAGAAATTCGTTAAAGTGAAGTACTGAAGCAGAATTGCTATAAATATGCATACAACTGGTCCTACATGTGTAACCATCTGCAGTTATCGGAAAAAGTGTTGTTGTTAGGTGAAGTGGGCAGCAGAAAGAAAAATAAAATAAAATTCTTTGAATACTTACGTGTAAACTTAGTGCTAAGATCCATAAGAAACTAGACATAATGTAGGTTACAAATAAATTAGCATGAATTGTGTTGCGAAGACATCGGAGATCTCTGTGAGGAGGAAAAGAAAAGAAAAATACATTTATTTAAATTCCATGAGATTGTATCTGTTTTGACGCGGAGTGAAATAATGCGAGACAAGAAAAGTTTCTTTAGTTTTTCCTGCCACAAGGAAATTGAATCAGAGTGGAGTCGTGCGACGAAGACAGAAAAAGTTCATTGTTTTCTTGTAAAATGACATAACACGTGCCTCTTGCACAAGAACAAACTATTAATTGAGTTCAATTTGCTGCTTTTAACAAACTTTCCCACACATATTGGCATGTAACGTCGCACAAACACGCTAATGTTCTCTCTTGCATTTTAAATGAGGGCGTTCGGAATTTGAAAAAACTTTTAATCCTCTTAAAACAAAGTACAAAATTGTAAAGCTAGAGCTCTAGGTTTAAGCTGAGAATATGAAATTTAGAAAAATTAAGCTTTTTTGCTGTTTGAAAAATTCAAAGAAAACACGTGTTTAAAAAAAATTAAAGAGACCACGTGGTTTAAAGCAATTAAAGAAACCACGTGGTTTAAAAAAGTAAAGAGACCACGTGGTTTAAAACTTTTAAAGAAACCATGTGGTTTAAAAACCTGTAAGTAAACCACGTGGTTTAAAAATTAAAGAGACCACGTGATTCAAATAATTAAAGAGACCACGCGGTTTAAAACAATTAAAGAAACCATGTGGTTTAAAAACCTGTAAGTAAACCACGTGGTTTAAAACAATTAAAGAAACCACGTGGTTTAAAAACTATTAAGAGACCACGTGGTTTAAAACAATTAAAGAAACCACATGGTTCAAAAACCTGTAAGTAAACCACGTGGTTTAAAACAATTAAAGAAACCTCTAGGTTTTAAAAAGTAAAAAGACCACGTGGTTAAAAAAATAAAGAAAACCACGTGGTTAAAAAATAAAGGTGGTTCTAAATTTAATAACTGTTTTAAAAGTGATCATCGTTGTTCAAGTTCTGAAAGACTACTCTTTATTTTTTTACAAGAATTGATTTCTTAAAATTTAAATAATTCAAAACATTTCGATTTTTTCAAACAGCCATTCGGTTAAAACTCTCGTGAAAAAACACAATTTTAATGTTGAAACTTTTACTTCGACATCAATGGCTATTGCATGTAAAAGGAGCTGTGCATCAAAACATGCAACACACACGAAGCTCATCGCGAGTTCATTAAAACCGAATGATGAATTATTAAAAAGGCACACAGACAAAGTTAGTGCGTTATAGAAAATGGGACATGTTTCAATTTTTAATGAGATGACAAAGCATCGTTTTTAACCAAATTAAAAAAGTTTTGTCAAACATGAAATGACAAGAAAAAATATTTTTTTTCTATCGCAAAATTTTTAATTAATGGACCAAGTCCAGTTAAATAATTAAAATGCGATTTGTTTGTGGGTTTTTTCATCTATTTATAGCGCTATCGATGTTTCAAAGGAAGGGACATAATTGATGTAATTTACCTTTTTCTGTCGTATAATTTTCCATTAATCGAACGAAGAAATTACGCAAACCAATTAAATAAGCATTCACAGCACCAACGCCCTTTACTGTTTCTGGCAGGTTTGAGTAATGACGATTTTTTTTTCGACGCAACATGTGTATGAATTTTTATGAGTCTATTACATTTTCTTTTCATTTCGTTCGAATTTTTATTGCCTCCCGTAAATTCTCTGACGCTAAAGAAGAAATTTTTCTTTGCAATGCGTGCAAAAGATTGCTCAAGTATTTACTTAGTTGATTAATTAAGTTTGTATTGCTTTCTTTTTATTATTGTTTGAATATCTTTGTCTTTCGTTGCGCGTTAATTTTTATTGCTGTTCTGAACTATTGCCGTTATTATGCTTTTTATTAGGTTTTAGTGACGCGCCAAGGTCTTTCAGGGTGTGCTACGTAAAATTTACACAAATATTTGCATAGAAAAGAAGAATTTTGGGCGTAATGGTCTGCGAAAAGGGGGTTGAAATTAGCAACTTGTTGATTTAGGTGCCGGATGTAAAATTATTGAGGTGGATTTTGAAGTTCAATAAACGTATTATGGACTTTTAGGTGGTTTTTACAAGATTTCAATTGCTGAATCTTACGTATTTAATTAATTACGATTTATTCCAAGAAATGATCTAGTTCCCAAGATTATTAAATATTCGAAATTGATGAAAAGATTGGAAAATTTAGAGCATCTTCGAAAACATGTATGAAAAAAAATCAAGAGTATGTTTTTTTTTTGTAAAATATGAGAAGTCTAAAATTCTTTAAATCATCAAACACAGTTAAAAAAATTTTGATTTTCGACCAAAAATTCAAAAATTGCTTGAAAATCATAAAAATCGCCCAAATTCGAAGTTGAAGTAAATTTTTTTTTCCACTGGAATTTTTCGTTGTCTCGAGTAAATCATTTTGCGCCATAAAGCATGTTCCCGCAAACCTACCATTGCTTCAAAAAAGCCAAAAATACCAATTTTCCACGTCTCGCGGCTTTTTTACTGTGAACTTTCAAAAAAAATTTTTTTTTCTAATTTGCCTAAAAGTACAATAAAATCATTCCATTTACTGACAAAAAAAAATAAAATAAAATAAAATTAATCCTTAAAAAAATCGTAGTTAAGAAAATCCTTAGCCCAAATAAAATTACTTAAGATAAAAAAAAATACAGCAAAAAAATTAATTAATTTAAGCTCTTATCATCTGCTTTAAAAGTTTTATTTTTTCTCGGCATCAAAATTTATTTTCCTAAATTAAAATTTCTTGAAAATTTAACAATTTTTTTGATTTAAAACTGTTAAAAAAACTTAAAAATTTTATAAAAGTTTTATCTAGGTTTATAAAAAACATTAAATTTTTGGGACTTTTTAGGCAGCTATTTAAGTTTTTTCCGTATTTTTTCAAAACCAGCATTAAAATGTGTTTGTTAGAAAAACACACAAAAATCTGGAATAAAAAATTTAATTTAACAAAAAATCACTTTTTTTTATCTCTTTCTGTAAATAAACCCCAGCTTTACGTCAACTTGTTTGTAAAAATCCTTCAAAAAATTATGCAGTCCTCTTTCTCAACCACAATTCTACACATTTTCTCACCGAAAAGGTAAACCATACAGCAACGAGAACCCTGAATTAATTTTAAACCAACTTGCTATTTATAGAAAGAGTGCCTCAACAGAAAAACGTGCCTTTTATCACTCATTTTCAACAACCATCATGAGCACTCTCGAAAACTTTGAATGCGAAACTTAAAGCGAAAAAAAAAACGGAAAACAGACAAATGAAAGAAGAGTATGAAAAAATTTCATAAAAACTCATAACAACCAAATATTTCAAATGAAATTCTTTTGCCGCTATTGCAAAAAAAAAGTTCAACTCATTCAAAAATTTTTATGTCTTTTTTTATTTTTTGATTTTATTGCCATTAGCAAGGAAACACATTTTTCCTTACTCTTCATTTTTTTTTCAAATGCGTATTTTGGATTGCCGATGAGAAAAACACCATCCACGGTGCAAAAAGCGACAGAATAAATATGTTAAAAAAAGTTCTCGTCAATAAAGTACCTGTTGAATGGAAGGAAGGAAGAAGAGCAAAAGTGGAAAAATGTGTAAAAAAGGGTGCGGGTTACAAAACGTGTGCGAGACAGAAATAAATTTAACGAGATTATGTTGCGAAAGCGGTTTTGCTGAATCGTTGAATTGAGGAAGATTAGAAGTTTAGGTAAATTCAACCATAATCGATGGAAATCTAATAAATTTGTTTGAGTTAGTTGATGATGTTTGGCATTTTCGGAAGGCAAATGAAGAATACGTGAACGCGAATAATTTATCGAAATCCAACCTGAACATCTTGCCAAAGTAGCATCATCGACAAACACAAAATCAACTTAATTTCGATCAATATTCGAAACATTTCTCTCCGCATTCGAAGGTAATTTCAAATATTTTCACAGTAAATTTGTTCAAATATTCGTGATCGACCAAGATTAATGAAGGCGGGATGTACTTACTTGAATGTAATAAAGACAACAACGGCCAACAGGAGGGCCAGTAAGCTAATTGTGTATCCTATGTAGTAGATGACGGTGGAAAGTTCCACCATTTCGACTTCCGGTGGCAGTGTACTGTCTGTCGAGGCTTCCACGCAGCTGGCGTAGTTGGCGAGTTCGGCCCAGCCCTGGGGTGTGCAGAGTCTTGTCGCATTTTCTGAAAGAAAATTAAAAAAGACCAATTTTAAAATTTCAAATCACGTGACCTGAGAGATTTTTAAATCACGTGACATCAGAGAAAATTTCAAGTCACGTGACTCCAGAAAAAATTTCAAATCTCGTGACTTAAGATTTTTAAACCACGTGACCTGAGAAAATTTCAAATCACGTGACTTCAAAGAAAACTTCATATCACGTGACTTAAAGAGAAAATTTCGAATCACGTGACTTCAGAGAAAATTTTAAACCACGTGACCTGAGAAAATTTCAAATCACTTGACTTTAGGGAAAATTTCAAACCACGTGACTTCAGAGAAAATTTCAAACCACGTGACTTCAGAAAAAATTTCAAATCACGTGACTTCAGAGAAAATTTCAAACCACGTGACTTCAGAGAAAATTTCAAACCACGTGACTTCAGAAAAAATTTCAAATCACGTGACTTCAGAGAAAATTTCAAATCACGTGACTTTAGAAAAAATTTTAAATCACGTGACTTCAGAAAAAATTTCAAATCACGTGACTTCAAAGAAAACTTCATATCACGTGACTTAAAGAAAACAATTTCGAATCACGTGACTTCAGAGAAAATTTCAAACCACGTGACTTCAGAAAAAATTTCAAATCACGTAACCTGAGATATTTTAAAACCACGTGACCTAAGAAATTTTCAAATCATGTTTCTAGGGTGGCTATCACGTGGCTTGAGAAATTTCAAACCACGTGATATAAAAAATTCTTCAAAGAAAGAGGAAATTAATTTTGTTTTCTAGATAAATACGCAAACATCACAGCACTGCAGCAATAAAAAGACGAACAAATCAACATCGATTGTTTGTTTATCTAACATAAAATTTCTCCGATCTTTCGTGACTGACGACGTGAAAGCATGTGTCTGACATGTTTAGTTTTCGAACATTTACTATTTAAACATCGACGAGAGACGTCAATTTCTTCTTCTTTGCATCTCCGACGTGAGTTTTAAAATGAATGACTGATTCAATCAGCAAAGTGCGGGGAAATTGATAAAGAATAAATGTTCATTTGAAAGCAAACAGAGGTACGTTTGCAAGAATTTCTCGTTTTATGCGTCCGCCTACAGATAGTTGGCAAACATGGAAAATTAAAAGGGGCATCGTCATAACAAAATAAAAAAAAGTCTTCATGTCATCACAAAAGCAACACATGATTTAGTCAGAAATGTGTATAAATATTGCATCACATGATTAAAAATTGAAAGCAAAAAAAAAACTTACTTGTGGAGTCGTAAACGATTTCGTTGAAATGCGTCGGACATGGCAGGACTGCTGATGTGTTGTTTGGCGTAGGAGGCCAGCACAATATGCTGTCGAAGAAGGCGCCACAGCCCTGTTGAATGAGAAAAAAAATGTGTTTAAATAAATTGCTCGCAAATCTCACATCTGAACAAATAAAAGGAAAATAGAAAATCTGTCTCTGTGAAAAAGTGTGCAATCGAATTTAAAAGTCTTTAATTTTAAGTGAACGAAATTGAAATTCAAAGAGAGACGCTTTTTGTGATTAGTTTAAGAGCTTCCTTCGTGAAAATTAAAATTTTCATTTTCAAAAGGTTTCACGTAAAATTAAAAGGTTTTCAAATTCAGGGTATTTTTGAACTCCGAAAATTATTTGAAAATATTTTTTTAAGTGTTTTTTCTTAAATTTTTGTCCTACAATTTAAAGAACATAAAAAATAAAAAAATTGTTTATAATTTTTTATTTGTTTTGGAACTTTGTTGATAATTCAAAATTTTTTACGTGAAAAATGAAAAAAAAAAACAAAAATAAAGAAATTACCAAAAATTAAAAAAATAATTTTCAAACAATTTTTGTTTGTTAACCTAAATAAATAAAATAATAATATTAAATTTAAGAAAAAATTAATTTTTTATCTTGTGAAAAAAAATTGGAAAAAATCCAAAACGATCCAAGATAAAATTAAAAATTCAAAAACCGGTTGAAAATGAAATTTTTCCAAAACATATCTTGAAAATTATGAATAAGCCCAAAAAACTAAATTTTATTAATTATTTTTTTTTTAAATAAAAAATTTAATTTTAAAAATATATTTTTTTTATTTTCTTTAATATTTTTTTTTTCATTTTTTTTTCTTTATCTATGTAAAAATACGAACCTTCCTTATCTAAAGGATTTTTCAGTCCCTGAACTTGCAATCCCCTCTTTGCTCATCTTTATCAAACGCGCACAATTGAAAATGTTCAAATGCAACTTTCTCACACATCTTTTCACAAAAATACATTCAAAACGCCATAAAAAGACAAACAATTGTCTCTGCAGCACAAAAATCCTGATTATATACTTCTCTTTCAATCTGTCTCCGCAACACGTGAAGTGACATAAGTCTGTCTATCTATCACGCAATATTCCTTCTCTTTTTTTTTATTGCAACAAACAAAACATACTGTGTCACATTCGGAACGCAAAGAGGATTTGCTTTTCGTTTATTTTTCAATTTCACGCTGCATAGAGTCGACATTATGAAATCGTGTTGATACATGACAAAAAACCCGAACAAACAATATTCTTACCTTAACTTCGACACCTGCATATTCCTGCAAACACTGACTCGCACGCTGATCTGAGTCTGCAGTTATCAGCGGCGGCAGTACGGGATCTTCCGTGGCAGCCACAATCGAAACGCGTAATTCACCTGGTTCTACACGAAAATGCGACAAGAGTCGTCAATCAAGTGGCAATCCGCTTTATTTATGTTGATCGATGATCCTCGCACGCGTCTATTCAATCACGGCGTTGACAAAGTGTCCTTTAATCCGTTTAGAATAATAATTCAATTTAAATTTTATAACCACTTTTTGTTTATGAGAACACTCGCTCCATGAATTCCAATTGATACGTTGTCCAAAAATTTTTATTTTTTAGCAGCAGCAGCATCACATTGTATATCATTTTTGATCACAACTGATGTTAGTTTTTTTTTCGTGTGTCTGTGTTTATTATTTTATGGTTGTATTCAATTTTCATGCAAATTTTATTGTTTTTTTTTGTGTTGTGTGTTTGCTGTTATCTGGTCCGCACGTTCGCAAAAATATTTATTTACGTCAGTGATGCTTATTTTCTCCTCGTTTCTCGTTAATGCATATAAGCATTTTTTGTGTGTGCTTGATCCAATCAAATTATGTGCTCAGAGTTCTGAAAATATACAAAAAAGAGAATTAAAAGCATTCGTTGAAACAAAAATTTAAGCTTAACCGAATTTCAATGTTTTAGGGTTTATGATTTTTTTCTGATTTTCCATGAATTTCCCGATTTTCCATATTTTTTTTCTTATTTTTCCCGAAATTTTAATTTTTCTCGTTGTTATTTTAAAAAATTGAAATTTTTAAATTTTATCGATTTTTCTCAAATTTTCCACGAGTTTTCCGACTTTTTCCGAGTTTATCTGAAGTTTTTCACGAATTTCCACATATAATGTTGCTCTTGAGACTCTTAAGAATATTTTTAAATTTTTAAGATTTTCACTAAATTTTCCGAGTTTTCTACGAGTTTTCCCGAGTTTCCACACATTTTCCAAATTTTTCACAAATTTTCCGAGTTTTCATTCCTCATGTTACTCTCGAAACTCTAACAAATATTTTAATTTCATGAAAATTTTTAAGTTTTATGATTTTCCATGAATTTTCTAAGTTTTTTTTTACGAATTTCCACGAATTTTTCAAGTTTTCTTAAGATTTTCGCGAATTATCCAAAAGTGCCAGTATGGACAGACGGTATGGCGAGCACTTATTCCTATTTTGTCGAAATAAATGTGAAAATGCGGTAAAAACGAAAGATGGATGATGAAAACGGTCAGAATAAATTTTAATAATAAAAAGTGGAGTCGCCTGGTCACTGGTAAAAAATGCTCTTGTAAAAAACCCTAATAACCTAATTTATTAAAAGGGAATGGTTGGTGGTCGATTGTTTGTTTTACTTGTGTACTCTTTTGTTTATTCGCTCATCTCAATCTCAAAAGTAAAGTGATGTGGAAAAACACAGAGAGAAGAACCTTATTTACCAACAAATTTATTCAAGTACAACAACAACAAACACCGACACGACGATGATGATATCTAATGCCAATGCCAACAAACTAAATAAACTCCGGCAGTGGCTTAATGTGTGGAATACTAATGTTTTCTCTCTCTCTTTATCACATTGCCTTTTTTCTTGCCTTATCGATGGTTTGTTTGGAATTTCCGATAGAGGAAAAAAGAAAACATTCCGCTATGTCGGATGCCAAGACGTAAAGTTTTTTGTTTATTTTAATAAATAAATTTGGACAACGATTTGTGACGATTATCGTTGGGATTTACAACGAAACGAATGGAGACGTTTGTGCGGCAATCAATATTGCAGAATACGCTACTTGAACATAAATAACAATGGATTTGTTCAGCAGGCACTTAACCAGATGCATGAACAAAGCGTTCAAGAGTCATTGGAATGGAACGCTAACAAACAGCAAAGAAGAGAAACGGGAAAAAAATCATCAAAGGCAACGGAGAAGAGGAAATTTCATAACTGTAAAAAACCGGTAAAAAGTGAGGCGTGACATGTGTGTGACATTATCATTGTATTTCCTTCCTCCTTTTTGTCGTTCATCCGTTGATTATTTGCTGCGTTTCAACTACATTTTTCTCGTTTTCTCTCTACTTTTTTTTACATTTTCATTGCACGACGAAGCTGATGAGCTGTAATTTTTGCTGCTATCCCTCTGGCGACGGCAACGGAAGAAATTATAAACTTTTTTTTTACTGAAAAAAAAACGGTTGTTACACAATTCTTTTAAGTGAGTGTTTGAAAAAAATAGAAAAGTTGTTAAAAATATTGAGTTACAAAAAAGATATTTTAATAGTAGCCAAGTTACAAAAAATTTTAATTAAGTACAGAAAAATAGTAGAGAATTATTTAAAAACTTAATATTTTTATTTGTTTAAAATTATTTTCAAAAAACTAACATTTCGAAACAAAAATTATTAATTATTTTGATTGATCAATTAATTTTTATAAAATAAATAAAATTATTAATTTTCATAAATTAGATTTTATTAGACTTTTTAAATTTTGTTTATTTATTTAAAGAATTTATTTTAATTTTTAATAAATCACCTTATTTATTTTAATTCAATCATCAAAATTAATGGTTATATTTTTTTAAAAATTAAATTTCTAAGCAGTGGAATATTTATACAACACATTTATGTTTTTCAATTGAATTGATTTATAAGAATTGGCTATAATAAAGTTACATAAAAAAATATTTTAAACTTTTTAAGGGACTCTTCATAGGTACAGACTTCACCATAATTGAAAGAATGCGATCATTGAGAAAATTTTAATACAATATTTTCAAAAAAAAAAAAAAAAATTTTAAAGTTTGTTGACTTTAGCTTTTCTTCTAAAATTTTTGGTTTTCAATAATAAATCTTAATTTTTAATTTAATTTTAATATTTTAATCGTTTTTTTATAAATTTTAAATTGTTTAAGTTTATTTTTTAATTTTTATATTTATTTTAATTTTATTTAATTAAATCGTTTAATTTTAAAAATTCTTCAAAAATTCGAAAATATTTTAAATAAATTTCTTACTTAAATCGTATTTTTTTAAAAATACATGTCAATCTTATTTTTCTGTGCTTTGTTTTTAAAAAATATTTGTTTTATCTACCTTTTTTAAAGATTTACATGCAAAAATTTCCCGAGTCTATCACTTCCTTATATCTGAATCAAAACAAAAAAACAAATAACATTTTTCATCCTCCTGTTTAATTTACAAAAGTTACTGTGCTTTCCTTCGGGCGTAAACTATTGCAATTTATTTTTTTTTATAACAGTCGATCATTGTTTTGTCTATTATTCAAAGCTGTTACAAACTTTTATGAAATTTTCCGACTTTTTTTTAACACAAACATCAAAGAGACGGTCTCTCTGGTCCAGGTGAAACAACAAATCATTGTTGATTGATACGAACAAATCTCTTCATCCCTGAAGGAATTCACGTCGAATACGAGAAAGCAAAAAAAAAACATTTTTATTATTTTTTTTTAAAGGAAATGAAACGACTCGTGCAGAAAAATACGAAAAATCAATGATTTTAAAAATTTTTATAGAAAAAAAAATTGTATTTCATCTCTATGCCATTAGTGGATTTTTATATCTCTGTGATGATTCACGTCATTCTGTTTCCTTTCTTTCATCATGCGCCGACCATTCATTCAACGTTTAAGCATTATAAATTATTTTATTAGTATTATATGAGTGTTTCATACTAAAAATATGTCAATAAAGTGTCTTCCATTATTTTTATCCTCTCTCTTCTTCTTTTTCTTTTCCTTCGTATTTTTTCTCATTCACTTTATATTTTTAGTAACAAAACATAAGTGGGACTTTTTTTTTAAGAAATCAAATGCATAGGACCATAATGAAGGGTACTTTCAAAAGCATTACATTTATTTTTGGCTCATTATAAATTTAGAGAATGGAAGAATTTTTTTCATCCTCTCAGACTTCTTGAAGGATAATCGTTCTTTGGTTCATCGACTGCTGTTAATCTCCTCACTACAGCTCATTAAACAGAAAAATGACGAGAAAGGTAGCGCATGTGAGTGACACAACAATCATCCAGACAAAAAACTTTCATTCATGTCATCACCTGCGATGAAGATATAAAAAAAATCTTTGGGATTCGTTCAATCAAAAATAATTTGCATGTCAACGCTTTCGTGTGTGCTGTTGGTGCAAAGTGTCAAAGCGAAAATGTAATTGAAGAAAGAGTGATGTGTGTGAAGCAAAGTTGTAATAACACACCGTTGTTTTTTTTTTTTGATTTGCCTTTTCATTCCCATAAGAGACATCTTTTACTGATGGCACAGCAAAACATTTGCATTGATTGATGTTTTTTGATTTTTTTTTGGTGACGCGTCATGACGTTCTTGGAAAAAATTGTCGAACTGATTGATTGTCTGAAATTTTATTCATATTAAAGAAATTCTGGGAAATATTCATACAGAATCATCCTGACGCCTAGTGTTTTGAAGGTTAAAAATGAACCTTGATACATGCTTAAAAGCTTATTGTCCTGAAAACTCGTTTTTATTGAATTGAATATAAAACACAATCCAACCCACATAATCTGTAAATAGTTAGAAATCACACTGAGAACGAAAATGACGTCGACATTATCAACGTTTCTTCACTCAAGATTCCTGTGGTTAATTAAAAGAAGAATTTTACAATTTTTTAAAATTAATTTCAAACAAGAAAATTACTAAAATAAACAAATTCAGAAAAAAAATTAGAAATCCGGAAAATTTTCGAATGAAAATTTTTAGAGCTTTAAAATGGGAAAAAATTCATTTGGGAGCCAATTTTTTACAATTTAAATAAATATTTTTTTTCATATCCTTCGAATGTTTTCAATATTTTTTTTTATTTTCTTGAATCTAAATAAAATTAAATAAAAAATTATTAAAAAAATATTTTAAAAAGATGCTTTTTTATTTGGGGCCCTAAAAAGTTGAAAATAAATGAAAGTTTTTCAAAATTTAAGCAAAAGAAAAAAGACATTCGAGTCCAACAATTTTATTTCAATTACTTTTCACAACTTATTTTCAACTTTTTAGGGCCCCAAATAAAAAAGCATCTTTTTAAAATATTTTTTTTATAATTTTTTATTTTATACTTTTTAGTTATTACAAAAGATGTAATTTTTCCTTAAAATTTTATGAAGTTTTAAAAAATTTTCGAAGATTTTATGAAGTTTCTAGAACATTCTATGAAATTTCTAGAACATTCTATGAAGTTTCGAAAACATTCTATGAAGTTTCTAGAACATTCTATGAAGTTTCGAGAACATTCTATGAAGTTTCTAGAACATTCTATGAAGTTTCTAGAACATTCTATGAAGTTTCGAGAACATTCTATGAAGTTTCGAGAACATTCTATGAAGTCCCAATGCACATTCTAAAACCTTGTCCCAGTACACATTCTAAAACCTTGCCCCAATATACATTCTGAAACTTTGACCCAATGCACATTCTGGGTCTCTTTTGGAATTAGCAACTGTTACGCTACTTAAATTCACTGTAAAAAAGTAACGCCATCTTGTGGTAAGTTATAGAACTAAAAGCGTGACACGATGACAGACAGACACCATTGGAATTTAAATAAAAAAGCATATAATAATTAAAATTAATTAAATTAAATAATTTTTTTTTAATAAAAATAATTTTTTGATTAGTTTATTAGACATCTAGGATTATCGAGAAATTCTAGAAAAAAACATTAGAGAAAATTAAAATTTTTAATAAAAATTATTTTTTAAGGAAACTTTTGAAAAATTAAAAAAAAAATTCTTATATAAATATCAACAAAAAAAAATCCTAAAAACTTGGCAACAAAAATTTAAACAAAATTATTCACCTGGGAATTGTGGTAATTCAAATAATTATTCTCAAGTCAAAATTTTCATATAAAGTAAAATTAATCTGCTTTTGAACGACAAGTTTGGATTTTCCGACTGTCTCGCAGAACGAGTTAAATCAATACCTTTAACACCTTAATGCGTCACTAAATGACATGTTGGAAGCGCACCTTGAAACGGGATAACAAGCGAACGTTGCCACATACCTAAGATAAACATTTTTCCAGTAGGCGTTCAAATTATGCAAATGAACCTCCTGTTACATTTTGCCGAGTTTAATGTAAAAGTGGTTGAGATTTGCTTGTACGTGTGCGTCCTTTATCTTAACTTTCTCTCCTTCCATCTGCGATATTTGCGTTTTATTGACGGCCCACACGGTACAAGCCATACAAAAAATAAAAAAAACAAACAAAAAGAAGACGAACGCATGCTTGAGGCTAATTTAATAAAAAAAGGACTTCTTTCTTGTTTTGATTTTTTCATGGTTCATTCTTCACAAAAAAAAAACTCGCTCAACTCAACAATTCCTTTTGTGTTAAAATCATTGATACGATATAGCCTCGGAAAAAAAGAGAGAAAAAAAAAGTTTATTGAATAAAATATTTATGCACCTTTTGCTCATTGTTTCTAAAAATACTCAGGAAGAGCTGCGGCTGAAAAAAGGCTTGCAGCAACGGAAGAACCATAAAATAAAACTTTTGTTCGAGTTATGATCGTGATTTGCTACTCAAAATGCTGGTAACTTTAAAGAGAAATAAATTGAAACAGAAAAAGTGTTTATTGTTCGTTGTGGAAGCACTTGAAGCTACCTTGCATAGTGAAACGTAAGTGTAAAGTTTGCCATTTAACAAAGAGCTCTTAGGTTTTCATACTTTTCTGTTAATTAGTTTTAACACAGTCGCCATTCAGTTTTGACGTAAAAAACTAGTTTAAGTAAGTTGGTTTTCAGGCGTATTTTTTTCTAAAAAAATTAAAGAAATTATTTAAATAATAAAATATTCCGCTTCTATAGTCTAGCGGTAGAGCGTAAGCTTTGCAACTAGATGGTCAGTGGTTCGATTCCACGAGCGGACAAAACAGCAGCGCTATACATTGTTGTTTCACCCTGTCGGTTGTATGAGCGCGAAACAAAGTAAACAACAAACTGCATGGAACATTTCATAGCTGGGACCGTCGATAATTCTCTCGCCTAAAAATACCGTCAACAACTCCATACAACGCGCACCCCGTTTGATGCCGATATGAGGTTAGTGACGACAGGAGATAAGAATTGTCGATAAAGAAGTGCGCCGTGTAAAGTTTATTGTAATAAGAACATCCCGTTTGCTCATTACAGAGCTAAGAAAACACAGTGTATGTGACTTCCCACCAAGGCTCTAGCAGCGAAGAACCAATGGAATTCATCGTTATGATCGGGTTTCTAAAGACAGGTGGTGGCCGGTAGAATCAAAAACACAACCAAGCGATTTAAGTTTGTTTAGCGACTTCAAATAGATGAATTAAAGTTTATAATAAATAATTAATTTCAAACTTTTCTAAAGTTTTAACAGCAACGCCCAGTTTTGACAGGCAAAATATGTATGGTTAATTAGAAATAATTTTTTCTAAGAAAATTAAGCTAAGGTAGAAATTATTTAAATAATTAAATATTAAAAAATATATAATTTAAAAAATTTTTTTAAAATAATTAATATT
The DNA here is from genome assembly GCF_036172545.1 of Culicoides brevitarsis. Taxonomy (NCBI): domain Eukaryota; kingdom Metazoa; phylum Arthropoda; class Insecta; order Diptera; family Ceratopogonidae; genus Culicoides; species Culicoides brevitarsis. The sequence goes on along the minus strand of NC_087086.1, from coordinate 24,528,108 downwards.
AAATTAATTATTAATTAATTAAATTAATTAAAAATTTTTAAATATTATTTTTTGTTTGGAGAATTTTGGGAAAATTACAATTTTTCTAATTTTCTCAAAATTTTGTATTTGGGAGCTTAGTTGGCCATTAAATGCCGTCATTTTGACATTTTAGATTTTTGATTTTCAATCCGGAACATGGAGAAAATTGCTGTTTGAACATAGCCCCGTGTCTGAATGTGCCCCATCTTCCCCTAAATAACAAATCATATCAACAAATAAAAATTACTTCATGGCAAATGAAAAATGACTTTTGGACAAATAGAACGCATATGAAATTATGAATCATGAACAAAAAGGAAACTGAACCGCAAAAAAATTTTGATGACTTAAACTAGAGTAAAAATAACTAAAATATATATTTTTGACTAAAAAAATTTTGATAAAAGTCAGTTACTTTTTGGCTTTTCAACCGAATTTTGATTAAAAAAATTGTAAAAAAATGATTTATGATGGAAATTTACTTCAAAAAATTATAAACATTTCTCTTGTTTCTCAGAATTTCTCTACAAATTTTTTTCAAAATTTAGATAAAACTTCAAATCAAATTACATATTGAGCCTGACAAGTGTTGTAATGTGTTGGTATCATTTGGTCACTTGTAACTCAATTTGAAGTTTTCTGACTTTTTTTCATGTCAAACATCCATTGGCCACTTCCGCATTTCTCGAAATACATTTTATTGCCATTGGTTAACCAAACAACTTTCAAACTTTTGTTCTTACCAATGTAACCATATAATTGTGTTATTCCTGAATACATAAAACAAAAGTTAAACACCAAAACTTTGGCATTACAATCTCAAGGTTGCTCAAGCTTAATTTCAAGAAAAAAAAGTACAGGAAGTAAAAATAAACAGATGTTCCTGAATTTACTTTGATCCACTTTTCTCATAACTTTGATTGATCTCGGCCTTGCCAAACCGTAATTTGTCTGAAGGATTTTCACCGTCGTTTTTGCTTGAAATTGCACCAAATGCTCGTTCATCACTTTTTTTTTCGTGCGTTAGTCCTCCAGCAACGATATGTCATGTTTTTCATCAAGTTAATCGAGCGAACATAAAATAGGGAAATAAATACAAGTAAACACGCAAAAAATCAAGAAAATTTACTGCGTATCGAGGAAAGAAAAAAATATGGCAAGATATTTCATCAACAAGGCACTAAGTAAGTGTAAGTCCCTCTCTTTGAAAAAACTCCGGGTATATAGTAAGGGAATATATATCATCAGATAAGATCATAACAATAATAATAAAGATAATGTGACGCTAAGTTGACGCTAAAAGTACATTAATGTGAATTTTTTCGAGTCCTTCTTGTTATCCAATTTGTACCTTCCACGAATTTGTTGTTATTTGGTTCTATAATTTACAAAACACAAACATCCGCTCACATTTTTCCGCTAATCGAGCTTAATTATGCGAGAATTTGTCAGCTAATTAACATTTAAAATTTTAATGATTTGTTTGTGTTTTTCCAAAAATGAATATTTTAGCGGGAATATTTTAACGTACAGCATTCTTGACACCTGAAACCACGGAGACAGTTTTCCATTAGCGTATAGAAAGCTCGAAATATATTTATTATAGTGTAGGCCATAATTTCTGACTTACTACAATAATTATTTTGAAATCCTCATGAAAACCATTAGAAATGATAATTTGATTAATTTTTGACACGTTTTTGTTGCCAATTGATCAATTTTTTTTGTTTTAATTTTTTTTTAAATTCAAAAATGGGAAAATTTCTTGAAAAATTCTAAACATAGATAGACGAAAAAGGGTAATTTTTAATAAAATCTTTAACATTTTGCCCCATTGGATTTTCGGCTGTTAAAATAGGGTATGGGACAAAAAGTTCAAAAAATTTTTAGAGCGGCCTTTAATACATTTTTTTGAAAGTCTTAAAATTTTTAACTTAAATTTTATCTAAAAATTTTTTAAAATATTTAAAAAATAATATTAACTATTGAAAAATTCTTAAGTATCAACAAATTTTAATTAATTTACAAAAATCGAGATTTCTATAGGAGAAAAATGATCTTTTTCTCAATTTTCAAAATTTTGTTTTATGAAGTCAAATATTTTTTCAGTTTTTTATCAATTATAATCGGTGTCATTAAAATTGTTGAAGCAAGTTGTAAATTTCGGCCTACAGTGTAATGGTTGAATAATTTAGATAACATGCCAGATATAATATGACGAACGATAGACTTTTTGTTTGTCTTCAAACTTTATTAGAAACTGATCATTGTATCCACATTGTATGACAAAATCAACAAAAGTTTGATGTAGCAAGCAAAAAATTCCAAGAAAAACATAAATTTTCGAATAATTTTCAATGTAAATTTTGAGACATAAAATTAACATGACAATCAAACAAAACATTTTCAGGCAAACTTCCAAACAAATGGAAAATACATAAAATAATCGCAGGACAAGATTCCTATTTACGGATTGTCAGATAAAATGGGACAACATAAAAGTTGTATCTCAACTTTTTTAATTTCATCGTTCAAATAGTTTTTGCTTTTACAAAACTTTCAATATTTAATTTAATTTGTACGTCAAAATAAATAAATATTTATTTACATTTAAACTCGCAAAGACAAACAAAAAAAAAACAATTACTTTTTGTAACTGGTAAAAGCCTGGAGCTAAGTAATTGTTTTTTCTGCATTCGAAAATGCAGTGCTTAAATGTGTGATTAAAACAATCAAGAGCCACAAAAAAAACATAGACAGAAATTCCGTGAAAAATTAATTTTTTAAAGTGCAACAATAAAAAAATAAAATAAATTGGATGTCATGAAATGATAAGAAAATAAAAACCCACAGTAAATGTGATTGACAAGAATTCGGAGTAAATTAAAAAAAAAAAAAATTAAAAGTTGTTGTAAAAACCATTCATTATTATGAAACAATTTTTCTACGATTTTTTGGTTTTGAAAAAAAAAAAATTTTTTTTATTGATTAAAAAAAATACATCTTCTAAAAATTTGCCAAGGGCACAAAATCTTTGTTTCATATGTTTACCCCTTTTTTAGAAGCTTTTAAAATTTTCGACTAGTCACGATTGTCTGCTCTTTGATATTTTATTTAAGATTTTAATTAATTTTAGTCAGTTTTTTTAATCTGACAAAAAAATAATGTTGTCGAGAAAAAAATCTGTGGTATTTTTAATGAAAAATTCAAAGCTTTGCTTTTAAGTTAGAAAGCCAAATGCATGTTGTTTTTTTACTTATGTTTTGAATAAAAATGTAAAAGCAAGAGTTTTTGTCGCTAGTTTCTCGAAAATTCATTAACAATTTATAAAGCTCTTATTTTTCCTCGTTTTTTGTTACTTTCGTGTTTTTTTTTATTAGATTTTTTTATTCAATGTTGATAAACGTCAAATAAAAAAAAATCTAGGTACTGCAAGTTGTATGGCATGTCTAACGCGTATTAAAATCCTAATTTTTTTTGTTGTTGACTCAAGCAGTTTAGATTCATTTTTTCAGATATGTACAAAAGGAGAAAAAAATTTGTCGCAACAACAATTATAATGCGGTATGTATAGTTGAAACATATTCCTTGGATAAAAAAAACGGGTTTCATTTTTTTTTGTGGTGATTATTGAAGGACTTTGTTTTAATAATTAAATATTTTGCTTGCACAATGATGACGATGCCGCCGCTATAAAATGAAGGAAGGAAAAATTTTCACAAGAAAAATGTAAAAGTCATGATTTTTTTTTATTTGTTGTGTTTGCGGTAGCGCGGGCGGTAATTAAGACAAATTCAGAATGAAAGTCAAATAAAAAAGAAAGTTTTATTGTTTTTTTTTTGTCAGTCATTATTAAATTTGCTGCCAGACATGTTTCTACCGAATAATGAATTTTTAAACGATGAAAAAGTATCCCCGATGAGTTTAAATCAACATAATTTAGGAAGAAAAGTGGGTACGGAGAAAAACCAAGAAAATTAATTTGTTACTTCGAGGAAAATCCTTATTTTTATTATTTATTTTTGTTCGTCAACTCGTTCCATTTTAATTATTTCAATTCTCCACTTAATTATATCATCAATATTTTCAACATAATAAACACGTATTGCTCTTCTAATCATCCAACGTCCGCTCGCACATTCAATTGCCTCCAATGTTATGATTGTTATTGCATAAATTTTCACTTTATGACACCATTAAGCATATATGAAAATAGCAACGCGCTGCGTGTCTCCGTTATTAGAAAATGAAAGAGTGAAATAAAATTTCATACCACATTTCCTCTGGGAAAGTATTCAAATATTATTATGCTCGTAATGTCAAGCAGGGAAAATTTCATCAAATTTGCATGCGGTCTCTTTTTGCCTTTTACTTTTTTCCGTAAAATAAATTGTCATCTGTGTACTTTGACCTCAACGGTGTCCCTTAACGGAGCATGATGTGATGTCAAATTACTGGATAATTATTTCATGTGCAATTATTTATCCTTTTATGATTAATTTTTTTTTGTCCCGAATGAAGTGGCAAAAAAAAATTAATTAAAAAATTTTAAATGATGTCATTAAGGGTTAAAAGGGTTGCTCTCCGATGAGAGATATGAATGGCAATTGTGTTACAAACAATTGTGGGAGGATTGCCAATTGTAAAAATTGTGAAAAAAAGGAACAATTTGTACTTACAATGGATCTTTTAAAGCACCTGTGCGTATTTTATTAAAAAAAAGTAATTTCTTTGTTTTTTTTTTATTAATTTAATTTTTTATTTTAACTGAAAGGTTTATAATTTTTTAAACCATGTGTTTTTTTAATTATTTGACCACGTGGTTCTTAAAATTTAATAAATCACGTTGTTTATTTAATTCTTTTTAACCACGTGGTTAATTTACATAACTTTTATAACGGTTTATAACTTTTTTTAACCACGTGGTTTTTATTTTAATTATTTGACCACGTGGTTTTCAAAATTTTATAAATCACGTTGTTTTTTTATTGTTTTTAACCATGTGGTTTGTTAAATTTTCTAAACCACGTGGTCAATTCAATTTTTTAACCACGTAATTTAGTCTATCCAATAAGTCCGAGAGGTTTATTAAAATTTTAAAATGTTTAATTTAATTTTTCCATTTTTTTTTTAAACTAAATACTTGGTTAGTTCAATTTTTCACCCACCCAAGTTTTTAAACCACGTGGTTTGTTTAATTTTTTTTATACCGTGCAACTTTTTTCGATAAAACCGCACTTTTTCTACGAAATGTGGTAATTTTAGTAAACTTTCCTTTGAGTCTGACCGTAAATCCATTTGTATATGTTTGTATTTGTGTTAAAAAAAATCTTGTTCAGCACTTTTTCCGAAAATTTATTTCAAAAGCACATCAAAGGCTGACAAACATAACTAATTTGCTGAGGCTCGATATTTTTTTTCCGAAACGCACAAATAAAAGATTATCTGTTATGAATGAATTCTTATTGAATCGAATGTGGTTGAAAAAAAAATTAAAATATCCATTAGTCCATTAGTGTGTGATGGAGTCAATCCCTCAACACGATGTACCTTATCTCGCATCGAGAGATTTAATAAAATATGAACAGACGCAACAAACAAAGCCTGAAAAAAATCAATAAAAATTTGATTATATTGGCATGCACGATATATGTCATTAATCATCTACAATTCCTTTTTTCATTCGCTTTGTACCTCACCTATCATTTATCCCTTTGCGTCGCATCGAGACAGATCCATACAAAAGATATCTTCATCAATTTTCTTGCTTTAATGAATTCGTTCCATCGGCTCATGAATAAAGTTTTCTCCATACATATTTCCAGGTAAGGCAAAACTACCGGAGAATGCAAAAAGCGAAAATGTCAACCAATTGGGAATAGTTAAAAATACATTTTCCACGAAAAGTGTCCTTTAGTGATTATCTTTGGGATATTCCAAGGTACTTTTTGTCTTACGAGGAACCATTCAACTTTCTATGGCACATTAGTAGATTATCTGACAAATTGGATTAGATTTTAGTCTGGATAAGGTGTGACGACGGCAAAGACGGCATGGCTGTATGGTACGTATTATAATCAATTATCTCTCTCTTTATAAATGATTATATTCACTCTCCGTTTCTCGGATTTTACTCTGGGTTTGTACGAACAATAATAACAGTGTATCATTATTATCATGGAAAATGTACGTAGCTGTGATACAATTATTATTACGATTATGATTAAACGTGATTAAATAATCTTGACATTTTGAGATGTTAATAAGTCAGAGATCGTGACATCGATTTACTTTATGTGCATGAGTGTGGCGTTTTGTTAAGGCGCACATTTCTGACGTATAATTAGGTGATTTATTATCTTTTTTGTTGGTACTGAAATTATTTTGTTTTTGTTTAAAATTATTTAATGGAGACGCCTTGTTGTTTGTTTTTTTTTATTGAAGTTCACTGAAATAGGTAGAATTGCTTAATTAAAATTTCTCGAAATATTTAAAATTTTCTAGGAAATATGTTAAAAAAGTAATTTAAAAAAATGTTTTAATATTAAAGTAGGCTTTGAAAAGTTAAAAATAAATAAAAATTAAAAAAATTTTAGGGAGAGCAAAATGCATTTGAATTCTTGGTTTCGATTTTCTTTTTTAATTTAGAAATTACCTTTAATTTATTTAATTTTTTTCTACTAAAAACATATTTTTAAGTTAAAAAAACATAAAAATATAATTGTATATTTTTTTAATTTTAAAATTTTTTTTCTAAAATATTCAAAACTATCAAAAACTTAAAAATCTAATAAAATTTAAAATTTTAATTTTTATTCCTCGAATATCAACAAAAACTTAAAAAATAAGAAAACTGTAGACAATTTTAATTTTAAATCCTGAACAAGGCTCACATTTTTCATTAGAAAATGAATCCTAGTCAAAAACCGAAAATTCACCACTAACACATGCCATTCACCTTTCATGTCTTTTTAAATTTTACATGAACCACCTGTTGAATAGTTAACAAACTACTTTTATTGAATTATTTTACATTCCACACCTCTTGTACATTTTCTGCCAACTATTTCAATAAACTTGTCTTTTCGTCTAGCAACGTAAAAACACATTCAGCATGTGAATAAATTAATAATTTACCAACAAGATTCAGGCGGAAACCAAATTTTCCATTGATCTTCAATTAAATTGTTCAGTTTCAGCTTTTAATTAATGCCATTAACGTCATTTCTTATCATTAAGTAAATCAGTGTCGTCTTCGCGTCGCACGTCCAACTATGAATCACATCGTCGATGATCCACTCACGCATTTTATTTTCTTTGACGTGCATGACAAGAGCTAATGACTGTTATTCATTCATTCATATAAATCATAGCGATAACGACACTACGATCGAAAAGTAAAATATTTATTCAACGCTTTCCCAGAGACACAAAGTTTGTCTCCATCATCGCCGCCGTCGTCAACGTTCTCACCGTTCGCATCATTTATCACAATTTTACACGAAGGAAATTTATATTCATCTAGTTGTGTAGAGACTTTGCGCGGTACGGACTGATTGAAATTGATTCTCTGGCTTTTTCTTTTGATGTAATGAGCTGATAAATAGAACTAATTTTCCGCTAGACGCCTTGCTGTGTGTGTAAAAAGACACCTGATTATCGATCGAGGTTTCTTCGTCACTTGTGTATTCACCTTCTTTAGTAGGGCACATCTTAAGAGGCGGAACTTTAATGCATTTTAATATAAATTTTTTTCATAAAAAACTTTTTCTCTGTAAATCCGTTTATTATTATGCAAAAATGCAAATGTATGTTTTGGGGATAAAATTTTTTCTGACGAATTCACTTTTCTTATGAAAAAACTGTTTTATGTTGTTTTAAAAAAGGAAAAGAAAAACTTAAGTGTACATATTAAATATTTGAATACTTTTTGTGTCTGTAAAAATCCTGTTTTGTAAAAAAATGGCTCATGCTCAATTTCGTTATATTTATTTCATACATATTCAGATTTTTTTAATCTTTTTGTATGTTTTTTTTCATGATCCATTAATGCATTCTTTTGTCCCTTTTTGCAGTATATTTTATTTATAAGAGTGGTAATGTTTTTTTTTAATTTATAAAAAAATGTAAATTAAAAAAAATACATTAAATTAAATTTTTAGTTTTTATTTATTTTAATTTAATTAAATTAAATTAAATTTATTTAAATTAAATAAAAAAATTAAAAACATTTAACCTTTTTTTTTAAATTTTCACTTTATTTATTTATGAGATTTATTAGCTTTTAGGTTTATCAACATTTGACACTTGATTTGCCCAAACCATTAACAAACTTTTTCTAAATCTGGCAAACACTGCACTCATCTCATAACTTTTAATGATTTACCCTTATCCAATGGTTTATTTGCACTTGTGTTTTTTAAGTGCCAAAAAGTTTTCAAATTCATTAGATTCTTGTAAAACCATAAATTCAAATGCAAAAAAAAATGTACAAAAATGCATTATTCAGTGCAATATTGTTGTAAAAGTGTTACAATTTAAACTATGTACATAACAACTTTTGAAATGTTCTTGCAAAGTGCATTTAATTTCTTGTTTATAACAGCATAAATCCATCTAAAATTCTTCAAAAACAGTAAATTTTTAATGATCTCAAGTATTCTGTTTCAATTTTTATTTTTTATTATTTCAAATTGTTTTTTCTTGTAAAATTGCATAACAAGAAAAATCAACAACAATTTTACATCTCTGCAACATCTTTATGATATTTATTCAAAATATTTTCTCTTGCAAATGTAATAAAAAAATGTAAAATGGTAAATATACAAAAGGAATAATAAATTCATTCGGTGTTACTTCCATTGTTCGTCTGGATTTATGAAAAAAAAAAACAAAATAAAAATTCTGTCTGTTTTTTTTTCATGCAAGGGTGTAAGTGAAAATTTAATTTATTCCAAATCAACGAACAAAAACTCATATAAACATTTTTCGTGTTTCAATTTTTTTTTTGAGAGCAGGTCACATGCTCGTGTTAAAAGCAAATTTTTGAGCACAAGTTCAAGTTGTTCAAAAAAAATAAATAAATAAAACTTTCTCCTTGAAAAGACGCTGAAGTAAATACGTTGTGACAAGTGTGTCCCCCTAAATGTGCTGTTTTCCCCGTATGAATATGTGTCTTGTCTTATTATCATAAATTCTGTGTTTTTGTATGAAACTTATCGCAAAACAAGATGATAAATAGGCAAAATGTGTATCATATCAACGATGAGCTAAAAGAAGAGCTGAAAAAGATAAACATGACAAAAGTGTTTATCGTGAACAGCTTTTCGTATTTTTCTGTTTTCATGTTATTCGCCTTTCCCTCGTCAAAAGACAACATTAAGAAACTCGGCAGTCTGACAAGTGTCTGACAACTTGTTTATGTTAATGAGTGCGAAAATGTCCAAAAAAGGGATTAGAGAACCCGAAAGTGACCTACATAGGAGTGTCTGGAAAAGTTGTTTTGGTTGTTAAAGTTTGTCTGGATAATTTTTGTCAATAGTTGATGAATTTCATTAAAAATAATGTCGCATACAAAAGAAATATTTAAAATTCAAATATTGTCTGTCCAGAAGTTTAGAAAATTTTGTTTTGTGTTCCAGTACCGAAATTCAACAATAAAATATCTAGTTCTTTTACCCAGTTAAAAAATTTGGGGTAAATGATAAAAATTTTGGTAAAATATGCACACAATATTGTATTTAATTTTCAAAGTTTTCTTTTTAGGATTTTCATGCTTACAAATATTTTGTAGAATGCATCTGTGAAAGATAAAATCAATGTTTCTGAGAAAGACAAAGGAAGTCATTAAAACGGAGGAAGCTAGGCTCAAGCGAGAAATTAATGATTTCAATTCCAAATTGAAAAATGATATGCAATGCTTAGAAGAGTTTACGTACATTTTACAAATGCGCTTTTGATGGAAAACGTGTAAATGCCATTGTATGTCAATACGCCGGTGCGGCAAATTAAGATGGCAGGCCAGGAATAACGATCACTTTAGAAAGTAACCAACCCAAGAACTGAGTTACTATATTAAGACAGGAAACCAGCTGGAATTATGGTTGGTTTTACAGACACAATCCCTTAGCTGAAACGAGTTTAACTTCATTTGCAAAGTCCCGTGTGAAGAGCCCTCAAGATGTCTCATTGCGCTTTTGATGGCAAATGTGTAAATGCGATTGTGTGTCAACACATTGGTTCGATATCATCAAGATTGCATGCCAGGATAATAAAAATTTTCAAAAGTACCGAACACTTGCAAGAGTTACTTAGTTACTAAATTCAGACACGAAACCAGCTCGAATAAAGGTTGGCTTGTCTGGAGCGATTCCGTAGCCTAAATCAGTTTAATTTCATTTGCAAAACCCCGTGTGAAGAACACTCAAGATGTCTTCGTATTACCTTTAAACTCCAAAACTTTAAGAACTAAGCAATGACTTTTCAGAAAAAAACAATTTCGTTTTCCCTTTTGTCGTTTGCTTATTTAAAGAAAATTAGAAATCTAAATTTTAGACTAGTCTAGTATTGGCAGATGAATTTTAAGACAAAAAAGAAAAAATCGAAATTATAGGAAATCCTACAAAAATATTAAAAGTTGAGCAATTTTTTTCAAGTTAATTAAACCTGCATATTAAAATTAATATTAATTTTTTTTGCTTCAATCTGTACCATAAAATTTTTAGCTGGGTACAATGTTTTTTTTATGAATTTAAACTAAGAATTAAATTCTAATTAAAAACTTTTCGAATATCTTTCAGTTTTTAATTGCTCATCATCTCCCAATTTAAACAACATTCAAAGATTAAAACTTTTCAAACTGTTTCCAAAAACACAAAAAGTGTTGCAACACCAAAAAGTACGAATAATAATCTTGTTTACCCAAAACAATTTTGAGCAAACACACTTTATGTAGCAAACATATTTCTCAATAATATAATAAAATATTGCAAACAATAAGATGACAAGACTTTCGACTTAATTTTAAAGAACAACAAAATTGGGTATGCAAATAGCGAAGAATCACACAATGTAATAAAAAAAAGCAAAACGAAAACTAATAAAAAGTGCATGTTTAACGCCAAATATTAGCAAAAAGTTTTACTTGTTCAATTATTTTTAATACAAGACATTTTTCTTCTAGCGACCAAAGTTTACTTTTTTTACATCTACTTAATTTAAACGTTGGTTAGATGCTGGGAGATAAGAAAAAAACTTTTATCTTGCGCGCATAAATTAATTTTCCTCCATATGCAGAAAAAAACCTTGCTCTATTCTAGTAGGTACAACAAATATTATGTTAATAAACTCTGATATTTTATCTTACTTTGTGTCTGTGTGTGTGAGTATTGTTGTCGTTGTTGTTAGCTGCGCTCTGAGCTAAATCTACAAAGATCTTATGAATATGTATCTTTAAAGTGTGTACATAGTAGAGCCGTTGAAATAAAAAAATAAACAATGAAAAGAAAAATATTGCTCTGCTAATACTTGCTGTTAATTTAAGAAAGCAACTTTATCAAATTAGATAAGATTATTCACTTTTCGAAGGTTCGGAAGCTGTGCGTAAATTTTTTATTATGCTGATATCATCTTTTAACCAGGCGTTTTCACGATTCTCTTCCTCCCCTTTTTTTTACCGAAAGATTATTTATTCTTTTTGTCGGAAGTCCCATGCGGCTCCGACGTTCTTTCAAGCATGTGACAAAAATAAAGTAATAAAGGAAGATCCATCATCACATTGTTCGCAACAAAACAAAATCATAACAAAAATAACAAACAATGGACGCCTAAAAGCACAAATGAGGACCATTTTTTCATAAATTTGTCGTCTTTTGTTATGATAATGTTTTACATTTTTCCCTCCTAATAATGTATGACTATTATCACGCATCTCCAGTGTTTGCATTATAACAAATCCATGTCTCGCAAGTCAAAATATCTACTAACCAACAGTAAGAATGTTCATTGGGGCGATATCTTAGAATGTTCATTGGGGCAAAGTCTCAAAAAATGTATTGGGTAAAAGTTTCGAATGTGCATTGAGGCGAAATGTTCAGTTTTTTGAAAATTTTGCCCCAATGCAACATCTTAAATTTCATCCCAATACATATTCTGAAACTTTGCCCCAATACATATTTTAAAATACACCCCCAATCTACGTAATTTGCATGTCTTTCGGATATTTTAACTTGCGAGACATGGATTTTTAACAATGTGTGTCATGCACAAATAATCGACATAACATAACAGATTGTTGAGCGTTTATGTCGCTCTCTCGAGCAAAGGAGAGAACCATCAAGGATTCCTTTTGTTAATATCGGGTCTAATCTGATGTTTACAAATTTTTTATGAGTTTATTTATAGATGTGTTATTTTTTTTTCAGAGGAATTCATTCATGGGTATTTGGCTGTAAAATGAGGGAAACGCGATTGGTGAGATTAGAGAACGTTTTTGACATGAAAAACTCGCGACAGGGATTGAGTTGCCATGAAAACCATTAAAAGAAGGGGGAAGAGACGGTTGCTTGGTCGTGGCGCCAAGTTTTGTTGATTGGTAATCCGATGATTTTTAGCCTAGGGGCAATCGATCAGTTTTATTACGAAAAGTTTGTGATTGTTGTATAACAGGGTTTTTGTGATAACAATTTAAGGTTTTACGATATTTTTTTACCAAATTTTTCTGAATTTTGAGATATTGTGGAATTTAAAAGTATAAAAAAAATTAAAAATTATGAAAATAAAAATTTTTGAAAAATAATATTTTTTTCGCGCTAATATTTCTTATAAAAACTATAGTTGCAATTTTCTTTCAATTTATTTCGATCGCAATTTATTTTCGTTAACTTTTAACATCTTTACTCTAATTCTGTGAATTATTGTTATTATTAATAATGAATGACTTCATCTTGATTTCATCGCAGCACTAAATCTGAGAAATAAAATAAACGAATCAATAAAATAATAAATTTCAAAAGGCCAACAACTTCTTTAACATCGCTCATATTAGGCATTTATATTTATTTATCGAACGTCATAACTAAGACAATAACGTATACAAGCGTGAAATTTATGCGAAATAATTAATTGAATAATACTATTAGCGCATCGCATTTTATAGACTTAATTAATTTTCGTACAATAAAATTATTTTTGATTCAATTTGAGAGCATCACACGTTTTTAAATAATTGTGCTAGAGTACCTTCTACATGTATCACAAAGGTGATGAAAATTACTTCACTGGAGAGTGAGGAAAATAATTTACATCTTTTTTTCTGCATTATAATAATTTCTCGCAACACTCGGCAATAGGTGTCGAAAACTGGGTTGAAAAAAGCTGATGAGAGGCACATGTTGTTTCAATAATAATGATAGAGAGCGGAGCGAGAAAGAGTGCAAAAAAACTGTAATTACCATTCAGGGAAATTAATTATTATTCAGTATGGAGTGAAACAAAACGCTCGAAAGTCCCATTAAAAAGTATCCTGTTGTGAGTTGAATTTAATTAGATTAGCAGTAAAAATCTTCGTTTTATTATCCCTTTTACTCGTTCCTTCTCGTATATCGCTCTCTCTCGATAGAGTTGTTGGAAAAGTTTTTTGTTTTTGTGTTTTCTGTTTAGGAATTTCAAATATCTTCATTTAAATCTTTGGTTTCATCCCTATACGTTGTCGTTTTGTGCATTTATAAGATGAAATCCTGTGAAGTGCGACAAAAGTGGTGATAAATTTCTCAGCTGCATGTGCGGTAGGAATGAAATTCCCTTGTTCAATTAAATGCATCTGCCTATGCACTTGTGTAGCTTTGTGTGAGACGAGAAGTTTGTGTGTGAAACGCAAATAAAATTTATAATTGTGTCGGAAACAAACTTTTGCCATATAGATTTCAGATGACATCGACATATTTATCACAACATTTTCGAAGAAGGGTTATTCAAAAGAGGTTAATTAAAATTCTTAAAAAGTACAAAATTTAAAACTAAATAAAAAAAATATTGATTGAAATCTTATTTTTCTCACAAAAATTATAAAACAGTCAAAATACGGTGGATTGTTAAATTATTTTTAAGTGGATTTTTTTTTTAAATATATTAGATTTTATTACCCAATTTCAAGCTTTAAAATAAAATCTTAAGATAAAAAAATTAAAAATAAAAAAAAAATTTTTTTTTGACCATAGGTATTTAAGGAAAAAAAATTTTTAAATAAAAAAAAGTTTCTAGATTTTGACAATTGTTTTTTTAAAAATTAATTTTTTTCTTTAATTTTTTTCCAAGTTTTTCCCTTTTAATTTCATAAAAAAGTTTAGAATTATTGAAAAAATAGAAACAATTTTATTTTTTCACAAAAATTCCGACAAAATTAGAAATTGCAAAATTCTTCCATTTTTTTTTTGTTAAATTTGTGAAATTAAAATTCTGAAATTAAAATTAAATTAAAATAAATTAAATTTTTGGCTCTCGGGAAAATAAACGTGTCTTTTAGGCTGAAAAATAGTTGTTCGCTTTTACTTAAATTCAAAACATATGTCAATTAAACCTCGATGAAAAATTATTAAAATTGAAAAAAAAAACATATATAACATAGGTGATTGAATATCTCTTTTACAAACGATCCAATACTGCCAAAAATACTTTATATTATTTTAAGTATGATTTTGCAGTCGCGTGCATCGAGTGCACATTAATTACAGTTATTTTGCTTTTTCACACAAGAGCAATGAAAAATAATAATAAAACGCATGCATTTCTGTTTTTGTCATACTTAAACACCCTTCGATGCAAAAAGGTATTTTTCGCGTATAAACTATATTAATAACAACTGCCAGTGAAATTTCCAATTTAAAAGTATTCCACTAAAATTGTATCGTATATCGATTTTATAACAAACAGAGACCAGAGATAGGATATTTTCAATGTAGATATCTGTATAAAAATAAACATCCAATATAGCACCGTATTAACTGTTATTATAACATGCTTTGACAACTTTGCTCATCGACCGACTTTTATTTGAAACTGAGATGAGCATTCTTTTGTGTAGCAGACATACACTTCAAATGCGCTTCCGGTTGCTTTCAATGACAAGCTGAGTTGTACGTAGATTAGTTCTAATCTTGTCATATTGTGCAAAAAAAGACCGGAAATTTGCTTAAAAAAGAAGTGACTAAAGAAAAAAAAAGTGAAAAGAAGGACGAGAAAATGACGAAAAGTGGGACAACTTTTTTTTAGAAAATTTTCAAGGATAACGCATTGCGGAATGACCGAGAATTGTATTTTTCTCTAGTTTTTTTTTATCGTTAGAGCACGTGCCTGAAATTGATTTAAAAATTCGATGCAATTTTTTCGTGTCGATGAATGAACTGATTTTTTTCCATGTCAATTAAAAAATTTAAAACGTTAAATTAAAATTGATGTTAACAAAAAAAAAAAGTTTAACAGACAATCAAGTAAATATTTGCGGTTTCCTGTCAATTGTAACTGGAAAAACCTTCAACAATTAATTGTTTTTCAACTTTCGAACAAAGTTTCAATTGTTTTCAATAAAGAATCTCGAAAACCGTAAGTAAAAGTGTGACAGACGTCTTTTTTCATTAAAAACAACTAAAGTTTTCCGATTTATTCCGGTTTTATTAGAAACCACTTCTTCAGATATTTGCTGTGAAATCTACTTTTATCAAAACAATACTCTCGGAATGTCTTCTCGGCGCGTCAAGAAGATACATATAAACAAAAAGTATCAGTTTACCAGACACATATGAAAGGGCATGTCAAACATATCAAGTGAAAGAGGCGCCAAGCTCGAGTCAAAGAGATTGAAACAAGAGATAACGAAAGTATAAAATATTTAATTTTATGTGTTTGACTTTGTGCCTCCATTGTTTTATTTTTATATTTTCTTTTTTTTTTGTCTAGTACGAAATGAAAATTGATTCACTTAGAAATCAGAGTGCTTTTGCATGAATAAATTCCAGACATAAATTTTCAGGTCCCAAATTGGAGGGAAAAAAAACAAAAATTAATTGGCAATCATTTCGGAACGTTTTTCTGGTTTTTGTTCTCGCTAACGAGCTCTCATTAATCAAATGAGTGTCGGTAATTTGTATCAATTTTATAAGAAGTTTTATTGTGTGTCAGAGATGTATCCCAACTTTTTGACTATTTTAACAAATTTCATTCTACAAAATGGTTCAAAAATTTTTCAAACTTAATTTATTTTAAATAATTTATTTTAAACAATTCTTGAATTTCGATAAAATTCATATAAAACTAAATTGCTCAAGTTTAATAATTTTATTAAAGAGATTTGAAGAAAACAATACACCACTTAAAATGATACACGATAATGAGATTTAAGAACAAAAAAAAATTAAAATAATTTGTTCAGAGAATTTTTTTATTTTTTTTTTGTTTTTTTAATATTGTTTTTTTTCATTTGAATATATTTTAATTAAAATTTTTTAAGCATTATCGAAATTACGTTTTTGGATTTTTTTCGAGTGTTTTGAAAAATTGTATCTAAAATGTAAATGCGCTCCAGTTCATCGGCTCGATAACTGATCACTAGTTTTAATATTGTTTTTTTTTTCATTTGAATACATTTTAATTAAATTTTTTTTAGCATAATCGAAATTACGTTTTTGGTTTTTTTTCGAGTGTTTTGACTAAAAACCTTCAAAAATGGCGAGATGTTTTTTTCTAACAAAATATGTATTAGAATTGATGAGTGATTTTTTTTTGTTCACTAGAAAAATTCTGTAGTCGTTAAAACTCTCATAACAAAATGACACAAATTCTAATATATTTGAACTCTAATTGCCAGAAAAGTTTTGCATTATAAAAGTTGCAAATTTTCTACTATTACACGCATGCAAGCTCTTTATATATTATTTTTTCTAAAAAAATGGCACATATCATTTGAGCAAAAACAACAACACTCAAACGTCACTGCAACAATTCCAATTAAACAATGAGTGACAAAACATAGATACAAAAAGTTTCGTTACACAACAAAACTGCAACAAAGCAGTTTCTGAACACGAAAAAATCTAAACATTTCCATTCAAACCGAATTCATACTTGAATGTGTGACACATTGTGGCAGACAAGCGGTCGAGCGTGTCATAAATGTGTATGAGTTTTATATAAAAACACATAAAAAAAAAACTTGGAGATATTTCATTTAAGTTTTTATTTTTTTGTGTCTAACATTAAAGAGCAACTAGATTTATTGTTTGGACATAAAATTTTCATTCCATAGAACTTTCACGAGACACAGACAACGAGAGAATGGATTACACGAAAGTCGTCGGTTGTTATTTTACGATAAAAAGAATTGCAACATTTTGACAACAATATCGAGTGTCTTGGTGTTTTTTTTTTGTACCTTGACCTGAATTCACGAGCGACATTTTAAATCATGATAATGGTTCGAAGTCGAGAGATTTCCAACGGGAGAATGAAACAATAACAATTTTTTACGACGATTGAGAGACTGGCGACATTCTTTGTCTCGGGACTTTATTGCAAGCGCGATTTTTATTATTTACGATGTAAGCGAGATTTATCCCACTCACAAGAGCTCGCAACAAAAGATGAAACGACAAAGTATTAGTTTTTTTTAATGGTCGCCTTCTTTTTTAATTAAAAAATAATTAAAATTGCAAGACGAAGAAAAAGAGTAGATTAATTTTATCTTCCTGTTTATTGGAATTAATGAAGATCCGCATTATCAGATTAAAAGTGCAGGTAAGAAATCATTCATTATTTTTTCATCCCATTCATGAGTTTTCTCCTTCCAGAGAATCTCATTTTTTCATTACAAATTGAAAAGGAATCTCTCAAATGGTGATTATGTTCTGCTCAAGTGTAATTCGTTCATTCATTAAATACGAAATCGTACATTTTCTACTCAATCATTCCTTAATAAGATTACCTGGAAAGTAATTTTTGTAAGGCGCCATCCATTAATGACGTCAACAGTTGAGGAAAGGGGTATCGCGGTTATAGGAGATAATTTAATTTGGATTCTGCCTAACGGAATAAAAACCTCCTTTGAATCTAATCATCCGCAGACCAAAAACTAATCCTTTCAAGAGGTCAAACTTAAGCACCATTCCGAAGGAGTTTCCAATCTATTTCAAAAATTTCTAGCCTGTTTTTCATTGCAGTTTAAGATGTTGTGGCAGTTTTTGAAGGCATTTAGAGCTCCAAACTTATATTAACTCATCACAAAGGAATATGAAAATTCCTGGAACATGCATGATCCTAATGTACACATTTCACGAAAAATCGTTTTCTTTCAGTATAAGATCTCGTAAAGTACGACTTCGGAATGATGAAAAAATTGATTTCTAAAAACAAATATCTGCCTTATAAAAACACACAAGAATACATTCCTTTTTCGGTTTTCTGAAATTGCATACTAATGTGAGCCTTTGAATTCTACAACACATAAGCATGAATTTGTTCAACTCACTTTCGTCATAATTAAGACCTTGACTCTAAATAATAACTTGCTCTTATCTGTAAAAATGTTCCTATTGTAGTGACTTTTCTTTCCGGGCAACAGAGCAAGTAGATGCCAGTCATCTGTAGTATACGATGGGCCTTGAACCTTAACTGATCCAGACATGGAAAAAGTTTATTTTTTCCCGGGAACCAAACTCATTTCCCAAAATTATATTTACCCCAAGATATCGAAAAAAAATCATAAATTAAGTCAATTTTATACAGTTTTTTATAGTAATTCTACAAATTTTAATTTTTAAATTAGGTATAAAATATCCCCATTTTTCTCTTAAAAATTCAATATTTTTTTATGATTTTTGTAAATTTCCCGGGAACGAGGTTTTCAGGTTCCCGCACTTTTTCCAGGACCAAACTAATCGCTCATGAGAGATGCTCCCATAATTTAAAATAAAAGTTTAATATTGCAACTAGCAGCTTGACATACGATTTCTAATATAACAAACCTAAAGAAAAAAATACAAAAGCAATAAGAGCGAATTAGATTTATAAAATTCATATGTGATTTATTGGAATTTATTTCGATGCATATTGCCTTTGAAATTGATCAAAAATGATTTAAGGTTCTCTAATTTGCAAGGGTTTCTAATAATATGAGGAATATGCGTCAAAAACAACACCATTAATGAATGACGCCATAAGTTGACTTTCGAAACATTTTTACAAGGAGGTGGAGGATATTTCACATGAATTCCACTTCCGTTCATTCTTCTTTTTAGATGAGCACATCCTTTTCTTACCTAAAAGGGCTTTAGAAAAAAATCGTTAAATGAACATCAGCGCATTACGAACTACAATATTTTATCGAAAGTACATCAAATCGTACCAAATCACACTTTTATTGTTAGTTAATCACACTCAAGACGTAAAAAAAATACTGTCATGTAATATTTTTGTGACATGTTCTGTCTTTTGTTTGTCGAATAGCGAAAATACCAGAAAAATTCCTAAGAACTTCATCTACAACATTTATTTTCGTATTTTCATCAACAACAACAACAACAACAACAGCAACAGCACAACAAGTGACTTAATAAAGGTATCATCTTGAGATGATCTGATGTCTAATAAAAAGAGCAAAGCTTATAGCAACGAAAAGAATGTACATATGGCATATATGCCCTTAAGCAGTGTACGACTGAGTTTAATGTGACATTTGATCGTAATTAGAAGTCTGTCTCTTTTATGAGGTTAACCAATTGTTAAAATTCTTTTCTTTTTTTTCTACACATGCTTCGTCAATGATGATAATGTAATATAAGATGTTATTTTCAGTTTTATTTTTAGAAAATGGGAAAATAACGAGAAAAATGAGACCCGAATTAGGAGATAAGAAATGGGTTTAACATCAATTTTTCTTCAAGTTATATTTTAGAAGTGACATGTCCTCGATGAAAAAACGCGTGGAAAATTTGTGATAAAATTGTGACAAATGATTTATGACAAAATTCGCCATTTTTGGACACAAAAAAATATTAAAATTTTATAAATGTGGGAAAATTATGAAAAACTACAGCAAAAAACACATTTTCTCTCCACCATCGCGTTAAAAAGATTATTATTATTTAAACCGTAATGAATTACATTTCTTTGTCGGTATTTGTGTTTTCTGCGCTAGATACAATGCGATGAAGGAGTGGGACAATTACCAGCCGTAATTTAAACAACTTTTCTTGTTATTTTATTTTAACGCCTTTTTAACTCGCGTTTTACAATATCTTCCATTCTAATTTTAGATTTATGTGGAAATTGTACAAAAAAAAAAGTTTTTACAAGCAAAACAGTGAATTATAGGTACTCACAAGTGATGGTTAAACTTTTATTCTTTTTCTTGTTGTACTACCGGAATTTGTACCGAGAATAAATAAAATGCTGACCCATGTTAAGGTGCAGGCATAGAAAAAAAAGTATCCATAAAACATTTTCAGATAATGAATTACGTTGAATTTATGATTGTGTTCAACTTGTTAGAGCTGAGTTTGCAGAGAGAATTATAATCATAAGAGAAAAAAAAAGTATGACACTCTCAATGCTCTTGTGTAATTTTAAAGTGATATTTATCTTTTCAGGTTGCTGTTTTTATGGTGCATTCAAAGAAAAAAATATGCTCCTTGCAAAAATGTGTCGAGAATCAATTTTATGAGAAAATTTAATGTCATATCGAAAAACAGTTTAATTTTAGCTTATTTGAAAAAGTAAAAAAAAAAATAGAACAAAGTGGATGGCAAAAAAAATGAATTTCTGGAGTGCAAGTTAATTGACCTTGAACATGACCTTTGACATTTAAAATGATTAAAAATTTCACAAAAAAAAATGAATGAATAAAAGTTGTCAATTAAAATACGAAAACCATAAAACAAAGCTAAGATACAATTTTGGTGAGAAAATAAATGAAGAAATATTTTTGTTATTAAATCCTTCGAGACAAAACTTGAGCTAAAAGTATTTTTCTCCCACAAATACACTCAAGCAATTTTTTTCATTACAAAGCAATTCCTGTTCTTTCTTTTCAATATAATGGTAACGAACATTTATTCTCAGTCTTTTCATAAAACATGAGACAGTCGCTGTTCACTTTTACTTTTTCACTTCTGTTTTCTTTCATCACATCGTGTCGTCGTTAATTAGAACAGAAAAAGATAACGTGATGAAAGGACTTTAATTATATTTTTACTCATTTCTGCTTTAATTATTATTATTTTTTTTTAGATCAAAGGGTAACAAACTTGTGCAACAGCTAATTCAAGCAAAACTCAAATAAAAAAATTTTCTATATTTTTCTGGCATTTTAAATAAACAACATAAAATTTCGACCCAAAAAAAAAATCAAAACTCAACGAGTGTGTAAAATTACAAAGCAAAACTTTTGCTTTCAATTTTAAAACGATTTCAAAAGGCATCTACATTTCAATTCATTCATCAGTCGAAAAAGTACAAAACAAAATTTCTGTTACTGACTAGATCTGTAGGTATAATAATAATCAGAATGTTATAACAAAGTTCCTGTTTTGAACAAAATATTTCCTTTCATCCTAACTTTATAACAATCAAATCAGGGGACTTTGTGTAAAATCTGCTGATAGTCCTGCACTTGTAACTTGCCTAAACTTTTATAATCAAAATTATAACACATTCTCCTCATGTCTCTCGTAATAATACAATAATGATGATAATTTTAACTCTCATGTCTCGAAATAATGTCAAACACGAAACTCACTTTAAAATAATCTATGTTGCAATTAAAGTTGAATTAGGGATGGGTGCGTGCGAGCATGTCTCAATATATGGGAAAATTAAACGTCAAAAGCTCTTAATAAGTTTTACAAACTTTTCAAGTGTTTGAACGTGATAATTTACATCTTTTGCTCAAATTGATTTTTAATGAATGAACACGTGAAAACTATAGACATAAGAACGTTTTTATGGGGAATCAATGAAGTTAATTATATCTTTTTACGTTCAAAACGAACAAAAAATTGATTTTACGATAAATTTTCCTCGAGTTGACATGATATTGCGTTTTGCTAAATTTATGTTTAAAGAGATTTGTATTTTTCAGGAATTACCAATATTTCTTTGAATATATGAAATCGAGGCAATTTGAAGAAATGAATATTCAAGGAATTCGTGAAATTTTTAAAAACATTTTACTGAGAAAAAAAATATTGAAGGCAAAATATCGATTTCTGAGGAAATAAAATTTGTTGAGTTCAAGATTTCACTTTTCTTGATTTATCCATTTCTTTAAAAAAATTTAAGAAAACTCAAAAAAAATTAAAAATATTCAAAATATTGAAAAATTAAAAAAAAAATATTCAAAAAATTGAAAAACTAAAAAAAAATATTCAAAATATTGAAAAATTAAATTAAAAATTTTCAAAAAATTGAAAAATAAAAAAAAAATTAAAACAATTTTTTTTCTAAGCTTTGGTTATTAACTTTTTTTTGCTAAGTAAGATTATTTTCCCACAATATATTTGTGTTAAATCAATGTGAAATTCTTAGAAGCATTTCTGTAATTCGATAAAATCTAATTTGAACAATTGCATTTGCGGCGTCTCTCGAAACCAATTGAAATCACGTGAATGTAATTTAATCAACACAACTCCGCACGACTGAACATTCACTTTATTCCCCCGAAGAACCGCTCGGAAATCAAATCAACTTCTCCCGCTAATGGTCGTTTTTAGCCACAAAATAATCTCGTGTCCATCTTTGTGACACTTCAGCTAAACATCAAGTAACACGCAAGTCCACAGTAAACGCAAAACTGTATTTTATTAAAACGAAACATGTCCCACTAAACCAATTCATTCCGCATCACTTTCAAACGCAACATAACAATAAACACACAAAACAATCTCTCATGTGTCAAGTGTTAGTTTACCGTTGGTTCCTTAATAAATGTGGCATCATCACTCTCCATCTCTCTCTCACTCACTCTCTTTTGGTCCCACGGCAATGTCAAACAATATGCGATGTAAGTAATACCAACTTTTATGGTGCAATTTCATAAACAGCGATAAAGTTATTCTATCTTTTTTTTCGTGCTTTTATTATTACTACGATCAATGTAAATATGTCTGTTGTTGAAACGAAGACGATGTTCGGGTTGTTTATTCTTTCATTCGACGTGAACAATACAATAAAAGTCATCTGTATTCCGATCGAACATTTGTCAGAAAAAATCCAATAAATTGCTAGATTTGCTCCCACCACATTTCAGAGATTTTTGAAATGTGCGGTTTATGTCCATCATGTCTGTGATTGTGACGTTTAAACAAGTTTTTTTTTCAATCTGCGAAAATCATAAAAATATTTTTAGCAAAAATCTATACACATAAAATTGAAGCTCAAAATCTGTCTCAGAAATTGTTTAAAAAGGCTTAGAATGGTATATTTCCAGGAAATTTTAGAACGATTTTTGGAAAAAAACAAATCGTAAAAATTAAGATTTTTTTTTTCAAATATAGCAAGTATTTTTTTTTTATTTTCTCAAAAATAAAAAAAAATCCTATAAAATATTTTCCTATTTTAGATATTTAATGAATCCACAGGTAAATAACGTCCTTAATAGGAAAATTAATAGGAAAAATTTTCATAATTTTTATCAGAGAAATAATAATTTAGAGAAATTTTCAATGAAGGATCTCCAAGTTTTCAAAGAAAATTTTCCCGAACTTTATTTTTTTTTTCTAGAAAATAAAAAAAATCCTTTAAAAAAATTTCCTGAGTAAATTTGTAGGCCCTTTATGGAAATTTTTTTCAAATATTTATTTTACTGATAAAAAAAATAATTTGGAAAATTTTTCAATGAAAATTTGTAGGGCGTTATTTAAGGACTTTCAGGGTCTGTGAGTTCATTAAATACTTCATCTAAAATTAGATAAAATTCTAAATTTTCTTTGAAAATGACATCACCTAAATGTATGAGTGGAATTTTAATTTTAAAAACGAAAAAAAAACTTTTGATGGGTAGAACGAAATTTACGGGTTCGTCAATTAATCAAAAAAATTGAAAATAAAAAAAAAACAATTTTAATAAAATTTGAAAAATAAATTCGAAACACGGTGAAGTTTTTTACACCACAACAGCTTTAATTCACGTCGTTTTATGAAATTTGGCACCGAGCCGCTGATCATAAAAAAGAATAAATCTTGGGATATTAATAAATTAATCGATAGATATTGTTTAATGTACGCGAAAAATTGTTGTTGTTGTCGGAAAGAGGTCGTAAATTTGTTTATTCGACATTTTTTCCAGATGACGATGACGACGACGATGATGAAGAGAGACACAAAAATTTTGCTGTTGTGCAATTGCTGTACAAAATATTTTGAAAAAGTTTGTTGGTCGCCTGCAGCACAAGACGTAAAATATTATTATTATGACAATTTTATGTCTCTTCGGAGCAATTACTTCACCTGGATGCTCGGGATGTTGTCATTAAATGCTGGAAGAGTGTGTTTGTGTTTATAACATTTTTTTTTTTTTTTGCAAAAACAGATATCCCTCTCCAAAGACAGAAATAACGACTTTTAATGAGAGAAAGATAAATATTTAGATGGAACAATAAAAAATGCTGCAGAGACGTTCTTTCATATGCAGATGAATGTTGCTTCAGATGCGACTCAATCGTGGAACATTCAATCGAAAAAAGGAGTTTATTTGAAGACCCTTTCGTACAATGAGTGGCGATGTGGCTGCAGCTGATGAACACAAACAAGGGCCTTGGAATAAACTACCTTTTTCCAACAGATCTCGTTTTGTGTTGCGCACAGCTACCAGGCGTCCGCGTTGCCGCTCCACAAATTCCGTTGACAATTTGCCGCCACTTTCGCGTCAATTGAACTCTTCCAAAACCTATCATCGGTGGAAACACTCGGAATGGCGCATAAACCATTAACCACGATAACTTTGTATGCTAATGACTCAATAATTGTCTTCGATAGGCACTTGTCGACAAAAAATAACGAGAAAAGTGGAAAAAGAAAAACACATTGCCATTCCCTTTCAATAAAAAAAGAATATTACAAATAAGTGAGCATTTTACACAACAAAATAGGGATAAAAGCGACTTTTATCAATTTTACTGCAAATTGCATCTGTTATTTTATTTATACACCCTTTATACACGGCAGCGACCCTTTTTAGCGATCGATAAATATTTTGTGTAACAACCATAAAATAAAATCGTTAAAAAGTGGAAATACTTACCTACTTTTTTTTTTGAAAAATGTTTCCTTTTTTATTTTCTTTTTTTTTATCGGACTCTTCGTATCACTGGATGCACCTCATTTATGTTTCTTTTTATTTCACGTTTGCAGTTTTTTTTATTGGACACAATAAAAAGAGGAAAAACCTCGGTCCGACTAATAACAATAATCTAGAATTTTTTCTTGGAAATCTATAATATTCCCTTGACGACGATAAATATTTTTAACGTGTCTCGTTATCTGTGTGTGGAATAGAAAAATATCAAGATAAAATTCTTTTTTTTATGCGAATTTCGTCTGAGAATTGTTGTTATTTGGTTGATACCAATATGTTTGTGTGTCATCGGCATCAAGTTCACGTAGCGACGATAAATTTGTTCGTTATGCTCACTGGACCGCTATCACAACGACTCAGTGAAGTAAATTTTAAAGGGATTATTTTAAATTTGTGTTTTTTTTTATTTTTTATAAACATTTTCTTTTAAAGATGAAATAAAATAAAATTAAAGGTCTTGAAAAATTCTGATACTTTTTCTGGATTCCGGATTCTGGATTCAAAAATATTTTTTTGAAGATGTTTCGAAAAATAAAATTTTTTATGAATTATTTTTTTTTCTATTTTAAATAACTTTAATTAAATTTTAATTAAATATTATTTTTAAATTTAAAATGAAAGTAAAAAATTATTTTTTAAATTAAAAAAAAACAGAATTTTAATTCCTAATTGAAAATTATTTTTTTTAAATATCTAGAAAAAAAATCATCTCTTCTTCTACTTTTTTAAAAATTATTTTCTTAAATACCTACAAAATAAAAACTTTTAAATATTTTGTTTTTTAGGTATTTTATTTTGTAAAATTAATTTTTGAAAATATTTAAAAAGTTTAAGGCTCTTAAAAAAATTTAAAGCTCTAAAAAATTTTTTAATTCATTTAATTTAATAAAATTAATATTTTTAAAATAATTAGAATAAAATAATTTTAAAATATAAAATAAAATAATTTTTTCCAATATAACTTTCTGCATTTAAAAAATAAGAAAAAAAAATAAAATCTCCGGAAAAATATTTTTGGTTTACTTTTAAACTTTTTGAGTCACTTGTTGAGATTTGTTTGAAAAATTATCCCAACTTCACCAAGATAATTTTAGCTGTTCTAATTTTTCTTCACTGTAACACTGTAAAAAAGAAATCTTTTGTTCTAATCAGTTCAACTACATTTTTCTCACAAAACAAAAAAAAATATCGGAATCATCTCCCGTTTGTCGCACTGAAAATTTACTCCGTTTTATTCAATTGAGTCAATCTAATTTGATGTACCTTCTTTGTTCCATCCATCGTTTGATGCATACGACACACCTTCCACACATGCACGAGAAAGAACAAATATGTCTACAAGATGACAAAATACACATTTATTATTATTTGGTGAGAAGCGGTGTCGGTCGTCTCTAATCATATTACAGACACTTTATACAAATCTTCAATTTTTACGTATTTTTATTTATACTTTTCGTCATGTCTTTGATGAAAAAGATACATGACGCTTTTAAACCACTTTACGGTTAAGTAGCAACCGAGATACGACAACAATGATGATGACGACGAGATATCATTTTATGATGAATGTGGAATTATTTACTGCTAAGAAAATTTATGGGATGTTCGTATCAGATCGTTTTTGATCAAGACAAACAACTTTAAATTAATTAATTCTCCCAAAAAAGTACTTGTTGTCGTGTGAAACTGTCATGTTCATTTCTCGGTTTCTTTAATCAATGAATAAAATGGACACACGAAAAAAAGGAGAAAAATTCTCAGAATTATTAGATAAGTTTTTTTTTTGCTCTGTGCGTATTTATCTTATTATCAAGGGGTGATGTCGGAATGTTAAAGTGAGTTTATTCTCTTTTTTTTTTGTTCCTTCGTTATTTGAGGTTTTTATGGCTCGTTTTTACGATGAAAAGTTTGGTAATGAAAGAATGTTTAGGAAAATTGGGTTTAATTAAGGCTCGTTTGTGGCAATTTCAGATGGAGTTATTATCATTATGAACATTTAATAGATGAAATTTGATAAATTTGCGACCTTTTTGCGAACTGATGGAGCAAAAAATGTTTCCTTTGACATTTTTACAGACACTAATTTGTAATAAAAAGGAATATTTAATAATGACATGAAAATATGAAAAGTTAATGTCGGCTTTTTGTGTAAAAATAAAATAATTTTGTGTAATGGAAGGTTTTAACAGTTTTTTTTGCTTTGTGGAAGGAGAAATGAGTGGAAAAATTAATTTTTAGAGTTTTAAACATTTTTACAACTTGTTGACTAAATATTCATGTGTTAGTCAAGTACGTTCATAAAATTATTAAGCTCCATAAAAAAGTTTTTTGTTTTTTTAGACTTGAAACTTTGGCGGTAAAATTATAATAAAAATAATATTAAAAAAATAAAAATTATATTTAGTAGTTTATGACCATAAATAAATAATTTTTCAAAAATATGATGAAAAATAAAAATTCGTTTAAAATTTAAGCAATTATGGTAAAATTAGCAATTGTTTCAATAATTATTTTTAATACATATTTTTAAAAAAAATTGTAAAATAATGTTTTATAATGAATACCTAGTATTATTCAATTGAAAAAATTAATTAAAATTAGTTAAATAATCTAATAACAATTTTTGGTGATTAAAATTTATTCAAAATAGAATAGTAATAATTATTTACTAAAAATTTTTGCAATAAACTTTTAATATTTTTTTTTTATAAAAAAATGGAAGATAAATTATTGTCAAATGAAATTAAAAAAAATTGTAATATAAAATATTAATAGTGGAGTTTAAAATTAATAAAAAATAATTAATTTTTATGCAACAAAATAATTTTTCGTAAAATTTTATGGAAAATTTTGAATATTTTTTCAATCAAAAAAAAAATTACTTCAAGACTTGTTTGAATCTCTTAACGTCAAAATTCTCCTTCGTAATCCTCTTTTTACTTAAAAATTTTAAAAAATTGTATAGGAGATCCTTTCAATATTTCTTACAGTGATTTTCTGTCAACAAAATCCTTGACTTCATAATCTTAATAAAACAAATCCATAACAATTTCTTTATTTTATTTTCTAAGGAAAAAAAAAATCGTTCTTCAATTTTTCTTTTTTCTGTCTTAATCACAAAACACTTCTCATTTCCGTTAATTAAGAAACACATCTTTGTTTACTTTCAATCTCAGCTTGTATAAACAAAAATATGACGATAATGCACTTGATTAACTCATTGAATGGATTCATTATCGAACTTGGCACAATCATTGTTCAATTAATTTCTATAGAAAACTTTTTTTTTGTCAGACGTTTTTTTTTCTGTCTGAAAAATCAAGTTCATGAACTACTTTTTTTGTGAACCTTTATTTTTAGCTCGAAATTAATTTTTATTGAAACAAAAAACTAATAAATATAGTATTAAGTTTCAAGAACTCCCTTAATGATAAACTCTCTAGTGACTTTTTTTACCGCACGAAAATATTTACTCCTCACGAACATCATTAAAACTTCATTTAGATTATGTTTTGGACGTTATTTTAATCCATTATATATTATTTCACGTGATAAGGCACCCCCGCCAAAGTAATTTTCAAACTTCCATAAAACGTTTTTCCGTAATTTAATTATTTATTCGTTTTCCACTTGTGCAACTCGAAAAGTTGTTGCTGCCAAAGTTACTCCAAGTGCTCACGCAAAATCCTTTGAGACTGTTAATTATTTCAGCTATACGCAAACTTCCGCTTATATTTTCCAAAACAACAAACGCCACAAAGGTAGAAGTAACAACAAGAGCCACGATAAAGTTATAATAATTATTTAAGGGCACACACAAATATTTTAGAAACAACACTTTTGGTTCAAGTAGTTCAAGTATCATTACTGAAAGAAACTTATTCTTTTTCACGTTTGATGAACAGAAATTGTCATCATTAAAATAATGATCGGTCAGGTAGCTTTTTTGTCAATAAAAGCTTGATGGTGACATTGACCTTCCAATTTTTTGTATTTTTTTTAAATATTGAATGAACACAGTCCGATACCGTTTCTCCGACACAATACAATGAAACTGGATTAAGTTCAATTTCTAGAAAATTTATGTTGGGATTTATTCATAATGTAATAAAATAAATTAAATGACACGTAGAAGGCACTTTGCGCCTCTCGTTTTTCATTGTTTGCATTTCTTTATTCACTTGATGAATTTATATCAAAAATTAAATTGATTTTAAAGTTCACCTCGATTCGAAAAAAGTTATAAATATAAACTTGATGCGATGACACACTGATGATATTTTGTAAATTTATTCATTTTTTTGATACGAATCATAAAAGTTCGTACCGAAGACGATGCGACGACAAAAACTGGTTGCTCCGATTTTTTTTTTCAAATTTTATGTATTTTTATCACAAATTTCATGATAACACGAATAGAATAGAAATCAATTAAAACTTGTTCACATTTTTTTCTTTTTTTTTTCGTTTTCTGTTTTAGACAGTCAATCAAAAAAACACGGACCGGATAAAAATAAAAAAATATTTTTTTTTTGGAGGAAGGTAAATTGGTACTTGAAATATAATGTTGTATTAATAATTAATTACACTTTTCCCTGTATTCGAATTTGCAGTAAGAGACGCGCCAGAGACGTTCCAATCAGTTCTGATGTTCGCGAAAAACTGAAAATTTTTCATGCGTTGCACACGTTCTGAATCAAAATGAAATTCTCTTTGGTTACGAGGCCGCACGGTGGATACGAGTGTGTGGTGCTTTACGGTGATAAGAAATTCGAGAGAGCGAAATCGAGCGTGAGAGAGACTAAAGATATGCCGCTTTTGTGTATCAAATAAAATAAAAGAATAAGACAAAAAAAAAGACGCAAAGGTTATCAAGAAGCAAAATAAATTCGCTTGGAGGCGCGCGTTGTAAATATTTTTTGCGATAGAAATATTTTTTTTCCTTCTTTTTGTTTATTTACATTTTTTTTATTTTTTTTCTTTAATTTTTTTCATTTGAAAAAAAATATAAAAATTAAATGGAAACGGCTGGTAGTGATAAATAAAAAATAATTTAAATTAAATTCTTTAGAACATTATTAAAAGTTAACGACATTCTATTGTAGGTACCGTAGTTACCAACAGCAACCTGTTGAATATTCAATTCTCATTATTATTACATGATAAAATGTTGCTTGATTATGTTGTTAAACATCACCATAGACAAGGTACGTTGAGGAAATAAATTTCAAATATCGAGAGAGGAGAGAGTTTCTTGTTTGTAGCGGTCGGTGGCGTTTCGAACTTTTTATCAAGTTATTTTTCTTCTGGTAAAATATCCAATCCTTTTGCAACTTCACTGCCATCACCTTCCAGCCTATCAAATTTCTTCATAAATGCCTGAAATTGTAAATTTTGCGTCTCTCGTCGTTGATTATCGGATTCGCTGTTGATACTGCTGATACTTTCAGACCACGAAAATCTTCGGTCGTCTTCAGAGTCGAAAATTGGCCTTACTGAAAATGAAATTTATATAAATTAATTAAATTAATTAATAATTAAATAAATTAATTAATTTCGTAATTTTTGTCTTATTTCAAAACTCAAAAATCTAATAGGGCAAAATTTAATTATTTCACTTTATGTCGCATTTTAAAGCAAGTTTTTTCTGTTTTTTAAATAATTTTATCATAAAAAGTAATTTTTCAAAAATATTTTTATTTTATATTAAATTTTTACTTTTCCCCCTGAATTTTTTTTGGCAAAATCGAGTTGGTTGGGGGATATATTGGTTGGGGGTAAAAATGGATATATTAAATTTATTCGCTTTACTACTTTTTTGATGTTTTTAAACATTAATCGTTGATTGAACACATTAAAATAATTTTTATTTTCATTATTTAAAATTTTTAAGTCAAAAATTTAATAGAATTTCACAAAATAAAAATTTGAGAAAAAATAAAAAATTTGGTCACATGTCAAAATTTTTTCTTTTTTTCTAATTATTTTTATTTTTTCACCTGAATTTTTTCGGCAAAATCGGAGGGGATGGGGGTGACATAAAGTGAAATAATTATATTTAATGGCCTAAATAAAATTTATTTTTTTTTTAATTTTTCCCATTTTTTTTTTTTAATTTTTATTAACAATTAGTTTTTTAAAAATTTTTGCAAATAAATTAGTATTTTGCATGGATTTTGTGAGAAAAATTTTTTTTTTCAAAAGTCACATTTTTCAAAAATTTTTGACTTGAATTTTTCTTGATTTTTTTTTGTTTGAAATTTTCACTTAAAATAATCTGATAGTAGATAGAAATATTTGTTTTATTATTAAATTAAATTTTAAATCTTAAAATTGCTAAAAATTAAAAAAAAATATATTGGTTTAATTTGACAGTTTTTTAACCTTTTTTTTAGGTTTATTTTTTTTTATTTTTTTAATCTTTAAATGAGATTTTTGACAATATTAAATTTGAAGCGGCCTTATTCATTAGTTTACATGAAAAATGTACTTACTGTCATTTACTCGTCTCGTATTCCCAAACGACACCCTTTTATCTCCTGATTTCTGATATTTTGGATGTCTAACGCGTGTTGGCTTGTTAACTTCTGTCTCTGGCTCCGATTTCGCATGAGCTTCTGACTCTGCTTGAACTTTAAACGGCTTAATGAGGTACGAATAAACGAGCACAATGCCAACGACAATGATAAAAATCACGGAACCAAGAATCGATGCAAAAATAATGAACAACACTTTGTAAAAATCACTTGATTTTGAAATTATTTCACAATTTTTTTCAATCATTTCGTCCAACGGAACAATTTTTAAGTCAATTGTCTCCTCCAATGGCGATAAAATCCTCATAATATCCTCATTTGGCATCGGTCGATTCGTTTTTATGTTCAGGGCATAACCAATAATATGCACGAATGTTTTTTGCTCATAAACGAAAGGAATGACATCGGAATCGTTGTAAACTTTTGGAATTGTCGTCATTTTCACTGTCAATAATTTCATCATTGATTCACGACAAATTTCTTCCAACACTTCCTCATGCGATAATTTTTTCACATTTTCATATAGGATGGAAACTAAGTTCTCTGCCAGCAATTTCATCACTTTTATTTTCACAACAGCGGAATTTGCGCCAGTTTCACCATTGCGATCAAAGGCTCTTACTGTTAAATCAATGGCATTGACGTCGTGCATCGCTTGAGGCAAGGGAGCAATGACACCCGACTCCGCATCGATCGTGAAATGAGAATTTGTGTCGATGCGATAAGCGATTTTAGCGTTGAAGCCTTCGTCGATGTCGATGGCATGCACTTGACACAAATTTTCTGGAAGAATTTTTTGGGCAACTTCAGAAGACGGATATCCGATGACGACGTCGTGCTCGGGATGGACGAATTTCGGCTTGTTATCGTTGATGTCCTCGATGATGATGCTCAAAATGGTCGTATCCATGGAAAATTCAATGTCTTGCAGGAGAACATGAGAAAAATTCTGTTTTTGATATAAAAATCCATTATTCTGCATCGGACAAACTAACTTCAAGGTGATTCTAAATTGCGGAATTGATTGATTGGCAAAAATTTCACTCTCACGATCGAATTTTGAGCACTTGATAAACTTTTGTTGCTCATCAATCTGGAAGAAAGCTACTTAAAAAAATCAAATAAGCTCAAAAACTTCAATTTTACTGACTTACATGTCTTTGGAGGCCACTGTTCCTCAATAAAATAATTGCAATCTCCCACAATCGACGGCCAAATGTTTGAATGACTCTCTTCTTCGCGCAATTCTCGTACCACAAGTGTCTTTTTCACCGTCGTCACTTTATCAACTGGACAATTTTCCTCCAGCTCGACCGTTATCATGACATCAGCTGACCCCACGCTGCCCGTAATGTTATTTGTCGCATGCATCACACCCTCATAAATGTCCGGCGGTAAGTATTCGCCCAAATCAATAATTCCACGGTACGGATTTTGCTTTAAACTGTTTTTTAAAATTTCGTTATCTGTCTCGAAGTAGTACGTAAGGCCGACTGCTGGATCATCAACTGTTGCTTCAACGATCCCAATGAGACCTTTAACGTCGACTTTGATAAAATAACCGTAACTGCCATGCTGGAAACGGGGAACGTCGGAATCAGGTGCTGGAAAGTAAAAAAAAATATTAATTTTTCACTTTTGTTTTGTAGAATTTTTTGTAAAATGCCACAAGGGAATAATTTTTTATAGGTAATTGCAACTCCAAAAATTGTTTCAAGTCTTAACTTTTTCGAATATCTGTATTTTTATTTAGGTGAAAAAATTAAAAATTTTCAATTTTTTTCTCACCAGAATTAATGTGGAAGGAAGAAAAATATTTTTTTTTGTATGTTATTTTTAAGTTTTATGATGTAAATCGATAATTTTTCAAGATTCTACTTAAAATTTCTGATATCGAAAGTCGGATATCGAACGAAGTGATTTTAAAAAAAAGTTAAAAATGTCATCAAAAATAACACTTTTTGTTTTATTTTTATAATTTGTCAAAAATTTTTAGTAATTTTTGTAACGAAAATCGTATTTTATCATGATTTTTTTCTTTCAAAATAATTTTCATTAAATTACTGAACATTTTCTTAAAGTTTTTGATAATTATTTTTTATGATTTTTTTAAACTTATTACATGAAATGGTCTGAAACCAATTTTTAATTTGCAAATGCTTAAAAATTTTGTTCTAAAAAAATTATTGAAAAAAATTATTTTTTAAATTTTTCCTCCCTTTTTTGTATTTTCCAAAATTTTGGACTTTATCCTTAATTATCATTTGGAGAGGCCTAAACATAAAAATTTAGGTATTTTACCTAAAAAACGGTAGTTTTTGATGAAACTTTTAAATATTTTCAATTGTTCCCCATTTTTATTTTATTTTATTTTTTTTTGTCCATGAAAAAGGGGCAAAAATTTTAAAATAATTTATTTTGACCGAACTAATGGACTTTCCAATGAAAATATCCATTAAAATATGCAAAACTAGTCACTTTAATTCGAAAACCTATCAATTCAAAACAATTTGCAAAACATTTTTGCTCCCCGCATTTTATTTATCGTCAACAATGAGCAATCAATTCTGTATTGACGAGACTCCAATTCATCATAATTCTAGCTTGTTACTGATTGAAATCTTATCAAGATTGTTAAATACTTTTGTTGTTCGCAAATGAAACACAACATTAATTTACTCCAGAATAGCTCAACAAGTTCAACACATGAACAAAAAAATAAATGAATCAAATTTTCCTCGTTAAATTATGCAAAATTTCTTACTTTCCGTTCCTGCAACACTTTTAATTATCTCCGAAACGCAATAAAGGAATGTAAAAGTAAACAAGTTGTGGAGCAACATTTCGTCGTTAATTAAGACTCGTTTATTTATTGTGCTGTTTTAATGAAAAATTTCAATTTTATGTGTGTTCTGCTGTAAGAATGGAACAATACTACTGTTGCGTACTCGAATTACAATCCAGAACAGAAAATTTTTCGTTATCATAATGTTCTGATAAGACAAGAAAAATCTCTGTTTTTTGGTGA
The DNA here is from genome assembly GCF_036172545.1 of Culicoides brevitarsis. Classification (NCBI taxonomy): domain Eukaryota; kingdom Metazoa; phylum Arthropoda; class Insecta; order Diptera; family Ceratopogonidae; genus Culicoides; species Culicoides brevitarsis. Next base: position 24,493,184 of record NC_087086.1, on the reverse strand, counting down.
GTAACTGTTGCCGCGGAATGCGTGACGAAATCGAACGTGAGAGAAATTCATTCAGAATTTTTGTTTGAATTTTTTTGTTTTGATAATAATAAGGTGGAGAACCACTAATTTAACAATGAACGTGCCATTCCCGACCTTGTTCATAAAAAATTTATAATATTCGGTTTTGATGCGTATTTGACCATAACTTTGTTTTATTATTGACACCAATTGGTTAGTGCATTTGAATTTTTATTCAGTGTCAATAAATCTTGCGTCCGAAAATGTTGGCGAATTTTTCAATTAATTTTAAAATTTTATTTGTTTTGATTCAATTTTACGCAGAAATGGGTGAGATGATATTTTATGGTGGCAATGGAATTATTTTTGCGACCCCGTTTCCAGTAATTACGTGGCCAATTGCTCAAAGAACCACGCGGAGGACGACGAGAAGAGTTACGACAACATTAACAACGACGATGAGACCCACGATAACTACAAGGACGACAACGCGGACAACGGGAGTGATAATTGATCCAGTAACTGCAATGACTACGACAACAGTGGCTCCAATTACTTCAACATCAATGGCTCCAGTTTCCTCAACGACGACCACAAATGCGCCAACAACGAGTTCCACAACGCAATCCACGACGACAACTACGAGAATTTCATCAACAACGGTTTCAAGTACGACACCTTCAACGACAACCACTACCAGAGCTCCAACTTTCTCGACAACAGTTTCCACAACAAGACCTACAACGACTATTTCTTCGTCGACAATAACTGTTTCAACCATAAGACCTTCGCCAACGACGACAGCGAGACCCACAAGCAATACTGGAATTGATATTCGAACGAATCAAACGACATCGGTAACAACTAGTTCGACTACATCGCGTCCAACGACGATAACGACCACAATTAGACCAGTTACGAATATTACTTCCACAATTTCATCCACAATAAGTTCTACAAGAGCAATAATGAATGTAACTCAAGGTACAACTCGAACAACGTTACCTCCTTTTACGACATCTGTGACAACAACAATAAGTTCCACGAGTTCCACAACTTCTACAACGGCTTCAAGTACAACTTTGAGAACTACTGTGAACACAACTTCAGCTCAAAGTACTTCAACTCCTTCCACAACGGCGTCAACTTCTTCTAGTACAACACCAACTCCGATAACAACAATTAGAACAACGTCTGGTAACTTAACTTCCACAATGAGTCAAACTCGTCCAACATTGCCGCCTTTTTCGACTACAGGTTTGAGCAATTCAACGACAGCAAATATCACGACAACTCCATCGACGACTTTAACAACTCTTAGAACGACTGTCAATATAACTTCCACTCAGAGTTCAACGTCAATTCCTTCTACAACAAGTTCTACAACAACATCAAGTTCCACATCAATAACCAATTCCACAACTGTTAGAACAACTTTAGTAACTTCCACACAATCTCGTCCAACTTTACCACCATTTTCAAGTTCAGTTGGACCGATTTCTTCAATTTCTACAACGACAACGCTTCTTCCTGTAACAAGTTCTACAACAACTACAATGAGTAGTTCTCCAATGAATTCCACAACAACCATGGCTCCAACTACAACAACAACTTCAACTACAATTACTTCTACGACTTCAATACCGACTTCAGTCACGCAAATTTCAAATTCCACGACTCGTCGAACTACAATTTCTACAAGTAGCACAACTAGACGCACGCTTCCACCATATAACGGAAATTATGTTGGACCAACGAGAAGAAGTACGCCAGATCCTCGTATCAGTTTAGCACAAAATCAAGTAAATTTGTTGAGAGCTCGGGGATTTTCATGTCGGCCAGGTGTTTATCCGTGTGTAACTGCATAAAAAAATTTATTGATTAAAATTATTGAAATGGTTAATTTTTCCCAAGAAGTTCCTTTTATCCAAATTGGTTTTTAATTCTATTTTCAAATAATTTTTTTTTGTTAAAAATAGGCTTCAAATAAAATACTTATTAATTAAAAATGGATAAGTTTTAAATATTTTTTAATAATTTAATAAAAACTTGTTGATTTGGATGAGCATTAAAATATAAATTAATAAATAAAAATATAAATTTAAAAAAAAATCATATTCTAAATTTTAGAACATTTAAAATTAAAAAAAACGAAAATTTGATATTTAGTTAATTTGTAATATTTTTTATGAAAGAAATGTTGAAATTCTTAATAATTCAATTCATTTTTGTAAAAAAATATTTTTTAAGGCAAGTCATGAAAACTTTATAAAATATATTTTTCAATAAAATTTAACATTTTTCTTTTGATATTTTAAATTAAAATTTTTGATTAAGGCCGCTCCAATTTTGTTTTTTTTTAACTTTTTGTCCCATGTCCCATTTCAAAAGTCAAAAATCCAATGGGGCAAAATAAAAAAAAGTGGAAATTATTATCAAAATTGACCGTTTTTTATTAAATTATTTTTGAAAAAAAAAATATTTTTTTGATGGTTATTTTTATGAAATTTTTATGTTTAAATTTTTAACATGAAACTTGGAGATCAATTTTAAATTCAAATCAAAATAGATCAATTTTAATTGTTCTTGGAACAAAAAGTTCGAAAAAAATTTGGGGCGGCCTAATTTAATATTAAACAAAATATTCATTTTTTTATTATCAAAAACAGATATTAAACTTGAACAAAATAGAATTATTTGAGAAAAAATTTTGTATTGAGAACAATTTAATATTTCCCCCAAAAATTAATTAAAAAGGTAAAAAAAAATAATAAAAGTTCCTCATTTCATAGGGAATCCTCTCATTGACGACTTAAACGCACTCACACACCGAAACCCAATTTTACCGCCAATTACATGCAGTTCAAACCGCTCCAAATTCATTCGTTTTGTACTTTTATTCGTCTCTTCCAACACAGTAATGAATACCAAACACAGACAAATTCATTCCGTCCATTGAAATACCTACACTTATCTTCTTCCATTTACTCACGTCGTACACTCCATGCATGAAGCAGTTAAAATTTTTATAAATAAAAACAAACAATAGAATTATTACCATATAAATGTGTACAGAGACGGGTACGTGTCATAAAAACTTGCTGTGTATTACAATGTCTCGATCATTTTCATTCATTTTTTACTGCCTACCATCAGCCGTTCAGTTGTTTTTGAACTCGTGCTTTGTGCAGATGGCAAGACTTCTTCCGTTTTTGCGGTGTTTCTGTTTGTCTTTGCCTTCGATTTATTTATAACGAAAAATAAAAATTACTTCGCTTTGTCGAGCAATATCTTATCTATCGGCAAAAATAGAATTATTTAATGTCTAGTACAAAAAAATATTCGAAGAGCATGATATAATTTGTGACAATTAGTGTTTACGTGCCAATTGATGAACTCACATTCCAATATTGCTCCATTCCAAATTTAATTCCAGACCTAAAAATAAAAATTTTTCATAATTTATGCCGATTGAAGTCATTCGAGGAGAAACGGAAGTTAATTTACCTTTTTGAGACGCAGAAGCAGCGGTGTGTGAGAAATTTTTGTGATTTAATTGCTGTGATAAAGCAAGCGGTGACCGACCGAAACTCTTACTTACATCACCAAACTTGTTCTGACAAGAAAATCATATTTTGGATCTAACCTGTTGCTCGTACAGCGCTCGGTCATATGGTAACGACGACACCGAAGTATGACATAATTCTCAAATTTGTATAAAATTACTTCTCATCGTGTGCATTGTTTGCTTCGCTTGTTCACATCGTAGCCGTGTCATAATTTTGTACGTCAAGTCATGTCGTTCTCAATGAACAAATTAAAAAATTTGCTGCCCACAAAGACGAGTTACAGCAATTTTGCGGCGTCAAATGCACGTAAAGGTGAAACGAATGAAAAATTGGAGCCAGAAGTGGGTTTTAAATTGGCGCTTGATTCGGGAAAAGCTAAAAATTCCAAAGAAAAGGATCGACCACCGGAATTGGTGGTGACTCTCATCGGAGCGAGACATCTTCCGACCAGTTTTGGGCTCAAAAGTGTCAAAGGATACGTGGTTAAGGTGAAACTTTTTCCTGGATCGGTGAAATTCGAGTCGAGTATTCAGACAGCTTCGTGGCCAAAGTTCAATGACACTTTTCGATTTCCCATGGGACCGTCTTTGAAGTAAGAATTAATTTTTTAGTTATAATTTTAGACTTTTTTAAAATTATTTTGAACTTTTTGTCGCAAAAAACTTGTTTTAAAATACTTTTTTATTTAAAATTATTAATTTTATATTTGCAATTTAAAACTATTTAACAAAATTTTAACTTGTAAATTAAAAAAAATTGTTAAAAAGTATCAGGATTTTTTTTGGATGCAAAAAAATGTTAAATTTTAATTTAGTAGATTTTTATGATTTTATCCTTTCTTAAAAAAAAATTATATTTAATTTTAATTTTTAATTAATTAATTTTAATTAAACTTTAATTTAATTATTCAAAAAAAAAAAAATTAATTTTTTCCTTAAATTTGGTAACTCTTACTTAACATCAAAATTAATATTGAAATTTAGTCATTTTAAAGAAAATTTTAAAAATCTTGTTTTATTTTTACCAAATTTTTAAAATTGAATTTGAAAAATTTAAAACAAAAAAAAAATTGATTTTTGATAAATTTTTAATTTTTTTTTTTAAACAAAAAGTTCGAAACAAATTCAAAACAACCTAAATTTTTATTTTAATTCAATAAAAAAAAATATTTTTTAGGTCATCAATGAAGCAGAAAAAACATACCGTGAATAATCCGGACCAACCACTTCCTGAACGTCTCTTCAACGGACATTTTATCGTTTTTACGGTTTTTGCTTTGTTGGAACTTCCTCCTGGCGCTCAGAGCAAAATACAAGAAGCCTATTCGGAGTTCAAACGTCAAGGCAGCTTGCTCCTAAAACAACGTCCTGCTTCTTTAATGAAAGGAAACAGTGTCACGGAAGAACCGAAAAACGACGGAAAAGCAAAAGTTGATAAAACAGAAGAAATTCCTAAAGAAAAAATTCTCACAGCAAGCGAAAGTCAAAGAAACATCGGATCCGTGACATGGGCCGTCGATCCCAAAATGTTCTTCGAAGAGGCAAAAGCCGATCATTATATCACCGAAGAAATGTGGAAAGCCATCAAGGAAATTACGATCAATCATGTTTCGGAATCCAGAGTTTCTGTAAGTTTTTATTTTCGTTCAATGTAAAAGTTCCCTTTGTTACAGTTGCGATGTTTATTACATACATTTAGGAGCATTAAATTAATTTTGAATGTTTTTTCAGGTTCAATCGAGTGCCAAAGGACAGCTGGAACTCATTTTAGAACTTGCGGAATGTGAGCCACCACCAACTCCGACCTCGCCTCAAGGTGATTCGCATCCCGGAAATCCCTTTGATGAGCCCGAAACGCCCAAAACACCCTCAGATACTCGCAAATTCAGCTTCAAAGGCGTCAAAAGCCTCATGAAACTCAATAAAAAGCCAAAAAATCGCGCCTTGTGTCTCCGAGTTGTCACTTCACGCATGCGGTGTTCCATCAAAGCCAAGGAGGAGTTCGAGAAAAGTGCTTGTAAGTGAATTAAAATCTCAAAGGGCAAGGTTAATGTACAAACGTACTTCAATACACGCGTATGCGCAATTAAAAATAGATTCTCTCACTAATTATCCACTTCGGCTGTGTGATAATTTTTAATTAAGTGGAGTGTTAAAACACGACTCCCTGTCAAATTAATTCCCGTTTTATTATTTAATGAAGTGTTTAGAGAGATATTTATGCGTTTTAGCTCCAAAAATAGTCAATTCATCACGACACGATGTTCCCCTTCTCCATTCCGCGTCATGTCAATACTAGTCGTTGACATTTAACAGTCAACAAACATTTTTCCTTCTTTCACATTTGAGTACATAAAAAACGAGTCTTTTAGTCAATCACTCATCATAATTTTTTCCGTTGTTTATTTTATAACATTACCCAGCTGACATGTACATCAAAACATCAGTATTTAAACATGACACGCCATTAAAAGCATGGAAATCCGAAAATTTTGCTCCAACACTATCGAGTCGTTGGGATCCGAGTGAGGCGACAATTTCCATTCCATTGTGTGACGAAAGTGATTTGGAGAGCATCAATATTAGGGTTTGTTTTCTTTGTCTCATGTTTTATTTTTATTTTTGATGGATTGCCTTGATGAAAAATTTTTTGTCTGTTTTTAGATCTCAGTTGCGACCAAAAATAAAATGGGAAAGAAATTGGTGTTTGGAGAAATTAACTTGGGACCGAAGGCGACGGGAACGTTACTTGAGCACTGGGGAAATATGATCAGTGGAAGGGGCGCTCCAGTGTCAATGTGGCATAATTTTCAATAAAATTTAAAAAAGAAATTTTGCGAAACAAACAAAGTGATTAAAATGAGCTTATTTTAAATTATTCAAATATTTTTTTTCTTTGTATGTTTGCAAAAAATGTCAGAATCAGAGAAAAAAGTGTTAATTAAGTCTGAAAGGTATGTAAGATCGTTAAGCAAATAAAAAACAGTAAGTAAAAATTAAACAATTTTATGGAAAATATTATTTTAATATATTTTGTTCATTTTTTTAATTTTTAAAAAATTTTAAATTTTTATTAAAAAAAAAATTATTTTTAAAAAAATTAGGTAATAAATTTAATTTACAAAATTAAATTAAATTTATTAAATAAATGAGGAAAAAAATTAAAATTATGTGAAATAGCAAATTTTTTACAATTTTTGATTGAAAACCATAAAAATTAAAATTTTTAAACTGTGTAAATAACGAACTAAATTTAGATAAAAATTAGATCACGTTTTTTTCTTAATTTATATTTTAGGAAATTTAAATCAATTTAACTTTAATTAATGGAAAAATAGAAAATGTTGAAAAATAACAAATAGAAAATTAAAATATTTTAATTTTTCTCTCACTCAAATCAAAATTAAAATTAAAAAAAAATGCCAAAATTAAAAATCAATTCAGAATATTTTAAGTGAAAAATTAAATAAAACCTACAATAAAAAAAATTTGTAAAAATATTTTGGGAGAAATAATTCATATTTAAAATATTTTTTATAATAAAAAAAGAAAGTTTTTTTTGTTAAAATTCAAAAATGTTAAATACAAGGTCAAAAAATTAATTTTATATTTATATTCCCCCATTAGATTTTTAATTTTCAAATAAAGCAAGACAAAAAATCTTTAAAAAAATATTTTACAGCCAAAGTCAAATAAAATATTTTTTTTTTAACCCATTCCCAGTGCTTCATCTAGTCCATTCATAAAATTTTACACTATACCTCTTCAGCAAAACGGAGTAATACAATCAAGAGAAGTCGCAATATCAACAACAAACAGCAACATGTACTCAAACGCTACAGGTACTCAATGCAATGCATTCAGAAAACAAAAATCATTCATTCTACGAGCGACTCTCAATATAATTGTATTTGTATTTTTGTACCATATGTTGCCATACGAAACTGAACGACATCGTAGTGCGAAGACAACAACGTCGACGACGACGAATGTGATGTATCTCTGCATTACCGCAAACTAGTACCAGTCAGATCGTCGATTAGTTTAGACATGTTTTCGGAGAGTTAATCTTGTCAATAATAATTATTTTAATAAAAAATCATTTAAATTTTGATTTGATTTTTTTTTTCGCAATAAATTAATTTAATAATTTTTTTTTTATCGAATAGTGTAGTTAATAAAAAAAAAACTAATCTGTAGAATTTTAAACGACTACAAAAATTCCAAGTAACTACTTAAAATTTCAAAAGCGTGAGCGTTTTGTAAAAAAAAAATATATATAATATTATTAAAATATTACTTAAATATACGCGCAAAAAGTGATTTACGGAGGCGATACCACAAAAAATAATAGAGTTATACTAAAAAGTGACAATAATTATGTTTTAAAGCTTCACCCGAAAGATTACAACTATTATGATTATCATAAAAATGAAGCATGTGCTACATTAAAAAAGGATAAAAGTCATAAAATTCGGATTACAGCACCAATAATGGTAAATTTCCTTTTTTAAAAAAATAAAACAAAATTTTTTGAATGATTTTGGTTAAAATTTCAATAAATCCATATTATTATAATGACAAAAAAGTCGCATGCCATGCCATTTCCTTACAAGGCAATGTTTATCTGGAATAAGTTTTTTGATACAGTTTCGAGAGCAGCGCAGACAAATCGTTGCAAATCGTGCGCGAGAGTCAAGTTTAAAAAAATTTTTTTTTTTTTTGGTAATAATCGATCGATCTTATTGACAAATTTTATGTGTATCAACCATTTATGTATATGAAGAAAGAAAAGGAAAAAAATATTGAAGAATCAAACTTATGTCTAGACAAAAATTAAAAAATGTGTGAAAAAAATTTGTTTCTTTGCAAAATACATTTTTTGAGAGTTTTATTTCATTTCGTGTTTGTTTGAGTATTTTTGTTCATAAATACTTATATATTTGATGATGATTGGCATTTTATATCCTCGACTGCTACTTGGGAACGCGCAGAATGGGGAATTGTGCAGAAAATTAAAATAAATACTCCGAAAATAAATTGTTGTCTTATGTTTGTTTGAAATGCTGCTTTTTAATGTAAAGTGAAATTAGTTTTGATGTTCTTTATTTAATGTGATGTATAGTGAAATAGTAGAGAGGAATATTTTTTGTAGAATTATCGATTTTATTGAAAAAATAAAAATTAAAAGAATTTTGATTTATTAAAAAAAAAATAAATAAATGAAAACAATTTAAATTAAATAAAAAAATATTGAATTAATAAAAAATAAAGAAATAATAATAAACATTAAATAATAAATAAAAAACATTAAATAATATTTTTTTAAATTTTGAAATAGAAAAATTATTATTATATCTAAAAATTAATTTTAAAAAATTTAATTTTTTTCATTTTACGATAAAAAACCAAACCTCGAAACAATATTATTTTTTTTTTTTGATCATTTGAAAAAAAAAATATTTCAACAATTTTTTTTTCTAATTTTGGTCAAAAATCATTTTCTAAAAATACTTTTCTCAAAAAAAAAAAATTTTTATTATTTTTTTCAAGATTTGGAAAAATTTTGAAAATATTCGTTTAATTGAAAATAAAATTTTGGTTTTATTTTTAGAAAGGATTAAAGTTGTCCAGAATTTAGATTTTAAGATAAATAATCGGCAGTTTTTATTTTTTTTTTAATAGATTTTTTTTAAAAAATAGTTTATAATTGTTTATTTTTTTTTAATTTTGGGAATAAAATACTTTTTGTTTATTTTTTTGAGTTTTGATTCTGGACAACTTTGATCCTCTCTAACAAAGCCACACGCGTTCCGTATTTATCCACTGGCGACTTCCACACAAAACAACAATAACAACAATTATATTGACGGAATGCATCTCTTTCTCGTATTTTACAAAACACAAAAAAAACTGAAAAATTGAAATGCGATGCAAAACCCAAATCATCTCATTCCGTATTCCGTGCATGTATCAAATGCAAAGGAGAACATATACCTACAAGAACATCTCGCAACAATTGAATTGATGTGTAGATAAATCATTCTAATAATAGTCTGCGAGTGTATTCTTCGGTGTATTATTCGCTCGCATCGTGGAATAAGATATAAGTTTACAAAAAACACACAAAAAATGTTGAAAAAAAAAACACGATGAAAACTAATGATACATCATCGGAATCATAATAATAACGAGAAACATTCGCACATGGAATGAAACAAACACAATTATGCACTGCGTGGTAGCCTCCGAAAGGTGTTAATTGGATTCTATTCTGCTGTAATTTATCAAGTTAATGTTACATTTGCATGTTTTTACATCATCGTGTTGTTCGCATGTCCGATTAGGCAAAAAAAGGTCTAGTGGCAAAAAAAAACATAAATGCTAGAAATTGCAGTAACGGGAGTTGAAATAGATTTATTTGTGATAAACAAAAAAAAAGGAAATGAAGAAGTAATGAATGGATATTAACTTTGCCAACTATCTTCTAGCTCTATCACGTAAACCTAAGTGATCTCTAATTGCACGAAAGTCACGCAATTTTTCGCTTTTTATCGTGTTAGTCGGACAATGGAATTAATGCCGAAAATTTTCGGGGGATTTTTATGAATGAAATCAACTTTCCCAAGCAACGACATGACCAGAACATTCAAATTAGGTCTCAACTTTTACTTTCAATCAACAATCGCAGTCACCAAAGATAAATTGCTTCCGAAATCGATTGACAACTAGTAACCCAGAAAAAAATATTTTTTTTGTGCAATCACGCATGACAGAAAAAAAAAGTCAAGCACTTTTGATGCACTTTTCCCCCGAAATCTCATTAAAAATAAATTAAATCGATTAGGGAAATGTTTAGCTTTCTTCTTAGACGTGACAACTATTGAATCACCAAAAAAAAAATTTTTTTTTTTGACAATAGCGTCATTTAAATCATGACCGCGTCAAGTTAAAGTTTATTGAGCGCAAAAAAAGTGAAATTTTATTTACAAAATTTTAGCTTAGAAGAGAGGAAATATCGATAACAATAAATAATTTAATTACAATGCCGATTTCTGATTTTTTTTTACCTAATAATGTTCACTTTCTATCGCGAAGTTTTTTTTCATTGTCTCATGAGCGGAATATTTTGGCAGTATGATTGAAATCATTCAGCTTAAAAATTATAAACAAAAGCGGTAGACATGATGTAACTAAATCATAAACGAATTACTGACGTGTTTAATGTTAGCATTTTGAATATTTTACTTTTCCCGAGTAATTCAACAAAAAATCTACACAGTGAAAGAAAAATTGAATTATAAATTTTTTGATTAATATGAATATCTTAAGCGCATTTTTTATGTTGTTTATTAAGTGTAAAAAAAGATTTTACACTTTTAATATTTTTTTAAACATTTTTATTTTTTATTTTGTTAAGAATATTTTTAATTATTAAAATTTTTAATTAAAGTAAAATTTAAATAAAATATTTTAAAATAAATAAATAATTAATAATAAATAATTTAAATAAAATAATTTTATTTATTTAAATTGATTTTTTCTATTTAATTTTTACTTATTATTTTTTTAACAATTTTAAAAAATATAATTTTTAGTTAAAAATTAATTTTCCGTTTTTTTTTAATTTTTAAAAACAATTTTATTTGAATATTTTTATTACTTTAATTTATTTATTTATATTTATTTTTTTTATTAAAAATTAATTTATTTAGGTAAAAAAATATAACAATCAAAATATTTAAAACTCACGGACCAACAGCAGTCAAGCAAAATCACGTTTTTTATAAATATTCTTTTAAAATACGGTAAAAAATGAGATACAAATTGATTAAAATATATCTTGACTGAACACCATAAAGCATGAAAAATTGTATATTAAAATTATTATTATAAATACACAAAAGCAGAGTGGCAGCTCAGTTTGTTTTAATACAAATATTATATTTTGTGTAAAGAGCAACCGGTATCTTTTTTTCATTAAACACTTCACTAGTAATAATAATCATAAATGTTTTGTATATTTTATAAACAAAATACCTACAAAATGCACTGAATCTCATTACACGTAATCTCATTTATTTTATGTTTACACAAAAAAAAAATAGAAAGAAAAAAACGAAACAGTAATGAAATAAAGGAAAATTTTACAACAAAAATATATATTTTAAAATTTATTATGAAGAAATTATGAATGGTGCGAATAAGTGTGATGGACTTGGGTGCGTAAAATTTTAAAAATAAATATTTTTTTCGAAACCTTGATAGACCTTTGCTTGTCGTGGCGGCAACATCATGTGAGATGAAGGGAATTTTTTGTTTATTTATTTTCTGTAAATTATTAATAAAAAATATTTAACGAGCTAAATTTTATGAGGTTTTTTTTGTGTAACACTAGTAATTTTTGGAGAAATTAGGCGGAAATCAATGCTAAATGGGTTTTGATTATGCAAGAATGAGTCTCGTTGTTTACAAATTCATGAAATAGTTTTTATGTTTTCGTTAAATGCTTAACAATGGCTTGTTGTGAATGTTCTGCTAGCAATAAACACGAGTAAAAGGCCAAAAGTGTAAGATCATAATTTATATTTGTAGCAAAGAGGTTTAGATATTTTCTTAGGCATGACATTGCAATGGAATGACCTGGCTATAAATTATTTAAAAAAAACTAAATATAAAAATTTAAAACTTTTTTGTTTAATAAAGTAAGAAATAACTTTAAATAAAAAAATTCTTGCAAATAATTTAAATAATAAAACTTTTTTTTAAATAAAAAAAAATTTAAATTTTTTTATTAATTTATTTATTATAATTATTTTTTTATTTTATTATTTTTTATTTTAATTATTTATTTAAATCTTTCTACTTAAATTTTATAATTATATTTTTTTTGTTTATTTTTAAATTAAATAAATTTTCAATGGTTTTTTTTTGTATTTTTAAAAACGTCTAAAAAATTATGCAAAATTTAATTAAATATTTTAAGTGATTTAATGCAGTTCATCAGAAAACAACAATCAAGTAGAAGTACTCTTTTTATTTATCAGTAAAAAAAAGCTGATTACTATATGAAAAACAAAATTAGGGACCTTGACATTTTAATGAATCACAAAAAATACATTTTTAAAATATAATTTGTATTTTTTATATTTTTGAAAAATTATTCATAAGATTTTGATAACATTATTTTATTTGATTTAATTTTATTCACAAGATTTTAATAAATAAAAAAAAAAATAAAATAAAAAATCGCAATTTAATTTTACTTTAAAAGTGAAAATTCAAAATAAAATAAAATAAATCCTTCCAATTTTATTACAAAGTCATGCCTAAAAATCTACTAGCGATGCTGTTAGTTGCAATATTAACATTTGAACTTTTTCGTGTTATACACAACACAATACTTTACTTGTAACTTTTGATATATGGCTATATTCATTTCTCTAAGCCATAAAATATAGCTCTACATATCTGATGAGAGCAACATAGAAATTTTTCTCTTCCATACACGAAAACAGAACCGAAGACAACAAAAAAAACATTCACTGGGGCAACGATAACTGATGCTTTTCCCAACTTTTTATTTTGTGCAAATCGCCCCCGCTCGAGGATGCATTTTAATGCACAAAAGATCGTGCATTAAATATGACAAGCAATAAATGTGTAATAATGAGATTGTCATAATCGCACAGTCGAGTATTTAATAATAATGAAGTGCTGCATTCTCCATTTATTTAAAATAATAGTTAATAAATTATTATGACTATATAAAAAAAAAAGTTTTATTTTCGCTGATAAAAATTTTTTATTGCATTTGAAAAATTCTCATTCATTCCTCGAGTGTTGCGGTCGGTTCGTGCGAATGATGATCGTATTAAAAGTCTATCAATTTTATGGACCACGAACCGCAAATATTACAGAGGATGACGCTATGTGATGAGGAAGTGATACAATTAAAGTCGTTTAACAATATTTCACATATATTTAACTCATAATGAATTTATCTGCCATGGCATTTAATTCAATTCAAAAAAAAAATTCAAAGAAAAAAAAATGTCACGGTACATAAACAAACATAAAATATGTACAACAACCAAAGTACAAATAACAAATTTATAACATTTTCTCATTAGCATACATTTGGATGGAATGAACAAATAATCAATCGATGACTTGATCACTGTGTGCATGTTTATTTAAAAAATTTTAAAAAATAATAATAAAAATTGTTTTACATGAACGGATTGACAGACCTTTTCCATAAATAAAATTCGTTACTTTTTTCAAAATATACAGAAAATAATTTTTCCAAAAATAAAACAACTCTAATAAATTAGCTCGTGCTCATTGGGGGATTGATTGTTTGTATCTTAAGTGGCGTTTCACTGGTTTGCCGAGACCTTTTAAAGATTTGTTTATATAACAAAAGCTGTAGAAAAATATAATTGTGGTTAATTTAACCGCATGCACTTCAATTTTGTGTGTTTCTATAAAAAAAAGAGGCGTTGAAACGATGAGGAGACGAAATTCCACAAAAAACACAGTGAACATTTAATTGAACTGATGTGAATTAATGACCGAGAAAAATTTGTCGCGGTTTTTGACTTTTTATTTTATTTTTTTTTTTGCTGAGGGGAGAGATCATATGATGCCGGTTTATGTGACCTTCTAGGAATTGAGACAATAAAAAAGTCAAAGTTTATATTAATTACCGAAATTTATTTCCGAAAATCGATGACACTAAATCGATGAATAACTGGAGTAAAGCGCTCAGTTAATTTATCAAAGGTCAGGAACATTGGTTGTCACACTTCAATAAGCAGAACCGCAGTGCAAATAAAAATAATATTTTTTATCAATTAAACTGAATCAATCGAAAATCGGGTTTAACGCCCTCGAAATTTTATAAAAAATTTGAAAAAAAATTAAGTAAATATTTTTATCCATTTTTTAAAAAATATTTATTTATTCTAAAAATAAAAGTTAAAAAAATTTCCAATGAAAATTTTGCCTTAAATTAAAACTAAAAAAAAATATTTAATTTTTTTTAAAAATATTTAATACTTAAATATTTAAAAAATATTTTTATCGTAAACCGTAATTTTTCAATTAAAAAATTCCAAAAAATGTTAAAAATATTTAAATTTTTAATTTTTCCCCCTGAATTTTTTATCCCCTCGCCTTTATAAAATTTAGTTAAAAATCGTCAAAAAATTATGAAAAAAATAGTTAATTATTGACAATTAATCAATTAATTATTGACATTAACAATGGATTAAAATAGTTTTAATTTAAATTAAATAAAAAATATAAAATTTGAAAAAAAAAATTTAAATTTCTAAAATAAATTTTAAAATTAATTTTTTTAAAATAATTCCTCTTTTTTTTAATTTCTCATTTTAGTAATTTTAACTGTAATTTTTAATTGAAAACTTTTAATTAAATTTTAAAAAAATATCTCTTATTTATTCGGTCTTATTTGAAAAAATTCCGGATCCCAAAAATTTCATACTTTAATTTTTAAATAACTCAAAATTCCTAAAATATTACAGATAAATTACTCGTTTTATGACACCTTCCTTATCATGTCAAAGATTAAATGCGATTTGACATGCCTACTTTACCTTGCCTTCCGTTGTCTTATCGCCTCCAGATTTTCATACAAAGTCGTATCGAACAATGGCACGCAAATTTTCTTATCTGTCTCGACAAATTTTAATGCAACATATTATTAGTAGGTCAGTTTTTATTTTTTAACAAACCCGGAATAAACGTCTGATAATTTCATTCAAGCGCGAGATTTGCCGGCCATTCAATAAATTTGAATCAAGTTTGTGGGCGAGCTCATCATCGCATATGTTAACAGTTTTTTTTTGTTTGCTGTGCGCTAAATTGGAGGCCAAAGCACTCATAAATCATTTTTCATCTTTTTCTTTATTATTATTGTTATTAGCATTAAAAAAAACGTATTTACACAAAAAATAACACAAAATATCCGAGAAAAGAACAACAATTTGCATTCATTTTTCATTTCTCTCTGGAGAATCTGCATCGCATGTGTTCACATATTTTACTTCTTCTTTTTTGGGTTTTTCGTCACTTTTGATCTTCACAAACCCTTGTCAATACATGCAAATCCGTTTATGAGTATTAGACAGTAGGTAGATGAAAGTCGGTAGCGAAAGATGAGACAGACAATATTTCGTTGCGGGTACGAAATTGACATTTGGTTGACAGATTTTTTCTACGTTTTTGCTGAGAAATGAGGAACAATCAATCACTTTTATGAGAATTTCGACTTGAACTGTGAAGTTAACAGAAAAAAAATGTTCAAAGTTAATAAGACAGGATTAATTTTTTATAAAAAGTGTACAAAGGAAGGTGCATGTTGAAAGTTCACTCGTCGATAATAATAATATTGCACTTTGTAATAATGGAAATATGCGGTTGTTGTGTGTGCTCAATAAGAATGTTGTGTGCGTTTAATCAATGGATATTGGATATTAATGTTACCTTATAAGTACTGCTGGACCTTGTTTGAAGTTGTTTGTGCGTCGGTCAGTGGTGTAAAGTTATTTGCTGTTAATGTCTTTTTTTGCACCTTTGGACCACAGACGCGTTCAACGGACCTGATCGCCGCATCCCATAATAACATGTTTCTTGTCTGATGATGAAAATGTCCATTGAATTGGTTTTGAACATGAAATTGCGCATAGAATCGTCGTCGTCGTCGTTATCAGGGACGAAAAAAAATATTTAAATAAATATTTTATAAAGATTTAATTTTATTGAGTCAAAATATGTCAGAAAAATCCGTTTAATAAGCGTTCGGTATTTTTTTGTTATATTTGAGATTTAAAAAAAATTCAACATAAATAATATTACTGACGAAATTAATTCATTTTCTCAAACAAAGTCAATTTTTTAGCTCTAAATTTGAAATTTTATAAAACGATTAATTTTTTTTTAATTTTAAATATTTTTTTATTTTAATTTAATTACCAATTAAAGTTTCTAGAGCACTACTGACAAAAAAAAATAGACGAAAATGAACCCTTAAAATTCACTGAAAGTCTCATCCAGAACCACTAAGAAGGACAATTTCAATTTTGACTTGGAAGTGAAAATTTAATTTTCAACGAGTTAAGAAACATGGGTAGATTTCCAAATTTAAGATTTTTAAATTAAAAAAAAAATGGCCAGTAACTTCCAAATCGCTACCTTCAAAATCCGGCAAAATATATTTTCTATTTTTTTTTATTTGAAGGCTTCTGGAAACTTTCCCTAGTTTTCTAGCAACTTATGTCAATAATTTGTTTAAAAAAAACAGAATATTTTTTGTCATATTTCTTAAATTTTTTGATATTTTAAAGTAACATTTTTCATTATTTTTGAAAAAAAAAAACAATTTTTTTTTGTACCAAATTTTGCAAATTTTGATATTTTTTTTAAATAATGTTTGTTTGAATTTTTAAGAAATATTTTTTTCAACCCTGACTAAAATAAAATAATGAGATAAAAAAAACATCGTGCACAGGTTCGTCCCTCATTACCTGTATTTCACCTAAATACCAGTCACCTCTGTTTACAGAACATTTTAAATCATTTCATCACCTCCATTCCCACTGTTAAAGTTCTTAACCGACTCGCTTGACTTTAAGAAAAAATATTAAATGTATTGACAGCATTAACAAAGTGACTTACCTGTTGGTTCGTTGTTACTTAATGCATCACTCGAACACACTCCGCGCACCACTTGATTATACGATAATTCCAATACTGTTTACTTGTACACATTGCCTAATTGGGAAAAAGCACTGAATTGTGTAGGAAAACGTGCTCGAACAACAAACGAAAAAAAAATTCTTGCTGCATATAAGTGACCAGACTGACTGTCATTTATGGCGAAGCAAAGTGTGTGTGTGGATGGAAACTTGTTAAAAGTACAAAATTTAAATAATTTTTTTTGTTTTAAAATTTTTTGATGATGATTTTTCAGAAAAAAACGTGAAAAAAATTGATAATAATGTTATTAAAAACCTGTCTGAGTTAAATTTTTTCACCTTTTTTCGATATTTTTTCTCTTTGTAGATGCAGCACGAACACCGAAGAAGAAGTGTGAATCAAAATTAACAAACATGACAATGTTCAACAATTAAGTATTATGATCATGTAGTAATCGACAACACGACACACGAGTGTTAACAAGCCAGAGAGACAACAAAAGTGTCTCAAGAAAAAAAAATAAACAAGCACCAATAATAAAAGCAACAACAACAAAGAGATAAGTAAATACATACAACATTAAATTGTAATAAAATAAAAAAAAAAGTGAAACAGAACGAGTGCATCGACGTTAATGATATTTAAATGTTGAACGTCCTGTCCCGTGGTCAAGCTTAAAGGCTTTTAACGATAATACGCGAGCAAAAAATAAAATAAAAGGAGTTAAAGTAAACGAACGAGAGAAGAAAAATGCAACAAATAAAAATATTTACTCGGTTATTCCTTCAACTGATAGTTATTCTGCAATGGATATCATTTTATCAGGTAATTATTACTAAAAATTTCTTTAAAAATATACTTTAATCACAAAATTTGTACTTGGTCATTAAATATGTATGTCATAAAAAAAAATAATTTACATAATCGCTCATTATAATAATAAAATTATGACAATTAAAAATTTTAACAAAAGAGCTACTTTCGACAATACTAACCAAATTTACGGTGGCTTTCCCTTTCATTTGATAATAACAAGCAACTCTTTCTTGAGTAATTTTTCGCTGTAAAAGTTCACTAAAAAGTCAAATTATTTCCATATAAACCTACGATTATGATCGCGCAAGACAATGTTCACGTTGTAGCAGTGCTAATAATAGCAAAAATATGGTCATGTCATATGAAAATTTTATAATATGCAAAAGTATGTTCGTCGTCGTTTTATTATTGATATTTTTTTTTGCATTTTTTCATATGTTGCATATTTTATAATAATATTTAACAATTTTATTTTGATATGAACGTTTTTGTAAAAATATGTGGAGGACGACGTTTTCTTTGTCTGTCTGTCTTTGAATTTTTCAAGCGAATTTATGTTATATTATTTTTATGAAGTTTTTTTCAAAATTTATGGTAAAAAATCCACTGAATTTATTACTGACAATTTTCTACAGATTTTTGTTTTTGTTTGTCGATTCAAAAATTTTAAAGAAAAAAAAAATATTTTTAAAATTTTCAATAATTTGGAAATTTAAGAAAAAGTTTAGTTTGTCTTTTAAAAAATTAATTGTAGGTATACAACAATTAAAACTTAAATAATAAAAAGAATAAATTTTACTAAAAAATAGTTTGTTCTTTGGTTTTTAAATAATGATTTTTTTTCTAATTCAAAGTTTTAAAAATATTTTTTTAATCAAAATAAATTAAATTTTTAAATTATTTTTTTTTTAATTGAAAAAATAATTTTAAAGCGTTGAAATAGGTATTAAATTAATATTTTTTTTATTATTATTTTTTTTTTATTTTTCAATTAATTAAAAGCATCAATAAGATTCTCTAAATCGTCATTTTCTAAATATTGCGCAATATAAAATGTCGAATCGTAGTCTAATTTAATGTTTTCTTTGGGTGAAGGCCCAAAAATTCTTATTTCGTCCAATTCTCCAAGTAATTGAACTCGTTGGTTCACTCTTTGAATCGTTTCCTCGATAATATCTCCATAGATGGGAAATTTACTTGTATCGACATCATCTATTTGCAGCCTATAACTAAAACTTTTGTTCAAATATTCAGCCAGACTAGTTTTGTCATAAACAATTTCTTGCTTCATGAGCTCAAACTCTTTCATACAAGCTTCCAAATACTCTTCGATTTCTGGCTGCCCACACATATTTCCCTTTGTTCGTTCTTTTCGCAAACTTTCCTCGCAATCCTTTTCCGCGCCATGCAAAACTCCGTATTTGACTAAAAGTTTTGTGCAATTTTTGTCACACATCGCATCGTTAATCGGCTTATGTGGATTGTATTTGTCCGTTCCATTAACGTTCGCTTTATGTTCCATGAGTAATTTAATGAGATCCAAATTTTTCGTGTGATGAACGACGGCGAGTCCGAGTGGCGAATATCCAAAGGGACCTTGGACATTGACTTGAGCTCCGAGTTTGAGTAGAAGTCGAATGAGATCGATGGACCAATGTCGACGAATAGCGAATCCAATGATACTTTGGCCGTTTTTATCTTTGGCATTGATATCAGCTCCGAATTCAACTAGTTGGATGATGGATTCTTTTGTGGTGCAATGAAAGAAAAGCGTTGCTCCATTATCATAGCGATAATCGATAAAAGCACCTAATTTGAGTAGATCTTCCATGTTACGCCAATCTTGGGCGAAAAAGGCTTCTTCAAGACATTGCTGAAGGAGTTGAGAGGTATTTAATGTTGGTTCGATGTTTTTCTTGTAAAATACGTAACTGTGCTTGTTCGATTTTGGTGCCATTGTAATTTTTAATGAATGTTCTTTGTATACAAGTTTTTGATGAATGATGGTCATTTGGGATGATCTTCAACATTTTATGCAAAAAATATGGATGGAAGGAAGACTCGAAGGATACTTCGGTGACGCATAAAAATGAGCAAAGTTTTTAAAGATCAGAAGGACAGTTTATGATTCACGAACAATTTTTTTATACTTTTTATTGAATTTGGGTTTAAAATTTTTCTATATTTTATATTTTTATATACGATTTTTCAACATTTTAAAAAATGTTTTTTTTTTATCCATTTTTTAAAGTAAGAAAAAAATTAAAAAAAGGTTATCAAATGTCGTTGAATTTAAATAAATAAAAAATTAACTAAATTTTAATTTAAATTTATTTTTTTTTAATTTAAAAATTTAAATTTATTTTAATTAATTTTGTCAAAATTAGTTTATTTTTATAAAAATATAGTTTTTTCCAAAATTTTTTAAAATAGGGGGGCAAAAAAATTAAATACTTAAATAAAAATGACAGAATTTTAGCAAATTTCATTTTTGTTGTTTTTTAATAATCTTCTTTTAAATTTCCAAATGAAAAATTGATCATTTAAAGTTAAAAATTAAAAAATCAAAATTTCATAAAAAATAACTGTCAAAAAAATTTGAAAAAAAATTCAGTAATTTTAAAAAAAATATTTTTTATGATTTTCAAAGCACAAATTAAAATAATTGAAAATTTTTTATAAATTTTTTTGTTTGAAAATTCTTGAAAAATTAAAAATACGAAAAAACGATAAATTTTTGAAATTTTAAACTTTTTTTTTATTTTGCCCCATTGGATTTTTGACTTTTAAAATGGGGCATCGGACTTTATTTTTGATTTTCATTTGGAGCGGCCTTAATTAAAAAAAAATATTTTTTTAAAATATTTTAAATCACTAAAAAAAAAAAAAATAAAATTGAGATAAAAAAATAAAAAATTGAAAAAACAAACAGCAAAAGAAATTCAAACAGGAAAATGCGCTCTCAACAAATTCAAAATCACGACAAAATTCAATAAATATTTTTCACATATTCTTGTTGGAAATGTTTTGCTTCATGTTTTATTGTAATAACATTTTTTTGACTAGAAACAAACGAGATAACGTGACAATAGAGGCGGATAAATCGACTCGAAGGGAGAAGTGAAAGGAAAATGATTTTTGTTAAATGTGTGGGAAAGTACGCAAGATGTTATCTCTTTGATGATTTGTTTCTGAAAATATTTTGTGATTTCTTAATTTTTCTTTCCTCATTTATTTATTTCTATAAAAACTTTATTATTTAATAGAATATTAATGGCTCATATTTCACAATAATTTTTTAATTAATTTCGAGACGTTGACTCGTTGGACAAAGAAAAATCTTTTCCAAGTTACTTCATTATTTAATATTGCAATAAAAAATGAATTAAGGACAGTTGCATAGCTAGAAAATAAACGAATAAATGTCAGCTTCGCATGTAAATGCAATAAATTAACGTGGATGATGTCGAAGTGTCTTTGCATCTCGCGGCCACTTCTTATCCAAACAAATGTTCCGTTTTCTTTCTCCCCTCGCACATATTCGCTTTTAAATTGTTTTAAGATGTGGTTCACGTGAAGCCAATAAATCAATGATTCCAAACTATTTTTTTTTTCTAAAATAAAAAATATGATAAACTCTTTCGTTCTCTTTCTCAATGAATGTTTAAATAAATGTTTTAATGCACTTTTATGCCTCTTTTATTAGTTTCTTAGGCAAATGTTGAAAACATACATCGAAACAAAATGGAACAAGACTCTCAGCAAGCAGCAAAAATGAATGAATCAAAGCCGGTTTCATTGACTGCCTTAACTATGTATCAGCAGACCGCAAGTCTATCTAGTCACAAGTCGCCGTATATGGCATCGCTTCTACATCGATCAGTTACATTTAAAAGAGATTTGTCTTAATAATAATAATGTGCTGGATGTAATAAATACAATTGGAAACGGAGTTCGAGATACTGTTAGACAGACTTTCCAAGCCAGCGAGCGAGATTGGGTGGTTTCAATAATAATTTGTACTTTTTGCCAATCATTTTGCAGAGTCGATCCAATCTAGTTTTAATTAATTTTGTCTTAATCCCACCAGTTTAGTAGTAGCGACTTGCTTTGAATTATGGACACGGCGAGATCATCGGCTCGGATATTAATTTTGTGGGCGTTCCTATTTAAAAACTAATCGTTTTGTTACCTTTTTTCTATTAACTGCTCTTGTGGTTTCTTTTATGACGTAATATTCCATCGATTAACTACTGCGGCTGAAACCTGTAGGGGAGTCCGCTCTTCTATTTTTCTAGACTGCCACTTGAAATTTTGTCGAAGCAAAAAATTTGCTAAAATTTTTCACATCACCACGACAAAATTTTTGCTAAACTCATTCAAATTATATGCAAACTTCACAAAAAAGCTGTAGGTAGTCACTGCACATTTTTCCATCTCTGTCAAAAGTACAAAAAAGTCTCATACAGTTTCGCTGTTGTGGCTCACAGTTGTGGGTAAACTGTTATTTTGTGTATTTTTTAGATAAAAAAAAAGAAAATAAAACTAGTTTTTTAGTCTGTCCGTCAGTTTTTCTATCAGAACTGCAAAAAATTTTAAGCTAAGCTTTTTAAGTCAAATCGATTAAGAAAACTTGATTTTTTTTTTAATTTTTCGAAAAAATTTCAATTATTTTTTGGCAAAAACTTATTCAAATCAATAGGGCTTTAGATTTTCTTTTCAAACTTAAAAAAACAAAAAAAAAAGAACAAAAAGCACTCTTGTTACTTGACTCGACGAGTTTCTCCATATTTTTGTGTAAATTGAATCAAAAAATATTCCACACTGAAAAAAGATTCAAAAGTTATACTTACATAGCTGCCAGCACTGATGGAGAAGAGGAGGTGGGTGGGTGAAAGAGAATTAAATTTAAACACTTGTTGTGTATTTTTTCAGTAGGTTTTGTATAACGTTGTTTTAATAGTTTTTATCTCTAAAAAATATTAATTTTTGTCGATCGCGAAAGCGAAAAAAAAATTCATTCAGTAAAAATTATCCGTAGTAACGCAACCTACACAGACACACAAATACATAAAAAAAAAAATCATGCATTTTTATGCAGATTTGGAAGCAAAACTGCAATCTAGGCTAGGAAGGCATCGTCATGTCGATCAGATAAGGCTTCGTTGTTGTTTGTTTGCAAGTGACACGCATTCAGAAGAAAAAACTGGTTTCGAGATTTCATTCATAAATCGATGACTTGCACGCATGAGTAAGTGTAATTTTTTAAATCTCATTGGTGCTATCATCTTCTTAACCTCGTCGTGTAAATCGACCAAAATGCAACGTGAACAAATCGAATCGAAAACGAAGTAGAAGAAGAAATTAATAAAAACCCACGCGAAATCTAGCGAAAAATATTCATTTCCTCAGACATTTTTATAGACGACGCACATGCCATTAGGAGTAATTGAGCTGTTTTGTTATTATTTTATTGATGAATATTAAAGAAAATGAAAACAAACTTTTTTTTTGATGAATTTTAGAACATGCCAGAGCGTATTCCTATGAAAAATGTTTACATTGTTGACCGAATAGGGCGTCGTCCATTTATTACGTCGAAAATTTTAGGGGGAATGATTTAACTGAATTATTTCAACTCCCGTATATAAGGCTCCCATCATTTAGTTTGAAGCTATTGAAGCAAGAATGGTAACGAGTTCTCGTAGAGTCCATATATTAGAAAAAGGTGAACTTTGATACTAAGAGATCAGCTAATAGAAGTCCAATTGGAGATGCATCGAACAAAAGTTCTATTTAACAACAACTAACAGTTCAGAAAAACTTTACTTAACTTAGGACGTATTTTTATTTTACTACAGACTCCAGAGTTTGCATGGACTTTTCACCTATCCTTAGCTAAAGCGTAATTAAAATATTTTATCGAATTTGCAACCAACAGTCACAAAAAATTTTTCAAATTTGTGTGTAGTTTGGTTTCAAAAATTTAAGTTTCTTTAAAATTCAAAAATCTTCAATATTATTGAAGATCAATAATTTTTTCCTGGGCCGTCTTCTCCTTGAAAAACCGCAGGTTATCAATTTTTTTCTATGAAAAATGTTTACAGCTTAAAGCTCACCTCAATAGGCAAATTTATTACGCGAAAATTCGGTGTATTACTATTTTTATAGCTTCAATTTATTATTGAAGCTATTGAAACAAGTTTCTCGTAGAGATTTTTAACTTTGATACTAAGTCACTAATACAGTCGATTGGAGAAAAAAAAAGTAATTTTGGGCAGTCGAACAACTATTACGCAAAGATTAATTCAAGAAATTAAAATTTAATTATTTACTTAAAGCCTCAGTCTTTTTACTCTTGGTTGGAAGTGAAGAATGTTTAAATTCTAATTCAGAACCAGGTAAATAATTTATCCAGTTTGAAAGATAAACCAGTCACCAGAAAAAAAATTGCCCGAAAACTATTTATAAAATTTTAAGATCTTTTAAGAGCTTTTTAATAATTTTTAAATTTAGCTTTTCGATAAAAATTTTAAAAATGTAAGTACAATTTTTAGAGGGAAAAGATCTTCTTTGATGCAGTAAATGGATGACGCCATAAAAGCTTTTTTTAAATAAAAAAAGGAACGCCTATGCAATGCCCTAGAACTAGATTTATTATCAAAATTTTATAACGTTTATAGCTACAAAACGCTAATGTAATCATCTTTACGGCAGCTCTACAATAACGGTCAAAGTCAATAAAATCAAACAAATTAAATAGTCATAAAAGTCTATCAACAATAATTATTACTTTTTGTGTGTATTATTAATCAAATTACATCATGAAACTACCGAAAATTTGTTTTGTACAGCTGATTCATTCACATGCAAAAAATCTAAATTTTCAAATTTGTCGATTGATTCATTCATTAAATTTGACAGATATAGATAAAATTCGTTGTAATTAATTAAAAATGATTCATTTTTCTTCTGAATAGAAATTAGAAAACGAGTAATTGATGAGAAAATGGTCGTGTGTGGTCTCAAAGGTCAATCAATGATGTTGATTGTTTCATGCTTTAATTACAGCTCGACACTTTAAAATGCGGAATTATTCTGGAGAAATCTGAGAGATTTCTTTATATTTTATGTTGTAAAGACAAAGGCCGTCGTTCATTGCGAAAGCTAAAGGTCACAATAACTAATCTATAAAATGTTCAACTTCACACCACATTAATCGTCAAAACATTTTTTGTATCTTTTTCCAATAAATTTTACTGTAAAATGCGTTTTTATTGTTATGAATCGGCGGCGGCGGCGCTACTTAAAGCACTTCCCAAAATTATTTATTTACGTGGGTCTCATAAACGAAATTTATTGAAAACATTAAATACCGAAATAATATAAAAAAATATTGATAATAAAGATTAGATAACAATAAACGAGCGATAAATAAAGAAGCTACTTACCAAACCCTCTTTTGTCGCTCTTTTGTTAAAAATCCAAAACAAAAGAAAACAATCGCGAGTTGGCGTTTTATGTCTTCTTCATGTCAATAAAAGCAGTTAGAGACAAATTCCACTCATTTTTTAAATCAAAATTGCTCATTTTAGAGTAATTTAGGTGAAAGACGAAAGTGATCATCATCATTTAAAAAACTGACCTTTGCTTTATATATTTTTTTCAAAGATAATAATTTTAATTTTTGTGTTATAAATAAACAAAACATTAACTCTCTCGAGATTCATATATTTTTTTATTTAATTATCAGCTCGAGAAAAAAAGCGCAATAATTTTGCCATTTTTCTACAGCACTTGTCAAAATATCATTATCTCATCATGTTTTTATCAGGAACATGTGCTAAATTAATTTGAGACAATCATAAAGTAATAAAAAAAGTGAAATGAAATGTTTAATGAAAACAGAAGTCAAGTCATGATTTTGTCTGTGTTTACAAAAATTTTTATAAATATCTGGCAGACGCACGTTGTCATATTTTCATTATCGGTCGTTGTGTCGTTTTTTTTTATTTACACTGAAAAAAGTTTTATTAATTTTCTCTGTCTCTCCCTCGTCATTTTTTGTGAGATTTTTTAATATAGTGAAAAGGCAGATACCTAGAATCATTAGAAGTTACTTAGAAACGTTTATTTTTTTAAATTTTTAGTGACATGAAAAAAAGCGATGTGTGGAAATGTCTGTCCGAAGTGATTTTAATGAAAAGTAAGATTTTTATTCTATGAGTAGAACGAAAGTAAAAAACCTGAACGCTCTTATAGATAACTTAATATAATAATTATTTGAATAATGATTTATTTGAATAGACAATAAACTGCATATATACAAATTTCCACTCTAACCTCACATATGCCATTAACACATGGAACTCAGCGAGCCTTATAGACTACAAAAAATACAAACATTCCAGAACAAATGCCTAAGAATCTTAATAGGAGTGCGTCCTGATCCAGTCACGTGTGTCCATTCATTAATCTATTTCAGGTTCTAACTTCTTCTCGATTTTAACGGCTTGAATTTAAGTAGACAAAATAAAAAGATATTAAAACGCCATAGGAAGGAAGTCCTTCACAGTTATTCTTTGAAGGAATATAAGAAATTTTTATGACGCTCGGCGATTAATTTGACAGCATATTCATCAGTATAATAGATGCTTATTTCTTTTTAATAACCTTGCATTTAACTGAATTTCCTTCTACAAATAACATTCAGCTCAGAGAAAATTCTCAACGATAAAATAACATATGCAAAACTTATTAATTGATAAAGAGAACCTACCAAAGCTTCAGCACTATGAATTGTACCAAAAACGCGACAACTGTTGAAATTCTGACGGCAAAAATATATGAAGTGGTAAATTGACCAAATTGACGTAGAATACACTAAAACAGAATTTAGAACAAGTACGAACAATCGATTATTAGCATTGTGAACATGTTAACTTTGAACATGTTAACTAGATTGAATCTTATTTTGTAAATTTTTACATCATGATAGAATCTTCAAGGTTTCAGATATATTTTGTTCAAAAATTGAAAATCATTAAAAAACGCTTTAGACAAAGTTACATTTTACTGGAGACTTTTATAAAACATTTAATGTTTTGTTATTATTATTTTCTTGTAACACTGAGTAGAATCAAAACAGACATCTAATTGTCACTCCCACACACAAACTTTTATACGGTTCTAGTCTAGTCGTAGACAATGTTTTACCTCTATGGAATGAAAATTAAGAGAAATAAAACAAATGTTCTGATCTTTTGTCGTTATGTCGTCGGTCGTGTGATGATCATTTATTATAAAAATATTTTGGGGCGTTCATTTCAATTTGAAAATATTAAAATAGACCTTTAAAAATTATTTTATGTGTTCAAATATTTATCATTTAACGAGACCACTGACTCTTATTCACGCTAGATTTTACGATCTTACGAACTTGTGTTTTGACTTCCTAATCTTTCATGTGTATCACATTCTTGGTGACTTTTTGCTTTGACAGCCGTAACACAGGTAATTTACTTTCGCTCCACGAGTCGCGTCTTCAAGATTTTTATTATTATTTTTTTCAACAAGAAAATAAACATGTATAACTATTAGTTTAATGAAGTGATTAACTGAGAGAATTTTTTTCTTATTCTTTTGGTATCAGATCATCACGAAGAATGTCTGAAGAAAAAAAAGTGACGACAACATGACAAGTGTTTAAAGCGGAAGAAGAAATCAGATTTCATCGCTGATTAACGTCTACATTTGCATTTCATGAAGAAAAAAAATTGCTCAGGTCTAAAATATTCAATTTTTATGACAAATGTGACACAAACACACGTTAAATCGCCCCTTAAATGCATTCCGAACACAAATTATTTATTTCTACGACTCTCTTTAATGCATAAAAATGTAAATTGACCGGATTATATTGCACTTAGATCAATTTATTGTTATTGCAAGTGAGACAAAAAGGTGCGCAATAATCGCTACCACGCTTTATATAGTGAGAACACAAACGAATTAAAAATCAAAACTAAGACGCAAGTTGATCAATGACTGAACAATTATCATAAAATATAAGACAAAATTATTATTAGTCGGATTTTTGAAGTGAATTTAAATCAGTTTGTTTTAATATAATTTTTCGAGCGCACTCACAGCTTGTTACCGAATGGCAAGATTATGAAAATGAGATTTTCTCACACTTTTTGACAAGTAATTTGGATGCATTTTCGACTCATGGTCGAGTGGTGCGCTTATCTGTTTTATGGATGTCTGGAATTGAGTTTGTCCAGTCGTCGTTGTCGTTGACGACAGAGATATCTCAAGTGCAGTTTTCTGGCATTGATTTTTGCATTTATTACTGTAATTGTGCGAATATTTCAACACCGCAAAATATTTTCAATTGCAACGAAGGCAATTAGTCTGGCTTGCAATGAGGCTGCGTGCGTCGCATTTTATCAAGGAAATATTGTTATGGCAGTGATGAGATAATTAAAATCCGTTAATTTATTGTTATATTGGCTGGATGTATTTGGAATTTTCGAAAGTCGAATGTAATCCAATATTAAAGTTAGACTTAGAGCAATTGTCAAAAGTATATTTTATGACTTTAAAAGCTCGAATCGTATCTAAGACATTTTCACAAATTTAAAAAAAAAAATGATTTTGGTTAAAAATTAAAAAATTCTTAACTCCAATCAGCAAAATGCTGTTGTCTAATAAAAATTTTGCTTCCAGGAAATGTGGCGTCTTCCACTGGAAATGAATTTTTACACTTTAATATTTAAAAAATAATATATACTATAGTCCAAAAAATTATTGAAACCAAAACTATTATCTTATGATATTTTTAACATTTTTTTTACAAAATAACTCTTTAGATTTTGACATCCGAATTTAATTCATTATTTTATTTTTAATTTTTAATATTTTTACTGTTACGTTGATTTTTTTTAATTTTAATTTATTAAATAATTTTATATAAAAAACTTATTATAGTAATTTTTCTAAAATTTTTTATATTATTTTATTTAAAAGAAATTAAAATTATTTTGTTTTTTTTTTTATTTTGAAGCGATTTTAACGAAAACTTCTTCCAATATGAACCATATGTTATTTAAAATGAGAAAACTTTCTTTAACGCTTTTCAGATGATCCTTTTTATTGCAAAATTTCCACAAAATACGTCTTTTGTCATATTTTTGTCTCTTCTTCGTCTATTTTTACTCATCGTTGCTCTCTATATGTCATAGCTAATATTAAATTTGCTCGTTTGATACACACGCCTGCCTGCCTCTTCGACGCGCCACACACATGCAATTATTGCATAAATAAACTCAACTCTATCGTTAATTGCCTTCCACACACTGTTTTCGCAACTTTTCTTTTTATTTATTATTTTTAATCATACACGAACATTTGCTACTCATTTTCATATTAACTGGAAATACAAATTATGTAGTGAAAAATTTACAATTCGCCAGAACAGACATGAGCACGAGCCAAACGGATCGCACATGTCATCTCTAATTATGCTGTAAATGAATAAAATTTTCTGACACATCATCTGTTTTTCTCTCTCTCTTTCCTTGCAGATCACATTTGCCCAAGAGTCTTCCACAGCTGCATTTCAACTCACATCGTCGGAGCCACCTGACATTGCGGTTGCGTTCAACGACACCGCAAACGTCGATCGAATCGGTCGAGCTTACCGTCCAAGACCGAAGCAGCACATTATCAACAAATCTCGCCGATGGAGTCATCGCAAGAGACACGGACCTGTCTACACGCCGTGGACCGAATGGTCAAAGTGTGATATTCACTGTAAGCAGGAACGGGAGAGATTCTGCTTGGATCGCAGGAAATGCGGCCAAACGCGACATATTGAGGAGCGATTGTGTTCGAGGGCGTTGTAAGTTTTTTTTATGAATTTATTTTTAACCGCATTTCAATTTTTTTTTTAAATCACATAGGTGATGAAAAATCGTGAAAAATTTTGAAAATGAGTGAAAAACTCAAAAAATTTTTGAACAATTCATTAAAAATCGTAAAAATTGAAATTTTTATAAATTTTAAATGTTAAAAAAAGAAAAAAATCTAAAAATTAAAGAAAATCGGAAAAGTTGAACATATTTCCATAAAAAAATTTTTTTGGTGTGAGGAACTTTAGCTGGAAAATACTGGAAATTTTAAAATGTTTGTGAAGGTTTTTTGAATCAAAAAACTCGTAAAATATGGGGAAATCAAAAAATTTTTTAAATCACAAAATGTTTGTGAAATTATTTTTTTTCAGAGCTAGAAAAATCATAAAAATTCAAAAATTTTCAATTTTTTTTTCTATATAGAAAAATCTTGTGCTTCAAATATTTGTAGGAGCCGGAAAAATTTATTAAAATCGTCAAAACTTAAAAAAAAAACAAAATTAAAAAATTTTTGTGGGGTCTTTTTACCAGAAAAACCGAAAGAACTTGTAAAATTTTCAAATTTTCTGCAAAAAGAATTGAAGTCGATTCTTGAATTTGAAATACATAAAAAAAAATTTTTAACGAATGCCTTTTAATCTCATTTTTTTAAACAATTTCATTTCAGCTGTGAGCCACTCAAACTAGAAACTCTTCCAACTCCCGGACGTCCGATCTACAACCGACATCTCGTTCCGAATTCGTTATCTGACGGATATGCCGCTGGCGCCTCGCAATATCCCACGTTCCAAAATGGTCCCGATCTGCGTCCACGACCGCAATTCACACCGCAACCGCTACATCCACTACATTCCCGACACCGACCGTTCCCCGGATCACCTCCGAACTTTGACAAACAGCGTCTCGAACACGATTTCCGTCCGCATTATCGTCCCATCGACACGCGATTGCCTCCCAGCTACGCAACTGACTACGCCGACGAAGATGCCGACGACGAACGCGATTATTTCGTCATCAAGCCGAAACAGAAGCCAAAACGGAAACGCAGAAGGAAAAAGAAGCCGCAAGTAATTGAAGTCGACTTGAATGACTCTCCGTACGACGATCTGGATGACGACGATTACGACGCGTATAACGACGCCACCGAAAAACTCGTTCTCAAGGTGGTGAAACAAACAGATGCGATTCGCGAAAAGCCAAAACGGCACAAGTATTACTTCAAAGACCCGTATGACCCCTATTTCACGCGACGTGGCTTCGGAGACCAACTTCCGTCAGCAGCTGCTTTATCGAGCTCGTTAGCGCTTCCATCTTCGTGGAATCCCGCGAATTCAACAGTAGCGGAACAAACTCTCACCTACGGAAACATTTACAACAACTTTTCGAATCCGATAAATGTTCATGCGCAACGCCGGATGGGTCACGAAACGAGATCCCTGAAAAATCGAAGAAATACTCGATCAGGCGACACTTTCAATTCCGACGACTTTGACTACAACTACGACGATTCACAAGAAGAATACCCAAATCGCCGCATGGACGAAGCTTTTCCCGACATTCGCAAGGACAAAAAAGCGGTTTTTTCGATTCCACGACGACCTCCAATGAGTAACTACACAAAATGGAGTCGCTGGTCGAAATGTTCCGCCAAATGCACGACGCGACGTTTCAAAAAGTGCAAAATTCAGCAATATTGTGGCAATGATGTCATCCGTGAAATTGCTTATTGTTACACCGAAGGTAGTTTCTGTCAGGAGTGGATCGGAAATCAGTTGCAATCGATGAATCAAGCGTTGGAATCAACGACGCCAAGCACGACGACAGTCAGTTACACCGTTCCAAGCAGAAATTCGAATAGTCGCAATAATAACGGAGGAAGAGGAAAATCACGAAAGCAGGAAAATAATGCAATCGCCTCGAATCGCATGTCGTCCAATAGACGGAGTAGTTGGAGTCAGTCTTCGGATGTTTTTAGCAGTGACTTTGACTGCGGCATTCCAGTGGTGCGAGACAAACGGAAGAATAATGTTTATAATATGTTGCGAATTATTGGCGGAAAGGCAGCTAGACGTGGACAATGGCCGTGGCAAGTTGCAATATTGAATAGATTCAAAGAAGCTTTTTGTGGTGGAACGCTTATTTCGCCTCATTGGTAAGTTTTTTTTTTATTAATTATTTTTATTAAATTTTTTTTTGAACATCAAAAAAATTAAATGACCGAAAAAAAAAAAATTTTTATTTTTAAAA
This sequence comes from Culicoides brevitarsis, assembly GCF_036172545.1. Classification (NCBI taxonomy): domain Eukaryota; kingdom Metazoa; phylum Arthropoda; class Insecta; order Diptera; family Ceratopogonidae; genus Culicoides; species Culicoides brevitarsis. Next base: position 24,460,913 of record NC_087086.1, on the reverse strand, counting down.
ATTTTAATTAAATGACCGATTTTTGGGTTTTCTCCAAAAAATAAAATTTCAAAGGTATTTTTAAGTCCAGCTAGAAAATTTTATATATTTACTAAAAACACCGTATCACAAAAATTAAAAAAAAAAATTAAAAAATTGCTTCATTTTGAAAATTAAAAATTTTAAACATTGATTTTTTTTTCAAATCCAAAAATATTTTAAATTACAAAATATTAAAATTTTAAAAATTTTTATTTTTAAAAACATTTGAAAAAAAGTAAAAATTTAATTTTTTTATAAATTTTAAAAAAACCGTAATTTAAATTTTTTTTAAGATTTTATAATACTTCTGTTAAAAAATTTTTAATTTTAAACAATAATATTGAATACACGTTGCTTGTTTTTTGATAGTTTTGAAAATAAAATTCAAACGATTTATTTTTTTTAAACGAAGTAAAATTTTTGCTTAAAAAAATATGCCGTAGGTATTGAATAAAAGTACGAATTTAAAAAAATTAAAATTGCTCTTTTGCCGTAGTTTTTTTCGTTAGAAATTTAAATTTTTATTGATAAAAATAAATTTAAATTATTTAAAAAGTTGCTTTCGAAACAGCTCATGAATATTGAAAATTAGTGATAATTTTATCAAATCCGTACCGGAATTTTTTCCGATAAAGTAAGTTAATTGCATTTTTTAAGAAAGAAGTTAAAATTTACAAAAAAATCTAAATTTTTTTTTAAATTTGAAAAATGCGCAAATTATTTTTTTTTAATGTTTTAGGATCGTCACTGCTGCCCATTGTGTCCGCAAACGTCTCTATGTCCGCTTAGGTGAACATAATCTCCAGCAACACGATGGATCAGAAATTGAACTTAAAATCGAATATGCAATCAAGTACCCGAAATACGATAAAAAGACCGTCGATAATGACGTTGCTCTGTTACGGTGAGTTTTCTTTTTAATTTTATTTTTTTAAACAAAACTTAACAAAAATATTTTTTTAGACTTCCAAAGGAAATCCAGAAGACAACGTATATTGGTTTTGCGTGTCTCCCAAAACGGAATCAACAGCTCCCAATCGGCGACACGTGCACCATCATTGGATGGGGTAAACGCCGTCACTGGGACGACGCTGGCACAAATATTTTACACGAAGCAGAAGTTCCTATTGTACCAATAAATGAATGTCGTAGTGTTTATTACGACTACACCATTACCAAAAATATGTTTTGTGCGGGTAAGAATTTTTAATTATTTTTTTTATTAAATTTTGTTCGAACTAAAATTTTTCTTAAAACAGGACACAAGCGAGGTCGAATTGACACCTGTGCCGGTGATTCTGGAGGAGGTTTGCTCTGTCGGTGAGTAATTGACAGTAAAAAAAATCGGTGATTTTTATTAATTTTTGGAATATTTTGCAGAGACGCATCGAAGCCGCATCAACCATGGACTGTCTTTGGTATCACAAGTTTCGGTGATGGCTGTGGAAAAAAGAATAAGTTTGGAATCTACACGAAACTGCCAAATTATGTCGAATGGATAATGTCAGTTATAAGTGAATGAAGCGAATTGGAATTTTATTAGTTTGTAAAAGAAAAAAGTTTTAAGGAGATTTCGTAAATTATTATTTATAGTTTTTAAACAACGCACGTTAATATTAGGAATAAATGAAGCATTTTATTTATGAAATTTTGTCTTTTTATTTATTTTTCTACAAGTAAGGCTTCAATTTAATGGCTTGATTTATTAATTAATCAACTTTGAAATTTATGTATTTTTAAGAAAAATTGATTCACGTTAAAAAAATTAAAAAATAGGTTTACTAATTTTTGGAAAATATGTTTAATATTAAAATAATAATTAAAAATTTTAAAAAAAATTTAAAATTTATCTTTAAAATTTATTTATCAAAAATATCTCTTTACGAAATTTAAAAAAAAACTTTAAATTTTTTTTTTCGCAAGGAATTTCCTATAGAATTTTTTTAAAATTCTTTGTCGGAATTTTTTTATATTTTTTTTCAATTTTTGTGAAAAAAATTATATTTTGAAATTATAACAATTTAAGAAAACTAACATTTATTAAAAATGATAAAAATAATAAAATCGATAACGCAAGCTAAACGACCAGTTTTAGTGACATAAAGAAAATTTATTTTTTTTTTCTGAAAGTTCTGATAATTTCTTGAGAAAATTAAAATTATGTAATGATTATTAATATAAATAATAATTATTCATTTTTCAAATGTTTTTTTGTGTCACTCGTTTTGTTTTGTTTTTTTTATTTAATTTTTTACTTAAAGTAACGGTTTTCATACGAAGATTTTTTCAAAAAAATGAGACGACCAAAAGTGATAAACCTCAGAAATCCATTCATAAAACTGATCAGCCTCCCGAATCAGCAAAAGGCCATCCAGCTACGACGTCAACAAATCGCGAATTTTAATTTTCCTGTGAGATTTTTGGCTAAAAAACAAGAGAAATCATGGGACGACAAGTGATTGCAGACGTTTCTCTTGAAACTTACCTCAAAAGTCTTTGCAAAATGCAGGAAATTATCACGGGACTCATCATTGGACAGGTAAATTCCCTTTTTTTTATTTCCTACCTACCTCAACTAATTTACATTTTTTCAACCACTTTCCAGCCTTCAAAGACTTCCAAAGACAACGTCGTGCATTTCGCTCGAACACCCACAGAAGGGACCAAAATCGATTCCTTATCCCAAGTAGATGTCTCGGCATTCGCAAATCACGTAGCGGACACTCTGAAAATGCTGCCCGGTGGAATGTTTATTCTCGGTGTCTTCGTCGTTGGACCCAAAGATGTCTTTTCCGACAACGCTGGCGTTCAGAAGTTAAAGTCGTTGATCGTGAATTTGCAGCAGTAAGAATTTTTTTAAAGATTTTTCGATAAAAATTTAAATTTTTGTTTATTTTTAGCACTATTAAAGGCAACAAAGTGTTACTTGGTGACTCGGATTCCTTCGATGACGGCGAAAAACTCGTTTTGTGGTACTCATCCAGCAATAATTCCTTCGCTTGTAAGAATTTCTCGGGAGATTCGACAAAAGGAGCCCAATTAAAAGGTGTCGACTTCAAATTTCAACCGAAATTGGCTCAGAATTGGGTGACTTTCGAGACTTTTTATAAATTAAACGAACATTTGGCTATCGAAGATGTCGAAAACGCGAGTAACGAGGACGTTTTAATGTTGCCGTTGAAATATTTGAGCGGCGCTTTGGACAAAAGTAAAGTTTTCTTCAACGGAGCGCCGTACGACGCCTCAGAAACGGTCGAAAAAGTGACGAACGACAGTCGAACTGTCCAAGCTCAGGTTTTTAAAATTTGTGACCCAGTGGAAACGGAGAATTTAGAGTCAAAATCCGTGGAAAAAGCCGATCACACGATAATGGCTCAGGGATTCCTCTCGAGTCGAACATTCCTGCCACTGAAGGCGACACTCGCGGAAGCCGAAGCCTTCATCAAGCAAGATATTTTACGGACACTCGCAGCTCGCATTCAAATCCTGGCCGATTCACTTGTCGACACGAAAGTTACGGTCGGCGAGGTTGTCATCAATGAGCCGCCACGTCGCATTTACTTCCCAATCGCAGCGAAAGATTCCCTTCTCTTTTCCGACTATTTATTCCCGAACGAGACGATCGACACAATTTCGCAGCAAATTAAGCAGAATCTTGATGTTACGTTGAAACCGGACCAGATTCAGCTGAATGTCGAAGTTGTGTGTGATAACCAGACGTCGCAGAAGGAGCACAAATCGAAGGACGACAAGTCGGCAAAGGGACACCAACAAGCAGCGAGCGGGAAAATTTATTTTATCATGATAATCGTGGCGGTTCTCGTACTGATTTTGTCAATTATTGCGCATTTTTATCTTAATTAACGTTGATTTTTTATTTGAAAGTGAAGAAAAAAGAGAAAAAACAGGTTTATGTTAAATGTTGCTTTGTTGAAATAAATGTTTTATAATGAAAATTAATTTAAATGGAAAGTTTCGTGAGAGAATTGGTGAGAAAATGAACTCCTTGTGCTACAAAAGTGTCGCTCTTTCATTATTTTTAGTTGAATTTGCATTTCGAAAAGTCCATTTCGGGATGTTGTTCCATGAATCTGAAATGAAAAATGTTTAAAAATTAAAAACGGTTCGAAGTTTTGATCAAAATTCAAATAAAGTAAGCAGTTTAAGAAAATACGAATTAGCAAGCCTGGCAATTTTCTAAGGTGTGACGACTGGTATTTTGTTTTTTTAAATTTATATTTGGGATTTTTGGACTCTCGAGATCTAAAATTAAGATCCTCCAAAGTATTTTTTGTTTTTTTTTTTGCAAACAAAAATAATTGAAAAAAAAAATGAATTTTAATTCAATTTGATTTCAAATTTACGAAAATTTTAATTTTTTTCTTTTTTTAGAAGATTTCATCGAAAAAAAAAATCTTGAACTACTTACTTCTTCATAACCTCCTGTTTCTTCTGATCGTCACTCGTGGGCAGTCCCATTTCCTTTTGCCGTTGGTCGTACATCATCTTCTCCACCATGCCGCGTGTCTCGCCATCCAAATCACTCAACTTTGATGGTTCCGGATTGATTTTGCGCGTTGACAAGGGAGCATCTGTCGTCACTAAGCGATCCCACCAATTCATCTGATTAATTTTTTCGAAAGTAATGACCACGGAATTCTTCTCGAGGAGCCACAACATGTCCGCATGTTTGATTTCCGCACACAAGTCACCGTCAATTATCAAGGGATGACCTTTCAAGCCAACTTTGGCGTGCTTCTTGGTGAATTCGACGACAACATCTTTCGAGCGTACGGTAAAGTTAACGTTGAATGGCACGCGCAACTGCAAGACAAAGAAATAAATGAAAAAAATTTATTAATTGTTCTGTAAATGAATTATTACGGAGGAAAAAAAACTGATCAATGTGTCGATATTTATTGGCAACAATGTTAATGATGAAAAAATACACGTGAACACATGTCTCTGCCACGCATTAAAAAAAATTAAAATCGTTAAAATTGAATTACGAAAGCGCTTTTCTGCTTTAACTTTTGAGATTTATTCAAAAATTTTTGTAATTAAAATTAAATCTGAATTTAAAAAAAAAATCAGCTCTGGTGCAAAAATTTATGACTTTAGCGAGCAAAATTAAAAAAATATTTTTTTTTTTTAATATTTTTATTTATTAATTGACAATTTAGTCAATTGTTTTTTTTTATCAAACTTTGGACAAAAGATATAATTTAAAATTTTATTTTCAATAAAAAAAATATTTCGAAAATTAAAAAAAAATAATTTAAGTCAAGTAACTTAACTTAAATTAAATTAAAATGAAGTGATTTTGTTTAAATCAAGTAAAAAGCCGAATAGTTTTAAAAATTTTGCAGTCCTTGTTTTCAGAATTTTAATAAAAATCTTCTAAAACCCTTAAACAGTCCCGAAAAATTAAAATTATTATATGTATAATTATTTTATTTTGAAAAAAATAATTTTTCTCCAAAAAACGATTAAAAATCCAACAATTTTTGGACTTTTTATTTTTACTTGTCAAAATTTTGTAGTTTTATTTAATTTAATATTAAGTCAAAATATTTTATTTTTTTTTTATTCAAATTTAAAAAAAAGTCATAAGTTTTTTTTATTATTTATTTTTAAATTAATTTTTAAAAAATATTATTTTCGATTGGACACAAAAAATAGCTCTTTTTTCTTCAAAATGCACTAAAAATGTAAAGATAAAGTCATTAATTTATTATTTCTCAATTTATGCAGCAGTTACAATAAAAATGATTGACAGCGATTATTATTCGATCATCGTTCATAAAGATTTCCAATTATTTGTCCAAGTGTTCGCATTGATTTATGGGCATAATTTAACTTTAACTCACGTTTCATGAATTCATTTGCGACAGATAAGGATTTTGAATTAATTAAGTCAACAACCAGTCGTTTCCATCTTAATATTCTAAGCACAAAAAAAATTATTTGTCACCGAATTCCGTAAAATGCACTAAAACTACTGCGCGTCATCCTTTATCGTTCTGACTTCCAAATAACTTTTAGATATTTCATCAACAAATTTTATGAGTAAACAAAGTAATAATCATGAAGAAATCAATTCGCCAGAATTTCAGCCAAGGATCAATGACTTATTCAATTTTTTTATGTCGCCTCGTCTCATATTACTCCATTAGTTATTTTTAGCCTTTTTTGCACGTTTCTACCTGCTGATCAATTAAGTTTTTATCGATAATTTTTTTTTTTTGGTTTGACTTGCTGTTTTTTAAAGACAAAAGGACGTGACCTAGCACAATAAGAACAAAGTTCAGTTTGTACAAAGTTGAGATAGAGGTTAAGTACTTTTTTTTTAATAAATTGTGACACTCATCATCGGCTACTGGTTATGAACTACCCTTGAACTCGGGACATATTTCGTAATTTTTCGACACAGACAGGTAATTTCCCCTTGTCGTCGATGACGCTGATGAATCACGCAGGAATTTCAACTAACTCGACCGTATTTCTCTCGAATTATGTCACAATGTACACGTCGTCGTCGTCGCGTACAAAATGTTAAAATATGATAATTCGTTGAACTTGAAACACATAAACGCACTTCTGTTTCCTACTTCACATCGGTGTTGTGGTTGTCGGTAAATAATCGTGTGTTGAATACAACTATTGCTCTTGAAATATGTGGTGCAATAATAAATAAATACAATTTTTTTTCTTTCGTGTACGCGATTTTGATGATGATGATGATCATGTTAACATGTGTGTTGTTGTTTTGTGGCTAGCTACTGTTCAGTTGGGGTCAATGAGCTTGAAATTCGTTTAATGTGACGATGAATAATGTGGTGATTGAGATAATTAGTGGGTTTTTATGCGCTTGGTGTTAAGGACAATTTTTTATTGGACATTTTATTAATTAGGATGGATTGTCTTTTTTTTTTGTTCCGGAGAATCGTAATTCTTGAATATTCTTTGTTGGCAGATTGCTGTTAATTATTGCGGTTTTTTTTATTTCTGGATTTAAATTAATGAACCCTTACTTGATGTGCTAATGACCTGAGCCAAAAGTTGTTTCTTTGTTTGTTGATTAAAATTTAATTGCTTTGTTTTTCTTTGAGTTTTTCTACTTGTTTGGAGCGGAAAAAAATTGAGATGAAATTTTTTTTCAATTCTGATTTTTTTTTTGTTTTATTTTTTTGTAAAAAAAATTAATAAGAAAATAAAATTTAATAAAAAGGTTTTGAAATATTTTTTCAAAAAATTACTGAATTTTAATTTGGATTATTTTTTATAAACATTTTTTTGACCATTTTTTTTATCAACCTAAAATATTTATTTAAAATTTAATATTATGATTTACTTTTTTAAATTTTCGATTTTTAAATAAAATTCAGAACAGCAAATAAAAAAAACTTCAATCAGTTTAAATTTATTGATGAATATTTTCATTTATTTTGAGGAAAAAAAATATATTTTTGCAAAAACTTTTCAAAATCTTTAATTTTTTAAATTTTTTAAAATAAAAAAAAAAAATAAATTTTTTATAAAATTTTTAACTTTAAATAAAAATTATTCTAGTTCATTAATTATTATTAGTTCAGTTCATTTTAGATTTTGTGAGTGAATTTTGCAACCCTTACATAATAAAAATTCTTAAAATCTGTAAAATTCATGTAAACTTTACAGAATTTTGATAAATAATACACAAAAAATGAAAATAAATTTGGAACGACTTAAAATAAAAAAAAATTAAATTTAAAAAAAAAACGAAGATGAAAATTTTTTCAATTAAAATTTATGTACCAAAAAATTGAACATCATTAAAAGTAAATTGAGTGCATCCAAGCAGATTTAAGGGCATTAGGTATTTTTAGTTGAAGGACAATATTTCAATTTATATAGTACAAAAATAATTTTCTTTAAAAAAATTAAGTCGCATTAACGCTTTAATGTCTCTACATAGGGTTTTAAAGGTGAAAAATAAATAACTTGCCAACTTAGATAAAATAATGAAAATATTTTTCCAAAACGATTTTAAGCCGAAAATAATTAAAATTTAGGATAAAGAAATAAAAAGCCTAAAACCAAAAGATATTTAAAAAATAAAAATGCAAAAAAATGTTAACGCCTTTAACATTTTTTAAAAATCTTCTTAAAACAAGTGTTCACCGAATCACTTTTTTCATAGAAAAAAGCCTCAAGGAAAACTAATCGCTGATTCATTCTCATTCACTCACGCGTACGTCCAACAACACTCCCCTATCGCGTACGTGACTTTGATCGCGTTTCATTTTAATTTTATTCGCTACCTTTTACCATCTCGTCCGTTCCATGTTTGTTTTTAAGTAGCTTACTTAATTTCTGTTCTGCACAAGCAAACATCGCACAAGAGAACATTTACTTTTTCCTTTGAAAAAAGCAACGCGAACAAACGTCCATTAAAACCATTCGATATGTCATGATCATGATCATTTGCTCTCAACGTACGTGGCGGCGGTGTCGACCGACAGTAGCCAGTTTATAAATAAATAAGATTTTGATGCGAAATTAAATTCAAAATGCGGCAACTAACAATGCATATCAAATAAATCGCAAATCTAAACTTAAATTTTTGCACACACACAAACACATGGACGAAGAAAAAAATTTTATGTTCGATTGTTGTGTGCTTGATAATCACTCACCGTAACGATAACAAATTCTTCTGACTTTAGTTCACGTAATATTAATAAAAATAAAAGCGAGTTATGTCAGTTTCTTATAACAGCATAAAGAGCGAGACGAAATTTTTGCACACACAGTTTTATTGCATGTTTTGGCATTTTTTTTAACTCTAGTAAATAATTTATTTGATTAACATTTGATTGGATAATAAAATTTGCTCATTTATCTGGTCGCATCGCTCATCGGGCAATTAACGCAAATGATTTACGCTCAAAACAACAAATGCGTCAAAAAAGTGTCGTTAAAGCATAATTGACTGCAGTAATTAATTAGCATCTACTTAAAAAAATATCGGAGTGACGTTATTACTATTTACTTAGTGTTGCATCGGATTCCATAAAAATTCATGGAAAATTTTTAATTTAATTGAAACAATGTCACTGTCATGTGTACGGAAATTTGATACATATCAATCAGGTCAGAGTCATGCAAATTTTTATTATGAATTCATGTCACAAGAAGGTAATTAAGACAATTGCATTTGCATACAGAAAACTATAGCGGAAGGTTTTTCTCAAGTCATTAATAAAAAAAAATAATTGAATAATAAAACTAATCATTTTAATTTAATAATTTTTTAATTTTTTTAATTTTTAATTTTTTAAATTTTATTTTAATTAATTTATAAATTTTTATTTTAATTTAATTTATTTTCCATCAAATTTCCATAAATTAAATAAACTTAATTTAATTTTTTTTCAATTTTTTTTTCGATGTTTTTGACTTAAATTAAAATATTAAATAAAAAATTAAAGTTAAATTAAATAAAAGTTAATTTAAATATTAAATAAATATTATAAAAAATTTAAATTAAAGATCAAATTAATTAAATTTATTAATTTTCATTCAATAAAATTTTATAAAAAAAAACAAATAAATATTTGTGGTTAAACGTTAAAAAAATTTTAAATTCAATTTTTTGAGAATTTTATTATGATTTTATGAATTAAAATTTTGAGAGAATTTTTTTTAAGCTTTTTTGTAAAATAACAAAATTTAAACAAAATTATAAAAAATAAAAAAATACGACAATTAAATTAAACTTTATTTTTAAGATAAAATTTAAAAAACATACATAATTTTAAAAAAAAATTCTTGAAAAAAATTTTTTACTTAAAAACTTTATTTCAATCATGCAAAATATGCATAAAATAAATAAATTAATTCCACATTGACCAAATTATATCTTTTATATCACTCACAAGGACCCCGTAAAGGTCATTTTGAGAAAAATTCTTGACATTACGCTCCTCATCCTCCTCCTCCACACACAAACACATCAGAACCATTCGCTTTTATTCAAATTACAAGTTATTGACCTACAATATCCATCATCAGTATGTCATGGACAGCGCAAAGTAGGTACACACTTACACATAATAGAGACAATATAATTTATTGTTATTATAATAAAAAAAATTACTTTGATCATTATCGATCTTTTTTTCCATACATTCATTAAAAAACATGTTTGTTACGACGACTACGGTGCAATAAAAAAAATAAAATAAGAATTTTGTGTTCTATTTCTGATCTGATGTGCATCTGGCGTTTCTGTATTCAAAGCAAATAAATATCGTTTATGGTCTAATTGGGTTCGAGTGTGAAGAAAAAAAAATCACCTTGTTGCTTGAAGCAAAGTCCTCTCTTATACACAACTAAAAACATGTTAAAACCCTTTTTTTCGTGTTTTTGTCTAATAAAAAAAAGTTCTACATTTTATTTCTTGTTGCAAAAATAACAATTTTATTTATTTATTACTTACAAGAACAAACAATTCGAGGCAGGTGAGCATGACGTGATACAATTCAATTTTTGTCTTGTTTGTAAAGAATTACCTCAGATCGATCGGATGTCTCACATGAATTTTATGCAACTTTATGTTAAAATGTAATTATTACCGAATCGTGATGAAGTTCCAATTAGTTGATTTTATTGGACTACAACACAACAAAACAAACAAAACGTTAAAATTTATCATCTTGAGCAAATATTTACTCAGAAAAAAAAATTATTTTAATTATAATTAAACTGTCGGGATGAGTGATTTATACGAAAATAAAACGGTCTTTAGTCCAGGATTAACCTTGTCATACAAATGTCATGTCACAATGTATGTTTTTAGTCAGCTACCGTTTTGGACTCAATGATGGGTGAGATAAAAAATTCCTGTGTCACAATGGATTTTTTTAAATTAATTTTTTTTTATTTATTTGATAAAAATCTGTCTGTCTGTCTATTTAAGCTTTTAACCTTAAAACGCTCGTATCTCTTTTTTTTCTGATACGATAAAATTATTTTTTTTTTCATAAATGAACAAAAAAATACTAAACGTGACTTCAATTGACAGACACCCAATTATTGCTGAGATGCGCTCAGTAACTACTGTCAATGTTGCATTTTTTTTTGAAATTTTTTAAGGTAGGAGTCCGTCGCGTCCTTTTAAGACGTTTTACTAAGTGTCGTCAAAATAGGTAAAAAAAAAAATACAATCGTCGCCAGAGCATTCGCATCGTAAATTTATGTAACACTCACTGGAACATTAAACAGATTTTAGCTTCAGTTTAGTTTAGGTAAACAAACGATCGCTTCATAACAATAAATTTTAAAACATAAAACGTGATGAATTGAATCGCTTCATAAATTTTGCAAAAAAAAAAATATTAAATAAACAAAGACGTTCGCTTTAAGCTACCAAGCCATCATTTAACTAAATCTGCTTATTGTTTTATCAACGAAAAAAAAGTATTTTGTAACTGCTGTGATGATGAAAAGACGTCTGGCTTCTATTTTAAAATTTTTAATCCTCTTTTAGAAGTTTTTAATTTAATTCCATCACTTTTTCGCTATTTGACGTTAATGCTCATTATTTTGAGGCTCATTGCCTTTTTTGAAAAAGATAAAAAAAAAATACTAAAAATATGATGAATGAAGTAGCGTCAAATAAAACTTGGAGATCGATGATAAAATAATATTATTAATAATGTTCTAATGCTACTAGTAGGCTGTAACAGCTTCCAGTCATAGTTTTGATATTTCACGATTATCTGAGTTTTTTTTAAATCTAGGAATTTTTGCCACATAATAATAATGTTGTTTTATTGTTGTTGTAGGGGCTTACAAAAAGTTATTTTGTTTTAAATATAGACTTTTAAAAACTTTATTCGATAATAATATTAATAATAAATGACAAAGATAGTGAACACCCGGTATCGATTACAATTTTTCGCTTTAACGATACATTAAAACGTTTTGAGTGTAATAAAATCAGCTAAATGAGCATTTCAAGGGTGTTGACATCTTTTTAAAGTGCATTTTTAGTGGTTCAGAAAATTTTGATGTCAATGTCTGTCTGTTCTTTTATCGTAGGAATTTTACGAAAGTTCAAATCAGTAATTACTGCAGTGACATCGAGGAATAAAAATATTATTTAATTTTATTTTGCTATTTTTCGACGTTTTTTTAACATTTTTTACAATAAAGAATTTTAGATTTCGTTATTAATTGTTACATTTTAAATAAAAATTTTAAATATATTTATAAAGTATAAGAAAAATATTTAATGTAGGTAAAAATCTACTATTAGAGTAAAATAAGTTAATTTTTTAAAATAATGTTAATGTTAAATTTAGGTATCATTTTTTTATTTCAAAATTAAAAATTAATAAAAAGTATTAAATGTATTAAAGACAAAATTGAAATAAAATTTCACAAAAAATTAAAAAATTAAAAAAAAATTGATTCCTTGGTATGTAATTTTATCTCCCTTATTTAAATTTTCGACAACATCGGAGGAAAGGGGGGGAGTAAAGTGAAGTAATTAAATTTTAATGATTTTTTAAGATTAATAAAAATTAAGCACGTGGTTAAAAATAAACCACGTGGTTAAAATAATTAAGTTTTAAATCAACCACGTGGTTGAAAAAATCACTAAGTTCAAAAAAATCGAAATGCGGTTCCATCATAATCGATTTTTCTCCAAACGGTAATTTTTTTCATCATAATTTAATAAAATTTTATTCTACAATATTCAAAAGAAACAAGTAAATTTTAAATAAAAAAAATTATAATATTAATTAATTTAGCAAAAAAAAAAAATATCTGATGCCATCGATATATTAAAACATTACGGCGCATTATTATGCAATAACATCCATTACTTTATCTCCTTACAAACAATTATTCGGCATGAAATATGGGAACACTGCGAAAAAATTAAAGTCAAAAGCGTGTCCAATTATATATCGATGCTTTATCAACGCATTCCGCAATTTACTTAACAGAAGGCGAGAGCAAAAATATGTGAACAGTCATTGACCAACAACGCACGACAACTCGACTTATTTATTAATTTGTTCACATAGATACCATAAAATTTTATTATTGTCCCATTCAATTCCGCGAGTTCAAAATTTATTTCTGTCTTGCTGTAAAACAATCATAAGCATCGTTTTAACTGAGTCAAGGCTGACCAAGGTCGGGTGCGAATTGAATTTTGATTCTGCCAGCTTGAATTTGCGAACTTGATTTTTTTCTCCATTTTTTTTTACAACAAACGTTCATTCACAAGCGAAATGTGTCAAGTGCCAATTTTTATAATTTCATGTTAGATATTTTTTTTATTTCTTTTATATTACTTTTTTTAGAGGTTTTGCATTGTTCATTATTTTTTCTTTTTTTTTTTTGCAGAAAAAAGTGAACATTGGGAATTATCACCTCATTAGAAATCAGTGTCCTGCTTTTTTGCGCAATTGAGCTCTTCATGAATAATTTATTATCACTTTGAGCGGGTTGTCGTACAATGACCGTGAATTGCACTTACGTATCAATATAATAATACGTGTTATAAAACTGAAGAATAATGCTCATAATATAATAATAATGCAAATTCTTGATATTTTAATTTATTTCCAGTCACAGTCGTTTTGTGGAAATAAGTTTTAAAAAAAAATATCTTTGTGTATTAATCATGTTTCAATAAGAATGAGTGTGTAGCTGCTCGTAGATGGTCAGTAGTCATCGTCGTCAATCATGAATTGTATAATATGAAACATGAGTAAACATTGCCATGAGGCTAATAAAGTATCGTCGATGTTATAATTTGTCACAAAACAATTTATTTTCAATTATAGAGTAGTAGTGTTGTATCTCTTTGTCTGTATCTCTCCACATTACTTACATTGCATTACAATAACATATCGTCGTCATGTCAAGTAATAAGTTGAATTGAATCGTCTTTCTTGGTCAAGGTTTCCCGTATTTTATTGTTTTGTATAACTGTCTTTTTAGAGCACGTAAATAATTGAGGTGCTAGGGAGGGAGATCGGGATGCAAAGATTTTTTTATCGGTCTAATTAACATTTCAATCTGATGCGATCGATGAGACAGATAACCTTATTAGATGGAAGCAACCTTCTTCGTGTCAAAGTTTTTCAAGCTCACTACTCCCACCTAACAGCTCATGCCAATCATTCGCGTTTTACCAAAAGTAGCGATAAATATGCGAAATATTATCTTAATTCCCCCTTAAAATGCATTTTTTTAACGCATTTTGAGGAATTTTGGAAAATTTTGAGTATTCGTTTTGATGTCCGTCTGATGATCAGATTCTAGTTTAAATAATTCAAATTGAAAATTTTAAGAACTTATAAATTTTTTAGACCACGTGGGTCATTTAATATTTAAACCACGTGGTTTATTTAATTTTTTTAAACCACGTGGTTAATTTATTTTTTTTTAAATAATTTTTTAACTATGAAATTTAAATAAAAATTTAATTTAATAATTTTTTTAAACCACGTGGTTTATTTAATTTTTGAAACCACGTGGTTTATTTAATTTTTTTAAACCACGTGGTTCATTAAATTTTTTTAAACCACGTGGTTTATTTAATTTTTTAAGCCTTGTGGTGCATTGAATTTTTTTAAACCACGTGGTTTATTTAATTTTTTTTAAACCACGTGACCTGATTCATTCACAAACCATAAATTACCGCATTTTTTTACGAAATGTGGTAAAAAAAAACTAAAAATTTCTTAAAAACCATCAAAATGCAGTTATGTTCTCCGTTTTTGTTATTTTTCGCTAAAATGCATCGCACAACACTGACATTCTTAAGTAGCACTCAAGACGATTATCTTTTCAATTTAACAACAAATCAATTGTTTGCCATTGCATTGTTCGGTGTTTGCTCTTCACACGTTGCTTATGTGGGTAAATGACAATTGAAAACTGCGATATATCACAAAATACTTCAGATACTTTGTTGGCAACAATAAAATATTCAGTGGAAAAATTTTTCAACAAAAGTGAGACTTTGGTCAGCGAGAATCGTAATTCAATGGCGTTCACGCGATAACAGCAGCCAATTTAACTTTGAATCATGACTTTGTACTGCTAAATATTTTATTTGTTTTTAATAAAAAAAAATAATAATGATAATCGGTAAGACTACAAAAATTTTATGCAACATTGATTTTCATGCTTCAATTAAGGTCTCGCTGCTGTAAACTGCTGTAGACAGTCGTTAAAAGAATTTCTGTCCGAGAAAAATTATCGATAAATGAGATTTCATTCCGTGAACGACAAAGCAAAAATTGAAACAAAAGCATGCTGTGCGAGAGGACTTTACTTGAACCGCATTTGCCCCCTATTTTCTTATAAAACGTGAGTTATGTTGCTTTTCAAGGTGTTCGAATTACTTATTTTTTATGTAATAACACTCATTTTTCTGCGTCATCTGATGTGGATGCTAGTGACGAAGCATGGGTCACGAAAGAGGACCACCCCCAAGAATAAATTGCCCCTATTTATTAATTAATTTGTGCGCTATAAAAGGATAAGGGGCAATTACGCGACACTAATTGAACATGCCTTCGAAAATTAATAATTGGCTCCATTACAAACAATGACACTTCAAAGGAGAATTGAAATATTTTGTAATTATTTATTCATGTTTCATTTTATTATATTAGCTATGAGTTTTTATTTTTTTCAGAATGTTGCGTAATAATAATCATTGCATCTCATATATTTTATTGCATGCACGAGTGACGATCTACGCGGGAATCAAAAATGATAAATTAATTTGAATAAAATTTTAATGAATCGATTCTTGTGTCACTTTATGTTATGCTCGTAGATGATTTGACGTGACAAGCGAGTTTTATCTCTTTAGGCAATGATCTGAATCTTCAATTTTTTCTGTACCTAATTTTATAATTTGAAGGGACTTAATAATTACATTAAAAAAATAATAATAAAATAAATAATTTCAATTGAAAAGGCAAAAATAAATAAAAAATTTTTTATTAAATTAATTTTTATTCAATTTTTTAATTTTATTATTTTTATTTTATTAATTTTAAAATTTTATGAATTTTTATTAAATTATTAAAATTTATATAATTAGTTATATGTATGTAGTTAAATATTTTTTTAATTCATTAAAATATGTGAAATTTAAAAAAAAATAATTTTTAATTAATTTTAATAATTTTATATTAATAATTAATTAATTAATTAGGTTTTTATTAATTAAATTTTTTAATGAATTTTTTTAATTAAATATTTTTTTTATAGCAAGAAAAAAGTTTCTATCTTGATTTTTCACGTCTTTATTGAAGTCTTTTGTACTTTACGTTCTTTTGAACAGCACAGAAAAAAAAACTTGAGATCATAAATTTCGTAATTTAATTATTCAGGAAACATGGATCAATATTTCACCCTCACATTTTGCTCCAATTTACTTTCAAAATCGCCAGATGAACGACAAGCCCCTTTTTATTCAATAACAAAAGATCACAAAAATTTACAACAAAAAATCATGTCGTTCATTCAAAAAGAGCTAAACAGAGAATGTGACAAGTGCTTAACGTGTTACCATTAATTTATAAATAAATTTCATGATTTACTTAAAAACATGAATAAATTTATTGTTATTTGTTCGTTGCTCGGTTTACACACAAAAATTGAACCAATTACACGAATCATCATCAACGACCAACGTCAAGGTATGAACAAACTTTAATCATGAATTTTAATACACACAATAAAAATAATAAAATAGAATGGAATGGAAAATTGTCAAAGTCGGATTATGACTCCAGACCAAAAAAATTAAATAAATATTTTTTTTTTAAATTAAAATTCAGTGCATAAATCGAGTCGAATATTAATTCGAATTGAATTCATGACACTCCGACAAGCAGCAGCACCACCACCACTCCGTTTGTCTCTATGGATGTGACGTGCATGCGCGACTTTATGTCCTATTGTATGTTAAAAAAGAGCCAACATGTAGCCGTATTTTTTTTTTTTGCCTCAACCACCAATAATAATAAAATAAATTGAAGTTTTACATTAAAAATGTATAGTTTTTCTTGTCTTTGTACGTACGGTGTCGTTCGAAGGTACTGTGTGACTGCACAATATTGTTATTATTTCTGGCGCGTCGTATCTACGGAGCTAGGCAGCAATTTTTAACATAAAACTAAAAAAGTACGATGACGACGACCGACCGACGTGCTGCGGTGGTAAGTACACAATGTACTTTACATCTATGCTTCTTATTATTGTTATTATTATTTTATTTTTGCAGTTTTTTTGAAACATTAAATTCATAATAGTACAGTATTCTTTCGGTTTTAGTATTGTTTCCACTGTGTGATCGAAGAGAACAATAATATTTATTTAATTTTTTTTTCGTTGTTTTTGTGTACGGATTATCACCGAGGTTTGTTTTGAATTAAATAAAATTTGAAAAAATAATAGATTGTGTTTTTGATTAAATTAACAAAAAAAAATGATTAAGAAATTCCATAAAATTTAATTTAAATTTTAAATAAAAGAATAAAAATAAATATTTAAACCGATTTAAATAAAAAAAAAATATTAACAAAAAGTAAAATAAATAAAATTTTGAGTGGAGTGTTCTGGTGTTTTAAGCAAAAAAAAAATAAATGAAAAATTGAAAAAAATAAATTTATTAGTTTTGGAAAACTCGTGTCAAAAATTGTGTCAAAAAACGTAAAAAATAAAAAAGAAAATTGCAAAAGAATAATTAGTGTAAAAATAAATTTTAACTAAAATACGATTTTTTTTTTCAATAAAAAAAGTTAAAACTTGTCAAAAATATTAAATAAAGGAAGAAAATCTTAAAAAAAATTAAAATTTCCGAAAATTCTTTTTGAAAATATTTGATTAAAATATTGAATAATTTAGCTAAATGATCAAAAATATTTGTAAAACCATCAATTATTTACAAATTTTCTTTGAAAAGTGTGTGGATTTCTGAATATTAGAAAATCACATAAAGAATTATTTTCTAATTATTTTTTATTTTTCTAAAAAAAAAATTCAAAAATAAATTTTTTTTTTAAATTTTTAAAATTTTTCAAGTTTTTCTTCCTTAATTATCATATTTTAGACAATTTGAAACTTTTTTCTATTGAAAGTAGTTAAAATAAACCCAAAATTTGAGATTTTGATTGAAATTTCATAGAAAATCGATGTGCCCTATTAGAGAATATGAAAATTGCCCTAAATAATTTTCATGTATTTTTTCTAAAATAAATATTTTTTTAAGAAAATTTTAATTTCGAGAAAAATGGTATTTCGACATGAAATTCAATATAATTTTCATTGTAATTTTTTAAATTTAAATTTTTAAATTTTTTAATTATTTTTTATTTTATTTTTTTTTATTCAGACTTTATTTTTCTTTAAAAAAAAATTAAAAATCAATTTTTTTTTATTTTTTCCAATAGATTTTTTTAATTTTTTTTTCTAAAATTATTAAAATGTTTTATTATTTTTTTTTTTAAATTTTTACTTTAAATTTGAAAATTTCAATTAAATTAATTAAAAATATTTTTTCTAAAAATACAATTTTTTTATGTTGAATCTTGTTATTAAAAGAATTTTTTTAGATCGAAAAATTTATATATTTATTTAATTTATATTTATTTAAAATTTATATTTAATTTAAAAGAATTTTTTAAATCGGATCAACTGATTTTAAAAAAAATAAAAAAAAAATTCCTCAAAAAATAAATCGAAGAAAGCATATCCCTGATGGTTTAGCAAAAAAATGTGTGATATAACACCTACTCTACTAATCGAATTACCTAATAAAAAAAACATATTCAATGTCAATCCTAACATCACACTCTTCACACCAAAAACTACAACTCATATTTCACAACTTCTCGTATTTCTTGCACGCACTACCAATCATCACTTCCAAAAGAAATGTAAACTTGACATTGAGTTTCAACACATTTTTTGTACAAATCATTTTATTAGCACGATCCGGTGCACGTCTGATCACTATCACGTACATCCGGAGGAAATTAATATCTTTTAGAGTATCAGACAATTTTTTACTTTATTACACAATTTATCCAAAAATAAAATTAAAATGTCACAATTTTTTGCAAAAACTTGACAAATTACAACCTTAATTACAGCAAAAAAACTGCATTTTATAGCAAAGATCGGACATAAACAATCAGAATCCAAATTGAGTGTTAATTGAACTGCAAAATTTATTGGTACGTTAATTATTCTTTTGCTAAAATTTTAATTTATGGGTAAAAAATTGGCCAATTTATCACGCCGGACATAACTTGTGGCACTGACAACTGATCAGTAGTTAAATTGAGTCAAGATTAAGCATACGATTGATTACCATACAGCTGCAGAGTAATTATCTTGTACGAATTTTTTGGAGTAGAACAAAAGAGACGGGATTTTTTTTGCTGCACAATTGGCGACAAAAAGAGTGGAGTACCGCAGGAACTTGATGAAGAACAAGGTGAGACAAGTTTTTTTTCTTCTTTTGTATTTTATGGACGTCAATTAAAACGAGAAATAGATCTAATTATTCATCCGCCGGATTTGCCATCAAAAATCGCAATAAAAACTCATACGTGATGAATATTCAAGAGATGGCAATGACAACAAAAAAATGCCCTATTTATTGAATAATCACCCGGATCTAAATGCGAGGAACGAATGAGATCACTTTGAAACCTTAAAAAGTTCTAGATGCTTGAGTCCGTGTCTTGAAAAATTACAGAAAAAGTTACAAATAAAAATCAACTAAAGCGTAGTCGGTTGAAATTCTTCACAGACACATCGATAAGCTGAATTTTTCTCTTCTAGAAACGTCGTTCGCGCTAAAATAATGTAAGCCGCCAACATTAAATTGAACAAAATCTTGATAAATAAACCAAAAGTAAACAAAAACTCACATATTTTATTGATTCATTACAAACAATTTAAACTATAATATACGAAAATCTACAAAAAAAAATTGTTCAACGTTGATGATGATGATGCAAAGCTTAAACAAAAGCGCGCAGCAAAGAAAACGTGATTAAATAATTTTTGTGATCTTTTTTGTTTTTTCGTAAATATTTATTTTAATGAGTTAATGTGGGATGAAACGATTTCAAAGTTTGTGTTAAGTGTTTGTACTTTTTTTTTCGCCTGCTATTTTATTAACTTAATGAAGTAGAGCAACTTGGCCATTGATCCGTAAAAGGATAAACGAGAGATGACGTGAGTTTTTTTTTGCTTCTTTCTATCTCCTATTGCAATGTCATTGTCTGAATGTTTCTGTAGCAAGAATGACTGGAATTGAGGCTAGAACAAGCAAATAATGGTCTTTTTGTGATTATAATTACTTGAAATTTTTCTTTGAATGTACTTCGCATCACTAGTTAAATGACGGTTGATGTGAAAATTTTGTGTTTCGATAAAAAAAAATTCTGCGAGTTTAGTGAAGAAAAATTTTAGCTGAAAAATTGTTTTTTTAACAAAATTTTGCATTTCTTTTAATTTTTTTTATAAAATTTTGATATGAAGGAAAAATATTTATTTTATATTTTTTTATTGAATATTTAACGTTTTTGAACGTAAAATGATAGTTTTTACATTTAAAATATTTTAGTTCAAATTATATTTTTCAAAATCGAACTCAAAAATTGGATCAAAATCGAGCTTAATTTTTTTAAAATGAAAATTTTTGAAAAAAAAAAAAATTTTGTCACGTGATCTAATTTTTTCATCTAAATTATAAAAAAATTTTGTATTTTTTTTTTAAAGAAAATTCTAATTTGAACAAAAAAAATTTTATTTTTTTTTTAATTTTTTTATTTATTTTTTTATTTATTTTTTTTTAAGAGGTCAAAAAATTGAAATAAATAATTTTTATTACTTCAAAAAATTTTTAAAAAAATTAATTTTTTTAATTCGATTGAAAAAATTGAAAAAAAAAATGAATTTTATTTTTATGCATCGCAGAAATTTTTTCATTGCGAAACACAAATTTCTCACAATTTCTGTCTTTATCTCTCCCGCCTCTATTAAATAAAAAAGATGAATGTCTTTGAGCGAGATCATTTTTTTCTAGCTTCTTTGTGGTTAGCAAAAAAATAGAACACTTGTTTAATGTAATATCTTTCAAGGTCGCGCAATGTGACCGAAGATGGCTTTTCGTTAGTTTATCTTACACATTAGTTATCCCTTCACTTTGCTTCCACGCACTCGCTTGTTACCAAGTGCAGAACAGGTTACAATCCTGTTCTTTGCTGTGCTAATGCTGCGGATGTTGCTTAATAAAATGGTCGTTAAAACAAATGCTGGGGATTGCCAGAATTAAAAGTCAGTGACTTGAAGTTGCAGATAATTACGCGTTGTACCTGCTTGCGATCGGTACCAGCAGATAAGAAGCAAGAGATTCGTTCTGCAGTCAATTTGTCGAACCAATTACGCCCATTTAGCCACGAAAAATCAAATTGTTAAGGCCCGTTTGCATTCAAATAGGCATTTAATTGTGTTAAAAATGCTTATTTTTTTTTTGTTATAAAGCTAGGCTATTCTCACGACCTGACGGCGAAGTAGCAAGTAAGTCAACGAGCTCATAGTCATAGTTGAAAGATTGCATCTCTCGCTATACAATTTGAGCAAAACCACAAAATAATACTTTTTTATAAATAAATAAATATAATGAGAATGACCTTTTTGTGTAGTGAGTATACGAAGTGGAATGTGCTATCTCTTGAAAAAATTTGAATTGAACAAGAAAAAATATTATTAAATTCTTCAATTTAATAAATAATAATATTAAATTGAAGAAAAAAATCGTTTATAATAACTGTGAGCTAAAAAAATGTTTGCTTAGTTTAAAAAATTGTGTACTGTGCAAAAAGCCTATGGGGGTACAAAAGTACAAAATTATCGATTATCGCATAGCGAAGCAAAACTTTTTTGAATAAATTGATCCAGTTACAAAGGTTGCAAAAATTGGATTTGAATTTAGAGCACCTGTATTTGTTTGAACTTTAAATTGAAGCTTTATAGGATTGGTTAATAATTTAATTTATTTTTTCAATTATTTTTTTCATTTAAATAAAAAATAGGCTTTAGAAATTGTTTTTTTGCATTAAAATAGAAAAATGTTAGAAAATTATTTTTTTTTATTTTTCTTTAAATTTAAAAACTTAAAAATTTAAGGCGTTGACTTTAAAACTTTGAATTATGCTTTGAAATATTTTTTTAATTTTTTTTTTCAATATTGTAAATTTACTCTTAATTTACGTTTAGAACAAAAATTAGATGTTATTTAAATGCTAAAAAAATAGGAGAAATTATTTTTGGCAGTCAAAGACATTTTTTTCTTAATTTTCATGAATTTATCTCATCAGTCAAAAGTTTTTGTGAGAAAAACTTCTCAGTTGTAATAATTTTTTATTACCAAATTTTGAACGATCGACCAATTTTTAGCAAAAATATCGAACTTTCATTATTATTTATTATTTTTTTTTTGCTTAATTAAGCTAATACAGTGAAAATTCTATCATAGGGCAACTCTGAGTTAGGGCATATTCTCTAATAGGGCACATCGATTTTCTATGGAATTTCAATCAAAATCTCAAACTTTGGGTTTATTTTGGGAAAGTAGTTAATTTCAATAGAAAAAAGTTTCAAATTGTCTAAAATATGATAATTTAGAAAGAAAAACTTGAAAAAGTTAAAAGATTTTAAAAATTCATCATTTTGAATTTTCTCAATAAATTTCCATATTTTTTACCAAAATACTAAATTTAGCTTAACGATTTAAAATATTTATAAATCCATCATTTCTTACGAGTTTTCTTTGAAAAATGTATGGATTTTTAAATTTTTGCTAAAATTAATAATTTTCAAGAAAAAAAAATAAATTTGACACATAACAAGTTTTTTTGTAATAATTTTAATATCCTTAATTTTAAACCATTTCTCGTTTATGCCATCGAAGTAACTCTTTTTTGAAATAAAAAATATCGAAATAAATTTATAAATAAAGTATTCGAAATTATTTAACATTTGTCAATTAACTTTATCTAAGCAACTTGAAATAATAGTTCACTTCCACTGAATGTCACTTCCTACAAAATTGAACTAAATCTGATTAACCTTTCTTTAATAAAAAAAAATAAATAAATAAATAAGAAAAATTCAATTCCAAAGTATCATGCTTGAATGCACTGTGTAACTTTGCTCTTTTTTTCACAAAACAAAAAAAAATGAAAAATTCAATAAAATGGAAAGGAAATGATGATCTTGCTCCGATATTAGTCGCACAACGGCAGCAACAAAAACATCGTGATTTATGAATGCCTTTACTTTTATTATTGTTCTCTCAAGCCAATCTCTTTTGTTGTTCGTTGAATCTCGAATCGCGATTCTTTCGGATGTTCATTGACCTTTACCTGTACTTTTAAAGGAAAAATTTTTGCCAACAAATGTCACTTGCTATTATTTTTATTATTTATGAAGAAAATCCTTCTATTCAATTTTTTTTTGTCTTTCTTCACCTTGGCTCACGTGTACTTGAAAAAAAGTGATTTGATCGATTCAATCACACACAAAAGAGCAAATTTATTAACAATTCAAGTATTGTCCTTTTTAAGTTTCTGTTCATGTTTGATCGATTGAATTGATGATGATTGCATAATGGGACGTGTTGTAATTATTCGAGACTTTTTTTTCTGAATACAAATTGAATTTCTTCGGTCAATGATGCGAAGCCTTGCGAAGAGCTTACTTTTAATAAGTTAATCAAATAGAGGCCAGAACATTTCTACGTCTTTATGGAGGGTCGCTCCTCGTTGCTTCAAAAAAAATAATTGGCAATGTGTTAAAAATCTCAGTTATTATCGCATAAAATTAAATGAATATATCAGCAATCTTGAAAAAAAAATTATTTTTTTACTACTTTTGTATGGGGTTTTAATAAATGATTCAAGACTAAATTATATGGTTTGCTATTAAGCGCAAGTACGGTCGTGCGAGTGGCTGTGTAATGGGATCATTTGTTATTATATTTTATTCAGACGGAATTTCAACAATAGCTCCACAAAAATTATGTATAAATTAATTAACTTTTCGTTGGATTATATTATTTCTACACAGAAAAATTTATATGATTTTGCGTGCTTTGAAGCAAAAATTTAACGATCGACCTTAAAATTAGGTGAATTATGTTCTTGTGGCGCGCAAAGGAAACAACTTGCTTGACGTCACTCGCATTACTTTATTATTATTATTGAGGATAAAGTTAAAATAAATTACATCACACAGTCGCACAGACAAAAATCGAGGCAGCAGCAGCCGTATGACAAATTGAAATTATTAACGATTATTAACGGAACGTAACATTTATTTGCACAAAATTATAGGAAATTTGTCCCATAAATGGCGAGTTTAAAGTCAATATTAATGTTTTAACTCTAAGTACAGTACATAACTCCTCAATTTTTTTTCGTTTATTTGCTCTTTAAATGAACAAATCGAATGTATAACGCGTCAAATGGATCGCTTGCAGGCATTTCGCGAATCAAAACGGTGCACTTTAATGAGAGTTTCGTTGCATGCCTTGTTGAGATTTATAAAGTTGTAAATGTAATTGATGAAACACACAAAGTTTTTGAATATTTTTTTTGTTTTAGACACGAGTGGGAGGGCGCTTTGAAAGTAATTTAAATTAATTGTATCACACCTTGGTTTCAATAAAATAATTTATTGTTTTTTTTTCGACGACTATTTGAAGAAAGTTGTTTCAAGATGCATCGCAAAATGGCAAATTATGAGCTCACCTCAATGTTATGTCAGTTTTTGATCAAAATGTCCATTAATATCTCGTGATATAAGAGGTCATAACGGGTTGTGTCTTGTTAAAATACGTGATTTTTTATTTTGATTTTTTTAAAAACTGGAATTTAACTAAAAAATACTAGTTAAAACTCAAAAAATTTATTTGTTTATTATTTTTTTAATATTTTGTTTTTGATAAAAAAAAATTATTCGAATTTTAAAATAAAATAAAATATTCTTAAATGTAAACTTTATTAAATTTAAATATTTTTAGTTAAGAAAAAATCTGTTAAAGAAAGGGTACATTCCCACAAAATAAAACAATACGGGTGTAGCGACCTAAATATTTAAGTATGACAAACCTTTTGAATTACGTAAATATTTTACGGGTACCTACAAGAATACAAATTTAATAAAAATTCATGGAATTTCTGACAAATATTCAAAATATCAAGATAAAATTTTCATTATTTTTTGTAAAAACACAATGAAAAAATTTTTAAAAACACTCAATAACAAAAAAAAAAATAATCCGCAGAGAAATCCTGGATGAAAGGATGAAAAAGGGTCTAAAACTAAATAATTTTCTCCTATACAGTATAGGTCTATATATTTTTTTTATTTTTTTATGTTTAATTATTTTAATAAATTTTTATTGATAAATTTTGTTCTATTGGTTTATTTTATTTTAAAAAATTTATTAACTTTACACATGTTTAAAATATAACTTAATTTTTAAAAAATGATTATAAAATTGAATAAATATAGCTTTCCTCTTTTTAAACATTAACAAAAAATGTAAATTTAGTATATTTATTTTAATAATTTAGGCCTTTTTTGACTGTAAAAAAAAATAAAAAATAAAATAAAATTTTAAAGACACTGATCAAAAAAATTTTTTTTTTAATAAATTATTTCAAAATTTATAAAAATCAATTGATTAAATTAACTGTTTTAATAGAATTCTTTTCTCTGAGTAAAATTATATTTTTTTTAAATTTAATTTTTACCTTCTTTTTAAAAATTTTTAATTTTATTCTTCATATTATTAATATTAAGTAAGTTTTCAAAGTCCATGAGGCTGATAAAATAGATCTTCTCTATTCAGAGCTTGGACAATTTGACCTACTTTTGATTCTCGAACAATGACCACAATTTCTTTTAAATTACATTTAAATTATAATAAAAATCCAGAGCTTTAATTTCAAAATAAATTTAATTAACAAAACTTTTTCTAGTAAAATAATCCACTTGACTCACTGGAGTATCGTCATTACAATTAATAAACATATCATTTAACCTAGATTAACGTTTAACATTGCACGGCGCGCCGCGTACCGCGATGTTAAATATTTGTCAATTTTTCTGCTTAAAAACATAATTCAACTTCATGTAAAATTATAAGTTTACAAATATTAGTGAAAAATTACAAATTTTTTACACAATAATAGTTAGGTACATCATTTATGCAAACTAACGCTTGCATTGCGCATTTTGTACGTAAACATTCAACTTGAGTGGTATAGAGTACATTACACAGATACTTTAACTTTTTTTTAAACATTTTTCTACACAGAAATTCACTAAAAATTTTATTATTATATAGACATTTTGTACAACACACGAAAAAAAAAGTGTATACAAAACTTTTTATTATGTATCTTGAAGCCGGCATCAAAACTGTTGCATATACACACGAAAAATTTCTGTTAGTCAGTTTCAGCACAGCCTTTTTGGAGTGTGCATGCGTATTTTGTTTATTTCGGAGTCCTAAAAAATATTTTTTTCGCGTTTTTTTTATTTTGAAAAAAAATTATACAAAAAACTGGAAGAAATAGAATTTTTAATTTCAAACATTTTTTAATGGTGTGACCAAAATTTTTCAAAAACAAAACAAAACAAGAATAAATTAAAATTTGTGATTTTTTTAGGTGATGATGATGAGACTATAAAATAAAATAAAATAAAAAATAAAATTGCATGCAATCAAGGTTGCATTTAATTACTCTTGTTTTCTGTGTGCATCACCTGCTGTCTGCTCATTGAAGAGAGATCTAACGCCTTGTTTAATTTTTCAAGACAAAGCGAAAAAAAAAATTAAAATAAGTGGAATTGTAGATTTTAAGTATTTTTTATTATTATTTATTTCATTGATGCAATCAATTTCGTGCATAGATTAATCTAATTCAAGGTGACAATAAATTGTCGATTTGACCATCATCTCAAAGACGTACAGCAACGCCGTGCCCACCATACAGAACATTTTCAAATATGGGTCATGCAAGTCTTTCGTAAGTGATGTCAGACCGAAAGTGAAATTTCAAGAAATCCCAAAAAAAAAATTAAGTAAGCAAAGAAACTTCAGTATAGCACAAGTGAAGTATAAACAAAAAGACACAAGAAATACATAATATTTAATATTTTTGCATAACCGATTATTCATACTACACGGGCGTTGTGGTTGTTATTGAGTTAAAAAAAATATTAATATAAAACAAGATACAACAATAGCAATAAAAATAATGCAAAAACATGTGAATAATGTCTTTTTGATAGACTTGTGAGGTATTTCGGTATAAAAAAGTTATTAAAAGACAGGCAGAAATTTATGTGAACAAAGCAGAAAAAACGGTAAGCTTTCATTATTTGCTCGACTAATGAATAGAAGTCCATTTATCACAATAGCATAACGGTAATAATGATCATAGGACGTGGGACATGCGAGTGAAATGGACCGGAACATGTTACATGTCACACACACAAAAGGTTCCAATGTGTGCGGATCGAATTTGGGTGTGTTTGATTATAATATTTTTTTTTTTATTGAGAGATCTTGTATTGTTGTCATGTTTTTATGAGTTGCTTTGTTTTTCGGATTGTAGGCAAATAAAAAATGTACACATGAGATAATGGATTGTGATTATTTCTAATGAGGTCAACAAGCTCCTTAAAGGGGCGTTTTTGGCGTGCGTCTGATCAAATTTTGATCCGATTTACAACTTAATGATGAGGATAGGGGCATGTCTAATGGGAATTGAATGGCAAGGTGGGAGTTTCATGAACATTTTTGGAAATTTTTGATTTTCTTTTGTTTGAGTTTTTTAAAGAAATTTTGAATTTTTTGATGTTTTGAAAGATAATTAATTTTTTTCAAATTTTTTTATGTTCCATTATTTTTTTTAGCTTTTTAGAATATTTTTAATTAAATTGCCGAAACTTAGTTTTTTTTCCAATAATTTTCAACTTAATAATTTTTTTCCGAGAATCGAAGTTTTGGTTTCTCGAAATTAAAAAGATTAATTTTTAATTCCATTTCTCCAAATTCATTTTTTATAATTTTTAAAAATTTTTGATAAAAAATTAAGAAAATAAAAATTTTTTTCTTTATCAAAAATATTTTTTTATGTTATAAAATAAATGATTTTTCCCAATTTTCTAATATTTTTTTTTAGCAAATTACCTACTGAAAAAGCAATATAATTTATAAGATTTTAATTAAAAAATATTTGTTCCAAATTAAAAAAATTATAAAAGTAAAAAATTTAATTAATTTTTTTTTAATAATTTATTGATTTAATAAAATTATTTTTTTTTACTACTTTTTTGACGTTTTTGAACATTAATCGTTGATTGCACACATTAAAATAATTTTTACTTAAAAGTAATAAAATTATTACATATTTTAAGTTTTTAAGTCAAAACTTCTGAATCTCATAATCTAGAGTTTCTAAATTATTTCAAAATCATATGCAAATTGTAATTAATTACTTCTTTATTTACCAACATTTTGCTACACAGTCACCCAAGTAAATCGACCCACTAACCTGCATGAGGAAAACCTCTAAAAGTTGCCCTTTTGCAAAACAATGTGACACCCAACACACGCATCACGCACCAAAGCACCGAAATAATAACATCATAAACAACACACATGTAAATTTGCGAATTGCCCTCCTCTATTATTATTCCAAACAAACTAATAATATATCGTAAAGAAAACAAAAAGACACCGGGATATCAAAAATTAATTTAATTTTTTGCATTATCTAACAGATTAATGTCATAAATCTCGACACGCCACGCATCATCTCCTCATATGTCATGTCAACGAGCACGCTAATAGAGAGATAATTTCCTTTTTCGGGATGAGATGTTTATTCATAAACAACAAAAAACGGTCTTTTGTAAAATATGCAAAAAAAAAATTATTTAAATACATTCCATGTGAGGAAATTAGTTCATGATGGATGCTAATAAATTTATTTTTTTCGTGAATATTATATAAGTCGTCATTTGTCGAGATAGTTCGAGGAGAAAAATGTGAAGTTATGGTATAATGAGCAATATTATTCGGTAATTTTTTGACAAATATGGGAAGTAATTGCATAATTTGACACATATTTATCTTCATGTACTTGAAGTATATACAATTGAAAAGTGAGTTATTTTGCGTGTTTTTTGGAGGCAATCAGTAAGTAGTTGTCGGTGGTCTTTCTGCTATTATTTGTTTTTCGCTCCATATTCAGAGAATTCAATTACACATATTTTCTAGGTTAAAAAATTTTGCGTGCAAACCAATTAATTTTTAATTTTTTTTTTGTGTAAGGCCGTTTGAAATTTATTTTGAAGTTTTTGTCGCATTTCAAAATTTGAAAAATCCAATGAGATGAAAAAAATTAAATTTTATGAAATATTGCGCTGTTTGCAAAAAAAAATATCATAAAAATACAAATTTCTTTTTTTTAAAAATCTCTGCTCATAATTTTTTTAAAGATTATTTTTATAAATATTAAAAAAAAATTCTTCGAAATATTTCACTTGAAATTTTCTGAATTTATTTTTTAAAAACAAAAAAAAAATGTAAACAATAAAAAATTAGTCAAATTTTGTTATTTTTCTTGAAAAATTATTTCTTCACTTTTTTGCCTCTCAAAAAAAATTATTTAAGTTTTGAACAAAATATTCAGACAAAAACTGTGGAAAAAAATTGAAACAGCCTTACTTGAGGGCATCAAATCAATTTTCTTTGGCAACCCACGTCATCATAAAAAAACATCAAATTTAATATTTTTGTCGGTACATCAAGTAGTTTTAATGGTATTTCAATATTTTAAGTCAGTGTAATATTTCTTGTTCATTTAGAAAATATATTTTTTAAGGAAACTTTGCTACGTAATTTCATGAGTTAATTACGTTTGAAGGGACGCAACCATTCTTTAGCGTTAATGTCAAAATTGAAGTTCACCAAATCAGCCCAATCCTGGTCTTGTGTGCTGTAATTGACCTCTTTGTCAATTTTTCCGTTATTTTGCGACTTCATGGTCTCGCACCAATCAATCGGAACCTTTTGAAAGCCATCAAAGTCGTAAATGCTCCACAAATTTGGCCCGTCATTTTTGACGACGCACTCAATCTGGTACTGGAACTTCAAGCTGGCCACGTGCAAAGCATTTGGGAACCGATATTTCGAGAATTGACGAAAAGGTCCGTCCGCTTCGATGGGAGCAATGTCACTTTGCATGTCGGATTTTGGTATTTCAGTCAAACGGTGATACGGCAATTGCGCTACCGATCCATTTTCTCCGTGAATCTTCGACGAAAAGAGTTTCAACTGCTTTTCGGCCACGAGTTCTCTGCGAATTTCCGAAAGCAGCTTCAAGCAAAGGCAAAAAGTGTCGTTTGCCGTTGGGAAACGTGGTTCACTAATGCCACAGCGTTTCAGGAAAATCTTTTGACTGGCACGCAACGGTTGCAATGGCCCATAGCCGAGGAGATTTTCCGAGGGGAATCCTGCTTCTTCGTTCGCGGGGGCAATATCTTCCGGCAAATTCCAAACCGGGCTATTTCCCTTCTCGAAACCCACTTCTTCGACAATGCGCTTGGCAAATACCGTCAAACAGGGGTATTTTTGGTACAAAAAGTGCGTTTCGGCAGCAACGCGTCCAAACCAGCCCATCGAACTGTCTGCAGCGGTGACGTACGTGATCGGGTGTGTCTTGAAACGGAATTTTTCCCGAATATGCCCTTCTTGGATCGTGACATTTCCCATGCCAGCGATGTAACATTGCAGCAAACATGGGACACGCAGGTTCAAGGCGTCAACTTGCTTAATAAATTTCATCTCGTCCGTTGTCAAAACTTCTCCGTTCATTTTTCGCAGATGCAAAATGCGATTGTAGACAACGACAGCACAATAATAAGCAAAAGCCGACTCCGATACCAAAGATGTGAAAATGGGATGATTTCTCTCCAGTTCGTCGTACATTTGCTCAATGAGCAACGGAAGTTGGTAGCATCCCGGGAAAATATTCTGCGGCGGATGATGATCCAATCTCAATTTCTTCAAATGGACTTTTGGTGGGGGCCAGAAGTTTCGTAGTTGCTCGTTTCGCGATCTGACCACGAAATACCCGAATGACTAAATAAAAATGAGGAGAATGACGATGATTAGAAAAAAAGTTTTTGTTTTAAATGAAAAGTTGACACAAATCATGCAAGGACGAATCACAATGAAAATGAATGAAATTCACGTACGACAAACTTCTGGCTTTGCTTCTCTGGCACCTTGACGTCTTTATCGATTTCCTTCTCATCGACAATTTTCAATTCGATTTCGTCTTCGGTATCGCCGCAATTTACTTCAATCACCGTTTTATTCGCTTCGTTATCATCGTCATCATCGGACGAGAACTCCTCGTCGTCGTCCGATTCCACGTAATCCGAAGTTTCGCCCTCGGTGCCATCTAAATCCTTATCTGACGTTGTCTAAATGAGTGAAGAATGAAGAGATGAGAATGAAATGAAAAAAATTACAGAAAATGAGAATATTTAGTTAATGAATGATAATGAATGAAATCCGCTATTATATCCTGGTTGCTACTAGAGCTCGTAATATTTTATGAATAATATCGCAAATATTTCATTTTTTTGCCGTAAGGAGCGACCGTAAAACAATGTAAGCAGTTAATGCACTTATAATTGATACAAAGGTACGCGGGAAGGGATGTTCAACCAAGAATCTCACATTCCTAAGAAAATTCTCGATATAAAATATTTTTTTTAGAAAAATTGTTATAAAAAAGTCAAAATTTTATAAATTGTAGGAAATTCAAATTATTTTTTCGTATGTCATGTAATTAGACTTAAAATTACTTATTCTTAAACTTAAGCTTAAGTCAATGGGTTTTAATTTTAACATGATTTTTGTAACAAAAAAATAATTTTTGGACCAGAATTACTTAATCTGTAACTTAATAGACTTAAGCTTAAGTTTTATTGACATAATTAAAAATATTTGAACTTAAGCTTAATTTTAAAAATAAATCAAAAATCAATAAGGTTTTTCATTTTCGACCTTTTCTAATTTCAATTTTTTTTCACCTTTTTTTTAATTTTTTATTCAAAATAATTTTACACTAGTTTAAGTCAAAATTATTGAGCCAAAAACTTATACGACATTTCTTTTTTACATTTTTTAAATGGTGGAGAAACTAAAACTTAATTTTCTTTTGACTTTTAATTTTAGCTTAAGTTACTAACTTAGCTTAAGTCAATAATTTTTTACTTAAGTCACTTAAGATCTTTTACTTAAGTTTAATTTTAAGTCTTATAAGTCTTAAACCTTAAGTTTATGAAATAAATTCATGAAGATCTGACTAAAACGTAAGAATTATGCATCAAAAACATTTTGACTTAAGCTTAAGTTGAACATTAAGTCAAAAGTTATATAGGTTAACTTTTTCATTTTTATTTGTCGTTTTTAAAAATTTATTTTTTTTAATAAATTTAGTTTTTGAATTTAAACTTAAGACAATCAATTTTGACTTAAAAACTTTTTTCATTCATAAAATAAATCAAACAACGCACCCAATAATTTTAATTGAATGTCACTGATATCTTAATTTGCATATCCGTTACAAATCGCACGTAATTCTATTTATGGTGTTGCATAAACGAAACATACAAAAAATACACTTTCTCAGATTTCTCAGTTCTTGAGAGGCGAAACATGATTTCATAATATTTATCCGAGTAGATCACGAAACATACAAAAAAAACCTCAAGTTCAACTCAACTGACAGTGACGCAGGTCAATTACGAGATTACGGAAGATAAAAATACCGTTTAATAATGTTTTGTAAGTCCAGTAGTGGCATGTGTGTTTCAACAGGTTCTTTCAAGAAATTCCGTCAGATTTTTAAGTTTGAGCAAATCTGATAAACAAATATTGAATAAAACCAAACAAAAGGAGTATGACATCGATGATACTCAGCAAATTCGGTTTTTGCTCCAATGGAATGTGACTTAGAACACAAAAAAAGGAATTTATTTGAGAAAAAAAAAATTGCTAGTCATGTTGTTGTCAGTTTTGTTATTAGAAGATTAGCTCATGAATGGATCCGTAGATGATTTATTAAAAGTTGCGGTAATTAACGCACGTCAGAGATGCGGAGATTAGATCGATCTGTTTCACAGCGAGTCGTCGTGAAGATAAAAATAGGTCAAGAATTTAGAATATTTCCGTTCCCTGTGTTGGCGTTTGACATTTGTTGGTGTGGAATTGCATAACGACGGAGACACGTGAACAAAAGTCGTGCTGACAACTCGGGAGAACAATTAGTTTATCAAGCTATCAACAAGTAGAACTAGAAAATTCTCGGGAATTGTTATCAAATGTCGCTTGCACGAGTCTAATTTGAAGTTAAAAGCGTGCTTTGAAAACGACTGATCAATCAGCTGGGCGAGACCTGCAGCAAAAAGTTGTCGGATGAGACTTTTGAAGGTCAGTAGGATGGACTAAAAGAGAATTTTTTAAAGAAAATCGTTAAAAATCAT
Organism: Culicoides brevitarsis; assembly: GCF_036172545.1. Classification (NCBI taxonomy): domain Eukaryota; kingdom Metazoa; phylum Arthropoda; class Insecta; order Diptera; family Ceratopogonidae; genus Culicoides; species Culicoides brevitarsis. The sequence continues at coordinate 24,427,196 of NC_087086.1, read as the reverse complement.
TAAAAACTTAAAGTAAAGGTTTCGTTTTTTTAAATTCTTGTTTCCGACACACCCTAACCTGTTTCCATGTTAATCTATTTTTATCGTTAATATACTTTAATAAGGCTATTCTAGATTCATTTTAATTTTTTTGTCCCACAATCTTTTTTTCCGAATAGCAATATTGTCTAAAAAATAATTTTAAAAAGTTTTGACATTTATTTTCCTATTTTTTTTTTATTTTTTAGGTTTCAATTTCGATTAATTTACATAAAATTGAAGTCAGAAAATTTAAATTGATAAATGTAAAAAAAATCATAAAAATTGTTTTTAATTTTTTTTTTTTTCTAAATATTTTAAAATTGTTAAAAATTTAATTTAAAATTTTTTTTTCAAAAACAATTTTATTTTTATTGATTTTCTTTTAATTTATCAATGAGTTAAATTTTTAATAAATTAATCAGAAATATTTAAAAAAAAAATATTAAAAATATTGAAAAATTATTGATTTCGTTAATTTCTTATGAAAAAATATATCAAAATTTTTTTATGATAATTTTTAGTGATTTTCGTATAAATTAATTCAAATAATATTTTCGCAAGATTTTTTTTTCATTTTTAATTTTTTGTAACTTTTTGTGAAATTTAATTTTTCAATTAATAAAATTAATTAATAATTAAAATTAATTTTATTTTCAATAAAAAAAATTATGGAAAATATTTCAAAACTTTTTTTTTACCCGGAAAAAAATAATTAGGTCAAAATAAATGTGAAACAACCTAAACTTTAATTTTAAATGTCAAACTCGTCTTCAAGTAATTTGCACTCGATTAAATCTAACATCATTGCACAACAACCGCTAATTTTTAAAGGGCACTCTGTCAACCGTGTATCCATCTCGTCGGATTTTGCAAGAAAATTAACGATTTTTCTCTTCTAGTGCCTTCTTACATTTCTACAAGAAGAAACAAATAAACGTAATTAGCTATGTACATTGTAAGATAATAAAAATTGAATGAAATTACGATGATCATGCCACCATAACGCTCTTCACCAGCACCAGCAGCAGCAACAACAACTAGGTAACACACACGACGACTACTGTGGTGTACGATTGCATAAAATTATGTCAAGGTCATCTGGCTGCTCGCGCCGCTTATTTACTTTACTTCACTCTCGTACGGTTGCGCGATATGGATGTGAATTTTATTGTTATTGTTTCTAATGTAACTTTATAGTAGCATTAAATTAGCAGGTTTTGCTCAGTAATTTTACGTGTCACCAAATCCACTTAAATTCTTACATTCTTTTTTTCTTTCTTCTGCTTGAGACCCACGCCCATCTCTCAATTTGGCACGAATTGGGCGCGAAACGAGTGAAAAAGTCAACGCACTCTTTTACAATAACAGTCCAAGGCCGTTGTTATATAATTATCGGCTGGAGCTTCTTGTTCCTCGTCTTCGTCTAATAAATATTTGCTCTCGTTAAAAGTGTTTTGTGAGATTTTTGCCATAAATTATGGGTCTAGAGATCAGAAAAAACTGGTTTTTTGTATTTATTTTTTTTTCAACGTTTTTCGTTGGAAATGTTGACCCATTAAATAGCGTTTCAGGTGTTCTACTTTGTGTCGTCGTCGCGAAAAGTGCCAAAGGAATAGATCTGATTTTGTCACGACCTTCTTACCTTTTATTGCTAGTAGAGCAAATTACATTTTTTTTTGTAGTGAAACGTTCTGAAGAATCCATTAAGGAGCGTTTTTTCATGTAACCAACAAGACACTTCCTCGTCATTCACACATTCGCTTCAGAATTAAAAACACAAAAACATGCGGGTATCATAAATCAGTATTAGTAGATTAATTAGTTTACTTGCGGTTGAAGGTAATTGAAAAGAGAATTGATGCACTCAGCGTGACTTAAAGGTTAACAGTGAACATGAGGAAACTGCCGAAGGAATCTTTCGACATGTTCTTGACTGCTCTACAAAATAAATTAATTATGTCAAATTGTTTCTTGTCATGAAATCCATAAAAATGAGGATGTAGGCGGTAAATCGTCTAAATTACGTCTTTGAGCCGAATTAAATGAGATTTTTGTTTAATAGGTCATTTGGTCTTGCGATTAAAATGGATCATTTTTTTTATTTAAGGCCGACGTTATAATATTTTCCGACATCATTTTAAAATCCAAATAAAAAAGTAAAAAAAATGAACAAATTTTTACTAAAATTTAAGTTTTTGTGGTATTTTTAAACATTTTTAAAAATATTTTTAAGTAAAAATTCAAAATTTTGATTTTTTTAAGTTTCTATTTTAACATGATAGCAAAATTATGAAAAAAAAATAATACGAAAACCACGCTTTTTTCAGTGGATTGATTTTTTTATTAAAACTTTTCACAAAAAAAAAATATTTTTTAGAATTCCTAATTTTTTTTACCACAAAATTATTTTTTTAAAGAAATTCTCAATTTATCATTAGGTATATTTTATTATTTTTTTTTTAATTTTTTTTTTTTTTTAAGAAAGCAATTAATTTTTTGTCAAAAATTTTAAGCGAAATTCTTGAACTTTAGTGGACTAAATTACCCCAAAACAAAAAAAAAATTGAAGTTCATTTAAAGTCATTTAAGAGCACTTTTGATACATTAAATTCCTCACCGAAAGTTGACATCTCAATTCAATTAATCGCCAACGCACGTTCTCGCATCAAAACTGAAACCCTTTTATGTTTTCAATTAACCCGCGATAAGAATCGCGATCACTTTAGATTCTGACACTAAACAAGTCGAGTCACCACGGAGCTATCGTCACCCCCCGGATTTTCTCACATACTAATCGACAACAAATTTACACGACAGATGACAACACTGCTCGTTCGTGTATACAAAAAAACTAAGAGTTAAGCATTAAATCCATTATTCATTAAATAAATAAATAAAAAAAAAACAATAATTACACACAAAATGACCTTGATCATGAAATGGTTACTGGTTTACTTGGACGACTAAGACAAAAACATGCATTGATACGATTTTATTACTCCACTTTTTTTTCATCGCCACTTTTGTGTGAATAACTGAACAAATAACTTTGAGATAATCGTCAAAACAATTTTTTTCCTATATCCCTTAAAAAAAATATGAAAAAAATGACGAGAGATGATCTCATGGCATCACGACTTGGATTTTGCTCTTCAGACAGATGATGATGTTTAATGATAGATGAGCCATCAGAAAAGCCACAAAAAAGGGGGATGACCTGTAAGTGAGCAATTTTAACAAGAAAATTCTTGCAAGTCAGACCGGATTTAGGAATGATACAATTTAGAGCAAAAAAAATAATCGGAGCCGTGTGGTAATGGGATCAAACGGTACGGAGAAAAAAATGTATACAAAGCGAGATATTTAAAAATAGTAACAAAGTAGTCGATGGATCAATGCTAAAAATAACTTTATGTGGAATAGGTTGGACATTTTTAATTTAATTATTTTTTTCAAAAATTAAATTTTAAAATTTTATCAAGAAAAAAATACTTTTTACATAAAAATTTTAACACGAGAATTTTTTATTTCTTTGTCAAAATAATTTCTTTACGAATTTTATGGAATTACCAAACATAAAAAAAATCATAAAAATTTTATTCGTTGCTGGTCACCCAACTTTTAACCCGATACCATTAACGTTTTCTCGCGACTTCTTTTTCGTCGATTTTTTTTCGGACTTCGCTTTACTCTTTCATTCTTTTTTTTATTTTTTTGTTTTCATCATAAATTTTGTTCCTTTTTCTTTCGTTCGTCTACTTTGTGTTTTGTGATATGATCGAATACGGTTGCACTTTTGTGACGTGATTTGCTCTCGCAAAGTGGTTTTTACTCAAACAAAAAGCGAACAGAAAAGAACAAAAGCAAAACAGATATCCAGACAATATAAATTGTATACTGTGTTGCCATAAAAAAAATTCGTTGCCGTATCAAAAAAGAAACATATGATTTTGAGAGAGAAAAAGAGACAACGAACCCGGACCTAAATACTTTTTTCTGTGTTATTCTTTTTAATGATTTTCGTTCTTCTTTCTAATATTTTATTTTTTTATCGGATGTAGGCGCCTTCTCTTGTTTTATTTTTAAATTATTTGCAATAAAAATCTGATTTGATCTATTTTTTTTGTCTGAAATAAACGCCTAGAGCTTATAAAATTTTAATCTTGATTCTTATTTATTTATTTTAATAATTACAAAAAATCGCAAAAATCTTCTTTATGCAATTCCTCAAATTTTTATGAAAAAAAATAAATAAATAATAAAATAATTTATAAATAAATTAATTTTAATATTTAAACAAATTAATAAAAAAAATGCTAATAATTAATAAAAATAATTAAATATTAAAAAATATAAAACACTAAAAAATATTTAAAAAATAAAAAAATTAAATTAAATTAAATTTATAAAAAAATAACTAAAAATTAAATAAATTTTAATTAAAATTCAAATAAAAATTTGAGAAATTAAAAAAATAACGACGTTTTTTTCAGGAATTTATAAAAATTTCTTGCAAAAAAATTTGTTCTCATTTTTATTTTATTTTAGATCCTGAATAAACAAAAGACAGATGAAAAAGAAAGTAATCTAACGACAACGTCAGAGAAATTTGATAAATATAGCAAAATCGGTGCCATCCGTTAATCTCCGGATACTTTTAAACAAAAAAAAAACTCTTTAAAAAATCACCAAACTGGCGTCACACGACCGCTCAAACCACAATTCATAAGAAAAATTGTATAATAAGCACTCCATGTCACTGTTGTTTATACTCGTTCTTCGTCTTGTGTTCTCTGCGGTGGATTAAATAGTTAATATTTGTGTAATTAACATCTTTTTAATAATTTATTACATATTCGGAAAAATAAGGAAGTGCTAATAGAATAATTTTTTGCGAATTAAGACGTTGATTGTCATATCATGTTTATTCATGTGACTCGGGTCACTTGACAAAATGAGATGATCTCTGATATGCTGGGTTTTTCTACTTATTTTTTTTTTTTTTTTCAAATATTTACACGACGTGACGAGTATTTTTTATGTTTCCTCATTTTCGCGAATAAATTCTAGATCTGTATCGCTGTCAGAATCTTGTCAATGCGAAAAAAAGGGAATTAAAGCCTAGATTAATGACTTTTAATTCTGCGGCGTACGTGTTTATTAACTTTTTTTTCGCTGATTTCTTTTGTTGTACGTTTTATTATGATTTAGTTGTCATCGGTGTCGTGATAGAGTTATTAAAGTTGGATTATTCATGCATTCCGGAGTGTGTTGTGTGCCGATTAAAGCATGAGTTTTGCAGGGCAATCAGAAAGGGCTTTTGAGAAGGAAGTGATCGCGTTTAATTACATGCTACCTGAAAGAGAGTTCAGCTGGTCAAGGCTCGATCTAATTAAATATTTGTGTTGAAAGAGTTTAATTTACGTTCTAATGACATTCACATTTTTTTTATACATTTTTTCAAATTATTTATTAAATTATTATTATTAAATTTATGTTATTATTAAAATTTTTTACACTATTTTTGAACTTAAAAAATTAAATGTAACAAACTTTTCAACTTTTTCAGTATTTTTGAAGATTTTTAATATTCAATAGTTTTTAAAATAAATTTTTAAAACTTTTAATACAGTTTAGATCATCGACAAAAATTGTTTTTTACTGTAAAAATTAATTCAAATTGGTGAAACACCAATGAATTTTTAGAATCAATTCCCAATCGATTCTTAGGAAAACATCAGTCACCAAAAATTCTGTAATTCCCTATTAGTAGTGTCACAATGGTAACCACCTTATTCATTAAAATGCGAAGAAAATCACCAAAAATCCGTTTATTTTTCAATAAAAATAAAAAAAAACAGATTTTGCATCAAATTCAATATTTAATTATATTTTGACAATTTGTTGTTGACTTTAGACACTCCTTCCTTCCTCATCAATTCAAAAAACTATCAAAATCTCACAAAAAAAATTGACAAACAACTACGTCAAAACAAGCCGCTTCCCAACTTTTTGCATGCATATTTTCCGCTTTTTAATGATAAAATCAAAACAAAATAAAAAATAATTAAAGTCAAGTGCCCCATGACTCGAACGGTATTTAAATACTTGCGGTTAAACACACGAAAAAAAAGCATGCAAATTTTTTTTTCATTTCTCATTAAAAATGAACGCATGTCAGGTCTCACGTATTCGGTTAATCACATTAAATCAAACAACAAATGTTCGGTTCAACTTTTAAATAGTCAAACATGACATTCCTTAACGAACGCACAAGCGTCGCCAATTAAAAAAGGGTACGATTTGCATCGACCTTGGATCGACATGTGATACACTAAAAATAATAATATTTCTTATTGTCATGAAACATACACGGAACTATGTGTGAGTGTGTTTCGATGAATGAATTGCTCGATCAGATCAATACAATATAAAAAGATTAATAATTTTTTTTTCGAGAATTATATTTCGAAAGCTCTACCCTCGTTCACCGTTAGAGTCGAATTGTGTGGTGTGGCCAACTTAATCTGATCATTTTTGGGAGTTCTTATTCTTGTCCATGTGCAGAAAACATTCTAAAAAATAAAATTAAAAAAAATCGTAAGAAGCCACACGGAAGTTCTGATGTCATTTTTAAAAAAGCAGTTTTCGTTAATGTTGCAGCGGCAATTTTTATTCAATTACACCGATGACCGTTCCGATTGTAAACATTAAAATTTAATGGTGCTCAATTTGATTTAATTGCCACATATTTAAACGGCAAAGTCATTTATGAATGTGTGAGGTAATGTTAATTTTGTTGTAAGATAAATGTAACGCACCCTACGGATTGAAAAGGAATGATATTTACCCCTTTTTCGACAAAAGGGATTAAATTGAAACCTCAAGAAGTTAATTTAGTCCCTTATTTCGGAAAAGGAATTTATTTTTTTTATCGTTTTATATGAAATATTTTTTTCTCTATAAGTTTATGGCTGATTGACTTAGTTCATTGAGTGTTGAAACTCCATCTGAAAGATTACGATTTGGGTATTTTGCGACTATATTATTATTATTTCTTTTATTTTTTCTCGCCAAAAAGTTAAATGAAAGAGTTACAATTGATTAGTTAGGGGTGAGACCCTAACGAAAAGACTTTAAAGAAGTGGCCCTCTTCCCAACCCCATTCAAAAAGAAAATTAATTAGATGCTGGCGGTGGTGGTTACGACATTCAGTTGCTAGATGTCCTACCCGTCGGCAGAGATAGCACTTCCTTGTCCTTTGTCCATCAGTGGGCGTGTTGCGGCGCGGTGAAGCTCGGTGACCGAGGGTATTGGGTTGCCTGCTGCGGAGACCTCTATGACGGTTTATTTCTACCCTCAAGTCATCTGGACATTTAAGTTAGTTTCGATAACAAGCAGCAATAGCTGAAATAGCCGGTATTGATCGGCTTCGTTCAGGCTCATTTCTCAGGCTCAGGGAAGAGAGGTCAATTTCATCCCTTTTCAATCCTTAGGGCATCCATCTAGTAAGTCATTAATAAGTCATGAACCAGGCTTCGGCAGATTAAAAACGAAAGACTTGAACAAGAAACGAACCTTTTTTAAATAAATAAATTGTGATCTATGATGAATAAAAAAAGGTTCCGGGAGACACGTGTACTTTGATTACATAACGCTAAATAAAGTGTCGCTAATTTATTAATATATACGGCCCAACTGCACCAGTTTGTTGATTGATATTAATTTTTATCACAAAAAAAACGTTCAGTTGACGATAAAAAACCGCGAGAATAATAATTAAAAGTGAACATAAATCAACGACTCAGATAGTTATTGTCGTGATAATCAATTAAATCGCATTTTAATGAGTTATTAATTGGATTAAAGCATGAAGGGATAAAAATATTTATGATTTTTTTGACAAATCAATTATGTACTGGGCGTCTCCATTAAAATTGGTGTAAAAATGCAAGACAGACTTGAAAAAAATTGTATTTTTTTCAGGTTTCCGTGGAATCCGCAACACATAAAAATTAAATAAAATTGAATGATTATATCATTTCACACCGACAACAAAGGATCTTTACTTTTAATTGTCGACAATAATTACATCAGCAAACCAACGACAAATTGCATATTTATGTAATTCAATCTTTTGTTTCAGATCTCATCAAATTTTGATGAGGAGAACGTAAAAAAAAACTTGCATTTGTTCTAAAAACCAGTTGTCGCTTTGGTCGTGATATTTCCGCGAGCCTCTCGATTCCGTCAAGAGATTGTCAACGGAGTTGCAGACCCAAAGAAACATTCCACTTACTCGCACATGTCAGCTCTCTTAATTGAGTAATTCCCAAGCCGGTAATGATTTATTCGCTAGAATTCTTTATAAAGTGCGACAAAATTGTCAATTCATTCTAATGTCATTCAAACGAGAATTAACATTTTTATGACTGAATCAGCGGTGTTAATAGCGGTGTCCGGGAGTTTAATGACGCCTACAGCTGTCAACTTTCTTCCCCGTTCAGCGGTGCATCGTGCGACATTCAGAACGCAGCATGTGGTTGCGCAACGAGAACCTAAGAGATGATTTAAGCAGATATGGATGAAAAAGACGATAATGTGACGCCCACGCGAGCATGTGTTTTATTTGTTGTGTTATGACTGTTTTATGGCTTTATAAAGTAGCGAGAATCTTTTCGTTCTTCGGTTGTGGAAAATTGATGTTTCTCAATTGAAATTCTTGATTTTTTTTTATTTTAATTAAAGTCTCTATTTGCTAATGTAAATTTTATTTTAGTTAAAAAAAATATGAAATTTTTTAATTAAAAATTTTAAAAAAATATTATTTTAAAATTTCTTTTTTAATTAAAATATTTTTATAATTAAATTTAAAAAAAGGAAAGCATTGTAAATTATAAAAATTAATCAAAAAATTTATAAAATTGAAAATTTTGAATTAAATTAAAATTATAAAAAATTATTTATACCTAATTAAATTTAATAATTTTTTAACAAATTTAATATTTTTTATTTTAAAAAAATTCATTAAATTTTTTATAGAAAAAAAAATAATTAAATTTCTTATGAAAAAATTAATAAAATTTTTGGAAATGTCAATATTTTTTTCGAGACATCAATTTTTTATAACGAAGTGAATCATTTAAACTGCAGAGGCGCTCAAACGACATCATTAACTACACAAACAATTGAACAGATCGTACTTTTCCGCAAATAATTATTATATTTAAAAACAATGAAATCAATCGACATGCGTCACTTGTTAGCGTCATTCTACGAAAAAAAAAATCTGTTAATAACCGAACAATACAAAAATTTTTCAAAAATCATAATCAATAGATCTATAATAGTAACGAAATAAAAAATAATAATAAAGAAACAATCAATCAAGCGAGCAATACACGAGTTCGAGTTTGTAGACGACAATGTCTAAGCAAATATTTAGCTTGTTTGCAGGTCGCGAGAGAGACACAATGAACCTACGACAGAGTTTTTTTTTGTGTTATCTTGATTTTCTAGCCAATAAAACACTCATAACAATATAATGCGGAATGGCACGCGGTTGTAAAAATTTATTTTTAGCACTACAGCAAAAATTTTTTGAATAACACACAAAAGAACACAAGAAATCCACACACATTTTTTGTGTGAGGTATCCGGCATATTTGGTGATATGTCACGTTAAACTCATTAATATCTCGAACACATTACAAGCAAGGAAAAAAAATCAGTGTGAGATATTTTTTTACATGGTGTTCAAACATGAAAAGTAATTATAATTTGCACACATCTCGTGTGGTTTATATAAGGAAATGTTTGTAGATCGACACCGAATGAATGGGTCGATCGATTGTTTGCTGCGAACCAATATTTATGAACTTTTATAACGCTTTTGTATGGCTTTAATTGATCGTTTTTGTTAATTATACAAATATTTAGTGTTGTTTGTTCAAAAAAATAAATTAAGAGTGACGACCTTGCAGCAGAAATTAGCGATTTTTCGAGTGTGGAGGGGATTCCCGCGAGGAAAATGTGTGCAATTGGAGCACGAGGGTTGGGTTTGAACTACTTTTTCAATAATTTTTCGCAAATGTAAGTCATGGTTTTATTTTTTGGTACTAAACCGCTTCAAATTTGCTTCAAACATTTTTTCTATGAAAATAAATAATAATAAAAAAATTAATAAATTTTTTAATAATTAAAATTATTATTTTAAAATTAAAAAATTACTGAATTTAAAAAATTTTTCAACATTTTTATTATTTTTAGGTTAGAAAAAAACACAAAAATTTGCTAAATACTTAAAAATCGATTAAAAATGCATTTCAGAACATTAAAAAAGATAAAATTTAATTAATAAAATTAAATTAAAAAAATTATTTAATTAAATTTAAATAATTTCAGTTTTAATTTTGTAAAAAATATTTTAAGAGAAAAAAATTACCTAATGTTAAAATATTACATTAAGTGAAAATAAACTTCAAAATATTTTTTTTTAAATTTCTTAAAAAAAATATAAATAAGGACCGAAAATTCCCACAAAAAACAGTAATTTTAAGGTTTTAAAATATTTTTGACCTTTTTTCGCTTTTTTAAAATTTCGATTTTTCAAATAAGAAAAGAGACAGAAATTTAAAAATAAATTGGAACAGAAACAATAAAAACCTTTGAAAGTATGAAAAATCAACAAAAGTTCAATAACGCACGGAAATCAATAAAATAAAATTTATGATTCGTAATAAATTCGGTACTTCACATAGGGTTTTTAAAAAAAATCCAACTTGTTTGGGCATTGACCTTCGCCGATGCATCATCCGTAATTCCACGAAACACTTGATGCGCGAGTGACAAAATTCTTTCCTTATCGTTTCGTACACCGTCATCATTAACGCATCTTGAGATGGTCTCAACAGAAAAACCATGACGTAAAAATAATTCACGAAAAAAGTAACCCAAGATACTGAACCGGAGATAAATTCTAGCTATACTACAGAAAAATCCGGCAGTTAAGATCTCTTCGTCTCCGCGTCGTCGCCGTACGTCTCGTGGATTGTGCATAAAATCAATCAAATCTACATCACGTACGCAGCGTCGTCGCTCACCCCCAACGTTCTTTGCTCGCACAACTCCGCGTACGAGTTTTCTCGAGAGAGCGCGACAAGAACTGGTCCGTATTGCCGTATTGCTCTTCGCGCTACATATACACAACTTCACGTTCCACATGTAAATAATAATATGAAACATTGCAAATTTTGACCAGTCTTTCTTAAACACTTGTAACGTAAAGGTCTGCTCTAAATTTTAAATTAGAATCAAGTGAGCTGCAACAGCGCTTGAGCTATTTATTTATTCTACTATTATAAAAAAAAGTCAAAGAAAATTTTTTAAGTGTCTTACAATAAATTTTAAATTATTAAAAAAAAATATTAAAAAATAAATTATTCTCACCAAATTTGGATTTACGAAAAAAAAATTAAAAAAGTGCAGTGAGACAGTAAAATTTTTATATGGAGAAAGGCCAGAAGAATTAAAATAAGAAAATCGATTATCTTAAGAAAGACACCGGAAAGGCAATAACAGGTTGCAATTTTCGCTTCAAAACTGACAAATAAAAAAAATCGTGCAGTAAAATTTAAAAAACACAAAAAAAAATCTTAATGGAGTTATAGTTGTGTTAAAATAAAAAAAGAAGAAATAGAATAAAAAATTTAAGATAAAAACAAGTCGTCCATAAAAATAAATAAATAACCAGACAAATTTCATCAATATCAATTCAAGGATAATTTAACGGTAGGTGGATTATAAATTTTTGAAGAATAGAACTTGTTTCGAGGTTCAATGCAAAGAAGGTCAAGATTCAGTGATAGTTCAAGATTCGCCCTCGATAAGAATTTTACTTCCCCCTTTCACTTTCTTCCTCATCACACATCATCAAATCGAATTTTGAGCCGCAGTTAAATTAAAAGAACTCCATGGGCAGAAATCGCCCTCGATAAGAACTTCCCCCTTTCACTTTCTTCCTGTTAACATATCACGGATCATTCACACATCGTCATATCCGATTGCGACCCGCACTTAATAATTATAATTATTATTATTGATTATATGTTGTGATATTACCTCGTAATTTATGGTTGATCGTTTATGCTTTAAGGTGTTTGGCTTGCGCGAGAGTTTAAATTTCAATTTTTTTTATTCTACTCATACAAAAAGTTGTGGATATGAGATTGTTTTATTGTTAAAAGGCATAAATTAAAAGACGAATAAAAAAAATTAACTGTCTACTCTTGTTGAGTGAATTAAAAAAAATATAGTTGTGATATTTAACGACCTTGAATATGATGAAACGGTGGACAGTAGTGTGAGCGACAAGAAAAAAAATATACTTAATATTATAAAGGAACTAGTAAACTACCTTTCTTTCATATTTTTTAAAGGATGATATTTAATGAAGAGGAGATTGTCGTTTTTTTTTGCAATAAAAATATTAAATGTCGAATTAAATTCTGAAAACAACTTTAAGAGAACAAATTTAATATTTTTACTTTTTGTCAGCAGCTTTTTCGATTTTATCAACTAAAATTTTTTTTTTATTAATTTTTAAAAATTTATGAAATCAACATTAAAAATAATATTTTTTTTTAGTAAAATAAGAATTTTTATTTTTTTTACTAGTGAACTATGAAGAAAGCAAAAATGCATTAATTTTATATTAATTAGGTATTCATTTAGCGTATGCGTATGCAATTAATTAACTCTGAATTTTAAATAAATAAAAAAAATAATTGATTTTACCTAAATTTAATTTTTCAGAAAATATGTTTGGGCATATTGTTGGCAATAAAGCATAGAAAAATTATTATTTAATTTAATTTCTTTATTTTTAAATCTTTATTTTTAATTTTATTTCAAGTTTAAAAAAAAATTAAAATAAATTTATTTTTCATTTTATTTCAAGTTTAAAAAAAAAAATTAAAATAAATTTATTTTTCATTTTAATCTCCTTTTTTCAAAAAATTTCTAGAAGTTATTTTTTTCACTAAATCAAAATTTTAAGTATTTTTTTATTAATTAAATTCAAAAGTTTTCCCCTTTAGAAAACTTTTTTTTAAACCTTTCACTAGTAAATAAACAACAAATGAGTCACGGTCTTTCGTAAAAACTCCCAACAAGTGAGAATCTTTAAAAGGAACTAAACCAACTGTTTCAACGCTCACTCAATCGCCTATAAAAATTCTTTACAGCTATAAAATCCGCATTAAAAGTGAGAGTCGAACATTAATAGACATGCAATTTTTACTGTCTACTCAGAATTTCAACGCCTTTTCTATAAATAATTTATTATAAATAAAATTAACCTACCGAGACGTTTACGTGAAAAAAATAAACTCCCATGATCTTTAAACTTCTCAGAACTTATTTTTTTAATATTACGTCATTTTCGGGAATCCTAAGTTCTGTTCTTCCGTGTTTGAAGAAAAAAAAAATTTTTTTTTTTTATAAATTTTTGTGATAAACAGTCGGTCCTAAGATAATATGACACTCAATTACCACACAATATACAATAAAATTTCATATCATTCACATTATCAAATATATAATGATCGGTTGACCACACAAACAATTTTTTACACCTGGCAATCATATAGAATTTAATAATAATCATAACGTTGATGATGATCACCACATTTAATAAATGATAAATTTTTATTGTTTGTAGATTTATTGAATAATAACTATGAAAAAAAGATCATTAGCACGAGGCTCATTATATTCTATACCATTATATTCTTTTTTTTTGTACAGTTCGAACAAATAATCGAAAAAAAAACTTCTTAAAAATTCTTTAACATGTTGATCATATACCACCAGGAAGAACATCATAAGAGTTTATGTGAAAAAAAAGTTTTTTTTAAAGTTCATGAGAATATTCGAGATTATTAATAACAATAATAAATATTGAATTTTAATTAAATTTAAGATTTTCTAACATGTCTTAGATTTATCATTTTGTGAGATAATTTTTTTTTGTAAAATATTACATCATGTAGGTGTCTTCGGTCTTTTTCTCTCTCGCTATTTCATGTGTAGGGACATTGAACTTACGGGGATTTCCGTAACTGTAAAATTACGTGCATGAAATTAATCTACAAAAAACGTGCAAAAATTTTTCATTAGAATTTTTTTTTCAAGATTTTTTTGAAGTGATGACATAAAGGAGTTCACAAGTCCCGCGAACAAAAAAAAATAACCGGATTTTTTAAAGTATTTCCAAAAAATAATAAAACATCCAAACACGCTCATGAAAAATGCCCAAAAAAGTCACACACAAAAAAAAATCAGGTTATTAATTTACTACTTTAGTATCAGTCGCCGTAAAAGAGACCACAAAAAAAAAGAGTCACCTGAGTGATCGCGTCTGAAATATAAACAAACAATAAAACGATTCGATAAAAAAGGTCATTCGACGACCTTTGCAAAGCGCGTTCTAGCGAGTTCTTGTCATCTGTTCTAAATTATTGCAAATGTGAAAAAAAAGAAGAATTTATTGCTGTGTTTTGATAAAAACTCGGTGTGAGAAAGGATGCTCGCAAAAAATGTTCGGTATCACAATGACGTCATTTTGGTTGGTTAGAGATAGCACCGAGTTGTACGACGACCGATCAACATAAATATTCAGATGAGGATTAGGTCTGTTGGTTTTATTTTTGGTTTTTCGTGTGATAGGTTGCTACAAATTATTTTATAATTTTTTTGTTCGTTGCCCTATTTTAAAAAGTGAAAAAAAAATTTCTAAATATTTAATTTTTATAAAATAAAATTAATTTTTAATATATTTCATAAAAAAAACCAAATAACGGTTAGTTTATTAGTTATCTAGGAATTTTATGAAAAAATTTCTATTTTTATTTTTTTGTATAATATTATGTTTCTCAGAATAAATATTTTTGCAAAATTTTTTTCTTCTGTATTTTTTTTTAATTTTCTCAATTTTACACATTTTTTTTATTGAATTTTGTAAAATTTTTATATTTAATTTTAATTTTTTGAAATTATTTTTATTTTTGTAACTTAAGATGCTCTCAAATAAACATTAAATTAAAAAACAAATAAGATATCAATGAAAAAATAAAGAACAACGAAAATATTGATGACCGATCAAAATTTGTTTAAAAACAGTCAATTTTTGTAAAATAATATTTATTTGTTTGAAAAAAAAATTAAAAACAAAAATTTAAAAATAAATTTGGAACGGCCTTATTTTTTTCCAAAAAACCGTAAAAAATTTTAATGTTATTTTTGTTGGAAATTTTTTTTAGAGAGGTCACATTTTAGCAAACATTATAGAGGCGCCTACGATGAACGAGAAAATTTATTCACGTTTCAATTTATTTTTACTCGTTGAGCGGCTTTTATGTTATCTTTGTTTTAGTTTTTTTTTTACTATTTTTGTTGTATATTCATAGAATGAAAAACCGGACTTTGAATTTTTTAAGAAAGTAATTCTTCTTCTTTTTCCCCCGCACACATGAATTATGTTTGTTTAGAATTTTTTCTCGTGTGTTTACACAAAAATCTCCATAGAAACAAGAACTTTTTTTTTTGTTCTTTTGTAAAGGTGATATTTAAATGTATTTTTTATAGATTTTTTTTTTATATTTTTTGGATATGTAAATGAGAGCGATTTGTAACACATGTTACACATTAATGTTGTGTGGTGAGGGGTGTGACGATGACCAGAACGTTCTTTATAGGATTTCATCGTAATTTATTAATTTTCTGATAAATTGGCCATGCTCGGGGATTTTGTGAGAAAAATGTCTGAGAACCCACAAACTGACACGAGCAAAAAAAAATCAACATCTCAATTCGATCCGACTCACACTCGACTAAACAGGTGTTGTTTACTCGATTTTTGATCCAATAAATTCTCGAATATAAAAAAATTTAAAACTAGTTTTTTTTTGTTTGTTATTTTTTTTTTTTTTTTTTTTTGAAGAAGACACTCAATCATTTCCATTCTCTTTTCTAGATGGCAGAATCGTGGCACATTCCGCGAGCATCACTCGGATCAATATCCAACTCGTCCGCATCCATTGCCAACAGTTCCAAAAGTGGCGGAAGCCGGAAAAATAGTAGCACTAGCTCCCATCCACCGCGACGCTCGAGTTTAGATGAAACGAACAAAAGTTACACGAATCGCGGGTACCAAGGACGTTCAGATCGCTCGGATTCGGGGTCGATGCGATCTTCCGAGGCACCAAGTCGGTCGCGTCGAGCTTCGAGAGACGTAATTTCTGGTGGGGGCGGCAAGTCTCGCATGGACGAGTTGCAAAAGCGATTTGATGAGGCCACAAATAGTAGAACGACGGGAATTAAACGCGGCTCACGATCATCTCAGGGATCAACAGATAGTAATCATAGTTCACACGTAAGTTTGTTATACAAAAAAAAAAAATAATATTTTAGATTTTAACGTGATTTTTCTCATCAACAGAGCGCATCTTCCGGTTCTCTCCTACTAACAGCCGCAAATTTGGAGAACTTTGCTCGCATCCATCACAATCAACACAAGAAACCAATCAGTCCGTACATCAAGGAGGAGGATTGCAACGAAATAAGCGCCTACCAAGCGAATATCACGATGAATCCCGATGTGGGGCGCAGCGAAAAGGGAGGACGCGTACCCGATATCGACACAATCACCATCGACATACCGTCCGACGTGTTCCGCTCGAAACTCACACGAAACGCCAAAGATTTTGACTCCATTTCCCTGGCCAGTTCCACGCATTTTACTGTCGTCAACGGCATCGGACGACCCCCGAAGGTACCGAAGAGCGGTTTGTGTGATCGAGGACACCAAATTACGGTGCTGATTGTAACAATGAGTATTTTTTTCATGATTGGCATATCGCTGGCAGTCTACTTTATGGAGAGTAAGTTACGCATTTTTTGCAAAATTCTAAGGAAAAAACTAAAAATTTTCTTTTTTTTTACAGTGCGAGCCCGCGAGATGCCCTACTAGAGACAATAAAATTAATTTAAGATTCTCCTACGGAAAATTGCAGGAATTTCTTTAACTTTGCGAATCTCTTAAAATGTATTTCTTCATATTATTCTTACACTTACACTCCTATTTTTTAAAGAGTTTTGATTTTAACGTGTGTTTAAGTTAAGGCAATTAAATTGAAAATATTATTTTACTGTGATATAAATTGAAAAAATAAGCAAAATTAACACAAAAATAAATTATTTGAAAAAAATCTCGAATTTGTTTTAAAAAATTTTTTAGACGACAAGATCAGTTTTTTTCGGGTCTGGAAAACAAGTCGGAGTAAATTTTTATTTCCCAACAAAATTTTTTTTAAAAAAAATAATTTTTTTCGATGATTTTTGGAAAAAATTTAAAAATTTCTTAAATTTTTACCTAAAATTAATTTCTTCGATTTTTATGAAATTTACAAAAATTTTATAGGATTTAAGATTCCGTTTGTTTTCCAGAGCCGTAATTTTCCGAAAATAAAAAAAAAATAATTTTTGTACTTACCTCAACTTCTGACAATGTTTGTGTCCATGAGTATTTCTCCATGTTTGCTCCATTTCCACTGTTTGGCATTAATTTACCAACTTCCTTATCGTCTTCGGCGTCTCCAGTGGCTTCAATCGGTTTCGAAAGTTCTTCTCCGGGTGCAGATTTGACTGGTGCAACCTTTTTCTTCTTTGGTTCATTCGAAGTTGATTCGACAGAGGTAGGATTTCTAAAAAAATAAAATTTTTAAATATTTTTTTGATAAAAAAAAACCTCATTTCGCACTCACTTCTTTGCATCAATCTCCTTTTGTAAGGCTTCAGCTTCCTCTTCCGTCAACTCCGTGACACCGGATTGATCGGATTCCAATTTTGCCTTCTTTGCTTGCTCCTCCTTGCGTTTGCGTTCGGCCTCGGCACGTTTTGCCATCTTTTCCTTGTGCTCAGCCACGGACTTTTTGGCTGCCTCCTCGAAAATACTGAGCAACATCTGAAACACGACGAGAAAAGACCGGGGATTTGTTTACATCATAACCTCAACCCGTGACTCATCGTCGCCCGCCGAAGCCGGATGACGAAACTCACCTTTTTCCAGACGTCCTCGCCGGCGCCAGTGAAGAAATCTGTCTTGCGGCCCAAAAACTCGGCAATTGTCTTTAATAACTGCGCGAATCAAAGGAGAACAACGTGGAAAATTAAATCGGAAATTGCGTGACGAACAAAGAAATATAAAAACAAAAATTTTTACTTACATCGGGAACACCTCCAGGATGTTTTTCGGCCAGGCCGAGTAAAACCCCGTCAAACATCTCGCTGTTATCGGACATTTTTGCGCGTTTGTTTGAATATTTCTCTCTAATTTACTACGAAATTAACTGATATTTGTTGTTAGGAAGTTTCGCGAAGTCACTTACTGAATTAGACTGCAATTCATGAGGAAATCTGTGATGACTTGGGACGAATGAAAGTGATAATTTAAACAATTTGCCTTCATGCTAATTCATACATTGGGCGTCATTCATTTACAGCGTCAAGATGCTTTTTACCCCCACAATCCCCATCATTTAGAGACCCCCCTAAATAACAAACAACGTCATTTCTGTAAAACAAGCGCCCACTTTACGATAAAAGTGTTGAAAATCAACTTAACTTCAGATTTGGTAGGTAGAACTTTTAGAGAATCGAAGTTGAGCACTTAAAAAGCCACAGCAACAGTCTTGAATGTCACGAAAGCGTTTGATTCTTTTAATTATACTAATGATGAAACAACTTGAAAGCTCAAGAATCAAAGGTTATAATTCCTTTTTTGTTCGTAAAAAACAAATCACAACCAATAAAAATGAGAGCGAAAAAAATTGTCCTGCTGCGGGATATCACAAGGAAGCTCGCCATCGAGTCTTTTATTTTTGAAACATTGACGATTACCTTACGCTGAAAAGACGCATTCAAATGTACCGAAAAAAATTGTTGCAATTGTTTTTTAAAAAGTGTTAATGGGACGTCATTTCAATTTTAAAAACATACTGTTGATAAGTAAACTCAACAATTTTCTATAAAGAAACAGAGATTTTTTGTATTCCTTAAAAGGCCAGTAATCAATGGAATGACATCTTGTTTAGCACTTGCTTTTTCTCTGTCAAAGTTGTCTTGCCCGATTATCTAAGAGTCAACATAGCACATGTCGGAGATGTCACAACTCAGTATTCTACAAGGGATCATCACTATACATAATGGTATACAACGAATTATCAAAAACCGGTGATATAAGTGCATTGACCTTTAATCAATATAAAAGAAGAGCCAAGGACTAAAAACATTAAAATAAAGGATTAAAACATTAAAATATAGTAAACTAGCGCCCAAAACTTGAACACAAAAAAGCGAACATATCTTCTATATGATGGAAAAAATACAATAACAACAACGACAATAAATTAAATTAATGTTTAAAATGAAATTTTGATTATCGAATTTTTTTGTTCTAATTGAAGGACCTTTTTTTCGGAGTTTAGAAGAAATTATGACCTCTCAGAAAGCTTTTATACAAAATTTGAAATTCAAAAAACAAATAACGAGCTGCATTTTCATGTGTTATGTTAAAAAATCGAAAAACTCTTCTTTACTTCTGACACCGTTAATGGACGACGCCTTGGATAGTTTTTCAAAATGACATCCATATTTTCATTTAAATCATGGTTCATGTCTTCACTATTGATTTTACGTTTTTTTTTCTGTCTTCGATTTTTTTATTTATTTATTTTTCTTTTTTTAAAGTTTATTTTTTGAATTATATGCCAAAATTTAATTGTTTTTTACTTTTCTAACCAATTAACTTCAATATTTTTTCATGTCAATCAAAATATTTAAAAATTTTTTAAATTTCTAAAAAACTAAATTTTCCGTAAAATTTACATTTCCAAACGAAAAACACGTTTTGATCGACTTTTCTCTGCTTTTCACCGATTTCCCACATGTTTTCAAATTCTCTCTCTCCCACACGCAACGCACATTGCCGTATGTCGCTACACAACAAGAACGTCGTGCATGCAGCCGACTCGAATCATGCAATCAGTTTCATTTCAGAGTCGATAGTGTTCAGAAGTGTTTTACCCAAGACATCAATAAAATTGAGCAAAAAGAAGTGATTTTCAACCAAAAATAAAGCAAAGAAAATTGTGTAAAAGTTAAAAACAAAACGAAAATTGTGTCATTCATTCAAAGTGAAAGAAATTTCTCGAAGAATTTCCGTGAAAAAACACAAACTTTCAGTAAAGAAAAAAAAATTCAATTTTAGGATTTTGTGAAACGACGTAGACGAAGAAAAGGTGAATTGAAGCGACACAAAAAGCCTGAAAATTGTTGAATACGCGAAAAATCAATCAACATTCTTTGATTTTCCCAGTGGAAAAAAGCGAAAGAAAAAGTGCAATTACTGCCATTTTCACAGTTTTACATGTGCTTCTTTATGTTCGTCACTCTGCCAACTCTGGTTTAAATTTTTTTTATCGTGTTTTTCTGGAAGTTTCGAACACACACATTAAATATTTGCTTAGACAGCAGCGGAATTTTTACCGATAAGTTGTAATAATTTTTTATTAAATAAAAATTTAAAAAAGAAAAATTGAATCATCGAAAAAAAAGGACAAAATGTGGGGGTGGGTGAGTGAGAAAGAGAGTAAATTTCGCGACTGCGTCCTTGAGAGCAACTCCGACCCCAACAATTGTACAGCTGTAGGTACGCAACGTACACAGACAAAAACAAAATAAACGAAATTCGTCTGAAAAAAAGGTCCAGCCAAGGACAAGCAGATCCCGATTGTCTTTTTCTTCTTCCTAATCTCTCCTATTTTTCTTCTTCTTACGTGTACGTGTCACACGAAACGCAAAAAAAGTAAACATCAACGTACAAAAAATAGAGGGTACAAAGTCCAATGTTAATTTAAGGCACATTCAACTTTTTGTGGCAATTTGCATTATATGTTTTTTTTTGCTACTATTCAATAAAAAAAACTTTCCATATGTACAGATGATGATTTGTCTCTTATATAACACGTATGTATTGTATTTAAATACATACAGAGAGACTTGTGGAGTTGTACTAGAGTAAAGAACAAAATTTATTTTTAAATTAAAAACCGGTCGATGTTGACTCAGATTGCGTCGCATGTACATATTGTGTCGTTAAATGACCTTTAAAATGTAAAATATCGGGAATTCTGGATTTTTTTTATCGAATATCCTTTTTTTATAAAAAAAAAATTGAATCCATACAAATTTTGTAACGAAATAACTCAAATTCTGCTTCACGAATCTTTTTGGGGATTTTTGTAGTGTGTCAGGTTTAACTGAAAGAAGGTTTTGGAACAGAAAAATTTAGAAAATTATTGAAAAAAATTCGTAGAAAATTAAGAAAAATTAAATTCAGCGTGTAAAATTCATTGCATACCTCATTTCGTATTTTTTTCGATTTATTTTAAAAATCACGTGAATTGCATAGTTTTAGGGTAGATTTCAGCTTAAAAAAATTATGGGTAAAACGAAGTTTACGGGTAACGCTGGTTTCAGATAAAAAATCGAGGTCAACCTAATAATCGAAGGAATTAATCTCACTGTCCCTCAACTACGTCTTATAATTAAACTGCCTTTTTCACTCCTTCTTGTTCCTTCCTTTTCTTCTGA
This sequence comes from Culicoides brevitarsis, assembly GCF_036172545.1. NCBI lineage: Eukaryota > Metazoa > Arthropoda > Insecta > Diptera > Ceratopogonidae > Culicoides > Culicoides brevitarsis. The sequence goes on along the minus strand of NC_087086.1, from coordinate 24,405,464 downwards.
TTCCTATAACACACAAAAAAAATCATTATTATTCAACATTTCTCGTCCACTCCATTTCGTACTTACTCAATATATCCAGATTATGTCTCGCTTATACAATTCTCAAAGGCACAGCGACGACGACGTCGACGTTCGATTCCCGACCAACACAAAATCTATTTATAGAATATCCATTTCTTCGTGTTTACTACTCCGCTTCTTATTCTTCGTGTCTGTAACACATGCGTTTTATTGTAGGAACAGCAGTGTTCGTCGTCATTGTTCTGACTCAGCGGTCTCGATTCTTGAATGTGGTCCAATGATAATAAAAGTAAATTACGTTGTTTTTTTTTCGTTTTTCCGAAAAATTTTCTCAATTTTCGCGTGATTTAGAGATGAAGAGGCGGCAAAACTCATTTCCGTATTTATTTAATGGGCGATAGCAAAACGTGCGAACGAAACATGTGAATGCGTTATCAGTATCAGCGCGAAAAGAGCTCTTATCGGATGTTTCTAGAAATAGAAACTTGTTCAAATATTTGACAATGAGAGTGCTTTGAAGCGTAGATAAATATTATTGTTTTTGTTACAAAATGTTTAATTGTAAGAATTGACTGGAATTGTCTGTAATTTTAAATATTTGACCAATCAGAAGTCCCTAGAATACTCAAAGTTCGTTTTTTTTTTATTTGAAAATCCAATAGGACAAAATTTAAAAAAATATATAAAAATTATCGTTCAATTTTTCTAAAATATTAGAAAAATTTTTCTTAAATATTTTTCAGATAATTTATAATTTTTTTAGATTTTTTTTTTAATTTTTTCACAGTTTTTTGTTATAAATTTTTTATGAAGTTTTTACAGTTGAATGTTCTGAACTTAGTTTTTTTTAAAAAAATTTTTTTGGAATAAAACTTTAAAAATAATTGGAAAAACTTTTGGAGCTTTTATTTTTATCTTTTCTGTGTTTTCATAAAATAGCTGAAAAAATAAGCTTCGAGCCTTTGAAGTTTTCACAAATTTCATAAATATTCTCGAAAAAAATTAAAAATTGATCTTTCATTAAAAAAAACTTTAAGCTTTCAACTACATATTTATTTTTTGGAAAATTAAAATTTTAGCATCTTTTAAAAAATCCATTTAAAAATTTTATTTTGCAGAAATTTAAAAAATTTTTTAAGCCTTTTGTGCAAATTATTCCATTGATCCATCATTTGAACTTTTAAAAATCTTTTTAAAAGAACGAAAAATAATGCCCATAAATTTCAAAATCCTGCAGTTAACAGTTTTCGTGATAAGATGACAACCGAAGAAATATCGCGCTTCACCCAAAAAGAAATACGATCTTTGCTCTAGTTTCATGCAAAGTCGCTCATAGCAATTTATTAACGTCGTAAAACCTTTTTCTTTCAAACTTTTTAGATCAGGTGTGCGTGTCAACGATGAAAACAGAAGAGATAAGATTTTACTAAAATACCTGGTCACATGCAATAACTTGTTGGATGTCCTCGTTCCTCTCCCACAGTCATAAAAAAAGTTCTAGATAGTTCCCATATGATTAATGGCATTCATTTCAAATAATTTTTCATGAAGCCTTTTCATGAGCTTTAATGTTAAATTACCTACCAGGCGTTTTTGTTGTTCCATAATTTTCGAACATTATTGCCATAATGAGGAAAAAGCCCCAAGCACATTGCTCATAAAAACGTAGGCAAATAATTTTTCACATTTAATGTTTTTCGTGCACGAAAAACATGCTAATAAGCTTTTCATGTAATCGCCAGACATGAACATGAACTTGATACCGCCAGGCACTGTCCTAACACAGAAATTTTGCTGCAGAATGAAATGACGAAAACGTGTTGGGAGTGTTGAGAGGTCGCACCGGTGCCAAGTTCAAGCAAAACATTTTTTTTTCGGACACGAACAAAAAGTGAAAAGAAATTAATTAACGACTTCTTTTCCACTCATTAAATTTTAATCAGTGTATTTTTGTTTGTTTCCTTTCCTTTTTTTTCGGTGCGTCAATTGACAAGGAAGACAAAATTTAGGTCAAATCATAATTGTTTCTAGAACGTACGCCCGTTCAATTATTTTGTTTTGTTGAATTTGTTTTCTTCATCTTCGTTTTTTTTTAGTTTTTTTTTTGCTGCGCGTGTTTAGTTGGACTTTGGTCCCAGTTATTTGAGACAAACAAAAACAGGTACCTAACGAAAAAAAAAAAATTAAATACAATAAACAATATTTTAGTTGTTTTTTTCCATTGACTATGATAAATTGAGGAATTTTGTTGTGACACGAAAAAATAAACAACTGAGAAAGGGAACACTTGTGTTTACATTTGAGAAAATGAATGAGACGGCAATTTGCAAATTAATATAAACAATTAGTCATTTTTTCTGAATTTGAGACTTTGAACGGAATTTTGATGAAATTTTTCTGTTTCGCCTGTTAGAATAAAAATTAAATATTTTTCAATATTAATGCTGATTTGACGTTTTAATGCGACACTTATGAATTGGATTATTTCCAATGAAGTAGATTTTTTATTTTTTTATTAAATTTATTTGTTAAATGTCAACACTTTTTTTTTCAAAAATTAAACAAATAAACGTCCTTCGGTTTTTCTAATTTTTTTTATCGCGTTAAAAAAATTTTAGGTCTCGTGACTTGGTTGACAGATTTATTATTTAACTAAGATTATTTAATAAAAAAAAAACAATATTTTGCCAAATCGGAAACAAAACATTATTTTTCGAAAAAGAAAAATATTAAAAATTAATTAATATATGTATTTAAAGAAAATTATAAAAATGAAAAAAAAATAAAAATTCAATTAATAAAATATTTAAATTAATTCAAAAAATTAATTAAAATTAAATTATTCAATTTACATAAAAATATAAATTTAATAATAATTTAATTATTTTTTTAAAATAAAATTTAATTTTTAATATTTTTTTTTAAAGTCCAAAAATAAATAATTAAAAAAAAAACATGCAAAGCAAATTACGCTCTAAAAGGTGAATTTTTTGGGTAAACATAAGAAAATTTCGATAAAAATTGTGGGAAAATTCTAAATCATTATAAAATTACTTTCAAAAAAAGAATTTTAATTACCTATTTTGAAAAATTAATAAAGGCTAGAAAATGGTAAAATTGATTTAAAAAAAATGATTTGAACTCGGTAAAAAAAGCTATTTTCCCTTCTCTGGTTAAAACTATTTATTCTACAAAAAAATTCTGGAACGATCGATTCCTAAAGTCAAATTTAACAAGTTTTCAGAATAGCTTCTTCATTGTTCGACTCACCGAGACAATTCTTTGTCTATTCAAGATAAGCTAATTTGTAAATTTCCATTCAATTTTAGCTTCATCCATTTAAAATGTATAAATAATAAATTATTATACATAATATGTAATATAAAATTGAAGGTCATCATCTCCTGTCAATCGAACAAGAGATAGCCAACTTACATGAATCAGCGATTATGATGTCGAGAGGTACAGAAAGGCGTCAACTTTTATTTTGCGCACTTCAGTAATTTGCTGATTTAGAAATTTTAGCTTAAAATACTGTGATTTTTGCTTTTAGTGACAACAAAACGTGACAAGCCTACGCAAAGAAACCTCAACAAAAGATTTTGATGAAAGGCAATTCATATTTATCTTCCCTTTGAGCAACAACATCAACAACAAAATGACAATAGTAACATCGTTGTGCTAGATTTTACGATTTTCTCTCTGTTTTCGTGATGTATTGTAGTATCACCCTCCCAATGATACGAAAAATGAAAAGCGCGACCTTGATAAACATCGAGTAAACGTAGTTAGTTATGTTAAACAGTGAAATTAAGCTGCTTTCACAGAAATTCCGTAGTAAGTCATAAAATTTCGTGGGAAATTTATTCATTTCATAATATTACCCACACCACCTCCCTCAAAAAAAAAAGTTTCGGCTCGTCGTAAAAATACTACGCAGTTTGCTCATTTCAGTTTAGATTTTTTTTGCTTGCGTGTCTTCACTCAATATGATTAAAGCTTTTTTTTTATCGAACTCTTTTCGAAATCGATCGAGATTTCTTTTTATTATTAAAAGTTTCTTTTCATCGACGACATCGTGTGCCAAAAACGTGCGCTGCTTGCGGAAAATATTTTTTCCATTTAAGTGCTGTCTGTGTCAGCAGAATGTTACATAATATCGCCATGGTTCCGGTAGCGAGTGAGAGAGCATTCACTTGTTTGTAGTAGAAAACTTTTCTTTTTATTTTCGTTGCGAGGGGAAAGAGGAGTGGTGCGCATCATTGACGTCACACTTTTGAGCAAGCAAAGCTGTACATATGGCTATAATCGCTCCTTAATGTTCTTTGCAGAGCGTTTTGTTGCCAAAAAACGAAACACTTGGAAGAGATATGGATTTTTGTGACGTAATTATTTTTTTTCTGGCTCAACGTAGTAAAAATGCTCATTCATGGAGTTATTTCTCTTCCTTATCAAAAGTGTTAAATCAACACTTCTGTAATCGGATAACAAACATTTTTTGACCTTATTTTTAAATTGATAAACTACGTTTTGCAAAATAAAATTTTTGATTAAAAAAAGACGAAGCTGGTCAAAAATAAATAAAAAGCCTTATTTTAAAATTTAAAAAAAAGGAAAAAATATAAAAAATTAGAATTTTATAATAAAATTTCGGAATAAAATTTTTATTTTGTCAAATTTTAAATCAAATTTTTCATTTACAAAATCTCGGTTCGATTATTTTTTCTAGCTTAAAATTGTAACTTATGAAAAAATCAAGCGAAAAAGTAATTTTTTAAAGACATCAAGAACTATCAATTTTAGAAATTTTTTAATAAAAAATAAAAATTCAAATTTAAATCCAAGTTTAAAAAAATAAAAATAATTAAATTAAATTAATTTTTCATTTAAAAATAAGAATTTTATTTTTGGAACTTGTTTTTTTTTCAACAAAATTTTCACAAAATTTTATTTTAGAGCGGACAACGATTCAAACATTTTCAATTGGGTCTAGTCTTTTAAAATTCCTCGCAATCTAGATTTACAACCAAACTTTTATTTCTTATAAAAATTCGTATTTCAACTTATTTTTCTGCGATTGGTTTTTCCAGCAAAGAAATTCGCGGATTTCGCCTGCCAATAAAATGTTATTTTATTTGAATTTTTCATCAGAATTCCATAAGTGTTTAAATTCTTAATGCATGACACAGTTTGCTGCTACTACAACGTTATAAACTCCGAGAATGCTAAGTTAAATATTTAACATTGACATGTGAAATATACTAACTCAAACCATATTCCATGTAAAATTCAATATCTGTCAATATTATTTATTTAAAACAAAATGGAAGAATTTATTTTAATTAATAAAACAAAATTAGAAACTAGAAAAGAAAATTCTCAATGGAAAATTTTCTATTTTTCCTTGTTTTTCTTAACAAAATGTTCCAAGTATCATTCAGTTACAAAATTATCTTTATTTCTGCATAATTTCTAGGTCAATTACAACATTAAGCGAATTTCCTGCACTCGATTCTCCTCCATTCCACATTAATTAAATTCGAGAAGGGTCATTTTCCCGGTCATTACTCAAGATAATGTCTCGTTTTCTACAAAAATAGAAGACACTTAAGCTCGGTCTTGTACAATTTATGCAAAATAACTGAAACAACAACAACAGCTACAGTCGGTGACAGAAACCATTTTCCATTAGAGAAAATTACACAGTTGCTCTAGTGACGCGTGAAAATTTTCCAACTACATCGTCAAACGGGCGCCAACTACACTTTCACGCGAGACGTTGTCTGCAATAAATAACTGATACATGATTAAAATTGATAAGGAGAAAATTGTGTTTCATCAAAAAGAAGCGAGAAATAATTAGAGGATTGCGAGATTTGACATGCCAATCAGACAGACGCGCGTTGCATGACAATTCATTTCTCGTCATTTTTTGTATACTTATAATTAGATTGGTGGCTGATCGCCCTATTGACGTTTGATAACGTGTTTCATCTAAATAATTGCAATTTTTTAAATTATTTACGACAACAACGGGTTTTGTGGTGTGTGCATTTTGCGGCTGACTGACATTTTGCGTAGATAGAGGTCATGTAAAATAAAAAAAATATTTTAAAATATTGCAAAGCTGTTGAAATAAATCTAAAATTAGCAGTAAATAGAAAAAGCCGGTACGCCGTTTTTATTATAAAAACACTACATTGAAAACAAATATTTTTTAATGCGCAATTTTGCACTTGAAAACCCGTTTTGAGCAGTATTATGACATATTATTATTAATATTATAGAGTCGATTGTGTGTGAAGGCGTCATTCATTTATTAAGTTTAAATATAGGGCAGAAAATGAAATTAATAAATCAAATTTTTAGTTTTTATGAGTAACAAAATTTAATTTTTAATTCGAAATCTAAAATTTTTAGCAAAATAGAATTTTATTTTAAAAAATATTAACATCATCGGTTTTATTAGTTTTATAAAATAATTTTTTTTTTTCAAATAAAAAAAATAATTTATTCTTTTATTCAACTTTTTTTTTGTTTTTATAGAATTTAAAGTGAAAAAAATTTAAAAAATAAATACCTAAAATAAAAATAAAAACGTGCACAAAAAATAAAAAAAATTAATTTAAGTAAATATTTTCAATTCAAAAAAAAAAAATTAAACAATTCATAAATTTAGGATATCTTAATAGTTTTTTTTAATATGCTGACAAAAAATTCGAATATTAAATTTTTATTTTGAAAAAATTACTAAAACTGCAAAAATATGATAATTTTTTTATGATTTGGGACTTTTTTTAAAACTTTATCCATTCTATTTTCGGACTCTGTACTTAAATAAAAGTTATCAAAGAATAAATTAATTAATCTAAAAATCAATAAAACTTCGTATTATCAAGCCAAAAAATTAAAATTAAATTAATCAAAAATTAAAAATTATGAAAATCAAAAAAATTTCAGCTTTAGAAAATTCCAAAAATGATTTTTCTGCCCTCATAAATGGATAACGCCATTACAACTTGTATATCAGAAATAGTTTTACTTGAGGTAATTTTGAAGTTCAAGCTTAACAACGTAAAAAAAGGAACTAGATCACATCACTTCCGAATGACAGGGAACCTTGTAGGATAAATTCGCACAAATGAAAAGTGAGATCGGGTTACGAGAGTTACGAAGGTTGATGTACGACCGTGTCCGGAATAAGCAACTGCAAAGAACCACTGTTCTGACCTATCTTACGAGAAATTGCCGTAATCTGATGTAAAATGATAGTTTTTCACAAATCCATTAAAAATCATCGTAATGTAAACACATAATTTCATTTTACCTCAAACACATTCACATCATCGATATTCGCTCTGAAAAAAATTTCATTCAATGTATTAGTAGACACATAGCGTATACATGCCCGGCTTCGGCTATATACTTCGCTTACTTGCCCACAGCCGCGACGAACGTACATAACCTAAGGTTACAAATGAATTTTCCACGCAGTCGGGGATCAGTCTATTGCGAACGCTCGAAGGAGTAACATCTAAAAAGAACAACAGAGTACTTAAAAAAAATTAAAAAAAAAAAAAAAAGAACACGGTGCAGATTTTTACACAGTGTAGTAAATAACGATATTGTGCAAAGTTTTATTTATTTTTCGGTTATCGTGTGTTGACAGCAACTCAACTGTGTGCGCTCGTATGTGTGACAGTTAATTAAAAAAAAACGCGAGAAATAAAATAAAAAAGGTATGCTGCTACATTTTTATTGATCGTGATTTTCACGTGATATGTAAGGAACGGCCGAAATAAATCATGAGATAATCTTAGCACAAAAAAAATTAAGAAAAAAAATATCTAAAAAAATACTCGAGAACGGTCGAGTGAATTTTTTTAGCACATCATTAATCTTGTTGGTGACAAATGTGACCGCGCTCGTGCTTTGATCGCAAAAAAATAATAGAATTTTCCGAATTCCTGAGGAAATCAGTTTTGTTACGCACTAAATTTAGTGACGTTAAAAAAAAGAAAGTGAGCCGATTTTTTTTTTAAATTATTTTTTAAATGAAAAAAAAATGCAAAAAATAGTGTCAACGAAAAAAAAATTAAAAATAATAAATTAAAATTTATTGGGAAGGGTATACTTAAAAAATTTTTTCGCGTTAATAAATTATGACGGCAATTAAGATAGTGCCGAAAAAAAAAATAAATTATTGATTTTTAAATACGCAATTCGCAGTGAACGGATTGCTGTTTAATTTTACATTTTCTTTATTATTATTGAGTCAATAAACAAAATAAAATTGCAAATTGATATTTATTTTTCTTATTTTATCATCGTTTGGATTAAAGTTTTAAATGATAATAAATATTTGAAAATTAAAAAAAAATATTTAAATAATTTTATTTATTTTTTTTTTAAAAAATTGTTCTAGAAAAACAAATGTTGAAATATTTTTTTAAATATTTAATTTTAAAAATAATTCATTCAAGATATTTATTGTTTTTGCAAATTCATATTTTTTTTCTATAAAAAAATATTTATTTGAACTTTTTTTTTAATTTTGAATTTTTAGAAAATTTATTTTTCTAACTCAAATTTATTTATTTCTGTTCGTAAAAATATATATTTTTTTAAATTTTTAGAAAAATTCCTGAATTATTAATTTATACATATTTATTCCTTTCTAGAAATAAAAAAAACAACTGTCTTCCGACACAAAAATCTCTTCCTTACATTTTGAAAGAAATCCAACATTTAATAAATTGGATTACAGCAAAAGCAAAGTTAAACTCATTGTATTTCAATTTTTCGTCATAATCCGCCAGACTTTCTGTTCTGCCATAAATATAACAATAAATCGCCTACACAGCACTCGTAACACAAATAAATACTAAAATAAAATAACAAAGTAGCTACTTGTGTTTACTTTTTGTGCAAAATGAAATTATTACAACGTTCTGTCTTTCCAATTTTTTCTTGTCTTGCTTCTTTTACGAAAGACTCGTGCAAGCGAATATTTCATGTCGGACACGTGATAGTTCTGAAATGGAAAACGTTATGATAAGAATGAGAGACAGGCGAAGGTGAGCAAGCGGAAAAAAATGATTTATAAATAATTTACATGCGCATCTCACTCGCGAAGCGGCGGCTCCTATCAAAAAAAAAAAATATGTGTCTGTCAATGAAATAATTTTTTAATGAGCTCACGAAGCTTGGCATTCAGTCAAATCGCAATTAAATATAGCTCTCTGTGCGCTGCCAGAAATGTCCAAAGGTCACAATTTACCGGTCGACGATGATGATTAATTCCGAATTTCCTGTAAGGTGATGCAAAAATTTAATCCAGATTTTTCTGTGGAAAGTTTTTCGGTTTTTTTCGCCGTTTTGTGACCTTGAAACGGTACATGCCATGCCAAAAAACCTATTTTCGTTGCACTAATTTGCAAATTTTATTATAAATGTTTATGGCTCATCATCATGAATAATTTTGTAGGCAAATTTGCACGCAAACCTGTTTTGCTGTTTTTGTTTACTACGCTATCTTGTGATGTCGCGATGATTTTGTGTGACGTTAAATGCAAATTTTTATGCGAGTGAAATGTTTCGTCAAGGCAGTAAAAGCAAAAAAAAATTTTTTTTTGGGTTGATTGATCTTTCGCTAAAATCTGACATTGAAAAAAAATTTTTTAATATTTTTTTAATTTTTTTTACAGATAAAAATCATCAAGCATCTTGAAGCGTCTTCCTTTTATCGTTTTGTGATAAGAACCAACTACGAAAAAATAAAAATCACTTGATTCAATTAAGTGCATTTATTTCTTCACGTTAATTTCATTTGAAATCAATCAAGAAACTGTGAAAACAACAAAAAAAATTACCTAAAGGACAATAAATTGTGCATTAGCTGTGAAAGAATTTCCTAAGTTTAAGTTTATTTTAAGTACAGAAAAAAATATTAGAATCTATATTACGTAAAGAAAAAAAAATATTTTAAGAAGTTAGTGTTAATTATTTGTTGAAACAAGTAAGAAGTAGAAAAATTTCTGTGAAACAACGATCGGGTGTGCATAGAATGGCACCAAATACTGAACAATCAAGTGTTGCTAACGATATTGAGAAGAACAATGTTGAAAGTAACAATCAATTAAAAGATTGGGAAGCCCCGAAAGCACAAGGACTTTACGATCCCCAGAATGAACATGAAGCCTGTGGCGTAGGTTTTATCGTTGCTATCGATGGACGTAGGAATCATAAGGTAAAAATTCATTTTTTTAACATTTATCGATAAAAATTAATTTTTTTTAAATATTTTTTCAATAGATTCTTCGCGATGCCCAAACATTATCTGAACGTATGAACCATCGTGGCGCTTGTGCCTGTGATAATGACACTGGTGATGGTGCCGGAGTACTTACAGCAATTCCACATGACTTGTATTATGAAGAATTGTAAGTAAAATTAGAAAAAAAAAATAATTTACAGGAAATTGTGTGAGTTGCAACACGTCAATGCGAAAAAAATATAACAACTCGTTAATATTTTTTTATTAATTACTGCAAGGTCATTTTTTTATTCCGTATCCAGACTCGAGGTGTCACCTGTTTTCCATTTATTATCTAAAATTCGCGCACGAAATTTTTTTTTCTCAAAAATTAAACCAGGACACATCAAAATAAGCCGATAAGCGCACAATAAATAAATTCCCCATTTTTACCGAAGTCATGCGAAATTCACGAAAACAATATTTTTCTTATGAAATGCCGTGCCTTCTGTTGAAATACTTATTTGCAATCCACGTAAATCCGTAATTGATAAGAAATTATAAAAAAATACTGATAACCAGTGTCAGTCATCGTCTGTAGACTCTTATCAGTGCGACTTGTTTTCCTCTGTGGCATTTTATGTCTACGACGCACATCATTCGCGTAATCTTCAACCCCGATTTCTTGAATGAATCACAAACAACGTATATATGATTTTTTTTTCGCGTTATAAAACGTGATTTATTTATATTTTTTTAAACGCATTTCTTTAAAAAAAAATAAAAAATCGCTTTGATCCATTTTTTATAAAAAAAAATAAAAATAAATCTTAATTTTCAAAAAAAGTAAAAGAATTTAAAAAAAATATGAAATAAAAAATAAAAAAAAAACTAAAAATTAATTAGATCAACCAAAAAATCTCAAAATTGAAAAAAAAATTTTAAAAAATATTAATTTAATTTTTTTTTTGAACTTTTTAAAAGCTAATAACTAAAAGGGATGAAATAATTAATAAAGTTGAAAATTTTATCAAAAATGACAAAAAATTGTTTCGGGTTTTTTCATAACTTTTCAAGATTTTTTAAACATATTTTTGGTTCTCGAAACTGAGAAAATATTTTTGATAGAATTTTTTACAAAATTTATATTTAGGTATACAAAATAATTTAAAAATGTATTTTTTAATTTTTAAAATTATTTTTTTTTAATTATAAATTTTTTTAAATGCATCAAACAAATTAAACAAATCAAAAATTTAGTCCTTTTTTATGAAAAAATATTTTCTCCACTTTAAAAAAAATTAAACCAAAAGTTTGAAATAAATTCAGAGTGATAATGCGATTAAGTCCATTAACATTCACGGAAACTTTTAATTTTTTTCACTCAACGTCGAGTAATGTATTTTTGGCAGCCTTATCTCTTCTAGAGTGACACATTTAATAAACTCGGTTTAAAAAAAAATAAGTCCATAGATACATGCTCTTCGTATGCAATTGTCTGCGGATTACGATTTTGACACAGTTTTGGCAAACAAGTTCGATGAACTTTGAATTTTTCGGTGTGAAAAATTTCAATTTTTTGATTCAACGGTGGAAAAACACAAAAGATTAGCATAAAAAAATTACTTTTTTTTTCAATTAATGCAAATTTTAACACGAATCAATTCCGTTCCATCATGACTTAGCTGCATGAATTGCTGATGTGTCAAAATTAGGGCATTCCCGCTCTCGTACAAGGCTCTCGTTGACTGATCCTGCCTCCACGAGTAAATTTCGTTCGAAAAAACGATTTTTCGTGAGGAATTCGGGAGTTTGTTAGAACAAAGAGTTAACGTGTAATGAACGGGAAGCTCTTCAATCGCCAGTCCTGTAAGCCAAATCATAAAATGACTTTGTTCCCGGGATTTTATTTCATTTTCACCGAATATTGAAGAAGCCTTGAATTTCGTTGTCATCACTAAAATGGGTAAATAGTTCCGAAATTCAGTACTTCCGAGATCACGGATTCGATCCCGCAACAAATAAACCACGTGACACTTTCGGATGTTCTTTTTATCGATTCGAGTGTCCCATAAATGAGATTTTTCGGCGCCAGATGAAATAATTTTGAGCAAAACACGCGGATGATCGGTCTGGATGTGCTTGACGATGAGACTTTTGAATTCGAGTTTGTTGCATGTGCTGATGGGACAAAGAATGGGAGCTCGTGAGATGTTGAGGGAAGTTGCAGAAGGAGGAATTTGGGTGTCCTGAAGAGTTTCTTGATGATTTTCGTGGGAATCAACCGACACTAAAGCAAAAATTGGCTCAGATGGTGCCTCTCCAGCACGTCTTTCATTTAAATTTTCGTAAGAACTGTCGATTATTTCGAAATATTGCATTACGTTCTCGCAATTGACGAAATTCTCCGGTGTTTCTTCGTCATTTGAATCATTTTGGTTGTCTACAATGACGTACGGCAACACATAAGGCTCCCCATATTCGTTAACTGTGATTAAATGTTCATGTTCAACGGCAGGTTCTGTGAAAAATTGACAATTTTGACGTTCTCTTGGATCTTTCTTGATCTCAATTGAGTCATAAGATACTTGGAACGGAAAACCTTGTCTCTTTTCGATATCACATGACTCAGATTTCTCGAAAGTCAGTCCGTTTTCCGGTATTGTACCAAAAGACTCGACCGAAGACACGCCAAAGACAGATTTTGAGGATCCCGGTTGGTGTTCCGGTGCTGCCATCGCTTCACTTGACTGCATTTTGAGGAAGTTTTGTTTACATCCTTCTATCTGGATCACTTCTTGGCATATGCTTGAGCTGGAATTTACTTGTGTTATCGCGAGACGAGACTCATCAGTGTCAAAAAGCTGTGAAAAAATTTAAAAAATTAAAATTTTGTGTGAAAATTCAACAATTTTCACCAACATTCAATTTTTTGTCGATTTTTGCACCGCAAACCGGACACTTCCGTCGTTTATCACATCGTTTTTTCACACAATTCCTACAAAGAAGGTGTCCTTCACTGCATAAATAACGCTTTAGCTGTTCCCCCGACTGGCTCGAACGACATTTGGCACAGTTCATGACTTGTTTTTCTGCAACAAATATCTCTCCCCGATCAACAAGTAAATTTTAAATATTAGTTCCAACAAACAATTTGACAGAAAAATCAAAGGCCGACGTTTTTTGTGTTATTTTCGTAAATAAACAAATTACAACTTGACCTAAATTGTGAAAATAAAAAAAAATTTTGAAATTTTGTCAAAAAAAAAAAATAATTTTGCAAAAATAGCAGCACGTGTACGCAAAATTTAAGTAAATTGAGTCAAGAGCTGTTCTAATATTTGCTCTTCTTGTCACGAAAATACAAAAAAAAAATTAGATGAAAAGTTGTCGTAATAAAAACTACTTTATCGCATTTTAATGTTTGTTCGGTGTTTTTGTAATATTTAGACAAAATGAAGGTCGAAAAAAAATATTTTTTTTTGAAAAAGTGTCATTGAGTTTAAAATTTTACTCATCACTAGGTTCGTGATTGTAATCAAAGGTCGCGCCCACTGGTTGTTTACTCCAGATTAGACGCAGATAGATTAACAACCCCGTGAAAAACAGCAAAACATGCAAACAAACAATTAAACGCGATCGGTGTAAACAAACTTTATCTAATGATTAACGACAATTCAATAAGCGACAGAGAAGGTATTACCTTAGCAATAAAGTTAACAGCTGAAAACTAATTTATTATGACATAATGTTGTTGTTTTTTTGTTATTTTCCACACACATGTAAGCTTATAGTTGTTCTAATTATAAATCATTGTGTGACGACAGTAGAACGAGACTCGATTCATCAGTTATGACATTCGAAAATTATTCAACCAGGTCGTTTAACACAAAAAATGTAAAAATATTCGAGTGATTTCTGAGTGATGACGACGTTGATGGAAAGTAAAATTGTTTTCATGCGTAAAATAGAACGATATGCCGATTAAATTTATTGGTTTTTCGGAATAGGCCGGTACAGTTTTATTTTTGAAACTTTTTGTTTTTTAAAAATATTTTGAAAAAAAAAATATAAATCTCACGAAAAAAATTTCTTTAAAAAATCTTACTTTAAAAGTCCAAGGTGGAAAAATATTAAATAAATATTTTTCATAATTTAAAAAAAAATTCCGAATATTTTTTGAAATTAAATATTTTTTTAGAATTTTTTCTAAAGATTTTTTTACAAATTAATTTTCCAATCTTGTAACTCTGATTTTTCAAAAAATAAAAAAAAATATAATTAAAAATTTAAAAAATCATTAAAAATACAGTTTTTATTTATTTTTTAAAAATTCTTTTAATTTTGAATAATTTTTGAATGAATAAAAATAAATTAAATTTAAATTATTTTTTTTAAATAATTTTTCATAAAATTTAATTTCAATTTTTTTTCAATATTTTTAATTGAAATATTAAATCAAAAAATAATTAAAAAAAAAAATAAATAAATAAAATGGTCAAAAAATGAGTCCGTTTTAAGGGAAAATAAAAATGCTAAAAAAAGTGTTGAAACAAAAATAAAAAAATATTGAATCGGCCTTTTTTCGTTACAAAACAAAATTTAATGACTTTATTTTTCTCTTTTTCTTTACAGGTCAGCTAAAAATATTCAATTGCCTGCATGGGGCAAATATGCAACTGGTATCTTTTATTTGGACAAGAATACACACATGGAGGCGGAAAAGGATTTCGATACGTTGGCAGCGAGCCTCGGGATAAGAATCCTCCATTGGCGCGATGTACCGGTCAATCAAGAGGCTATCGGTCGCGTCGCTCGCAAAAGTGAGCCTTATTCGCGCCAAGTTTTTTGCACCGTTGACGGTGACTTGTCCGAAGACGACTTGATCCGCAAGATTTTCGTGTTGCGTAAACGCGCGACTCACGAATTGACAAAGGAAGGTCGTCGGTTCTACATTTGTTCGTTGTCCATCAAGACTATCGTGTACAAAGGATTGTTCACGTCTGATCAAGTAAGTGGTTTCCTATTTGACGCAAAATAATTTATAACCTTTTTCGTGCTTTTTGACAGTTGTGGGCCTACTACACGGACTTGTTGAACCCGAAATTCGATACATATCTCGCCCTGGTACACACACGTTTCAGCACAAACACGTTCCCGTCGTGGGAACGTGCCCATCCGTTGCGTGTGTTGGCGCACAACGGCGAAATCAACACGTTGCGCGGCAATGTCAACTTGATGAAGGCCCGCGAAGGCGTCATGAAAAGTGAGATTTTCGGCAGTGACTTGAAGAAACTCTATCCCGTGGTGGAGCCCAATTTGTCGGATTCCGGATCGGCGGATTGCGTAATGGAGTTCTTGACGATTGCAAGTGAACGTACGTTGCCAGAGTCCGTGATGACGATGGTGCCAGAGGCATGGCAAAACGACAAGACCATGCCGCAAGACAAGCGTGACTTTTACAACTTTGCTGCATGTACGATGGAGCCCTGGGATGGTCCAGCATTGATTTCCTTCACGGATGGACGTTACATTGGTAAGTATTACGCTGGAACAAAAATCAAAAAATGTTTTTAGTTTCATTGATCTTTAAGGCACTAGGAAGATTTAAAAAAAAAAATTAAATTAAATTTAAAAAAAAATTAAACAAAAAATTTAGTTAAAAAAATAAAATTTAAAAAGATATTGGGACAAAAAAAAAAATTAAAAATTTCCTTATTTCGACCAAAATTATTAATTTTTAAGATATTTTTTTCACCTTTTTCAAATAAATTTTTTCAACTAAAAATTAAAAATTTTATTGAAATGTCAAATTTTTCATTCTAAATTTTTTTACCAAAATTTCGTCAAAAAAATCGAATTTAAAAAAAAAAATTTTTTTTTTAAATTTATCAAAAAAAAAATTTTGAAAATTTTTTGAAAAAAAAAAGCAATAAAAATTCTAGAAATTTTTTAAAATTTTTAAAAATTTTTTATTTTTAAATAATTTTTTTGAAAATTATAGAATTTTAAAAAAAAAAATTAAAAAGAAAAATTTTTTAAAATATTTTTTATGTGAAATTTACTTGATATTTTTTTTAAATTTCAGGAGCAATTTTGGATCGTAACGGCTTGCGTCCATCTCGTTTCTACGTGACACGCGACAATTTGCTCATTATGGCATCCGAGGTAGGCGTTTACGACGTCGATCCCAAGGACGTTATTTTGAAGGTACGTCACTTACGCTAAGCGTCTCATTATCCCATAAACCGAATCGAAAAAAAAATAAACACAAGCATTACACCCGCCGGACATAAAATCAGTATCGTTGTGACAAGTAAAATATTTTTTTCATTTTTAATAATCTTTATAATACAAATCTTTATCTCGCACGCATTTGATTGTGTGCCGAGAAAAAGGATTGCCAAAAAACAAAAAACAAGCGAAACAACCTCACTATTTTGTAGGCGACAGGTTGTTGACAGAGTCATGTCCTGTCCAGGTTGTTGTTGTTGTGTGTTCCACTCATTCGTGTGCGTTCGATTCTTCTCTAATCTCCGTGCGTGCGTTCGCCGTCGCATTCATTCACTGCCTTGTTGTGCATAATTGTGAAGATTTGGTAATTTGGTTATTATCATTTTTCTTTTCTTTCATAATTCTCTCTTCTCTCTTTTGTTTTATTTTTTACGAAACTTAATTTTTATTATGAAAAATTTCTCTACCAGAGTTGAACTAATCTCGATTTTTTTCTTCCTTTTTCTTCCCAACATTTTCCACTCAATAAAACTTAAACATTATAGAGTCGCTTGAAGCCCGGCCGCATGTTGCTGGTTGACACCGTCGAGAAAGCGATGATCCAAGATGTCGAACTCAAGTCACGCATTGCTCGTTCTCGTCCTCATGGCGAATGGCTCAAAGGACAGGTAGGATTTTTTTTAACTTTTTCATTCTCAGAACATTTAATTAAGTTTAAAATTAACAATTTATTCATGTCTGTTCAAAATAAAAAAAAAATGTATTAAAAACGGAAAAATTAGATGGTAAGTTTAGTTAGACAAGCACCTGTGTGAGTTACATCCACACCTTGCATGTTTGGATTGTTACATTTGTGTCTGTGTCTAATCCAAAAAAGTCAAGAGTTAGGAAAATTTCGATTAGTTCCAAGATTAGGGATATCCCGTTTAACATTTCTTGTTGTTCGATAAAATTTTTGTTAAAATCAAATTTTAAATTTTTTTAATAAAATTTTCCAGATCATGATGGAAGACTTGCGTCACGCGGATTTGCTTGCGAAGCATTTGCCGTTGGCTGGTGTCCACGGCGAGGTGATCAAGAGTCACAAACAAGGTATTTTGGATCCCAGACTTTCGTTGTTCGGTTACACAACGGAACACATTCACATGCTTTTACTTCCCATGATTAAGAACAAGAAGGAGGCATTGGGCTCCATGGGCAACGATGCACCACTTGCTTGCTTGTCGCGTTTCCAACCGTTACCTTATGAGTATTTCAAGCAACTCTTTGCTCAAGTCACGAATCCGCCAATTGATCCATTCCGGTAAGATTTTTTTTATTTTTTGAATTGAGGTCGTTTCAAATTTATTTCAAAGTTTTGTCTCAATTTTTTTTTAAAGAGGGGTAAAATTAAATATTTTGTTTTAATTTTATTAATTCAATTTTTTCTATTAAAGTAATAAATTTTTTTATTTTTTTACAATTTTAAAAATAATTATACAAAAATTGAAAAATTTTTTTTTTATTTTTTTCAGTAGGTAATTTTTATCAAATTTAAAAATAAATGACTGAGTTTATTGATTTTTTAATTCTAATTTTGATTATATTGAATTTAATCATTTGGAATTTTCATTTTGAATAATTTCATTTTATTGACGTTTAACAAATTTCGTAAAAAATCTTTTTATTTTTTTATCCTTAAAATCCTAATATCCTTTAAAAAAATCAGAAATTTAAAAAAATCTATTGAACTATTGGATTTTCAAAAAAAAAAATTTTTTTTTCACAAAATTTAATTTACCTTCCGAATTTTTAAAATATTTTTTTTTATAAAACTTCTTTGTAAAATTTTTACTTTAAATATTCCAAAATAAAACAACGAAATTTTTGAAAATTGTACATTTTTTAAGAAAAAGTGTTCCATTTTTTAATTTCGCCCCTCGTTTTGAAAAATACTTTATGAGACGAATTTGAAGTAAATTTGGAGCGGCCTAAATTTTCTTAGTTTTTAATTTTCTATTTTTCCTCTTTTAGTGAAAAGGTCGTCATGTCCTTGCAATGCCCAATTGGTCCGGAAGGAAATTTGTTGCAACCGTCTGAAGCTCAAGTGCATCGAATCTGGTTGAAAAACCCCGTTCTCAGTATCGCCGACACCGAAATCATTAAACGCACGCAACACCGTGGCTGGAAGACAAAAGTCATCGATATCACATTCCCCGTTTCCGAGGGCGTCGACGGCTACTTAGAGACCATGGATACCGTTTGCCGCGAATCCGAGGAAGCTGCTCGTGCTGGTTGCCAGCTCCTCGTTTTATCCGATCGTGCAGCGGGACCCGATCGTGCTCCCTTGTCTGCCTTGCTGGCTCTCGGCGCAGTCCACCATCATCTCATCGAAGCACGTCAACGCATGAAAATCGGTCTCATTGTCGAGACTGCCGAATGCCGTGAGGTCCATCATGTTTGTGTGATGCTCGGTTACGGTGCTGATGCCATTTGCCCCTACTTGGTCTTCGAGATGGCGGCGTTCCTGCGTGACGATGGCGTCCTCGATGCCAATCTCACGGACAACTCCATCTACCAGGCGTACGCGACCGCAATTGACACGGGCATCTCCAAAGTCATGGCCAAAATGGGAATCAGCACCTTGCAATCGTACAAAAGTGCACAAATTTTCGAGGCAGTCGGCTTGGGCAAGGATGTCATTGATCGCTGTTTCAAGGGAACCGCAAGTCGTCTTGGTGGCGTTACGTTGCGCATGCTAGCCGAAGAGGGATTGGAACGGCATTTCATCACGTATGGCTGCAATCATCGCGATCAACGCATTTTACGCAACATCGGACAATATCACTGGCGTGCCGGCGGCGAAAATCACTTGAACGAACCGGCAGCCATTGCGGCGTTGCAGGAAGCTGCTGTGAACGAGAACAAAAATGCGTTTGAACGATTTGTCGATATCACGATGCAAAGCGTTCGGGCATGTACGTTGCGTGGTCAACTGGAATTTGTGACAAATCAAACGCCCATCGACATTTCCGAAGTCGAACCAGCGAGCGAAATTGTCAAACGTTTCGCTACCGGTGCCATGAGTTTCGGCAGTATCTCTTTGGAGGCACATTCCACGCTTGCCGTCAGTATGAATCGCATGGGTGCCAAAAGCAACACTGGCGAAGGTGGTGAAAATGCCGATCGCTACTTGAATCAAGACCCCGAATTCAATCGTCGTTCAGCCATTAAACAAATCGCATCAGCCCGTTTCGGTGTAACGGCTGCCTACATCGCCAATGCCGACGATTTGCAAATTAAAATGGCGCAAGGTGCCAAACCCGGTGAAGGTGGCGAGTTGCCAGGCTTCAAAGTGACAAAAGACATTGCGGCAACGCGTCATTCGGTGCCCGGTGTAGGTCTTATCTCACCGCCTCCCCATCACGACATCTACAGTATTGAGGATTTGGCTCAATTGATTTACGATTTGAAGTGTTCGAACCCGAAAGCACGCATCAGTGTCAAACTCGTGTCGGAAGTTGGTGTTGGCGTTGTGGCATCTGGCGTTGCAAAGGGCAAAGCTGAGCATATTACGATTTCCGGACATGATGGCGGTACTGGAGCAAGTTCCTGGACTGGAATCAAAAATGCTGGAGGTCCATGGGAATTGGGAATTGCTGAAACTCATCAAGTACTTACTTTGAACAACTTGCGATCACGTGTTGTCGTTCAAGCTGACGGACAATTGAGAACTGGCTTCGATGTTACGGTTGCCGCCATGTTGGGTGCCGATGAATTTGGCTTCAGTACTGCACCGTTGATCGTTATGGGTTGCACCATGATGAGAAAGTGTCACTTGAACACATGTCCCGTTGGCGTTGCCACACAAGATCCCGTTTTGCGTGAGAAATTCGCGGGAAAACCCGAACATGTCATCAATTTCTTCTTCATGTTGGCGGAAGATGTAAGAAATTTTATTTTTTTATTTTGAAATATTTTTTAAATTTTTTTCTTAATTTTTTTTAGATCCGTAAAAACATGGCAAAACTCGGAATTCGTAAATTCCAAGACTTGATTGGTCGCACAGACTTGTTGCAAGTTAGAAAGGATGCCGGCGTAAAAGCAAGCACACTTGACTTGAAATTGCTTTTGCAAAATGCTTTGGAATTGCGTCCCAATACTAATATTGTCGGTGGCTCCGTTCCTCAGAACTTTGAATTGGAAAAACGCACGGACATGGAATTGATTAAGAAAGCTGATGGCGTTATCAATGGAAATGAGAAGGAAGTCACTATTGATACCATTGTTCATAATGAAATGAGAGCATTTACCTCAACTTTGAGTTATGAAATTGCCAAGTAAGTTTCGCTTAATTAATTTTGATTCCTTAAAAAATTAATTTAGATAATTAAAAAAAAAATATTTAGGCCGCTCCAAATGAAACTCAATAGTTTTGTCCGATTTTAAATTCGAAAATCCAATGGGGCAAAAAAAAAAGTTAAAAATTTCATCAAAAGTTACCAATTTTTGGTGTATTTTCATAATTATTCAAGAAATTTTCAAGAAAATTTTTCAATTTTTGTAATTTTTGTATTGAAAATAATATTTCGACATTAAATTTTCTTTAAAAAATAATTTTCATGAAAATTATTGAATTTTTTTTTCAAAAAAAATTTTGACAGTTATTTTTATGATATTAATTTTTTTTTAATTTAAATTAAAATTTTTTAAAATCAATTTTAAATACACAAATATTATAGTAAAAATCTCAAAAAAAATCAAAAATTAAAAAAAAAAATTGGCATTTTGTATGAAAATAAGTATTTCAAATTTTTTTATTTTTTTTGCCCCCCCATTTTTATTTAAAAAATTTTGGACAAAACTATTGAGTTTCATTTGGAGCGGCCTTATTTATTTTTTCTTAATTTCCGGGCTGAAAAAAGAAAAATAAATTAGTTAATTAAATTGGCCATAAAATGGCCATTTTTAATATTAAAAAAAATTACTTAAATCATAAAATTTTAACAAATTTTCAAAAAATTCCAGAAAATAATTAAATTTTTAAAAAGGCAAAATATTCTGATGATAAAATTTTTCAAAAATAAAAAAAAAAACTAAGAAAAGTTTTGTCAAATAAAATTTTAATTTTTTTGCAATATTAGATTTTGCGATAAAAAATTGAAACTAAACAAAAAATGAAAATCTGAAAATTAAATAAATAATTTTTGAAATTCAAAAATAGTCATGACAAAAAAAAATAATATTTCAAGAAAATAACGTTTTTTGAATTTTTTTTTAAAATTCTTGTTTTTTTTGTTTAATTTTCCAAATTTGAAAATTTTTTATACCAGAATTAGTATGTTAGCATGAAATTACTTCTTTAAAAATTTTTTGATATTTTTTAATTATTCTGAAATTAATTTTAAACTTTAAAAAATTAATGACAAAAATATTTATAAATTGTCAAAATTTGTTAAAAGCTGTTTTTTTTAAATTATTTTTTTCAAATTTGTGATGAAAAGTTTAAAATAAATTTAAAAAACAAAAAAAAATTAACTTTTCTTATTTTTTAATTTTTTAGGAGATACGGCGACTCCTTACCTGATGGCAAAAAAATCAACATCAACTTGACCGGATCCGCAGGTCAAAGTTTCTGCGCCTTCCTCGTCAAGGGAATCACCGTCAAACTGTATGGCGACTCTAACGATTACGTCGGCAAAGGCTTATCTGGCGGCACTGTCATCATCGCTCCGCCCAAAGAGAGCACCTTCGAGTCTCACTTGAACGTCATCGTCGGCAACGTTTGTCTCTATGGCGCCACCAGTGGCAAGGCATTCTTCCGCGGTATCGCTGCCGAACGTTTCTGCGTCCGCAACTCCGGATGCACGGCAGTCGTTGAAGGCGTCGGAGATCACGGATGCGAATACATGACAGGCGGTTTGGTTGTCATTCTCGGTTTGACCGGAAGAAATTTCGCTGCCGGCATGTCAGGCGGTATCGCTTACGTTTATGACGTCGACGGATCGTTCCGCGGTAAGGTCAATGCTGAAATGGTCGAATTGATGCCATTGGATCAAGCAAGTGACCAAGAAACGGTGAAGCAGTTGTTGAACGAGATGGTTGAACATACGGGCTCGGTTGTGGCGCAAGAAATTTTGGCTCAATGGCCTGCAATTTGCGACAAGTTTGTCAAGGTGTTCCCCTATGAATATCAACGCGCCTTGAAGGCAATGGAAGAAGAAAAATTGGAAGCTGAAATTAAGGAAGAATTGAAGGCAATTGAAAATACCATGCCGGAGAAGAACGAACCAAAAGTGCAGGATATCGAAGAAGCAATTCAAGATCTTGCGATTGAGAAGAGAAAAGCGGAACGCATTTTGGACAAAACACGCGGTTTCATCAAATACAAGCGCGAAACCACAATGTATCGCAATGCTGCTGAGCGTCAAAAGGACTGGAACGAGGTTTACAACTTCCAGCATGTGCGTAAAAATTTGAAAACGCAAGCAGCTCGTTGCATGGAATGCGGTGTCCCCTTCTGTCAATCCAACTCGCATGGATGTCCTCTTGGCAACATCATTCCCAAGTGGAACGACTTGGTCTTCCACGGTTCCTGGAAAGACGCTTTGCATCAATTGCTCCAAACAAACAATTTCCCCGAATTCACGGGACGTGTTTGCCCTGCCCCGTGTGAAGGCGCTTGCGTTTTGGGCATTTCCGAGCCTCCAGTCACCATCAAGAACATCGAATGTGCAATTATTGATCATGCCTTCGAGCAAGGATGGATCCAACCGAAAGTCATTGAGAACCGCAGTGGACGTCGTGTTGCCATTATCGGCTCCGGACCCTCCGGATTAGCTGCTGCAGCCCAATTGAACGTCGCCGGTCACAATGTTGTCGTGTTCGAACGCAACGATCGCCCTGGCGGCCTCTTGCAATATGGCATTCCAACGATGAAGCTCTCGAAGGACGTCGTAAAACGTCGTATTGACCTCATGACAGCCGAAGGAATTGAATTCCGGTGCAACACGCAAGTCGGCAAAGATGTCAAGTTGGCTGACTTGGCGAACGAATATGATGCCGTCTTGATTACCACTGGATCAACTTGGCCACGTGACTTGAATTTACCGAATCGCGATTTGGATGGCATTCATTTTGCCATGGAGTTCCTTGAGAAGCAGCAGAAGAAGCAGTTGGGCAATAAAATCCAACCGATTTCGGCAGAGGGTAAAGATGTGATTATCATTGGTGGTGGTGACACCGGATGCGATTGTATTGCAACGGCATTGAGACAAGGCGCCAAAACCATCACCACATTCGAAATTTTGCCGGAACCACCAGCGAAACGCGCAAAGGACAACCCATGGCCACAATGGCCCAAAGTTTTCCGTGTCGATTACGGGCACGAGGAAGTTCGTGTCAAATTTGGCAAGGATCCGCGTCAGTATTGCACAACGGTGAAAGAGTTCATTGGGGAAGATGGCAAAATTAAGGGCGTCAAAACGGTGCAAGTTGAATGGACTCAAAGCCCAACGGGACAGTGGTCAATGAAGGAAGTTGCTGGAAGCGAACAACACTTTAAAGTTGACTTGATTTTGCTTGCCATGGGATTCTTGGGACCTGAAAAGGCATTACCCAATGAAATGAGTAAGTGTTACTTAATTTTTAAAGTAGAAGAGACTCGATAAAAATCCTACAGATTTTTTTTTCTTTATTTTGCTGAAAACGAATTTGATCATTTTTTCCATTTTCAGTGCTAAAATTTTATTTTTAATTTAATTAGCTAAATTTTGATCATATGTATTTTAAATTTTGGCGCCAAAATGGAAAAAATTTTCAAAACGGTTTTTGCAAGGAAATATTTTTTTTTTTAATTTTTAGTCGACAAAAATTTCTCTTACAAATTAATTAACATTTTTTTTTTCTCAATAGATCTGGAATTGGATCCCCGTGGCAACATCAAGACACCCAATGGCGGCTACGGCACAAGCAATCCCAAGATTTTCGCCGCTGGTGACTGCCGTCGTGGACAATCACTCGTTGTATGGGCAATCAGTGAGGGTCGCCAGGCAGCTCGTCAAGTTGACACTTACCTCACCGGACGTCAGAGCACATTGCCGCGCGAAGGTGGTGTCATCGATATCAGAAAACCTTAAGTATCTTAATCATCTTACAACACATCATTACACAAATCATCGAATTGTCTTAAATTTTTTATTTCACTAAAAAAAAAACAAAAAATTGAATTGATTCTCATAAAGAAAAAAAAATAATAAAATACAAAATATAATTAAATATACAGAAATACGTCCTATTAAATTTAAATAAAATAAAATAGTATAAAATAATGTTATTTTATAATGGAATAAAATTATATTTTATGTTGTTTTATTTAGATTTTACACAATCAAAATGAATTTCTGGCCAAAATCGAATGTTTAATATTATAAATATTTTTTAGATTAATTTTAAAAGATAAAATTAACCATTAAATGTAAAATTATCAAGTATCACACAATTTCTAGTTTTTAAATTTATCCAAAACACCTGCATTTAAAATTCATAAAAACATTTTTTTTTCATCTTTTTGGCTTTATAATTTTTAGTTTCCTTGTTAAAATTAAAGTTATTAAATATATTTTATTTAGATAAAAGTACTTATTTTTAAGTTTAATTTTTTATTATTTTTAAACAATTTTTAAAAGTTGAATAAAGGCATTTTTTAATTGTTAAATTTTGCCCAAAAACATTTTTGTTTTATTTTTTTACAAATTTCAGGACATTTATTTTAAATAATATTTATTTAATTTTTTGGTAAGTTTAAATCATTGTTAAACCCTAATATCTATATCATCTAAAAATTAAAATGTTATACAAAAAAATGTTCAAAAGGGTTCTAAAATATTTATTCTCAAAAAAAAAAGAGTTAATTGAAAAATAAAAAAAAATACTAAAAAAAATATAAAAATAAAATAAAAAAATCACCTTAGAAAAAGACTGTGAGATCTCATGCTAAGATATTTTAAGTATTAAAAATAGGAATGAATGAAGAAAAAAAATGAAAGAAAAAAATATTTAAAAATCGCTTCAGATTTCCAGCTTTCTAAAGTAAAAAATATCAAGTTGTGCATTAAATTGAGTTTCGGAGTTACTAAATGTATAAATTAAAAATTGAATCAACTCTATAAAACAACGCTTATCTGTGTGGTTAATTAAACGTCAATTATTTGATGCTGAAAAAACGAAATAAAATTATAAATAGTTGTCTTACAAAAAAAAAACTAAAAGTAATGTTTGAAGTGCTTACCAACTGTCTTACATAATAACTATATAAAAAAGCTAACACTTCTCGGAGAATGTGGGGCAAATGTCTTTAAAACAAACAAAAACATGACAATAACTAGTTGATAAGTAACTAAGAGAATAGTTTGCAGTAGAACGATTTTTATTGTAGAACAGAAAATCGCGAAACTATTTCTTAATTTTTTTTTTTAATTCTCATGCAAGAAATTCAAAGCTTTTAATTCCTAATTTCTCTGATAAAGCCAAGAAAATTGCTTTCGAACCAATTTAACTCAGAAAATAAAATATATAATGAACAAAAGAGGAAAATGAAAAGTCTGGAAATAACTATTAAACTAAAATTTAACTTTTTAGAAAAATAAGAGACAAAATTTTGAAGAAAAAAAATTCACTTTTTAAATCACCGAAGAAAATAGTACAATATGAAACACAATAACTACATAAAATTCGAGCACAAAAAAAATTTCAATTGTTTAAGAATAAAAATTTTAAAATAAAAAAAATAGCTGCTTTACAAAATAAATTCAATTTCGTCCACTGCACGCTTGGCCAAATCAATTTTTCGCAAATATTTTAATTTTTATCAGGAGGAAAGAATTATATGAAAAAGGCAAATACTATAAAAAAAAGCCTCGAAAAATGAAGTGTTTGTTAAAAAAAAATTGTGAGTTAAAAAAAAGTTATTATTCTAATGATGCACATGAAATAAATATTTAAAAAAAACTGTGTTCAAAATAAATACATATTAAACATATTGATGAATTAGAACTATATTATATATATATGATAAATACAAACCTATATATTCTGATGAAAATAAATGTAGATGTTACTTTAAAAAACCTAAAATATTTTTTTTTCTTATCGAATTTCAACTATTTTCTTTTAAATCTCATCAATCAATATTTTTTTGCTAATATTTTCAATACTGCAGTATTTCGGATCAAGTTTCAAACAGTAAACAAAGGATAAAAACTTTAAAAGAAGAAAATAATAATATATCATGTGGGAATTTACTACTGTTTTCAATGGTAAGTATATATTACACCAAGTTATGAATAACAACAATTGGATTCAATAAACTTGAGAAGACAGAAGCAAACGTGTGGAAAATTTAAAAGGGCACTTGACGATTTTTTTTTATTTTAACTAAAAAATAATTTGAAAATGTTTTTTCAAATTTTTATTGATACTCAATAATTTTTAGAAGAATAATTTAAAAAAAAAATTAATCAAATTAAGTTAATTTTTTATTTAAAAAAAAATGGAAATTTTTAAAATTTTTATTTTTTATGAAAATTTGAATTTATGAAAAAAGAATAAATATTTTTTACAATTTTTTCTAAAAATTATGATTTTTTTTAATATAAGAAAATTCAGAAAAAACAATTTAACAAAAAAAAAAACTTATTTTTGAGCGTAATAGTTTGGACCGTTTTATTACCCTTTTTCCTATTTTACCTAAAGTACCTAAAGTACCTAAGTACCTAAAAACAGTTTTATTTAATTTTTATTTAGAACATCATTACAACATCAAAATCGCTTTAAATTTTTTCAAACTTCTCAAAAAGTGCCTTGAATTGTGCAACTTCATATAATACCCATTAAAATTTATGGTCAAACTTATTGCCAAGAGTCAACATTTAAGTCTGCCTCTTTCTTTTCCTCTACTTTTTGGCATGTCTGTTCCGTTCTTTGTAAACAATTTCTCCATAATATTCGAATTAGCTTTAAAACAAAAAAAAACTTCATTTCTGCTAAAATAATAAAAAATGTACAAATTTCAAGTCCGAATGAAAATATCTTCATTTGCCAAAAAATTGTCGAAAGATCCTGAAATTTATTTACATTTACACAGCAATAAAAATTCACCTATATAAACTCTATTTTAGGTAAATTGAATGCAAGTCGTTACAAAAGGTGATTGCCGGCTCCATCGTACTTTTCCAGTCGTCGAGAACATGATTTTTATGTGCATGCCAGTCCATCGGATGTGCCATAAAATTAAAATTTATCTTCAAACCGACAACGAACGCATCAAGGATGTGTGTCAGATGGCTAGGAACAAACAAAACATGTGTCCTGCATGCCGTAAAAAGACGAAACAACAAAAATCTGTGGAAAAACATGGGATAAAGTCATTCCGCTTAATTGAGTAATCAAATATAATAAAGTGTGATATTTGTTGAGCGAAGAGGTGTTTTGTTGGTTGTTTGTTGCTCATCTCGCAAGTGGATGTGTCGTCACGATTATGTTCATCAAGTGGAAGTTTGTGTACGTGACAAGCTAAGTTATTCAGATTTTCATGGAATTTATCCATAAATAGTTCTTAACAGGACGGTAACTTGCAATGAGGTATCTTTTGTTGGTTTAATCGAAAACAGATAAGTTTTACTAATTTATTTTTTATTTTATGAAGAAGGGATTTTTTTTGACATATATTTATTTTTTTTTTGTTTCAATTATTATTTTATTTTACTTTCAAAGTGAATTCTTAATTTTTCACTTATAAAAAGATTTTTTATTCCTTTACGATATTTTTTTAGAATTAATTTTTATTTGAGTTTTTATTCTAAAACTATTTCTTAAAATTTCTTAAAAAAAAATATTTTAATAAATTTAATAAAAAAAAATAAATAAAAAAAATTAAAATAAATAAATTCTCGTCCTTAAAATATCTTTTGATTATTTAAAATTTTATTTAGAACATTTCAAATTAATTTATTGGTAAAATATGTTTAATTAAAAAAAATTAATTTAAATATTAAAAAATATTAAAAACTTAAAAATATTTCAAAAAAATAATTAAAATTAATTTGAAAATTTAAAGCGACTGAAATTAAATTTTTAAAAATTAGATTAGATGTTTACCTAATTTAACAGTAATTATTTTTTTTCACTCAAGATCAGCAATTTAACGTTAGATTTCACAAAAATTTTCCTCTGTCTCCTGATTTTCTTTACTAAAATTCAAAAACGACATCTCCCATTCCAACCGTAGATATTTTGTCTTCGTACATCGCATTACTTGTACAGAAAAATCCAAATCGAGCATATAAAAACATGTGTTATCCTTTCAATGAATACACAGTCGACTTTAAATCTCTGTCGGATAAACAACTATTACTCGGCAATAAAATAAAATTAAGTTAAAAGAGCATTTTATGTCGTTATAACTTTTAATTTGTGCCAAATTCTAGGAAATTCAAGTAGATTTTATGTCCAATTAAAAATCTGTTCAAGTGAATATTAAAAAAATATATAAAATTTTACAAAAAAAATAAAAGTACAAGTTTAGTGATGATAAAAATGCGATTGAGAGTCTTTCATGTGATAAATAATTGTTAATAATGTCTGAGAAATCAAAAACTTTTAATGATGTTGATGAAACTAAATTAGAGGCAACGCCTGGTGTTTCACAGAAAAAATTCAATGGTTTTCGAGATTTGCTCCTAAAATGGTTTCAGACGTTTACAGGACACAATTCTGAATGCATCTCATCATTCAACAGCTTTATCAAGTTTATGCACACGCCAACAGATGCTGCGGCGCTCGGAGTTGGCCGAATGTTGTTTGGTAATTTTTCTTGTAAATTTTATGAATTTTTTAGAAATTACGATTTTTTTCAGGACTCTGCATGTTAATTGACATTCCCGATGAACGTGGTGGCGGCGAACTCGATCTCAAATGGGGTGAGCCCCGCGATTGTCGTTTTCCGTTGTTCCCCTTTTTGGCTCCATTGAATCTCGCAAAAATGGCAATTGTGTATGGCGTGATGTATTGCGGTGCAATCGGAATTTTTCTCGGTTATCGATTTAAAATATCGTCGCTAATGTTTATCGTCACATATTGGTACATCTTTTTGCTGGATAAAAGTGTTTGGAATAATCACAGCTATCTCTATGGACTACTTGGCGTGCTATTTGCTGTTACAAGTGCTAATCGATACTGGTAAATGTCTTGCAAATGTGTTTTAAATGTCTCAAGTGTGTTGTGTGTAAAAGAGCTTAATGACTTTATTTTTTTGTTGACTTTTTTTACCTTTTTTTTCGTTGTCTAGTTCAGTGGATGCTTGGTTGGATCCGACAATGAAACCGGAAGTGCCGTTCTGGAATTATTTTTTGCTCAAATTTCAGTTTTTCCTTCTTTATTTTTACGCTGGTGTGAAGAAACTTTGTCCTGAGTGGCTTTCTGGATATGCGATGACTAACTTGAGCTATCATTGGGTCTTTACGCCTTTCAGGTAAGATATTTTTATTTTAACTAAACTGCCCCAAATTTATTTTAAACTTTGTGCCCTTTGTTTTTTTCAATTCAATTTTCGTCCTTTTTTCATACTTTATCAATATTTATGTTTTGATAAAATTAATAAAATTTAAAGTTGAAAATTATAATAAAAAAATCAATTTGTGTCGATTTAAATAAAAATTACTTTTAATTACTTTAAAAATTAATTTAATTTTTTAACTCTTTTTTTTTAATTAAATTAAATTAAAAATTAATTAATTTTAAAAATAAAATAAAATAAAATTAAAAATAAAATTTTTAAAAAACTTTATAAAAATATTTTTGAAAAAAAAAATTTTTTTTTTTTTAATGATACGAGAAAATGTTGAAATTATTCTAAATTTTAAATAAAAAATCACCGTTGTTATAACGGCACAATTCTTAAAAAATAGTGAAAAAGATGGTAAAATCATTAAAATTATTGTTTTCCATTATCAAAGTTTTACTTTTTAAGGTCAAATAATTGCAAAAAAATATTTTTTAATATAAAAAAAAATAATTAAAATTAATTTTAATAGTTGATGATGTGATTTTATGATTGAAAAAAAAAGATGAATATGAATATAAATCGTACTCACAAGATTTTATACTTTTTTTGTGCATTTTACTAAAAAAAAATTATATTTTCCCATATCTTTTGAATAAAATGTCAAATTTAAAAATTATTAATCAAAATTTTTATTTTTAAATTTTACTTTCAAAAAACCAATAAAAATTTTTAACTTATTTTTATTTTACAGACTAGTACTTGGTCCCTATTTAACAGATTTGCTGATAGTACACTGGTTTGCTTGCTTTTTTGACTTGACAATCGCCTTTTTTCTGATTTACGAACCATTACGAGTTTGGGCGACTCCATTTTGTGTCTCCTTTCATCTTATGAATTCCCGACTTTTCCGCATTGGGATGTTCCCGTGGACCTGTCTCGCTGAGTTGCCATTATTTTATCATGTGGATTGGCCACGGAAAGTTTTGGCGAAATGTCAAAAGTTTTTCGGATATAAATCTGCAGCTGTAGAAAAGCAAGAAAATGCCAAGAAAAAAATTTTTACAGTTGAGGAAGTGGTGGATGATCTGCAAGATTTATGTGGACCGTGCAAATTCAAGCAGAAGCAACGAAAAATGTACAAAAAACAACGGAAGACGGTTCTTTTAATTTTTGCTTACATGATTTTGCAGCTATTTCTGCCATTTTCGCATTTTATCACGAAAGGTTATAACGGATGGACTGAAGGTTTGTACGGCTACTCGTGGGATATGATGGTCAATGCATGGGATACTGTTCTTATCTCGATCCGCGTTGTCGATAACTCGAACGGCAAGCATTTGTATTTGGAACCTTATGCATATGCCGAGTCCGATCGATGGACCAAGCATCCTGACATGGCGTACCAATATGCGCAGTGCATCAATCAACGACTCCAGGAAGATTTTCGTGCGCGACGCAATCTTTTGCTCAATTCCAGTGACATTTCCATTTATTTTGACATCTGGACCTCCATGAACGGCCGATTCCAACAGAGATTTTACAACCCGTATCAGGATATGGTGAAGGCCAAATGGAGTCCTTTTGCGAAAACGGACTGGGTTTTGCCGATAATCACGGAAATGACGTCGATGCGACCTGAAATGAAGCGAATCGAGCAATCTGTGCTCGGATGGAGTAATTTTACGGATCTCTTGTTCATTGCGGACTTTCCGGGATTTCATATGGAACATTATATGCCACGTGAATTGGATAATGTGACGTTAACTGTTTTGCAGGGAGCTGTCAAGCACGAACAGGAACATAGTTCAAAAGTCTCAATTATCACCAAAGGCAAAAGTATCCCGTTAAAAACAGAAATTTTCCATAAAATTCAAGTTATTAGTAAAACACCGTCGAGCTACATTTTCACATTTGTCAATCAAACGATGGCAAAAATGGCAGAAACGGGAACACCGGATGAATTTTCTGAAGTAAAAGTGGAAAAACCGATGTTACCGTTGTGGACAGAACTCAAAGCACGTTTGATGGATTTTCGTAGATTTTTGATTCACGTTGGAAATGGATTACTTTTTGAGCTGTATGGAGTGCCGATGCCACGAAGGGTGCGAGAAATTGGAAATGACTATGCGGAAAAATGATACACAACAACTACTGCAGATTGTAATTGTCAAATTTAGTTGATTGATAAAAATAGTTTTAATTTTTTCTCTCTTTTTCCTCATCAAAATCCTGATAAATTCAAAATTCATTAAAGCCATTAAATTTAATGATTTCAATAGGTAACCCCCCTCTCCGATTTTGTCGAAAACATTCTGGGGGAAAAATAAAAATTATTAGAAAAAAAGAGAGTTTTTGACATTTTTGGTACTTTTTGATTAAAATAGATAAAAAAGCAAAAAATATTAAATATGAACTTTACTTGCTTTAAAAAAATTTTTTTTTCGAAATTTAGATGAAAAAAATTTGATTAAAATAAAATATTTTCTTAAAAATTTTTATTTAACTTAGAAAAAATTTTCAAAAATGTTAATTTAGAATTTTTTAATTCACACACAAATCGATTTTTTTAATCAAAGTTTGGAATTTTTTACCTACAAAAATAAGATATTGGAAGACATTTATAGATCTTTTAATGGTACAAGGACTCACTGACAAATGTACTCAGATGTACATGACTTTTCAACGGGATCAAATAAAGTGTTTGGCGGACACGAATGTTCCGTTGCTCTCAAGGCTTCAGTCGATTTGAAACATTCAACGTACCTAAAAAATCAAAATTTAATTATTTCACGAAAAAAAAATAAATTCTTGCATTTACTTGGAGCATGTTGTGTCTTCTGGATGTAAAATATTTGTCGTTCCTTCAGCTTCATCGCAACATTTTCGAATTAAGAGTTCTTGAAGGGCTTCATTTACTGGTTCTTGGGTTGTAGAAGTTGTTGGTTCTGGCGTAGAAGCTGTTGAACTAGGTTCTTCTGGTGTAGAACTCGATGAACTCGACTCTTCTGGTGTGGAATTTGTTGATGTTGGCTCATCTGAAGTAGAAATTGATGAACTTGGCTCCTCCGTGGTTGAAGTTGCTTCACTTGGCGTGCTGCTTTCTACCGTAGATGAAGCTGTAGAAGTCGGAGTTGGTGTCGCTTCTTCTTCTGTCACAAAATTACAAGTTGGAACTTCAACATCGTCAATTTTACTTTTGCATGGAAAGGTTGGTGTTCCTCCTAAAATAAAAAAAAAACGTAAAAAAATCCATATTAAGTCTATTTTTTTCACTTTTTCTCACCAATGCTGTCACAAAACTCCTCTTCTGGACAAATATGAACCACCTGATCTGGTTGCCAATCAGAACACGCATAATAAGCCGTTCGATTGATGCAAGCGATGCCATCTTCGTGATTGCATGATCCACAAACGGCACAGCTGGAGGGTAGCATACGCGAACATGTGCCCAAAAAGCAATTTGAACCCTCTGGACACGATTTGACAGTGTCTAAAAGCACAACTAAAAGAAAAATTGTGATTAATGAGTTTTTTTTGTAAAATTTTAAAACTTACTTCTTCGACCAGGACTGATTGTGCGACATTCTGCATACTGGTTCTCACTAACACAAGCATCGTATTTTGAGTCACAACCGCATCCTTTTCGTATTTGTGCATGTGAATTGTTCAGAAGAAAACCCTAAAAGAGGAAACATTTTAATTGAGTTTTTAATTGGTGATTTATTTTTACCACAAATAATAATGCTAACGAAAACTTCATCTTTATGATTTTTATTCAAATGACTAAAAGCTTTTTTATGAAGATGCCACTTTTATACATTTTCAAAGTTTTTCTTATCAAAAATTTGGTTAATTATATTTGATTAAGTAATGCTGGTAATAAAGATGAAATTGACATTGTAAATTTTTGTGCTTTTATGTCTTCTCACGAAAGTTTAAGTGAGAATAGCAAGAATTTTGACAAATAAAATAAATGTCTGAAAATTTGCATAAGTGCGCCTAGGGAAAATAAAATATAAATTTCTTGTCCCAATTGAAAAATTATTTTGTCACTTAGAAAATGAAGTTTAAATAAAAATTTAGCTATCTTAAAATCGATTTCGAACCAGTTTTCTTCAAAAAAAAAAAAAAAAAAAATGATATTTTTACCACATTTCCGAGAAAAAAAATGCAAGTTTAAAATTTAGGTAATTCTTGTTACTTAAATTTTTTTTTAAAAATTTAATAATTTGCAGAAAAATTGTGACCAAAGAACGGTAATTTTTATGACATTTATATTTTTTTGCCTCATTTGTTTTTTAACTTTTAAAACTTTTTTATACTTTTAAACGGCCCTTGTAAAAATTTTTAGAAAAATTTGTTCAATAATTTTGTGAAAAATATTTTTAAAGAACAAAAAATTTTATAAATCAAAATTGGGACTTTTTAAATCGAAGAAGGAGCAAAAAAGCTTAATATAAATTTGCAGTGGCCTTTAAATCTTCTTTAATTTACAGAGAAAAATTAAATTCCTTCTTCTTATGGGTACCGAAATTTCTGCGAAATTTTTTGAGATAACCCAAATACCATAAAAATGTAAAAATAAACCTTGAATGATTCACTCGAAGGTTAGATAAGCTAATTACGAGCAAATATTTTTCTTTCATCACATTTTTTTTCCATGATATAAAAGAAGTAATTATTTCCCGAAATCTTCATATCTTTCAGTGTCATTTAAATCGTCATTATGAGAGTATTAAAAATTCTCTTTTTCGTTTTTCTTTCAACGCTTTTACCATTTTCCGCGATTGCTCAATGTCTCAAGTGCTCATCTTTGGACGGAGCTGCTTGCATCAGTGAGAACCAAGTGTCTCCTTGTTCCGGTCTCTTTCCACGTCTCTCCGAAGCAATTTCATGTCCTGAAGGCTCCTTTTGCGTCAATGGTGAATGTCGCGAGGGTTCGAATCCATCTTGTACTGTTTGTGAGGAATGCAACGAAGGCGGTCTCGCGTGTGTCAGCAAAACTCAATATCGGGATTGCATGAGTGGCGACATCGTAACGTGTCCGAATAATTTTGAATGTTTTGTCGGACGAGAACCAATTTGTGGACCAGCAAATGTTGAAGATGAGGATATGAGACAATGTTATAAAGATTTCATCACAACTCCGGGACCATCGACGACAACGGAAGAAATTTCGTCGAGCACATCAAATGAACTTTCAAGCTCAACATCAAGTGGAAGTTCAAGTTCAACTTCTAGCTCTAGTTCAACAGAAACAACGGTACCAGGTGTCTCTACGGAAAGTCCAAAATCTTATGCTGAAAGATATTGCAAACGTAGACAACAATCTGGGTCGTTTGAAAGTCCATTTTCAGATGATTGTAAAGAGTAAGTTTTAAAATTCAAGTAAATTTTTGATTTTTAGTCAAAATTTTTTTCTACAGATACATCGAATGCCGTCGAGTGCGCTCTGAATGGATTGGAAATGTTGGAAAATGTCGCAGTAATTTACTTTTCAACCCCGCTAGCGGATTTTGTGTTTTACCAACTTTCTTTGCTTGTCGATAATAAATTAAAAAAAAAAAATAAAATTTATTCAAATTTATTTAAAAATTATTGTTTTTTTTTCTCATAATCAATTTTGAACCTAATATTTTTTTTATTCAAACTCGTTTTCATTCAAAGAATTTTACAAATTTTTTTTAAACAATTTTTTCAAAATTTTTTTAATGATCAAAATATTTATTTAATCACGTTTTTCAGAGAATTTTTCATTTTTGTCATAATTTTAGTTTTTTTTTATCGGATCTTCTTGAAATCTTAAATAGAATATTAGCAAAACTTTTGATTTTCACTTGAAGCGACCGAAAAGAAAGTTTTGAAATACTTTTAGAATAATTAAAATTGAAAAATTAAATTTTGAACAAAATTTTAATGTTAAAATATCTATCAATTTTTAAAAATTTTTGTATTAAAAAATATTTTTACAAAAATTTGACATTTTAAAAAAAAAATATTTGCATAAAATTACTGATAATTAAAAATTTTTCAAAATTTTTTTTTATGAATTTTTTTTAACTTTTTTTTATTCTCGAAATGGGAAAAGGACAACTTGTATCAATTTTATATTTCGTCAAAAACATTAAAATTAACACGTAAAATTAAACAAATCTGGATTCACACAACTGCTCAATTGTGGAATAAAAAGCGTTGATCCACTACAATAACGTTCCTCGGCAATTCCATCAACACACGCGATATAAGCTCTGCACTCTGCTCTGCTATCCAAATGCGGATATCTGCCATTTTTGCGTCCCTTGCAAAAATCATTCCACTTGTTGGTCCAGCAAAGTAACTCATTCGATGAAAATCTTGAACACGGATCGTCCGCATTTCCAGCCAAGGCATCACAATATTTCCCACTACTGCATTTGATTTGTTTTCCAATCGGATTTCCACTTTCATCGCATTTTTGGTAAGCAACGGGAGTGACACACGTGAATTTGTTGTT
The DNA here is from genome assembly GCF_036172545.1 of Culicoides brevitarsis. Lineage (NCBI taxonomy): Eukaryota > Metazoa > Arthropoda > Insecta > Diptera > Ceratopogonidae > Culicoides > Culicoides brevitarsis. The sequence continues at coordinate 24,368,921 of NC_087086.1, read as the reverse complement.
TAAACTGCAAGCATTACAAATCGAGCATTGGGTGGCTGGAGCGTCTTTAGTACATGGAGAAACGGCATTCGATGAGGTGTCACAAAAGCCATCCGGACAAAAGAGAATTTTCGTTGGATCGTCACAGAGGAAATATTGACGCTCTGTGACACATTTGAATAAATCTGAAGGTTGGCAACGTTCCGTGCATGAAGATGTTGCTTGTGATGTCACAAATGAAAAGCAAAAAATCGAGAAGAAAAATAGTTTGAACATCTTGAAGATCAAAAATAGACTGAGATGTAACGAAGAAGAGTGGTTATCTTTTAAAGCTTCGCTGAACTTGAGTCTGATTAAGATAAGAAATTTTGATAATTTTTTAAGATGCGAAAATTTCAAAGAAAAAAAAAACAAAATACTTGTATGTTATTTGCATAGACGAAAAAATGTAAATAATTTTGAGATGTAGTCGTTTAAACCCAATTTCCTACAAAATAGTTGAACTTTTAATAAACATATTTTAATAATTGGAAAAAAAAAATATTCATTTAAAAAATATGATGTTTGCTGCAAATTTTTGCCATTTTTCAAAACTTTATCACTTATTGTAAATTTATCCAAAAAAATGTTTTCCATTTATTCTACATGAGGTTTAATTTTTCAAAACATTTTTTTGTCCTAATTTTACAACTTTTCAATTTTTATTTTTGTTAATCAAAAATTCTTAAAAATTAAATATTTTGAGTTTTGATGAAAAAATTTAAATAATTTTAAAATTTAATTATTTAACTTTATATCAACAATTTCAATAATTAACAACTCGAAATAATTTTGAAAAAAAAAAAATTTTTAAATTTAGTAAAACAGGAAATTTTTTGCTATTAAAATTTAAAAAAAAGTCACTTACCTTGTCAACTATTTTTTTTTCTTGAATAAATATTTTTAGAAATTTTAGCTCAATTTTAATTAATTAATTTTTTTAACGTTATTTAGGGTGTTCCAAGACTGTTTTCTGTTTTGCGTTTCCTCCTCTATAATTTTTTATCAAAAATCACCATGAGAGATATAGAAATTTTATATAGATTTTGAAATACTTTTTCATACTAAATGACTTTCATACTAAAGTCTTTATAAATTTTTAACAGAAAATTGAATAAAATTGTTTTAAATTTAAGTTTTAAATTATCAAAATAATTTTCCTTACAATTTCAGTTCGTTAAGCATCTTAAGTTCATTTTTTGCATAATTTTTTGCCGACTTTTTGAATGAGTTAAATAAATATTTTATATTTTACCGCATCGCTTCTTCGTGTCTGATTTTTCATAGAATTAAAATGAATTAAATTTCATGCTTTAGCTTGGGTCTAAAACTCTAAAAATAAGATGCGAAAAAAAAACAAAATTTTTTTTATAAGATTTTTCATGATTTTATTTAATGTTTGCATTAAAATTTCTGTGTTGCAATATTTTATTTTATAAATAAGAAACAAATAGTTTTTGGGAAGGGATTTAAATATTCTAATTTCATCTATATACTGTTATATAGACCGAAACCTGGTCTTGTGACATTGTTTTGTGGGTGCTTTTTTCATTAAATTTAGATCACAAAATATTCTATCCGTATTCTGGTTCTACGTTAACGTGTTTCTTTTTTTGTTGATCACCAAAATATAACAAAAATGCATTTGAAATGGAAGTAGTTTAAATTATTTAGTCTCTGTAATGTGTCTGTGTGTGTATAATTTACGATTAATTTAAGAATAGTTTTAATAGAATAAGCGCTTCTATCCCATGAAATTATTACAGTTTGGATATTTTTGTTTGTCAAAGTCCTCCGCCGAACTGCCAGCCCGATCTTTAACGACTTTTTTCACAGATTCCGTATAGCTTGCCTGCACCGTGGCTTCCGTCGAAATTGTTTCCACAATGTCATCTAACGCCCGACTACTGCTTCCGCTGGAACTGTTGGAACTCGTTGGCGCTCCCACCTTTTGAATTGCTTTTTTGAGTCCGTCACTGATTAGAGCTTTTACTTGTGTGGGAGGTTTGGACCCTTGTACCACCTTGCGTCGCTTTACGGTCATTGTGTTGATATAGGCATCCGAGAAGGGTTCTTGAGCACGCTAGATTACAAAAAAAAAAGATAAAAAATGTCGAATTTTTTTTTTTAAAATTAACGTACTTGACGTTTTTGGATCTCGATGTCACGTGTGAGAACAGGCAACCATTGTTGTGGGAATTGACTGTGCCATGGTTCGCTTCCTTGATTGACGGTTGGTAAATCTGTGTGATTGGCATCCACCAAAGGAGGAGTCTGTAGGTTTTCGCGTCCATTCATGTCGAGTGCTTCCTCGAATGTGGCATCGCTACTGCTACTTTCTAGTGGCTCGTCAGTTTCCATTGGCTAGAAAATAATCACAATTTTAGTTTTTTTTTATTTCATTTCTTTCGTAGAAATTTTTTTTTTCTAATTTTTTTTTTGTTTTTGATTTTAAAATTCAGAAATTTAAATAATTTTTTTTTCTATTTTCATAATTTTTCAAGGAAATTAAAAAAAAATATAAATTTTTAAAATTTGTATTGAAAATGATATTTTTACAAGAATTTTCTTCTCAAAAATATTTTTTCGATAATCATTAAACTTATGTTTTAAATTTTGTTTCAAAATTTGTTTAGTATTTCAAAACATTTTTATCTTTTTCCTCCTCTATACAAAAAAAAAACTAGAAAAAAATTAAAAAAAAAATTATAACGAAATTTTTCTTACCGTTGGCTCTTGTGCAACTGTAGGTTGTTCTGCGGGAACTGCTGGTCTTCCTCGTCTCACCAAAAATTCCTGAATATCTTCTTGATCGGCACTCAAAGCCGTAAGTGTCGCCGAAATGGCATTCCGCAAAAATTGTTGGAAAATCATCAAGGGCGGCAAATTAAAGGAAATTGTCATTTGTGTGACTTGATTCAAGAACCTTTCAGCATTTGTTCGTCCAACTGTGACCAATAAAACCGCAAAAAGTTGTCGTGTCAATTGAATCAAAGACCGCAAAAGTCTTATTCCAAATTCCTCTGACGTGTCTTCGTGAATCAAATTGATAATTCCCGGTAAGTGGATACGAATCAACTGTTCTACCGACAGTCGTGCGTCGTAATCTGGCCTCTCGTATTGGGGCAAAAGTCGCAAATACCCGACGAGGGAGTTGAGACACTCATTGACTGCCGCTTCGACATTTTCGGGCGTCACGGAGGCGCCATTCAAGAAATTCGTCCGCACAAAAGCATCCAATTCGGCACGAATACGATTGAGTGTTGCAGCTGTTGGAGCGATGTTGATGAAATCCCGTAACGTCAAATTCGCACCGAGCAAGTTGATGGGTGTGCTGTACTCGTCATTCGTCATATTTTGCATGGCATCTTCGGGCGTTTGCGCTGTCGGACGTTGTTGCGATTGACTTCGACTGGCGGCTTGAGCGCGTAACTGCGGATTGTTTTCGGGCACGTGATGACTGTTGCAGGACAAAAATCGATCAAAAGACGACAACATGTTTGCAGGAATGGGTCGCATGTTGCGAAGACTCGCTGGCGCAATGTGAGGACGAGTCGTAGATCGGGTGCTTGTTGAAGTGGTTGGCAACGTCATCGATGCCATTCGAGCTCCGTCATTAGCGGTGGTCGTTGTTGCGCCTCCGCCAGTTGCGGCATTAGACAATAACGTCGATAAACCGGGAGCCGAAGCAGCTGAATTGATATGCGACTCGAGCATCGCTCCGATCATTCGTGAGAGCTCCGGACGATTGGTTACTACAAAAAATAAGTGAAAATTAATATTTTATCGAGAAATATTTTTAACGAAATTAATTCCAACCCAAATACAAGCTCACACAAGATTGGCAAGGCGTTAGTTTTTTTTTGTGAATAACGTGAAGCAACAAAAAAAAAAGCAAATAAATTGTGATGTTAAATGACACAAGAAAATTTTTTTCTAATGAAAATAATAAATAAAAAAACGTACGATCGATGGAGACAGAATTAGGTTCGGAATTTGTATTTGGTTGCGATTCTGGGGTTTGACTGGCTTGTCTGCGACTTCGCTCTTCTGCCTCTCTTTGAAGGTTGGTCACAATTGCGACTAGAATTTTATTACAAAATTAAGTTTTAAGATATTTATTGGCAATTTTTATTTAAATAAGGCTGCAAATGATTTCGAATGATATTGTCAAAATTTTTTTGAAAACCAATTTTTTTTAAATTAATATTATTTTTTTTTTACTTTTTTAAAATAAATTTTAAGTTTGAATTAAAAAGATTAAGCCAGAAAAAATCAGATTTTTTTTTAATTTTTCAAAAAACCCAATTTTTAAAAAAATTAAAATAAAAATAAATTTATTGAAAATATTTTTAATGCTTTGTACCCATTTTTGAACGTTAAACGAAGATTGTTAACAAAAAAATTAGAAAACATTCATTTTCAAAATTAAAAAAAAATCGAGTTTGAATTTTTAGCAATTTTTTTTCGATTAAATTTCATCGAAACTTTAACAATTTTAGTGATCTAAAAGCAATTTTAACTAATTTTTTTTTTATTTCAAAAAATTTAAAAATTTGTCTTTTTTCGTGATTGGTTTTAAAATTATTTTTCACTTTAAAAAAAATTAATAGTCAAAAGAATTTAATGGATGAAAAGTTGTCAAAAAATTCTTAATCGATTCCGAAAATTTGAAAATTTTAATTTGAAAAAAAAAATGTAATTTGAGCTTAAATTACCGTAAAAACCGAATTATTTTGAAATAATTTCTCACCCTCTCTTTGTTGAATTCTTAAAAACGGATTTTTATCAATATCATTAAGTTTCATTTGTTTCAGCCTTTTATAAAAATCACAAAAAATGCCAATAAATATCTACCTTGTCGCAAGCGTCTCTCTTGTGGTGTCATTGGGTGATACAGCGGAATATAGAAACTCGTGACGGTATTATCATCATCCCCGCTCCGATTACTCGAGGTCGTAGTAGGAGTCGTTGTTGGGGTAGAGGAAGAATTATTACCTGCATTTGCTACATCTGCATCCGAACCACTTGTTGGTATTTGCAGAGGAACAGCGATGGGAACTGCAATCGTTGCAGCAGCTGTTGGCAAATTATTCGTGGCATTTTGATTTCCTGCTGCTTCATTGTTGTTGTTATTCAAGGTTCCACTGTTTCGCATGATATTCGCCAAATTAATGTTGCTCTAAAAAAAATTTTTAAATTAATTTTTACAATTTTTTGGGAAAATTTTTTTTAAACTTACTGGAACTGCAATTCCTGAACTAACAAAAGCGCTTTGTTCGACGAGAATGGGTCGACAGGTGAGATAACGCGGTCGATCTACGGACAAATCCAACATCAAGTCACTAATTGCATGCTGAGCGTGACTCATGTAATGCAAAGCCTCCGAAACACGATCAAAAACTCGTTGACTATTCTCGCGTTGCGTTGCTGCATCGTCGCCCTCAAATTGCGGATCGTTCATCAAAATGTCGTAATATTGCTGAATGAATGGCTCCAAGCGCGTTTGAACGGTGCGCATTTGTTGCACAACTTCGCCCAACGTTTGCGTGCTAGTTGTTTGTTGTCCTCTATTTGGTGTCCCGGGTTGACTAGCTGACTGCGGACTTGCTTGCGATGCTTCCGCCGGAGCTGCTGGAGTGCCACCACTTGCTGGAGTTTCCGTAGATGCTCCCGTTGGTGCTCCTGCAGCTGGTGCCGCACCCCCAATGACATGCGGAATCGTGCCGAAAACCTGCACCGTCGAATTCGAGTCTGGATTTTGCTGCACCGTGATGTTCTGAATCCCATTTTGACGGAATGTCGCAGAAACGGCTCCCTGGAACGCTTGTATGAAATTCTGGATTTGTTGGGGTGCATCGACGTCGCCCACCGCACTAATGCCCACCTCGAAAACGGTACTTTCCATCGTTTGTTGCGACAAAATGTCCATGGCGGAGTTGTTGAGACCGCGTTGCGGGTCCTCGAGGAATGCGGCAATGTTGTTGGCGCAATTCAGCATGTGACGCGCGACCGTGATGCGATTCTGGCACAACGACGACGACGGATTCAGCGCTGTGGTGGTTTGTTGTGCCGGAATTGCCAAGGCACTCAAGACGCGACCATCGAGGACCATTCCTTCGAGCATGCCGTCGAGCAGGTCGTTGGAACGCGTTGTGTTGGCACGACGTCGCTGACGATCCGCATTCGGTCGATCGGCGTTGCCGGTGCTGTTGCTCTCGGAACTGGGGCGTGTGCCGGGCGGAGGTCGTTGCACCAAATGAACTACCTTTCCATTGACATCTAGAACGAAGGAAATACGTCATCGTTTTTTTTCATCGCCTTGAAATCTATTTCGCAGTCGTTACTCACCATATTCCTTCAACTGTTTCTCGTCCACCAAGACGCGTCCGCAGTAAATCAGTCGCTGCATATCGGCTCCGATGTTGACACTCTCCGCAATATGTTCCTTGAAATTTCGCACTGTGATCTGTGAACAAAAAGCAAGAAGGCATTGTAACCCAAAAACCCAAAATTCGCTTTGTTTCGAGACAAACCTCTTCGTCCACAGTGAAGTCGTGATTTTGACTGTCCAGTGTTTTTACTTTCACGTTAATCATGGTGAAATCTCTTCTTTTATGGCTGTGATTTGCGAATTGGAACTCGAGGAAAATTATTTATTTTGCTTTTGAGACGAATGAAAGTGATCGCAAAAGGATTGAATTAGCCAGAATAAAAATTCACTTATCACTTACATTCGTCTCAAAGTTGAATTAGCAGGAAAGCGATTTTGTCAAAAAATCTTGAATTAGCAGGTATGGCGATTTTATTGGATGGGAACGGCTGGTAGTTTACTTTTATTTCATTGAGTAATTTTGTGAAATTTTGAAGAATCTTTTACGCGATCGTTTTTTTAAAAAACCGTAAAATATTATAGTTTAATTAAATTTATAAGTAATTAAATGACCTAAATGAATTAATTAATTAGTTGATTAATTAATTTATAAGTAATTTAAATGGAATTCAAATTTTCGACGTCGTAAAAATCTCAACTCAGCTACGAATTCGAAAAATTCATTTATTAGCACTTCAAGCTTTTGTTCATTTATTTATTTTTTGTCTAACGTAAAAAAATGCTCCAATTTCTCCTTAGATTTATTCTAAAAGTAAACCTAAGAGAAGATAAAAAAAAAATAATATAAAACATGTTTTGAGTAAAATTATCAGTCTTTGATTAAAATTTGATGTTTTCTTATTTTTTCAGATTAAAAAAAATAATAGAAATTTCTTAACTTTTTTAATGTGGGTTGATAAAAAATGTAGAAGAAAATTATATCAGAAAAAAAAATTTATTTATTTAATTAAATATGTAACCTCTTTCAACATTTTTTTTTCACCTAAAAAATATTTTTGTACAAATTAACCGCTATTTTCTAAAATTTTTAAAATTATTTAACAAATAGAAAAAAAAAATTAAAATTGTACTTAAAAATGTAATATTGAAAAATTAAAGAAAAGCCATAAATTTTTAAAAAATTTCTTTTTTATGTGTGATTTAATTTATCTTTTTAATTAAATATAAAGGATCTATAAAAATAGCATATGTATGTTTCTTGAATTAAAAATTTTCTTTGAAAAGTTCAAGATTTCAATGGTTTAATTCTAAGGCTCCCAAAACCAAGTACTCGATAACCGGATATCCGAATATTTAAAAATAACCGAAACCGGTTAATTTGCAAAATAACCGACTCGGTTAGTTGAGAGACAAAAATTTCGTCAGTTTCTGATGTTTTTTTTCAAATTTTATCAAATTTTTGAATTTTTCTTTAATAAAATCCGTAATTGGCTTAGATTTAAAACAATAATATTGTTAAATACACATCGCCTGGTTTTATTGAAAAAAATAATATCATGAGATTTTTTTGATGGTTTTGTGTTAGTTAGGTCTAAAGTAGTCCAAAAAACCTAAATTTAAAATTCTAGAACGAACTAAAGTATTTCTATGCATTTTTACTGTGATTAGGTATGTCAAAGATATACTTGAATATACCCCAATGTACTAAAAAATGTCTAAAATCCGTTTGATTCGTTCTAGAATTTTAAGTTTAGGTTTTTCGACTACTTTAGGCATAACTATTACAAAACCATCAAAAAATCTCATGCCATTTTTTTCGATGAAATGCTGATATTGAGTGATGTGTGCAATATATGACCATAATTAAATTTATATTGTTCTGAAGCTTGGATTTATTAAAAAATTTGTTTATTCTAATATTTTTAATTTTTTTTTTATTCAAAAGTCAAATGCCTATTAATTTTTTTCCAGAAAAGATTATTTGAATACTAAAAATGATAGTATCGGAACACTCATTCTAAATATCAAAATTTGAAATAATTTATTTTTGCAATTTCCTAATGTTTTTTTATACTTTCTTTATTTAAGGAACATAAAAAATATTAATAAAAAATAAGGTTTGTGTTTGAAGGCAAAAAAAAATATTAATTTGTCAAAATTTAGCCATATTAGTTACGAAAACTAGCAAAAATGTTTATCAAATAACCGAATCGGATATCCGGTTATTTGAAAACTTACTAACCGATAACCGGATAGTAAAATTTGCCGGTTAATTGGGAGCCTTAATTTAATTCGTCTAGTTTAAAAAAAAAATTAATATTAGTACAAATTTTGCTATTTTTAGTAGCTTTTCTCAACAAATTAAACAAAAAGAAATGAGATTTTCTTCTATATTATTGTTACCCTCCTTAATTTGAAAAACTACAAACCAAGGAAAACAATAAAATTCACATGTTCCTTAAAAAGTTTGTAAATAGTTTAAATTCTTTTAATACCCACGACACGTTAATTACCTACCGCTTTTGGGAGATTCATAGATAAACCAAAACAAGCAAGGTTTACAATTTCCCCTTCAATAAGCTTTTACATCAATCAAAACCCACTAACAAATAACCACTAATAAACCAACCCACTAATAAATTATTGTGGGAACTCGTGGAACTCTTGAGGTAGGTAGTTACTTAGCAATATCTAATTTATGCAATACGTAAAATTCAATATTATCTCAAAATTGAAAACTACAAATTTCCTTTGAATGTTTAACCAAACTTTATATAAATATTTAATTAAAACCAAGAAAAACATTAATGTCTATTGGTATTCGAACTTTGTTTTAATATTTACAATAATTGCAATATTTAGTCATAGATTTAATTTATTTAAGTGCTGAAACTGAACTTCAATGAAATTTCATTAACAAAGTAATTTTCTCTAAATTAAAATTTAATAACTCAGTTCAAGAGTAAAAAAATTTTTTTGAGAAAAAAAAATAATTTTGTTATTTGTGAGCCAATTTCCATAAATTTCCGTGAGGATATCATCACCTTCTCGCACCAAAATAATTTTAATTAATTGTCAAGTGTGTCAATTTCATTTAAAATTCCATCGAAACAAACGTGAATGCATAATCTGCCGATGATGAAGAAGAAGACAAACAACAACCATGTCAAAATCCATGTGCAAGGTAGATTAAAGAAATCCCTTTAGCAACTCCTTCGAACGTGCACGAGAATTAAATTGAAAATTTAAGAGAAAGTATTTTTTCGTGTTTAATGCAATTCATTGTCGTTATGCCATGCCAGCAGATTAAATGCTTTCAAATTGCATACTATTATTCATTGTGTTTGCGAATGTACTGCAACGAAGAAGAAAAGCATCGAAGAAAAATGCATTGTACTTAACTTGTCAATTGCCTTACAAACAAAAAAAAAAACAAAAAGACGAGATAGTGCAAGTTCGTTCAAGCGGAATGCGAGATGCATCAAGCGACGTGTTGAATTCCCGATGACCGAACAAGTTGTCGGCGATTGAGGTCATGTCAGTGATTTGTTTTCCTCACATTCTCCTCGTAAATGCCCCAAGACATAAAAATCAATGGCCCAGAATGTTTGCAATGTCCATCGGTGAATTATTCGAGTCTTGACTCGTTCAGATTTTTTTTTCGTCGGTAAATATTTTGTGTTTGTTTCGGAGAAAATTAAATAACCACGCGATAAATCTTGTGCAGGTCTTGGTGTAATTTTGCAGTGATTTATTGTTTAACAAGAACGACGTTTAAACAGGTGGCTTTAAAACTTTGTGAAAGTAACAAGTAAACAAGGCGTAGGAAGATTGCACGTCTATTTATAAATTGCACAAAAGTTGGTTCATTTTATTTGAAAAGTTTGCAAAACTGCCAAGAGTGCGACAAAGAAAAGCTGCTTTAAAAAGTTAATTTGTAACAAAATGCAGTGCATTCCGATTATCTGATTGGAAACTCAATTGAAAAAGAAATAAATAATCGATTTGCTGTCGTATTTTTGCAGTGACATTGCACAAATCCAACTTTATAAATTTTATTTTAATGATTTCGACAATGTTGGTTTTGGTTAAATTTTATTTAAACGAGATAAAAATAGTTGTGGCCTTTCATATTTGTGGAAAAATTTTGTATTACTATGAAGTGAAAATTGTTGAATAAATTTTAAATTCAATTTTTCATTTCAACTTAATTTTATATTTTAACTTTTTAGTTAAATTTTCTTTGGAGATTCTTTGTAAAGTATTTCATTAGAGGATTAAATTTACCAAGAAATTTACTTAGACCGCTCCAAATTAAAAAAAAAAAAAAATTGAAATTTTTTTCATACAAAATGACAAAATTTGAACAGTTTTTCGTCATTAATCAATATTTTAGTTGTTTTTAATATATTCACAGTGAGAATTTCTTATTTAAATTGATTTCAGAGCAATTCAACTAAAAAATTGAAAAAGAAATCTTTAAAAAAATTTAAGCAATAAGGCCAAAACAAGAGTCTTAAATGTTTCAGGTTTCCTCCAACAGAATCAAGTCGTCGAAAAGGGCTATAATTTTTTAAAATTGAAAAAAAACGTTTTTTTTTTTTTAGCAAAAAAAAATAAATTGGAAAAAATTTTTGTCCTAAATTTTTTTTGGAAATAAATTTTAAAAAAATTTTAAAAAAAAAAATTTTAATTTTAGAAAATAAAGTTAGAGAAAAAAATTATTGAAAATTTTTTTTGTATTTTTTTTTCCCGTATTTGTTCAAAAATATTTATTAAAAGAAAATTAGATTTTATTTCACGTGACCAATTTTTCTTCAACATTTGGGATTTTGAGGAAACTACTTTTGTAAAAATCATCGTTTGCGACATCGTTAAAAAAAATTACAAGGCAAAAACTTTTTGGGGATTTTTTGAAAATAATAATAAAAAATTTTTTAAAAAAAAAGTTCATTCTTAAAAATTATAAAAATAGACCAAAAACGGTAATTTTTGATAAAATTTTTAACTTTTGTTTTTAATTTTGCCTCATTGGATTTTCAGCTTTTGAAATGGGGTATGGGACAAAAAGTTCAAAAAAAAAATTGGAGCGGCCTTATTTTATTTTTTTTTCTTAAATTTGTTCAAAAATATTTATTAAATAGAAAATATTACATCACTGGCAGATGAAATAAAATTTATTTCACGTGACCAATTTTTCTTCAACATTTGGGATTTTGAGGAATTTAAGCTTTTTAACTTTTAGTCTAGACTTGAAAATAATAATAACTAGGTACCCATTAAAATTATCTATTGTAAAAATCATCGTTTGCGACATCGACAAAATGTAAAAAAAATTACAAAAAAAATATATTTAACTTTTTCACAAATTTTTTGCGTTAAGTATTTTATTATTTAGTTTTAAATTTATTTCGGATTTTTTCTAAATAATAAAATTTTAAATTTATGTAAGCTCCAAATCACGACTTTTTATAGCGTGATTCTTCCGAAAATCTTCAGAATCAAATTAACTTCCATAAATTTTGCTACACTTTTTATAAACTTCTTTGTAAAAAAAATTACAATTTTTAAGTTTTTATTTACCTCATGGAACAATTTTTCAATAAAATTCCTAATTGAAAACTAATAAACTAATGTCAAATTTAACCAGAATTTGTGGAAATTAACAGTTAAAAGTTATAATTAATAGCACCACTGATTTTTTTCTTAAATGACAAACAAACATTTCTGAAAAATGTTTTATTTCCAGCATGCTAAAACAAGACATTTTCAAGAATTTCTTTCCAATTTGATTTATTTCTTGCAACAAAAATGAATTGTTTGTTTGTGCCTATTGTTGTTGACAACTTTTTAAACATGATTTCTCAACAATTTTCATCCAGGCATTTTTGTAGAGAAACGTTGCCAATCCAAACCAAACGATGCACAAACTTTGTATCTTTTTTTTGTTTTTTTTTTTTGAGGAAACATTTTAAACAATTTGGTTGTTGTGCATATTTATTTATGTTTTTTGAAGAGAAAAGTATGGATGATGAATCACATTGCAAAAATTGTCTTTTTGAAACACAAATTAGGTTATTGTTGTCAAAATAATACGAATACTGAACGAATACTTGTTGATGGTAAAAACAAAACAAAGGAAAATTGATACTTTTTATTCATCAATAAATAAAACAAAAAAAAAAAAAAAATAATTAAATAAAAAAAAACAATTGAATGGAAAATTTTACATGATATTTATTTTAACAACTTTGTTTTCCTCGACTGATAAATTGTATTTTATCAGTAATAACGAACATTTCATTTCATGACATATATTTGTTAATTAAACTTTAGACTAAACATTTATTTCAGTAAACTTTCGTCTTTTTGATTTAAAACTGTGTTTTTATTTGAAAATCGTTATTTAGTAATTTTTTTCAAAAAACTAATCGAATATAAATAAAGTCGCTTTCAAAAGTTTAACGTTAACATCTTCTATCAAACGAATTTGTATTCCTAAAAGAAAAGGAAATTTCCATCATCAAATTCTATTTATTTTCTCGTTTATTTGGTAAACAAGGTGTTTTCTTAAGAAGTTTTTTCATTTGAAAACTTTTATCATCATTCTTTCAGTAAAAGTGGCAGACTTACCTTCTCTGTCATTCTATGACAAACGTTTCTTATCTCAAATTATCAGAACAATACCGATGAATGAATGGATCATAATGAAGTAAATAATAATTAATATTGCTTCCATCTAGGGAGGACAGTTTCAATTAAATGTGATTCTGATACATATAGAACTGTGTAAATAAAATAAATGGGGTTTTTTTTAATTTAATTTGATTTATTGTTTATTTATTAACATCCTATAATTTGCTCTGCTACAATATTTACAATTATTATTTTTTTGTTATTTTTACAATGTACAAATAACATTAATAAACTTTGTTTTAGTTTATTTTCGGTAAAACAGAATTTTATCAACAAATTATTAACAATAACAATAAATTACGTGAAAAATATTTTGTTTGCTCATTAATGAATAATTTTAAAAATACAACTTTTTCATTTTATTTACAAAGTTTTTATTTTATTTTTTTGTTTGATTTCTAAAGAATTTTCAACAATTTTCATTTTTTTAATTGAACGAAGAAATTTAATTATGACGAAAGAATAATCAAGAATTTTTTCTTTTATAAAAAAAAATCAATAAAAAATTAAATAATTAAAAATTTACCAAAATCGATTTAAAAAAATTAAAATTGAAAATTTCATTTGATTTAAAAAAATTTTTAGGAGATTTGTTATTACTTTTTCTTAAAAACCGTAAAGAAGATGATAAAAATTGAGTAAAATAATTCTTTTGTCTGAAAAAAAGCCAGTTTAGATTGAAACTCAATCCTAGATATTTAAGATAAAAAAACCATATTAATTCAACATTTTATAAAAATTAAAAAAAAGCACTTTCTGAGACGTCTCGTATTTTTAAAGTTAAATATATTTTAAAATATTTACCAAAATAGTCTGCATCTGCACCTAAAAATGTGTTTTGATAACATTTTAATATGATATTGTTGTTTATGTCTCAATTTTGATTCCAAGTAACAATATTGGTTATCAAAACTTTATCAAATTAAATGTTGACCAATATCATTGGTTACGAACTTTGTCTACTAAGAGATGACAGTAGAGTTATTTTACATTTGCATTGCATTTCAACTGAGTCAAAAGTACACAGATTGACGTAAATGAAATACATTGTGTCACAAATTTGACTTAATTCTACATCAATTTAGGTTGCAACATGAATAGGTTTGAGCAAAATTATTCAAGTATTAGGTATCATAACTTTGGACATTTTTGTTGGGCTCTCAACAAAATTGTTCAAAAATGTACGTTTACATTGATCAACCATCGATTTCGTTGCGTTTTCTCATAAAAGTGCCGAAGGCTTAAAAGTACTTTGATATCCTTATTTTAAAATCCAACCATTATAAGTACAAAATATTTATCCCTGTTTCCAAATAAAATTGTGCTTAAGACCTAAATTGTATCTTACTGCGCCTAAGAAAAGGTACATTCAGCCTTGTTTAGCTCGTCTTAATGCTACACGTTAGTCGATATCGCATTTCTACCTACAAAGCCGTATCCTTTGCCTGGCAACTGAAGAACCAATGATACGCTTTTAGTCACCCACATGAGGTGGTGCCCGTTACACGTGTCAGCTCCAAGTTGTCAACATTTTTCTTGAGAAAGAGCGACTTGAAGGTCGTCCGGAATTGTTTGGACATCAAGCCATAGAGCACGAAGCCGATGGCACCGTTAATGAGTGCCAGCAAGTCCATGAATTCGCCAAAGAGTGTGTAGCATTTTTTGAAGAAGCACTGGTCGAGGACGGCACTCATGAGACCGAGGATACCTTGGGGGAATTCCGTGATGAGAAAGAGAATTAGCACAGCGACAAGCAGCATGGTGGTCCGATCGGTGCGACGATTTGTACGTGGAGGTTTTCTGAAAATTTTTGATAAAAATATTTTATTAAGGTGAGTAAATTAAATTTTTAATAAATAATAAATTTAATTTTTAATAAATTTTAATTTACGATTATTTAATCACATTGATTTATTTAATAAAATGTAAAAATAATTTTTTTTTCTGAAATATTTGATTAAATATCCTGTCCTTTTTAAACAATTTTTTTTTATTTTTAGATAAAATTTTACTTTAAGTCACGTGACTAGTATTAAGAAAAATAATTTATTAAATTAATTTTTTATTTAACTTAAATTACAAAAATTTTAAGCATGAATTAATAAAAAAATAAATAAATAAAAATTAAAACTAATTAAATTAATAAAAATATTTAATAATTTAAATTTTGATTGAATTATTTTAACTAAAAAAAATATTTATTTGAATAAATTATTAAATATTAATTTTTAAAAATATTTTTTTTTCCAAAAAATCCAGATGCGACAAAAAATCAAATAATTAAATTAAATCTAACAAAGGAAATAATTAAAAGTTGAATGAGGTCATTAGAGATCACCTTGAGTGCAGTAATTATCAGTTTTGCACGGAATAAGCTCATTTTCTCATTAAAAAAATCAAAACGAGAAAGGATTTAATCCCCTAAAGTGACGTTTTTGTTGTGCAGATTTCAAAAGAAAAGCGGTAAAAACTATTTAATTCGTTATTTTTTCCTCCCACTGGTTCATTTATGTGGCAATAAAGTTGCTGCAAACGGATGAAAAACCACAATTAAGAGTCTTAAATGAACATAAATGGTAATCCATGGAGATATTTATTGTGCCATTCAAAATAATTTAAATCTTTTGTTTTTCCTTCTTGCATTTTCTCTAGAATTTTTTACAAAAACATGCAAACATTGCATTATCTACTTACCTTTCCATCAATGGTCCATTGGTGCACGGCACTCCATTCGATGGCATCGCATTTCCGTAGGACTTTAACTTTACACGACGCTTTGACGCAGTGTACAAAACCTCAATTAAGATGCAGCTAATTATCGTCAGGATACAACATGGCAACAGCTTGATGATAATCGAGTGCACCCAAAAGTTGAAGCTGTACAACGCACTATCGGCATCGGCATTCACGTGATACAGCGTCGTGTGGGCATGCGAGTCGATGGTTTCGTCGATGCTAAAGACAAAATACGTGGGAAAGCACAACAACGGCGAGATGATGAAACAAGCGAAAATGGCGTTGCCCGTGCGGCCCAAGATGCAACTGGCAAATCTCCCGTGCGGATGTCTGTACGCCACGATGGTGGGCAAGAGAAAATTTCAACACATTGAAAACATTGAAAAAGGGAAAAATGGTAACTATTTTAAATTCTACATTCGGTTAAAGCGGCCAATAATGTCTCGGAAAATTGTTCGTTTTTTCGGTCGATTCATTTTAATATTAAAGCAAAAACATGTTAAACGTCGAGATGGTCGGTTACAAAACAGGGAAACGTTGTTTTTAATACTTACTTGATGGCAATGTACCGCCATACAGCGAGTGTCACGGTCAGCGATATTGAAATTGTGTGAAGTATTTGCGAAAAGTGCATGTGAAAGAGCAAATATGCCGCCCATGTAAATGCGTTTTTCCGGTTATTTCGATCGGCTGCAGGAGATGACAATATTTATTTTTTGGTAAGTACAAGTTGGGAAAATGTTTCACATTACTTTGGCTTTCAGGAAGTGATAAAAATTAATAAAATCAAAAAACCCAGTGGAGGTTTGATTGAATTGATATTTATCATTGTTTAATAAAAAAATAGTTAATAAAGTTAAAAAGTTAACAAAAAACAAATAAAAATTTAATGTTCGTTAAAATTATTTTTCGTATAAAAATAATTAAGACAGTAGGTATTAAAAAATTTTTGGGTTTTGTCATTAAAATAATTTTTTTAGCAAAATTTTTTTTAAACATTTTTAATTTTTCATTTTTTTCTAATATTTTAAAATATCTTAATATTTTTATTTATTTAAAAAAAATATAATTTTCGGAAAAAAATTTTCAAAAAAATGTTTAAATAAAATCGATTTTTTTGGAAATTCAAAATATTTTATTAAAAAATTTTAAAATGTTTATAAAGTTTTCCAAAATTTTATTTTTGAAAACAAAAAACAAAAAAAAAAACTTTAAAATACAAAAACTATATTTCGAAAAAATCAAAATTAAAAAAATCATAATAATTAGGTATAATTATTCAAAAATTTTTTTTCTCAAATTTAGGCCGCTCCAAATTTTTTTTCGAACTTTTTGTCTCATGCCGCATTTTACAAGTTAATTCAATGGGGCAAAATAAAAAAAAAGTTAAAAATTTCATCAAAATTGACCATTTCTTGGTCTTTTTTTCATATTTTTTCAAGAAATTTCCCAAAATTTAAAAAAAAATTCAATTTTTAAGAATTTTAATATTAAAAATCGTATTTTAAAATTTTTTTCAAAAAAAAAATATTTTCAAAATTTTTTGACAGTTATTTTTACAAATTTTTTTGTTTAAAATTTTTAACTTGAAATACTCTGAGATAAATTTTAAATTATCAAATCTCAAAGTAGATACCATAAAATCAACAAAAATATTGATTAATGACAAAAACTCATTCATTTTGTCATTTTGTATGAAAAATTATTTCAAAACTTTTTTTTTTATTTTGCCCCATTTTGAAAAAAAGTTTTTGGGACAAAAAGTTCGAAATAAATTTGGAGCGGCCTTAAGGAAAAAAGTTAGAAGAACCTTTGAAAAATGTAATATAAAATACTTTTCAATGCTGCACTTTCCTTATGCAAAAATAACATAAAATTTTCCAAATTAAAATATCTTACCTGGCAATATAATGTATTGATAACAGGTAAACGGAATATATTCCATCATCACAAACATATCGGTAACAGCGAGCCATTTAAGGATCAAATTTATGGGAGTTGTACCCAATTCGGGCCTCGTTAACACAATAATGTTCAAGATGTTTCCGATAGTGCCGAGAATACAAATCTAAATTAAATTACAGTTATAAGCACTCTTTATTCGCTACAAAACAAGCTCAAAAGCAATTTAATAAAAAAGAGAGAGAAAAAAAAATTACCACGAGAGTTAAATATCCGTGAATGGCACGATAGTCCGTGAAGGAATCCCATACAAGACCGTCGCAGTACGTACATGTCGCTGTGTCGATTTTCGCACCTGTGCTAAGATTATTTATTGCTCCGCCGGGACTAATCGTCCGATTGCGATACCAATCTAGCAAGTCCTGTATCGCCTTTTGTGTGATCTCGTTTCCGGTTGTGTTGTTCGTCGTCAAATTAAAGTTCAATAAATTATTTGACAGGGAATTCGATGAAGTTTCCATGGTTGCGATGTTGTCGAAAAATCGTTAATTGAATTTCGATGTGTTGTAACTCGATGCTGCAAGGAAACAAGAGACGAACAGAAACAAGAGATTGAGTAATTGTTTGATAAGCGTCTTGTTGGAATTAATTAATTAACTTAACAAGACGTGATTTTGTATAGATATTGATTCAATCGAGCCGGATCACCTCTGGGGACATCGTGATGTCACACATGTGCCAATCTCGCGCAAAATTAGATGACAAATTAATTTTTGCATTATTTTCCATGATAATCGCAGGCGGTGTCAAGTTCATTAACGACACTTTACACATGCCAACAGTTTGCCTTGAACTTTGGGAAAGTGTTTTTGCTAGTATTTTTTCGCTTGATCGATTCCATTCAATACAATGTTATGATATGTCATTTTATTTTTATGCTTCACTGCTTGCATAAATTGGAACGAAAATATTATGTGCGATCCCTTTTTTTCTTTCAAGAATTTTCCAGGAAGGACATTATTGGCAAACAAAGAGAAAAACCCGATGTTGCGAATTCATGGTAAAATGAAGGATGCGACGTTCATCGGACGTTCACAAAATTTAATCAACAGAATTGCGTTATTTTTTAAGGTATTAATAGCTTATAAAATGCCTGATAACATTTTTTGCAAGAAGGCAACAAAATCACAATTCGTTACCTGTAATTTAGGGTCTTTCAATTTTTTCCGGAATCGCGTTACATTTTTCTAATATTTACATTTTTTTATATATTTTGGTCCTATATTTCATTCATGAATTCAAATATTTACATTTTCATTTAATTTAAATAACCTAAATAAAAGTTTATTTTAACTTTAAATTAATTTTAAAATTTTATAGATAATTTATTTTAAAATTTTGAAATATACAAACTATTGTAAAATAAAAATTGTAAAAACGTTTAAAAAACTTGAATGAGAAAAATTCTTTTAAAATTTGTCAAAGACCAATAAATTTCTTTAAACAAAATTATGAGGAAGGAAATGTGCAAGAAGATAATTTTTGAAGTACCCATAGAGGATTCGAATAAAGGCATGATGAGCAAAAGTTAAAATATGTTGATTATACGCAAAAACAATTATTTACAAATTATTTGAATTTCGATGAAAATTATATTTCCTTAGAAGCTTTTAACTTATCTGTTTGTATCAATTAACGTTTATTTAGAAATTGATTATCAAACTACTGAGGTATTCCTAAGAAATTTATAATCAATTCCTTGTATATTGTCAAAATTAATAGTTTTCTGGTGAAATAAACTTACTTGATTTCACGAAATAGCAATGGTGTGAATTCATACAATTCTACTAATAATAGTTTCATGTTTAGATACCAAAAATAGAATGTTAAAGTGCATAATGATAAATAAAATACCATAATAGTAAATACCAAATAAATTATTAATGGATCAATGGAAATTCGTGGAAAAGATTTAAATTAAATTAAATATTTAATATTGTTTAATTAAAAATAGAAAATTATCAAACCGTTACAGATTTTTAAAAAATATTTTAAAAAATTTAAATTAAAGGCCGCTAAATATACTATTTTCAATGTTAGTTTATTTTGTATAGTTTTTTAACTATTTTTAAATCAGGAAAAAATCAAAATTTCTTTTTTTAGGGAAATTTTTAACATTTTTTATTACTTTTTAATCGAAAATCTGTATTGCTTTCATAACACTTTCTGCATTGAAATTGAGATGAAAATTAATTAATCAAATGACCAGAATGATTTTTTAAATAATTAATTAATTTAGTCGCCTAACTTTTTCATTTTCTTATATATTGGTAGTAAAGATTTTTTATTTGAAATCTTCTTAATTCAATTTTAGATTAAAAATTCTGAAAATTTTGATAATAATTTAAAAATTTATTTTTTAAAAGAGCAATTTAAATATTATGAAAAATAGAATAAAGAACAAAAATTTTAAAAAAGCTAATTTTAGCTTACTTCAAGTTTATTTCAATGAACTTTTTAATTACTTGCTTTAGAAATGCTCAGCAAAATTTAACTAAGAATCAATTTCAGTTGAATATTTTTGATACCTTAACTATTTATCATTTAAATAATACAATTTACTTTCAAAGGCATTCAAAGGACAATCCACCTTTATATCCAGTACAAAGAACAACTTATTGGATCTGTGATACAACTTTCATTGATATCGAACATCAAAGCGTTTCATAGGAAATAAAGTTGATTGATTGTGAAGCCTTATAATTTTCATTTCCTCATAAATTCAATAAATAAATCAGACACGTGCGAATTCTTTATCAATTTATGTTTATTTAGATTTTATTTATACGTAATAAAAGGTTTGTTTTGTTCGTAAATATCTACAAATGTAATTTAATGACACAAATAATTTTTTCTTTTTACCAAACATACGAACTTAAATTAGGCGTACTTCAAAAGAAATCAATTGAAATTGAACTAATCTACTTTACTGCTAATTTTTATTAATTTTGACTGATTTTTATAATATTTTACTTTTTTTTTCTTAATTTTAGGTCTAAATTTTTCTTTTTTTTAATATAAAAATTGATCAATACATTTGTCACTGTTTGTATTTGCACTTTATTTTCCTCTCTCATGTAGCGATTTTAATCGGAAAAACTGTCACTCCAGTAGGTGGATGTTAGTGGTGCGCACGTCTTGAAGAGATCTTTCCCGGTTGATGGCTCACTTTCCTTCTTCTTGGTACTACTCACGGTCACGGTTTTCGGCGTCGGTGCGGGAGCTACTTTTCTCACGACCGGCGACGGAACCTTGACGACTTTCACTTTTGCCTTTGACGCACTTTCCGATTTCTCCTTTTCCTCGCGATGCCGTTGCATGTGTGCATCTAAGCTCACTTTCAACTTGAACTGCTTGTCACACAATTTGCAGACAAATTTTTCGACGGCATGCGATTTCAAGTGTTCGCGCAGCGCGTGACTGTTCCCGAACACCTTATCGCAATGCGGACATGGCAAGGTCGATCGTTCTGCTGCTACGCCTGTCGCTCTTTTCTTTTTCTTTTTCAACGGAGCGCCATCACTGTCGTCATCGTCGTCTGCCTCGATATATACCACGTTCGATTTGTAACTCTTTTTTGGGGTGGGTTTTGCGGTTGTCGCCAGCGATTTTGTCGGTGGTCTTCCTACCTTTCGTTTTCCCGGTGCCGGCGGAGCAGGTGGCGCCTTTTTCTTCTTCCGCCCAGGCTTTGACTTCTTTACCTTTTTGTAGTACTTCTTTTTAGGCTTGAAATCACTGTCAACACTCGACACAGACTCGGATTCGGACACTTCGCTTTTGGACACGCGAAATTCATCGTCGTCTTGCATCATGGCATCCTCATCGTCCTCGCTGCTGCTCAAAAGTGCCACTTTGGCATCGAGCAGGATGTAGTCGCCTGCATTGCGACGCTTATTTACACCTCGTCTCAGACATGCACGGAAATTTTTGTCTGTCTGTTCGGCAACTTGTTTGAACTCCCATGCCGCATACACCTTTTCGACGCATGAAGCACAAATTTTGTTCGGCAACGAATCCGTTGCGCTGATTCGCATTTGCGGACAAATTATTTTCACTAAATTTGCTATCATTTGTTGTCCTTTAAAGTCGAAGATATTTTGAAGGTTGTCGCGTGATGTGCATGCTCGACATTGTTCCGGATCGATTTTCGGCTCTTTTGGCTTCGGGGGCTCCGACGTTCCCTCAACTGGCTCTTGGCTTTCCTCAACTTCCTCTTTGACCGGTTCCGTCTCATTTTCTTCAGTTTTCGTTTCCGTGTCTTGTTCCGTGTTCTCAGCGGCTGCAGTTTCTTGATTAACTACGGTCTCTTCTTGTTGTTGCTCAGCTACTTCATTCGGAACTACTTCTTCAGTCGTGTTTGGGGCATCCGTTGCATCCATCGGTTCAGCAGGTGCATTTTCTTCAGGAAACGTTTCTGCTGCTGGCTCTTGTTGCAATTGTTCCTGATGATTTTGTGCCAGAAGCTCTTCTTGGGCCTCTAAATTACTTGCTGGCTCGTACGCTTGTGTCGGTGGTGGTGGTTGTTCTTGCTCAAAAACTTCATTTGTTGCAACTTTTTCGTGCTCCGGCAAGAGTTCGGGAATCTGTTCTGGGGGCTGCGGTTGCTCTGCCACCGGCATCTGACTCTGGTACACCATATTATTGTACTCATTGTTCATCATTTGATTGTAATTCTCCATTTTTGTGCTTTGTTATCGGCATCTACTGCAAGTGATAACAAGAAAAGACGCGCTCAAACAATGCGTCAGGGAATTTTTGCTATTTTAGGGAAAAATAACACGATTCACGATCGATTTTCAGCGAATTCGCGTTTCGGTACGACCGAGCTGCACTTTTAGACTTGTTTTTCCCGGAAATTTGCAGTAATTCGATTTAAAAATTGAAAAAATAACGCAATATTGACATTCAAAGTTTATTTTCTCCGAAGCGTCAATAAAACTGAAGAAGCTAGGAGCATATCAGTCATGCGCATTTCTCGACTCGGAGCAAGGCGTGTATGGGATAAAATATTCTGGAAATTTTTCAGACAAATGCAACAAAAAAGTTCCTTTTTTTAATTTTATTCATGAAAAATAATTAAAATTGAAATTTATAAAATACAAAAAAAAAGTTAAAAGACAAAAGCAATACTTTCATAGAACCATCGAGAGGACATTAACAGGGCACAATTCATTAATGGCGTCGAATTTGATGGCAAAATTTTTCGACATCGTTAATGGATGGGACCCGAACTTGTATGAAAAACTTTGATCGGAATTTGAATGAAAAATGCTAAATTTTCCTAAAGAGATGTCTTTAAATGAAGCGAAAAAAAATTTAATTCCCATTAAATAAGAAAGTAAAGGTTAATTGGCTCAGATGTTACCCTATTTCACGTAATCCAATCCAATTTGTGCTTTTTTACTGGCCAAAGATAAAAACAAAAAATTATTTCGTCTGCCAAGGTGTAAAGTTTCTATTTTTATTTTTTATATCTTATTTATTTGACTGTCTAAAAGTTCATTTTGTTTCGTTTTGGTGTTGGTCAGTTACGGTGCGGGAAAAATTGCAGGAATCAAACTAGCTAGTTTCAAGGATACATTAAAAATGTTTTTTTTATAAAATTATGTAAGATTATTTGAAAATTTAACAAATTTAAATTTTATTGCTATTGTTTAAAAATTTTAGATTTTTGCAAGTATTTTAGGTGAAGTAATTTTTTTGGATTAAAAAAAAAACGGAATCCAACCGAGAAAATAATTAGATTTTTCGATCAGTAGTTTCTCAAGATATTTCGATGAAGATCAAATTGATTCTATTTATAAACGGACAATGATGAGCAAAAAAGAAATGCGCGCAAAAAATCTTCCAATTTATTGTCCAATACGCAATTTATTGATTCCCTTTCACGTCCTATTACAATAATAATAACAACATGAGATAGGTTCATTTCTGATTTGTTCATCTCATTGATATTTCCTCACAAACAAAACTCCCATGGGGTATCAATATGAATATACGCACCATGAATATTTAATAATGAAGACAACTAAAAATTCAATCAATAAAGAAAAAAAAACTCAATTTTTATTACGACATTTTTTCACAATTTTTTTCTTTTCATTTTAAATTTCTCGACAATCAGTTTTATTACAATGAAACGATATGGAAAAATATTGAATAAGTTTAAAGAAAAAATTATAAAAAATATAAAGAAAAAAGTAATTTGACAGAAAATACTATTGTTCTGGTTTAGTGCATAAAAGGGTGACAAGAAGACTTTTAATAAATGATTTCTAAGAATACCTAAGGCATAAAATTTTTGAAAGCAAATAAAATAAAAAAAATAGTTTTTGGTAAAAGATAACTAAATTGAAAATAATTATCAAGAAGAAAAATATTTAAAAAAAAAGACAACAAAAAAAAATTCAAAAAATTTCTGTAAAAATTTTATAAGAAGAAAACTCATGCAAAATCCAGTAATTTTTTTTTATCTATATTAAAAAAAAATTTTAGAAAAGAATTTTAAAAAAAATACCAAAAAAGACGGGTTTTTATGCCTGTTTTTTCGATTTTGAACAATAAGTTAAAAATGCCACAAAAACCAATCATTTTGGGCAACGTCATGAAATTTTTTCAAATAAAACTAGTTTTTTGGATTCTACTAATTTTTTTTAATTTTATTTGGACTGGCCTTGAATGATAACAAAATATTTATTAAAATATTTCAAAATAAAATAGAAAACTTTGTTTCAAAATGTTGCTTCATAGGAAAATTTGAGTACAATATATCTTCCGTATTATTTGTTTGTTCGAAAAAACCCACATACTTTTATGTGTTTTATTAAAAATTCTCAAGAGACTTAAGTTCGCCCAAATAAAGATGACTTCCTGAACAAATATTTGCAGTAACATCAATTTTTCATGTACTTATGTCCACTGGAACATTCTGTTACAATGACAAAACATAAAAGATTTTTTTTTTTGAAAAGAAATTGCATTGGAATTCAAATTCAATGAAGCATGTAACGTGACATAATGGAAAAACGTTTGTTATAAATTCTGAAGCTGTTTGTCGTACCGCAATAGTTTGTTCGACAATTTCAAGATGGAATCAAAATAAATGAATGTTTTCTTGTGCATGTCTAATTAATTTTCATTGAAGTTCACATTAATTTCTTGTGCTTCGATAGATGAAAAATAATTAAAGACAAAAGTTTTGCTCCTCTCATATTTTACAAATATTTATCTAACCAACATTTAATTTACTTTATGTAGGAAACGGTAGTAAATTAGTCTTTTGAGACTCATTGGAGGACAATTAGAAAGCGTTTCTAAGAAAATTTCTCGCTGAAAATGCAAAAAAGGAGTAACGTGATGTTTCTCCTGAGACTTTGCCTGCCCGTGTTTAGTTAATTTTATAAAACAACATTTTTCCACTTATTTCACAGGCGAAAAAAAAACTTGACAAAAAAAATGCCATAAAGATTACACGAGCAGATTACGTTTTATGGCACAACCAATGGTGTTGAAGCTCTATTCGTTTTAGACATTATTAAAACCGTTCTTTTTTATGCCTCGTTGTATCATCTCTCGTCGCGCGCTGAACGAAATGCGTTATCGCAATTTACTTTATACATTTTTGATATTTTAATAAATCATTAATAATGTGTATTTACGAGCAGTTACAATGCCCGTAACGAAACAGGTCTTAAAACAAATAAATAAATAAATTGCGCTCGGAACGAAGCTGCGTCAAGATAACCTCCGCACTAAGCTCGATTGTTTTTAAGGTATTATTTATAAATTTCTGAGAAGCGATAATAATTCAGTGTTTCCCGAGACATCTTTTCTGTCTCGTTGAATCCATAAAGTCTTGAGTCACATTTTATGAAATGCTTGCACGATAAAAACATTTTTTTAAATTGTAATAATGCCACGTTTATGGTTCGTCGATCTTTTATCTGCACGTAAAATTTATTGATAATAATTCAATGAAATCATGCGATGCGATGGGAACATTTTTGCGGCTTGTACGACAACAATGTGGCTCATGCTGCGTTTTTCTCTGCCAAAAAAAAATGACGAGAATTTTATCAGTTCACTTATCAATTTATAGCATCTACATTCAAGAGTATCACGGAAAACTTTTGCAAAATATTTTTACGATTGAATGAGTTGAATAAAAGCACTAAAAAACTTTTTGGATGTTAGACAGCCAAAATATTACTAGAGCAAAATTAAAATAAAAGTTACTTTAAAACAAATAATTCCAATTGTTTATGGATGGGTTGATTAAATCTCTTGTGTTTAAATTCAAATATAGACTAAAAGCAAGTAAATTATTAAAAAGCACAAAAATTAGCCATAATTTTCGAAAAACAAGCAAAATATAGGTAATTTTGCGTTCCCGAGAGAACATAAGGTTTAAACTTTTAACTAGTAAAAGTGTTTAGCAGAAATCTGTCTGGACGAAAATTGTTGTTAGTGTTGAAGTGTTTTTTGTCTGCTCAAAACAAAACGTAACAAAATTGCATTATATTTCTATTTTTGCTCAATTCACAAGTATTTTAAACTTTAAATTGTTGAAACCATAAAAAACGGTAAAATTGTTGAACATGCATTTGACATTTGTAGGATTTCGAAGTAACTTCAAATGAAACTATTTTTGATGTGAAAATATTTGATGAAGAAATATTTAAGAATAGTTTTATATTGAAATAGATTCTATGAAGAAAATTGTAAGCGGTTTTTTTAAATGAATAAATATTAAAGTAAAGAATGATGTCCAATTTCAGAATTGAAAAAATCGAGCGGGTCAAAATATAAAAAGGAAAAAAAAATTTATCGAAAAATACATTTATTGGGGTTTTGGTTCTTTTTCTAAAATATTTATAAAAATTTATTTAGTACTTAAATTTAATTTTTTATATTTTTTTTACGGTCCTGAAAAAAGTGCGGGACCCTTGTTCCCGGAAAATTTACAAAAATCATAAAGAAATATTGAATTTTTAAGAGAAAAATGGGGAAATTTTATAATTTAAAAATTAAAATTTGTAGAATTACTTAAAAATGTATAAAATTGACTTAATTTATGATTATTTTCAATATCTTGGGGTAAATATAATTTTGGGAAATGAGTTTGATTCCCGGGAAAAAATATACTTTTTCCATGTCTGTTGATGTCCTCAAAATTGCGAAAAAAACGTGAAATAGCAGAAAAAAGTTTTCGACATAGACATCTGGGCACTTCCCTCTCAGTACTTTGTACCTATTGGATACATAGATTATTTTAATATCGTTCAATTTATTGTTAATTTAATAAAAAAAATAATTTCCAGTAATTAAAGAATTTAATCCTCCATTGTAAACAAAATATTATAAAAAGAAAAAATTAATTAAAAAGTACAAAGGGACTTGTGACAATTAAATAAACAAAGGCTTGTTTTAAAAATACATGTAACAAATAATTATATTTATTTGTTCATAAAAAATGTAATATCAGAAATATTTGGTTTCTTTTCTTTTTTTAATGAAAATATATTTTATTACATTTTTTTTACAGATTTTTTTTAATTACAAATTTTTGGACCATTTGCTGATTCCTGATAATTTATTTAATTTTCCATAAAAGTGTTGACATGTTCCACAATAAATGACATGTCATAAAATATTTTATCTCGCATAATCGTTCCACGGATATTTTTTGTACTGCTTCTGACGAATGCGAAATTAAAATTCTTCGTATTTTAATAACTCAACTTTTTCCGATAATATGGCGTCGCCTGGTCCACAATTCAAATAAATTTTAATATAAATGCATAACATATTAGACTAAGTTTTTGGCATACTTTATTCAAGAATTCCGTTTAACCTTGTTGGCGGCACATACAATTATGACGATGACTACGACGACAACGAACGACGCAAAATGTTTGTATGTATATCGAATTACGAAACAGCAATAATAAACATTGTTCCATGCTGCATTAAACCTTTTTATAAATGTTATTTAATGTGATGTGAATGAAGGAAATGACACCCCAACTAGAATTTATAAACACGGTCTATTTTCTGCTCATCGAATTTCGTTTTCGGCCAAAATATTTTCTCATGCCTAACTTTACGTGAAATTTAATGACTTGATTCTGTGAATTTTGTCGTTTGACAGCGATAATCAACAATAATGGAAGCTTTGTTTACTTACGGCTCGCAGAGTATCTCTCAGTATTATTGTTTGAAATTAAAAATAATATTTTATCTTCTTTTAAGTGAAGTGCGTCACTTGCGAGTATTATTTCATATTTGCATTAAAAATGAATTATCTCACATGTTGTAACATGACGCTCTTGCTCTAGGACTTTTTTTTTCTCTTCCATTAATGAATATTCCATAAAAGTTTGTTCATTCATTATTCAGAAAAAAATTAACATATCATTGTTTTTCGATTTTTACTGGTGATTGATTATAGGTCAGGTTTTGTTTGTATTGAAATTACATATCTGCCCACTTATTTATTTATTTATATATTTTAAATATTTGCTTTATGGTCATTTGATGTGAAAACAGAACGTATAATAATTGTGTAAACATTATACACTAATTTATGTTATTTTTATTGTTTCAGAAATGGATTAAACCTACATAAATTTTTAATATTTTCTAATTTTGAGCATGATTTTTTTTTTGTTTTTTTTTTAATTAAAAGATATTTTAACATAATTTTAAATTATAAAAAGAAAAAAAAACATTTTGTGTTCACTAATTTTTTTTTGTTTTTTATATTTTTTTATATTAGTTTATTTTTTCATCATTAAAAAAAAAATTTATGGTTTTTAATTATTTTTTAAATTTATTAATTTTTATATTTTAAACATTTAAGAAATTTAGAAAAATATACGATTTTTTTTTAAATTTTCCTAATAATAGAATTATTTTTTCAAATTTTATTTTTTTTTTATTTTTGTTGATCATTTGGATCATTAATTTGTGAAAAAAAAACAGAAAAATGTAAGAAAAGTATTTTTTAATTTTGATAAACTAGAAAAAAATGAGGCAAAATAACAAAAAAAAAATAATAATAAAAAACGACGAGAATAAAAAAAGAAAAAAAATCGTCAAAAAGTGTAAGGAAATAATTAAAAAAATAATTATAAAAAAATCAAAAAATAATTAGAAAATTTGAAAAAAAAAATTAATCTCCCTTAAATCAAATACCAAGAAATATATTTAAAACATGTCATATGCTGTCACTGACACGATCGTAAATATTAACGACAAAATATAGAAATTTTAATTGATTTCGCTTTGACGGGCATAACGTGCTCAAGCAAAGCACAGAGGATAAACTTTTATGACGGAGTTGCATGCATGTTGCAAAATTTCGAAAACCACCAAAATTAAATAAATTTATCATGATCTATTTACATAAGCTTTAAAAGCCTACTAACGCTTGTAGGTATGTAGTAGCTCACACAACCTAAAAGATAAATTATTCTAAACACAATACTTGACAGCGAACAACCGCATCAGCCCGTATTTGGGAGTCCCGGAAATGAATGCAAAAGCGTGACAACAAAGGATTTGAACGAAAAAATTTTATGATTGATTACAGGGTTTTAAAACTCGAAAAATCTCATATATTTTGCGTTTCCACTTTTTTTTTTGTTGTTGTCAGGCTTCTTGGGAGAAAATAAAGTACGAAAACCTTTAAAGTTTATCAAGAAAGTTTAAATTACCTTTTATATCCTTGGTGTCTACTTTGTTCTACTTTTATTTGATTAAATATGGCACAGCCAGCAAACACGACATTACCCTAATAATAATCGTTTAGACTTCAAGATAAATGTCTGATATTGTCATAATTTCTGTGCTCACAACAACAACAAAACCATGAATTAACTGCTTTTTTGTTCGCCTGGATTTCTCTTTGGACAGCTACTTTTCGTGTGTATGTGTGTGCGTTGTCGCGTAGATATCTAGAATGAAAAATGAACATATATTTTAGGAGGTATGGCGGAAAAAAAAGTAATAATAAAACACGTGTACGTCGGTACAAAGTTGTCTTCATAAATTTATCTTGGAAAACGCTTTTTCGACGGATGATGGTGGATGTGTGAGGAAAAACGAATAAATTTTCATATAATAATTGTGACGTGCATGCTGATTTAGTAATGCAATATGTATGTATTTTTTACTGATAACAAGAAGGCATTTTTGTCGAAAATAGTGGAATTTTCCGCGGTTTGCATAGAAAGTTAAACATTAACTTTGTGTTAAAATTGTAAAGTCTTAAAATTTTAATTAGATTAAATTTATGAAAATTTTAACGTCCAAACAAATTTTTAGACAAAGTACACGGTAATTTATTTTTTTTTTTTGTTTAAATTTCTTTTGTGCCTTGGTATTTGAAAAATTAGAAATATTAGAAATTTATATTAAAAAGTCAAGAATTTTAACTTTTCAAAAATTTTAAAGATTTTTTCAGTTAATAAATTAAAAATATAAAAAGAATGATATAAAACTTAAAATTACATAAAAAAAAAAATTATTTATTATTTTTCACAATTTTAAATGATTTTTTTAAATTTTTTAAGTAAATTCTAAAAAAACACATTCTATGATGATCAAAAATAAATCAAATAAAAAAATCTTATTAAAATTTCGAAAACTTTTAATAATGAATGCAATAAAAACTTGTAAAATTTAAAAAAAAGTAAAATTTGTGAGAAAACTTTAAGAAACTTCTGGTTTTGGAAAATTCGTGAAAAAATCAAACAACATTAAAAATATGTGAAATATTTTTGGGACTTTCATTAGCAATGTAAAAATAGACATTTTAAAATGCGATTTAGCTCTCTTAATGCAACGAACATTTTTCAACCTCGCTAATTTTACCAATAAATTTTTAAATAAAAAATGAAATTTCAATCAAACTAAAATGTTTGCATCTGTTGATCACTCTTGTTAACTACTTAATTTATTTATTGAAACAAAATTTAAATTAGTTTAAAAATTTTAAATAGAAAACTTGAAATTGAGAAAATTAAGATGAAGTAGTTAGATTTGCCTCCTTTGAGAGCCCCTATTTGATAAGGAAAAATATTTTTTTCTATTTATGATCGAAAAGTACACTTCTTTTTAACTCAGTTTAAAAGTTTTTGAAATCTATTTATTTTTATAGTTTGTTTACAATTTTCTATTCTTTTAATTACTTTTCGAATAACTTCTGATAAATTTCTTTAAATAAAAATGAAATATTGAAAGGACTAGAAAACTTTAAATGAAGCAATTTCTTTCAAAAAAAATATTTTTTTAAAATCAGAATCACACATCATGAAGATGTAAATTTTTTTCTCACGTAAGACAAAGTGACATAAATTTTTCTTTTAAGAATTATTTATTTTAAATGAAAACATGAATTTTTCGGTGCATGTTTTCACATTTTTATCGCACACACCTAATTTGTATCAAGGTGACAGATAAAAGTGTCGAAAAAAAAAGTTTGGAGCACGGGAAAGATAAAATGATGAAAAATGCAACTTTTTTATGGAGATATTTATGACAAATATAAATAACTTAAGAAAGATAAATTCGCGCTACTTCTCGGAAACGAGCAACGACGGTTTCTGCGGTAATGGTTGACGAGGTAGCAGACATTAGTGTGACACTTGAAAGTGAGTGTGGGGAACGAGAAAGGTTCGGTAATTAAATAAAATGCGAGATTATTCAATGTCGTAAAAACTCATTTTATTTGTTCAGTATGACGAGATGCTGCTTTCTTGGGAAAACGAAACGGAAATCATGTCGTCAACAATGTTTGTGGTGTCACAAGAACGGAAAAAAACAACCACAGAAGACAATAAAAGTTGTAAACTTTTGTATAGCATGACAAATTGATTCGGGGAATTATGCGACAAGATTCCGAATCACTTTGAATTTGACGTTAATGGAATGTCTAGAAATTGTTTGAAGAAGACGCTCAAGTTTCTTTTGATTAAAAATGCCTTTTCCACCCATTAATTTTTTTGTCTTTCTTTTTCGCAGCTAATTGTGCCATTTAATCAATTTCCTCCAAATTGAACGCAATTTCCGTTAATGGCAACGTGACAGCGAGTGACAATCGTGAGTATGTGTGTTTGCGTTGGGAAAGGTCGTCAATTAAAAGGTCATCGGAACAATTGAATGACAAAATGCCGATAATTAGCAAGCAAGGGCTAACTTTGTGTTAAATGTCATGGAAACATACCGGATCGAATAATCATCCGAGATCAGCACGTAGCGTATGGGGAGAAAGTGAAAGGGACACAAAAACATCTGGCAACCTTCATTATACAACAATGTGGAATTTGGCTTGCAGAAAGGAATGTTAATCTGATTTTTCCCAAAAGATCATTTAGAGAGAACAACTGCAGACATCATCATTTATTCAGACAAATGGAAATGGGATAATAAATGGCAGCACACGTTTACGTAAGATAACTTTTTTTTCTCTCTCGTTATGAAAGAACTTTTCAAGACAAATTAAAAACAAAAAAAAAACTTGGAAGAGACTGAAGAAGAATTCCACAAGAACAAGAGTATGTCAAGATGTCATAAAAATGATATGAAAACGATTTTCAATTAAATATATCTTTTCATACATGCCGAATGATAAAAGACGAGGTTAATGAAAACTGAGACATGTACGAAAAGATATTTGAGAGAGGTCAGACAGTTCGTTTTTTTTGTTGTCAATTTAATATCAGGTACGATGTGATAGTAAAAGGTGCCTTTCGAAAATAAAAAAGAATACATAAAAAAATGTTGAAGACCAACTTTTCTTTATCACATTTTAGCTTCGTGACCATTTAAGATTTTTTTAACTTATAAATAAAAAATAAAATTAAATTTAACCTTTATAAAGTTTTTTTTAGGCCGCTTCAAATCAAAATCAAAAATAAAGTCCAAAATCTTTAAAAATAAAATACTATTTTCATACAAAATGACAAAATTTTAAACAATTTTTGAACGTTAAATTTTTTTTTAATTATCTTTTTTGAGATTTGCTAATTTAAAATAGATTTTAGAATATTACATACTAAAAATTAAAGAAAAAAATTTCATACAAAATACCTGTCAAAAAATTTTGAAAAATAAAATCAGAAATATAAAAAAAAATTTAAAGAAGAAAATTTAATTTAATTTAATCATAATTTAATGATTTTTTAAACAAAATTGAGTGAAAATTGAAAATTTTTGAAAAAAATTTTTAAAAAATATATTGAAAAATGAAATGACTTGTGCAAAAGTTAAAGTCACTTAAACTTTTAGAAAAAAAACTGAATAAGAAAAAATCAAAAAAATAATATTTTAAAAATATTATTTTTATTCAAAATTAGGTCAAAAATAAAAAAAAATTAAAGTCAAAACTTTTAGAAAAAAAACTTTTTTTTTTTTATTCAAAATTAGGTCAAAAATAAAAAAAAATCAAGATTTTTTTTTGTACAAGATTTTTATCCTTTTTTTTAATATTAAATATTTTAAAAACTTAAGAAATTAATGAAAGTTTTTATTTTTTTTTTAATTTTAATAGCAAGTTTTTTTTCAAAAGGCATTTGATAAAAAATTTAAAAAATTGAAGTTTTTTTTAGAAAATATCGGTCAAAAATTATTTTTTTATATTTTATATCATTGGCAATTTATAACAAGAAAATCACAAAATATTTAAAAAATATTTTAAAAATTAAATCAAAATTTCTAGCCTTTAAATTTTTTGTTTTTTATTCAATTTATTTTTTGATTTTGCGCAAAAATTTTGCCTTACGAGATATCAATTTTATATTATGCATTTGATAAAATATTTTTTTTAGGAATCGTTTCCGCTAGGGTACATCAAATCATCAAAGAAAGCAAAAAGGCAGGGATGTCATCCACAGACTACTTATTTTTTTCTTCCTTAACAAAGTTCTTTGAAATATTTTTCAAATATTGAAACTTGATATTTTTGTTCTGATTTGATGTCACATCATCTACCTTTGCTCCAAATCATTTTGTGCGTACTTTCATCA
The DNA here is from genome assembly GCF_036172545.1 of Culicoides brevitarsis. Classification (NCBI taxonomy): domain Eukaryota; kingdom Metazoa; phylum Arthropoda; class Insecta; order Diptera; family Ceratopogonidae; genus Culicoides; species Culicoides brevitarsis. The sequence continues at coordinate 24,335,147 of NC_087086.1, read as the reverse complement.
TGCATGTATCTTTTATATCTCCATGGGGAGTTTTCTACAACATTCTCTTTATAATTATTATATTATTTATCGTCTCACGTTTCAAGGAAGAATAAAATCGCTCTTTTGAAATAGGAAACCCAAAATAAACAACCTTCGCAGCAGAAAATTAAATTAGCATTTTTTTATGATTAATTAATGTTCTGAAATTTCTAGAGCCAGACAAAAGATTTCATAATCGGTGAAAAAATATTTACAACATAGTCACGTGTTGCGGCAACATTTTTTTTTTATCGTCGCGAATGTTGTCGAACATCTTTAAGCGAAATACGTTGACATCTGCCAATTAACTTTCGATTTATGGACCGAATCGATAAGTAATTTGTATGTAATGTTCTTTTGTTGTTTGTTTATCGTCGCGTCGTCTTGTTGTTTTTTTTCTCGCTTTCATGACCAGTGTAAGAAATGTTAGTGCAAAAGTGTGTTTACGCGTGTGTGCGTGCCATCAAAGAAAATAAAGATTATATTAATGCCCTACGTGCGTGCCATGTTCATTTCCTTGATGTCTACATGGATTAAAGAAGAACAAAAAGAGTACACAGCTGGAATTTAATTTGCACGGCTTAGTGTCGTACAATGAATAAATGATAGTAATTGTATGTGCATTAATGGGCGAACATCTTTGGACAATCCATGGTGAGAAAAAAACGTTATTATCCAAACTATTCATTATTGCCCGAGAACGGTGCCGAAGAAAAATAAAAGTAAGCGCAATAAAATCTGTTTGGATGCCACATGTTCATCATTTTCAACTTCCTTCCGCAAATGGATTTTCGTAGTAAATGTGGAAATCGTAATCAAAAAGTTGCTTTAATGGGGTTTTCTGGCAAATTAGTCGTTAAGAGAACATTTTGATAATGATCCATCATATTTAATTGGTTTGTATAAAGAACATAAAATGGAAAATCGACGTAAACGACAGAAAATATACAAAAAAAACTTTTGAAAAAAATATTTGAATTAATTGAACAAATTTTGTGCCAAAAATTTAAAAAAAATATTTTTTTTTTCAAAGATGACAATACTTTGAAATATTTAAATAAAATTTTGATCGGTTATAAAAGTTGAGATTTTTTTTCTAAAATTAACTAATTTATTTATTGTTTTATACCTAATGTTAAAAAAATAATTATTTAAAATTTTGCAAAAATTTTTATATTTAAAAATATCATCGAAAAATTATTGAAAATTTTTTGTTATTCAAAAATCTACAATTCTGAAAAAATGTGGGAAAATTCAAGTTATTTGCTTCCCAAAAAGCCCAATACATAAAAAATGATTGCTTGTGATTTTTCACTGAGTGATTTGAAAAGTTGTAATTAAAATGTTGCTTAAATGTACTTTCTAGTTATTTGCATTTTTCCTCGGATGTAAATATGCCCGAACCAATTTTAAAATTATTAGATTTTATTTCCGTTACTTGTGTAAATTTACAAACCTTAGAGAATGCAAAAAATAGTTTCATGTCTGTTGAGATGAATTTAATAAATTTTTCAGGAACATGATTTTTTCAAAAGAAATGCTTTTACCTAAAATCCTAAAAACAGAGTTCATTTTCAAGCAATGCTTTTATCGCAAAGTTAAAACCCATCAATAATCTTCTCTTAATATCTTTAAATGAAATTTGATGCATTTGAAGCTATTGTTCACTGATTTACCTTAACTTATAATTTAACAGATAAAAAATTAAGCTCTCTTCTATTCTATTGTGAAAATTTGGACGATACATGACGCAGCATATATTCGAATTCCGTTTTCTGCATTTACATTTTGCTTTCGTTCAATTAAGATTTTAATGGCGATACGTCTATTACAAATAAATTGACTGCATTTCGATGACAAAAATTCCACTGCGTCCAATTACAGTCGTGATGATTGCTGTTTTTTAGTCTAAAATTGGAAAATGTGTAATTGATGACAAACTGTTGTAAAACGAATAAATTTTAAAGCTGTTTTCCGCTATTTTAAGCTTTCGTTTTTCAGGTTTGTAATTTTTTTTTAATTTTAGATAGAGCGTCAAATTATTTTTTTTTTTACTTTTTATTGTATCAGGAGTTTAATGAGTGGTATAAAAAATATTTAATTCTCTTTTAACTTTTTTTTAATCGTTTTGGTGAAATTTAATTTTTTTTATATAAATTTTTAAATTAATTTTAAAGAAATTTTATTTATTTATTTTAAACATTTTTTTTTAATATTTAAAAAAAAAAAATTTTAATTTAAAAAAAAAAAATAATTAAAAAATAAAATAAAAAAAAATATTTAATTAAAAATATTCTCAATTGTTTTAAAATCAATTTATTTTTTTTTCTTTTTCATCACTAATTATTTTTTCCGTATTTTTCGACAAAATCCGGAGAAAAAAGGACAAAAAGTGAAAATACATATTTAATTATTCGCCTAAAAAAACACTGAGTATTTAAATTTTCCTTAAAAAAATCAATACTCGTTAAAAAATAAAAGAAAGTTCATCTCAATTAAGTGTCACGCATGACAAGATCATGACCGATGCCACTAATGATAAATCAACTTCCTCCTCTTGTTTCCTCAACAACTAGGTCACAAAACTTTTTTTTTCCTCATTTTTCTACTTGTCTGTCTTCCTTTGCCTTTTATTTCCTACAACATGTGTCAGAAGTAATAAGAATCATCAGTTGAGGAAGCACGTAATAGATACAAATTACTTTCCGTATTATTATTTTTCGCACACTTGCATCTCACGAGACGGCCGAACAGAATTAATAAACTCCGTTCGGTGTCACGATGACGCTTCCTTCGACACCAGTAAATGACTGAAGATCAATTTAACTGATGAAAAATGTATTGACAGCTCAAGAAACGGTAAAAAAAAAGGAAAAACTACTTCTTTCTATAATTGATATAAATATAGGTGCAAAGTAGTTAATACAGTCATAAACGTAAACTCTTATCCGGTCGGTAATAACCTCGTCGGTAGACCGGTCGAAGAATATTAAAAACTTATTTAGAAGTCTGTGCGGCGAAGGAAAAAGGTCTTTACACTGAAAAGGAATGCGAAGAATTCAAGGTGTGAAGAAGATAAATTGCTTTACTTTCGAAAAGTATCGGAAAACTTTTCTTTTCACACACAAACACTCGCTTTATATGAGTAAATTAACATTTCGTCTACGGTTCCGTCATTTATTTTAATGATTCATAAAAATGTTTACAGACATTGTTTTTCCTTTTTCGCTCGATGTCATGTACCCTGTGTGCCTGTGTCAACAAAACCTAAAATAACACAATTTAAGACAGCAATGTTCCGCTGTCAAAAATGCAAGACATTTTTATTATCCTAATGTGATGCCAAAGAGGAAAGAAAAAAAAATAAAGAACAAAAATCGGTTTTTGGAATAATTTGTCTTCAATAGATGAGAAAAAAGAACACCTTTTTTTACTTAAATATTTATTGTTTGCACAGAAAAAAAAGCTCAACATAATAAATGTATAAAGATACAAATTTATGGCATAGAGAATTCTCTGACAAGCAACATGAATACAAACAACAATGATAAAATAAAATTACGACACCTTTTCCCTAGGTCGCATCCAATTCAAGTAAATAGCGAAAGTGAAAAAGAGCGAGCGAGAGAGCGAGAAAATAAGCAACAACGAATTTTCATATTTTTTTTCGCTTCGTCACTCGTAAAGAACAATCGGTGCAAACTTTGCGGTACCCATTTATTTTATGTTGGCTCATGCTGGGACGCAGTGCAAGGTGCTTTATTGCATTTTGTGGGTTAAAAGTGTGCGACAAGCAGGTAAAAAATAATACGCAACAACATTCAATTGATTTTGTGTCAAAATGAACAAAATTTTGCAAAGGATTTGATATAAAAAGAAGTCGTTTCCTGTTATTTAGTGAGTTTGTACCGCAATGTTAAATTTTTCTTTCTGATTTTTTTTTTACCGGATGAACTCTTCATGATTTATTTGCTTCTTAAAATCAACAAAAAAAAACTAAATATCAGCACAAAGATTGGAAAATCAAACAAAAACCAAAAGGAAAGAAATGAACAAGGAAATAATTTAAAAATCACTTAATTTTCACCATTCTTCGAGATATTTTCGAAGTATACCGGAATTTTCAATTTTTATGTTGATTACGGGACTTTCATATTAATATTAATTAATTTTTCTAATATTCCTCAAGTTTCCCGAATTTTAATAAAATAATTTTAATTTTTCAAATATATTCAAAATCTTATCCGAGCATTTTAAGCTCGATTTTCAAAAATTTCAGTTTTCAACGAATTTTTAGAAATTATATATATTCTCAAATTTCCCTTGAGAAAAATTTTCACAAACTACTTGAAGCGTAACATATTAAATTTTCTTGACATAATTTGACATTTAAAAATTGAATTAGCAAATGGCAACTTTTTAATCACGCGTTACGGACGGACGGACAGTACAAGGCATAATATCGTTTTTTTTAATTTCAATGATGCGGTAAACATGTATTTTTTACGACATCCTTAACGTTTTCATATCATTACCAAAATTGATTGACTTTTTAATGATATATAAATAGATTAAAAAAATCAAAATAAAATTCTCGAGAAATGAAAGATCAAAGGTAAAGGTAGATTTTCTAGAGAAAACCTCGATTTTAATCTTTTTTACATCTCTTTACGAACATAGAAGGTAAAAAGAGTAAGTAAAATTTTCAATCCACTTCACGTATCACCAACATTTTTTTGTACTTTCTAATACTGATCCACATTGGCTTTATTGCTTCCAACAGGAATTGTAAATTATTTCACCGGAATCCCCACACGATTCTACTTTTTTTCACATTTCCTCTTAAATCCACACTTTAACTAGAAGTTGTTAGTAGAAATTTGAGGTGAATAAAAAATGTATGTAAAAAAATGTGAATAAAATCCAGCACATTGTCAACTTCAATAACAAGATTGTGGATAAAAAAAGTTGCAAATTTAGCGGTTTTTTGTGCAAAACACAAACACACAAAAAAATGCTTAATCTAACATTCTCGGTAAAAAAAAGCTTTCAAACTAAACAAATAGGGCAGCCATCCATTCAATCCTGTTACTTTGTGTCAACCATGTCAATTTACGTTACCAACGTCTATCTAAAAGGCTTTTGTTCAGTTAAAGAAAATTTCCTGCGGAATCAAAATCAGATAAATTTTTTTTCCGACGACGCATTTGGACTTCTTAAGTATTCATCTGATGCGTCGTAGATTTTTTATGGTGATTATACCTGACACCGTTAAACACATGACGACAACAAAAAAGAGACATTACAAACTCACATAAATAATTTTATTTGCGCAAATAAATGCGGCAACAATCTCTATTTGTTCAAATTTGATGTGATCCGGCGGAAATGGAATTTGTTCAAAAACAAATAAAAATAAAATATTAAAGGTGTCATGATATAAAAATGATTTTTTTTTGATTTTTAAATTTTGAATTATGTTTCTTTTTACAAGCTTTGAGAATTTTTCGAAAATTGATTGATTTCCTTCATTTTTTATTATTTTAAAATTATAAAATATTTTTTTTTTATAATTTTACAAAAATTCTCATGGGACAAAAACGAAAATATTAAATTTATTCGCATTATTCGTAAAAAATAAAAATGCTAAGAAAATAAACTTTAAACTAAATTTTTATGATAATCGTGAGAAAATGATGTTATGTTAGGTGTTTACAATCTCATAACAATAATCGTATCAGTAACACTGTAAAACGATTGGAAAATTATTATTTTCTTCATGGAAATCTCTGTCTGTGTTTTTTTTTGTATTAAAGAAAAGAAAAACTTGATATTTTTCGAGAAAACAACATGTTAGACATCAATTTATTAGGTGAGAATAAAAAAATCGCGTCTGTTTTATTGCGAATAACGACAAAAAATTTTTCCATTTCCTTTTAATTTGATTCTATTTATTGCTTTTCGGGCATTAAACTTACATAAACGAGTGATTTATCCTCACTCTTCAATGCTTGATCAATTCCAATGACAGCGACTTGTCATAACGAAAAAAAAAACAAATCAAATAAAGTACCAGTCAGCTCCATTTTAATTCCAAATGACAAAATAATACTGTTAAATGGCTGATTTTTCAAACGTGTGATGAATAAATAAATTTTTCATGTTTTCACTTTTTTTTATATTTTCCAATCATTTAATTAAAAATCAATAAAATGGTTCTATTGAGCCTAAAGGACTGAAAGAAAAAACAATTTTCCGTATTTATTTGCATAAAGCATTAACGAAATTTTATCAGATATTCTCATCGCATTATCGTGACTAGCTGTGTTAAAATATATTTTGCACGAAAATTTCGAACGCATACGAACAAAAAGTAACCGCAGAAGAAAAATAATGAAATAAATTATTTCTTTCAACAATTTATCGGTATATACGATACTTATGCCGCAAATCGCTGGTGATTTTTCAATGTTTAGCTCGAAAATTAAGATTAATTTTTTAGACATCAACACTACGGTAACAAACATCAATCGTGTATTATGTCATTACGTGCAAAGAAGAAATGTAAAAGTTAATACATTATTAACAGGTAAGGAGAAAATAAAGAGGAGGAGGAATGGCTTTCGTATTTAGGTAGAGATGTGAACGCTTTTTGATTAAAAATAAATAAATTGGAAGTGGCATTGCCAGACGAAATTTGAGATAAAGAGATTTGAATGTCTCTGATTAACTTCAAGCCTTTCTCTTCTCTATGCAAATTGAATATCAAATTTTGCTTTGCTTATTTCTGTAACATTAGTATTTTATTTGTATTTAAAAAAAAATATAAAGAAGGATTTTTTTAAAATATATGAGCAAAAAAACGTTTATTCAAAAAAAAAAAATACATTGAACTTAAATTTACAGAAAAAAAATCTTAAAAATAATGGACGATTTGTATTTTTACGATGCTTTAAGTTTTGTCTTCATAATTTAAAAAAAAATTAAAAAGTCATTAAAAGCGGTAGTCCAAGTCTGAAAATAATTTTTTAACTGCAAACTTTGTTACTTTTCTAGCTTGGCATTATTTCAACTTTGTTCTCTTGTTTATTCCTTTTTAGTTCGCTTTTTTATTATTTTAAGTCGATTTATCTGAAATATCTCAGAATAAGTTGCAATAAGTCAAAAGTGTAAGGTAGCCTAGGCGCCATCTATTTACGGCGTCGAAAATTTGAAGGGGGGTGGGGGTCCATGAATTTCCGATGGACTTCGGGGGAGGGGGGAAAAAGGAAAATACGAAATCGTATAAATTCTCTATGATTAAGATTTTTAGTTTCATTTTGTTAGAAATATTCAAGAGCTTGAAACTTGCTTGATCTGTTTTTTTACTTACTGAGTAAACAATTTTTCACAAATTTCTATTTAAATTATAAGGTAATTGTTAAATAATTTTGTTTTTGAAAGGGGGGCTTTTCTAGCTTGGCATTATTTTACTAAAAAGTGTCGTAAATTAGGGATAGGGGTCCTTAAATTCCAACGGTTGCCGATTATGAGGGGAGGAAGGGGTCAAAATATGTCAATTTTTATCCGACGCCGTAAATGGATGGAATAAACCACAAAAAATTGAAAATACAAGAAGAAAAAGCAATTTGTCTTTATCATCAAATTCAATCGGAAAACTCAACGATTTCTCACCCTCGGACAAACATTCAATCCAAAACGTGTATTTCTTCCAAACGTTCTTGAAAAAAAGGAAACACTGAACGGAAATACCGATATAATCACATTATTTCATTGCGTGTTTTTGTTGAATTTCAATGATTGCGCGACTGGAAGAGACGAGATTTGCTCACTTACTAAAACGACTGATAAGAAATAATAATGAGCTAGTAGAACCCAATGGAATATAAATAAAAATATTAATTGTGTGATTAGCTGACAGAAAAACCTTAAACAACATTTTCATGTTATTAGCTCGAAAGCAGACTTTTTTTTTGTCGAATACCGAAATTAATGCAACCCAATTTCTGAGTACGCAAAAAATGGGTTCAGGTTTTTTTTTGGGAGATGATAGGCATATTTACTTTTTTAAATGAAAAAAGGGGGTTCCATAATGTCTGTTTGTATGATGATGATGATGTAATGATATTACGAGAATTTTGTAAAAGAATACTTTTTGTGTTATCTCCCTTCTACAGACACAGTTCAATCATTTCAACATTTTCATTTAGGTTCATGTCGAAACGAATTGTGGATTTAAAGCCATTTCAAGGATGTCGCAAAGCTGTTGTTTTGGCTCAGAAGCATACATGTATTGACGACCTAATTTTATTTACGACTTGCGACGCTACGCAAGCGAATTACTGCATGACAATTAGATTAGATGGGATTATCTTGCGGTCGATGGAGGAAATCATGTGTGAAAATTCCACCAAATGTGCCAATGAAAATTTTCGGTAGGGCAATCATTATTATGATAAATTATAGCCGTTCGGGTCTTTAGGTTAATTACGAACCTTTTGGCGATATTTTGGATTTTTATTGTTGTTTAAAGCGCTTTTATAATTTATGACGGAGGATTTTGAACAATAATAAAAGGATTTTTCGAAATTGGATCATATTGATTTTCCATTTACGTTTTCCACATACACAAAATATCATGAAGAGACCCAGCAGGAGACTTGCTTTGACTTGTATTGTTTTAAATATAAAAGAAACTAGAAAATAGATAATCAAACGTTGAATAAACAAATTCAGAAAACAGCTGTAGGAAGAGGAAGAAAAACATACTAAACTAAAGTGGTCATGAATATTCGTAGAATCCTGGACTTATTCAAAAATAGAAAGACTTGAAGCACAATATTTGTTCAACAGCAAAACGTTTGTATCTCATCAGAACAGATGCACTATTGATAATAAAAATATCTGGAATTTCATTTACTTTAATACTAAGCAGAGCAGAAAAACCCCGGTAGCTGTATCAGATATTAAATTCTTGATAATTTGCAATATTGTTCATCTTTAATATCTCATCGCACCATGAGAATCTGGTAAATCTGTGTTTTTATGGTTGTTATTGTAAATAAACATTGTTTTTTAGTCAAATGCAATTTTTAAAAGTGATTCACAATAATTTGGTCCTAAAATATAAATTTTTTATAGGGCACCATCCATTAATGGCGTCGGATAAAATAGGGCATTTTCTGACCCCACCCTAATTTACGACATATTTTTTTAACATGACCCCCCCCCCTCCCTCACTGAAAAATAAACTTTTAATATTAGTTCAAATTTCAATGGAAACTCTTCGAAAATTTGGAAAAAAAAAATTATTTGAATAAAAAACTGAGCAAAAAAGCTTTTAAAGTCGGACATACTTTAAATATTATTTTGATGAACTCTAAATAAAAATTTTTAAAGTCATGAATATGGTATTTTTTTGCCGCTTGTCGGAAACCATCGTAAATTTGATTTGGAATAAATTTGAAAAAAATTCACAAAATTAAATGAATTAATTTTCAGAGCCCTGATTTTCAAAAATTGACCAAACCATAACATTAAGAGCCCCAAAAATATAAAATGATATCCAATTAAGATTGTATAAAAATTAGGTAAGGATGAAAGTGAAACATTTTTTAAAATTAAACTTTCCTTATCACCTTAACAACAAAATCTCTCGCCTTGCATCAAGTTTTTTGAACGATATATGTGGTTCTATAGAGCATAAAGTGTAACAAATATCGTTATGAGATTCTACTTGCACATCATTGTAGTCAATTATTATTCACTTCACGTCTTTTATTATAACTAAGGACGTAGTAAAAACAAAAAATGAAGGAAATTCTCTGAATGAAGCTTTACTATGCATAAATTTATGCAAAACTTAAATGAAATCTCACACAACAAAAAAAAATATGCATATCTTTATTATCTTCCATGGTATAATCTCGAATAACGATAAATAGGACAAGGGATTTCAATGTGTATCAAAAAAAAAATCAAAAGTTTCCATAAACGTTTTAGCACGATAGTCTTTTTTGCTTTTTTTCTAAATATTTTTACTAGTTTTTCTTTAAATTTAATTGAGCTAAATATATCTATAGTCTAAAAAAAGTAGACTAGACTATCTAATTTGAATATTAAATGTTGACGGACGAATAAAATATTTTTTTTCGGAATGCTCTTAAAATATGCTACCAAGCAATATCTATAGTTAATACAATTTCATCTTAATCTCTTGCGATTTGTGTTGATTTGAAAAGTTGCGTCCTTGTTCTTTTATTACTTTTTTTTCTGAACATCATAAAAATTTGTCGAAAAAATGTCACAAATTCCATATCTGACCCTACCCTCATCAATAATTTAAGAACCGAAAGGGTAAAGGAAGGCACTTTATTGTCATCAGTTTCATCAACGACCACTTTCAATGCAGTTGGCGACCTTCTACACCTACGGTTACTTTTTTTTATCGTTTTCCTCTTTTGCCTGTCTATTAGGATTCACTGCTTCATCGGTTTTATTTTTTTAAAATAAAGCAATAAGTGAAAATTGCCCTCGGCAATGATGCTAAAGAGAGAATTTTTATTAGTTTTATCGACCACAAGATCTCAAAATGCGAACACGAAGCAAAAAGGAAAATCTGTGGAACACAAATATGAATTGATTTCTGTCTGTCGTTCTACTGGATCAACTTTTATGGTGATAAATTGTTTTTATTTCAAATGAAATTTATTTTGTCTCGCATTTTTATTACAGCACAAAATCAAATAAAAATACCATCGTGAGCAGGTGTGAAGATTTTTTTATTTCTCCATTATTCTTAATGTACTTTCTTCGCTTATTTTAAATGCGTAATTGTTGGAAAAAGTGATCCATTAGTATCAAGGACAAGTAAATCCCGCAATGAGCAGCAATCAGTTATAAGTTGTCGTCTCCAGAGCACCGAATCACTTGCGGGCGATGCGTTCAATAGCTTGTCCTTCGTGGAAATTACATTCAATGTCAATAGCAGATTTTCAGTTTAATTGATGTATCATGCTATTAAGGTCCATTAAGATTATTGACATCTAAAATTTTGAACTTGAATAAAATGTTGTTGCACTTCATCTACCTACATCTAAATACGATTCGAGGAAAAAACTTATATGCATGAATTACCATGGATATTTTGAAGCATGTTATTGAAAAGAGGGAAATCTGATATTATCCCAGACATATTTTTCACTTTTTTATTTAAAGATTGAATATCAGACGAATACTACACTGATTGACATCATTCAAAATGTTGTAATGTGATACAATGTTTAAATAAAATCACGCATGACATTTTGAAGGGTCAATAGGACATATTACACACATGCAATTTGGGATACTCTTCATTTTTAGACTCAAAATATAACTATTTTTTCAAAATATTTTTTTGATACAGAAAAATTTTCTATCTGAATTTTTAGAACTTATTTATGTAAAACATTAACAACGCAAACACCAAGACGAAGAAGGCCAGAAAACTGAAAACAGGTCAAGAAGACGTAGTCGCGCTGAAGGTACTGACTCAGAACACAGAAAGCTAAAGGATACATTATTTTTAAATTATTTTGATTGCGTTTCAGGTTTCTGCTGTTCTGCTTGAGAGGTCTGGGATGGCGCGGTTATTATCTTCCATCATATCGCCATCGTTTGAAACTTTTAAATATGCTGACTTTGCGTGACCGTCAAATTATGTTTTGTTGTTGTTTTGTGTATGATGTGATCAACTGTAATATTGATTCTGCTGCTATATATCTAGCCGTTGGAAGTATATTATTCTTACCATGTGTCACTAGGCCCGACATTTCTTATGCTGTTTATATTGTTAGCCAATTCGCAAATAATCCGAAAATGGAACACTGGCAGGCAGTTAAAAGAATTTTTAATTACCTCAAAGGTACTCTTCATTTTAAATTAGAGTACTCAAAGGAAGGACCAGATAACGTAATAGGATACTGTGATGCTGATTGGGCAAACGATGAGGAAAATCGTCATTCTGTATCTGGATATGTGTTCATGAAATCTGGTGGTCCTTGTAATATGTAATAATTGTTGAATTAAAGTAAACTGTGAAAGTTTACAATTGAGACAATTTATATTCTATAATTCATTCTCTAATAAAATTTAGTTATAAAAAATTTGTCCCTGTGTCGCACGGCCATAATCTTCGTACACGTCGTGCATTCGTTAAAACAACCGCGGCACAAACAGCACCATCAACAAATGTATTTCGCTATTCAATCAACTTTGCGGAGACATCAATCTGACTGTACCAAAAATGACTTTTAAAACCTTCACTAGACGGAATGAGAAATAAATAAATAAAAAAATAAAATTAATAAAAAAATTATATTCTCTTTGAGAAGTTTTGAGTAAGTTTGAAAGAATATTTCACTTGATTGACTAACAAATAAGAAATTAATTTTCAGAGCACCTACTTTAATACTTCGATACTTCAACAAATGAACACTTTATTGTATAATGTATATATTGTATGATAATCTTCCTATATTGTAATAAATAGATCACATTACATACCTATTATTCATTAATGAAAATATCACATTTTGACAAATAAGTGAAAGTTCAAAATTTGATTAATTGCTATTCTACCCAAAAAATGCATATATGTAATTTATCCTATTGACTCTCCATTTTAAATAAATATTGATAAGCAATCAGTATAAAATTGAAGTCTGATTTTTTTTTGTATAATTTAAATTCATAGAATGAGAATTTCGATAAGACTTTTGTCCGACATGATGCAAACAATATTTATCAAGGAAAAAAAGGTCCTTTACAAAAGGAAAGAAAAAAAAATTCTTGAGCTAAAAAAAAAACTTTTTTGAGCAATCATATTTATATGTCTTCCGCATCATGCTTGCATAAATGATCCGAAACGGAAATAACACTTCTATCTTGAATTCAATTTATTTTTTTTAAAGAAATACATATTTTCCTGCTAAAAAATAAACAGAAGACACGAGTCCGTAGGGTCTTTATATGATTTTTATTTTTATTTATAGAGTACCTACATCCTTTTATTTTATTTTTTTCGATGGAAAATGTAATAGTAACAAATGACACTTGCAAACTTTTCCCATTTCATATATACAAACAGGCACGTCATCGCAATTCACTACGAAGAATGTCCTTGGCTCATACATGAGTTTCCTCTCAAATTTCTCACGTTATTCTAGAACGCCATCAAAATGATTTATTGTCTTTTGCATATTCTCGATTTTTTATATCAGAATTGACATATTTCGTATATAGTTTGTTGTTTGCGAGACTTTATTGAATTTATTTTGTATCATCTTCTGATAAATTCAATTGTTTCTTCTGTTTGTCGTCAACGACTTCCTATTTGATTACGTGTCTACTTGTAATGTTTACACCATGCCATTATGGAAATGTAAACTTTGTGCCACCATGCAAACAAAGAATAAACATAAAAAAATCACAATCGAATCAAAAAGTTTTTCTTTTTCCGTCTTATTGCAAAAAAAAAAATGTAAAGAAAAAAAAACGATTTCATAACGACTATGACGATGTATGTCACTTGTTATAAGAAAATATCAATCACGATTTCACTTCCTTCCATTTTTCAAAGCAAACGGAGCGAGGCAATAAGTAGGTGCGCTTTTGCATAAGTAGCCAATTTACTTGTTATCATGATGTGTTTGTGATTTTCACTTGACACTTATTACATTTTATGATGAAATGGAGTTTTATTGTTTGGCACGTGGAGGCGTTTTGAAGGTAACAGCTTGCAGACATGTTTTAAGTAACATTCATTGCAACTTGACTGGAAAAGTGAATCAAAGGCGACAATGATTCAGCATAAAAAAAATATGGAAGTGAAAATCATTTTGTAAATAACATTTTCTTGAAAAAAGTTAAAGAATTCCACAGTCAACAATCCGCTTATGCATTTTCTTTAATGAGCTCCATAGCATAAGCTTGTCTTCAGTTATTCTAGATGTAACTTTGATATAAAGTTAATTTATTCATTACACTTGTTTGTAATGCAAATTCAGGTTTTGCAAATAAATATAAAATACTTTTACAGATGTACCTATTCAGAACGACGAGCATGTTGTTTGCCATTTTAAAACAAATCTAATTACAAGAGTGCCCCGAAGATGAAATTAAGTTTGATTGCAAACTAAACTAAGGTTATTAAGGTTAAAAACGTTTAAGGTTTTTTATATTTTTCTATTTTACATAAATGAGTTAATATTTTAACAATATTATGTTTTTGTTATTGGCTGAAAGAATATTAAATAATAATTTAATATTTAAAAAATAATTTAATTAATTTTAATTGATAAATAATTTGATATCCTTTAAAAATAAATTGTATAAACGTAAAAACTAAACAAATTTAAAAAATTTTTAAAAATCAGGGGTTCATCAAATTTACGACGGATTCCGACGAGGGGGAAAGGGGGTAAACAGAAATGTACGACGTCGTAAAAATATGCCATATTCACGATTTAAAAATTTCTCGTTTTGAATTATTTAAAATAATTTTTGAAGTATTTCAGACTTAGTTCAGACTTTTTTTCAAATTTTCATTTAATTGAGTTTTTTTTTTTCAAATTTTTCACGAGCTTTTATTTTCAAATTTGACGGTTTACGATTAGTGAAGGGGGGAACATGTTAAAAAACTCAAAAAATGTTTTTTTTGCTTACGCCTTTAATGGATGACGCCATATGACGTCTTTAAACCTAATTCATTAAAGTGGCACATCGACGACATCACCGCATTTTTTTCAAAAAAAAAATTAAATGCGGTAAAAATTCGGACTTGGTTTAATTGAATTTGAGAAAGTTTTGACAAAAATCGAGCTGGTATGAAAGGAAATTGACCCTTTCTAACAATTATCACAAATTCATAAAAAAATTTGATCAGCTTTTTCAATTAATTTTTAGAATTTTTAAAGCAAGTCCTTTCGAACTAGAATGTAAATTAATAAAGTAAAATGTGATGCCTTTTTTTTACTAGAATTCAATTTTTTAAAAGCTTTACAGATAAAAACTAAAAATACGAAAAGAGCAAACAAACAAACAAACACTTGTTCAACAGACAACAAAAACCAAAGAGACAAATACAATTTTGACCAGATGCGACCTACATGTATACAAGACACCAGCAGATGCTGCCTGCCTTAAAATCAATAATAAAATTGTGTCTCACTGTGCCGACAAATAATTTTTTAATTTACATTTTTTTCATCTCTTGTCATTTTGTTTGATTTGGGATTGAATTTATCAGGAAAATCTCCCACGGATCGGAAATAATATGTGGCACGTTGTGTCACTTTATTTTGAAAAACATTGTCAATCACATCATTTTGTCGTGTGGATAATGTATGCTGACAAGTTGAATTGTGACAAAAAAAAATTTTTTTTGGAAGGGTAAAATTGTGTAAAACTTGAAACAAATAAAATAAATGGCGCTTCCGCGTCCAGTGACAAAACAAGGAAATTATAATCTTATACAAAAAAAAATTACACGCGCGTCCATGAATTCATCCAAAAAGTTTACTTTTTACGCGACAAATCATCACAAAAGTAATCGTATTAAAATTTTCGAGTGACGTTAATCGTAATATTATCTCTCATAATCATGTCGTTATGAGATTTGTTGTAATTTATTCCGTTTAGAGTATTAAAAATATATTTTTTTTAACCCTCAATAATTCACGAAACACGCGCCAAAAAAGTTTTTCATTGAAATTTTTTATTTTCCTTTTTACAGAGTGAAGTACTACTATCCGGCTTCAACAGTTTGAATTATCGTTATTATTATTTTGCTTTTTCACCATGCTGCTTAAACATCCTTTTAATTATTATTATATTCTTCTTTCACTGAACGACTCATTTTCTTTTTTTGCTGACTTTTCTTTTGTCCTTCTATGTTGGACAGCTTTTTTTGTGCGTAAAATAAAATTAACAAGTGTGAATAATGTCGGTATAATTTTATTCGTTTGCCTTTTTGTGGAATTCGGATGGTTTTCTCAAACGAGGGTCACATTGCAAGATTTAACGGGATATTTATAGAAATATCCTTCACTTCTGACAAAACTTTTGTTTTATTTTTTTCTATTTGTTGCTTAAAACAAATATTCAGTTGTTTGAATTCCAACAATTTTTTCCATGGAAAAAGAAGCATTTTTTAGCTTTTGAAATATTTTTACGTAGCAGTACATAAAAGTTCATTTTTTTTTACCACAATTTATTTTTTATTCAAAAAATGCGTCGAATAGCACCCTACGGATTGAAAAGTGTTGAAATTAATCCCTTAAGTGATTAAATTAATCCCTTATTTCGTAAAAGGGATTCATTTAATACCTTAAGGGATTAAATTAACCCCTTAAGTGATCAAAATAATCCCTTAAGGGATTAATTTAACCTCCTTTGGAGTTAGTCACCAACAGCCCCAAAAAATTAATCCCTTTAAGTGGTTAATTTAATCCCTTGAGTGATTAATTTAATCCCTTAAGAGGTTAAAATAATCCCTTCAAGTGTTTAATTTAACCCCTTGAGCGATTAAATTAATACCTTTTGATGATTCTGACGACATCGATACTTTTTTAAAAGAAATTAATCCCTTAAGGGATTACTTTGATCACTTAAGGGGTTAATTTATTTGTATGAAACGCGAACTAGGGCAGTTTTTTTTTTGTTTTCTCCAGACATAATAAATTTATTTGTGCGCGACTTTTGCAGTGGCAAACGCTAAAAAATGTGAAACACAATTTCATCTCGCTTTTGCATCATAAGGTATAATATTACACTTCATATAGTATTAAATTAACTCATATTATCCAGATTTATATTTCTATAACAGACAGCACGAATGTTGTTTCACCCAAGAGTATTACCTTGATGTGCAGAGTCATCGTCGAAGGGAATACAGCAAAAAAAGGTTGCCTAGCGATCAGCTAAATCTGTTTTTATCTGTTTTATTTACGTAAAATGGAGATCAGGTTGCTTTTTTTTATTATTTCTCTTCATTTGTTCTGAGAAAATGAAAATGACCATAAAAGTGGAAACTGTAAAGAGGGAGAACGTTGTGCAGTAAAAAAATTATTTTCTGTCTTTTAAAAGGATTGACTCCCCACGACAACCCTAAATATTTTCAAATTTGTCCCTGAATTTGTCCTTTTCATGCATAGACAAAGGATGACAAAAAAAAGACAATTTAAGGATGATGGAAATACTAAGAAAGTCAGATCAGTATATTGACGAAGAAAAAAAAACAACGATGAGCCAAAATTGAATGTAAATTCAATATTCATCGTTTAAGAATTAATCAAAACAAAAAAAAAATTAAGGTTGACTCAAAAAACTTAATTTGCATATTTTTTTAAGAATTTTTAAAAGCAAGAAAAAAATACGTGTTTTCCAAAAAAAATATTAATTTAAGATTAGGTCAAAAGCTTTTTGAACCAAAATACCTAATTTCGATATTTTAAACTTATTTGGTTGTTTAACTGTTTATTTTTATAATGTTTTTTTTTGTTAACAAATTAATGGTAAAAAATAAAATAATGAATTAAACTCCAACTAAACGTAAAAGCAACATTTTTATTGAACACCTGCAGATATTACACGCTTGTCAAATTAACATAAAACAGAATCAACAAAGTATCGTAGTATGACCACTATTGAATATATTGGGGATGCAACTGATAAACAATAAAATTTACAGATGTAAAAAAAATATTTATTCCCCTATGATTGCATTGCATACAAAAAGCAAATAAAATGATAAATCAACATTTTTTTTGAATAACGTCATAAAATTCATAGGAAATTCATCGGCATTTTTCAGATGTATACATAATAAACATTTTGATTGTTCTTGACATAAATATCGAAAAGGTAAAAAAATTTGCTGTTTTTTAATTTCTTTTTTTTTTATCAAAAACTGACATTGTTCATATTTTTTCAAAATTTTGTTCAATTATTAATTTATTAATTTATTCAATTATTAATTTAAATTTGCATGTTAAATGTTGATTTTTGTTAAACAGATTAGCATTTATTTATTTTTTATTGTGTATTTGTAATAAAATTAAAATGTTTTCCAGCCAAATGATGCAGAAAATCGTTAAATTCAGTTTTTTCTGTTCATAATTGAGAACGAATTTTCCGGTCGAATTTCGTCGAAAAATTTCTGTTAAATTGGAAAGAAACAGAATATCTGGTTATTGTTATTAACCTTGCGTTTAAAGGTATGCAGCTGAACAGAAAATAATTAGATATTCCGTGTAATAACAATATCATTAAGGATAAAAATTTTGAATTTGATCCTTCTGTGAAGAAAAACCAACAGCTTTTGTTATTAACACCTACTGACTTGAAATGTCATCATTAAAGCCGATCTTAACGTTTTGCCTTGAACAATAAACGGCAATTTTTATGTAACCTTAGTTAATTAACAATATTTAGCTGAATATTTTTTTTAGAGTTTCAAGGTCCATGATTAAGACTACGATAAACGACAACCTTGAGATAAGATGAAAAATTAATTTGGCTGGCCCAATCGATGGTGAATTTTTGTTCAAATTTTAAAATTTCATCGCATTGTAAAATTTTAGTAAGTATTTTGTAACGGATTGGCTCAAGCTCTGCATCACGAATCTCTTTAAATTTTTTTTGTAGTGTGTCAAATTTAGCTCCTAGAAGGTTTTGTAGAAAAATTAGGAAAATCAATGGTAAGGTTCGTTGAAAAAATCAGAATATTGTCAAAAAAATGGCATTGTAAAGTTCATAATGTTTTTGCACATTCTATTGAATTTGTATTGAAAATTGCGTTGATTGGGTAAATATCATGATTTTTGCAGCAAACTACGCTGGTGACGCTAGTTAAATATGAAAATGACTATAGAATTTTGCCGATGGCTTTTGCTTGTTGTGCATGGTATATATTAAATTAAAGTATTGATTTATTGAGAATAACAAACCCTTGAAAAAATTAACGATTTGTTTTATAAAGTAAACTAAAATTATTACAAATAATTAACATTTACGCGTCCGGCTGTCTGGTTTACAATTCCCAAGAAGTATATTCATTAAAATAAAGATTTTTTTGACTTGGAGAGCTGCCAAAATGCATTTGGTTAACATATTAAAGCATTAAGGTTAAACAAAAATTCACAACGAACCGTGAATAAAAGTAAAATTATGCGGTTATTACCTCTTTAACGTTCACAGTGCCCATTTTTTACGTTGATGGTTATTATTATTTGCTTCCTTTAGTCCCAAGAGATAGAAAGAAGAGAATGAAAAGTGTGTAATAATAAAAGTACTATTACAACTTTTTTTCTTTGTGCTTTTCTTGTAAATAAATTTTATTAATATTTTTTTTATTATACGCAAGACAATATTCAATCCTTTAAGGTTCATCTAATTTCACGGAAAAAAACTTGATCTGACGGAGAAAAAATTATATAAAGTAGCAATTAAAATTATAATTAGAAAATGTCAATAAACAATATCCGTTAAAGATGTTTTCATTAAAAAAAATCTTTATCTATTTTTTCTACCTACGCATTATATCCACGTGCTTAACAAACCACACCTCATTATCGAGAATTCTGTTTTCTAGCTGAGCGCATCTTAATCCACATTTATCCTCGTTAAATCCATTCAGTCAACCTGTCACAGTTTTAGTGAAAAATGTCGTGGCAAGTGAAGCAAACGCTATAATTTTTTTACAAATATAAAGTAAAGAACACTACTTGTCTGATAAGTAGCAATAAAAACGAAATAAAAAATTATATGAAAAAAGGAGTTAAAAAATAATAAAAATTTTTCAATGTCGAGAGAAAATTACATCATCAGAGCCACACAAAAAAAGAAGAAAAGATAGATCATCATAAAATATTTATGCTGAAGAAATATTTTCTTTTCAAGGCTTTCAAGGAAAAGGATTCTCATTTTATTACAAACTTTCTTTTTTTAAATTAAATAGTGATTCATTTTTTCTTTAAACGTTAAAGTATGTGTTTTCGATTAATTCGGAATTTCTGAATGAAGAAAGAATGAATTTTCAATAAATGGAGTTGATTGTTAAAACTTATAAGTTGTATGATTGAAAATAAAAAAAATGATTACAAATCAATTCAATTCATTTGAATTTTAAATAAAAAAAAAATATCAATAGTATTCTTGAACACAAGCTTTACTATGAAAGTCTCGAATAATACATTTTACCGTGTGTTCACTTAATTTTTCTCATATTTTTATTTAGGCCGCTCTAAATTTTTTTCTATATTTTTGTCCCATGCCCTTGAAATGGGGCAAAGCTCAAAATCCAATGGGGCAAAATAAAAAAAAGTTGAAAATTTCATCAAAATTAATCACGTTTTTATCTTTTTCCATAATTATTCAAAAAATTTAAAAAAAAATTTCGATTTCCAAAAAATTTTGTAAATTTAACATGAATTTTCTTTTCTAAAAATAGTTTTAAAAAATTATTTTTCAAAATTTTATAACAGTTATTTAATTGAACAGTTAATCAAACTTTTATCAATTTTCCTATTTGAATTTTTAACTAAAAAATTTTAATGAAAATATCATAAAAATAACTAAACTATTGATTAACGACGAAAATTCGTTTGAATTTTGTCATTTTGTATGAAAAAGTATTGCAAAACCTTTTTTTTATTTTGAAAAAATCTTTTGGGACAAAAACATCGAATAAAATTTTGAAGTTAATTTCACATTTTTCGGTAATGGTCACATCGAATTAAAAAAATTTTGAAAAAAAAAATTGAAAATAACATTAAAAGTAAGAAAAAGCGAAAAAATTGAAAAAATGAAATAAAATATTGAGACTTTTGTTTAAATTAAATGAAAAAAATAGTAAACACACAGTAACATTGGTGATTGTTATTAACAGGCTTACGAGAACACTTCTGTGTTAAGAGCTGTATTCTTGTTATTTTCAATTGAATTGTGTAATTATTTTTTTATTCAATTATTATTTATTGCACTTTCTGCACAAAACATTTCCTTTTTATTATAATACATAATAGAATGGATGGAGCTTGTTCTAAGAAGCTGCCTTTAACTTTTTTCTACAAATTAAGATTATAATGCTTTTGTGCAGTATTTACATTATGATAAATTTAAATTCAATTTTATTGCAATTCAATGGAAATATAAATATTAATGATGCCATTTTGAAAAAAAATATTGTTTTTCGCATTTAATTAACACAATTTTTTTTTTGCACTAATTAAAAAAAAAGAAATGTTGGAAATTTAATTAAGTTCTAACGAACCATTGATAAATTACACTGCACAAAAATATTTGTCTCCTATTTATATATTTTTATTTCTGAGAAAATATATTTTTTTTTATTTTTCTGTCGCGACTGCATTTTAATTGCTTTTATGATGATCCCTGATGATAATTTAATTTACAGCGAAATTTAATATTAATTTTCTCTTTGTAAACTTTCCACTTCCATGAATGTTTGATGAAAATAACAAAATAGGTTCCATGTAAAATTAATCGATGCTTTATTCTATTCTACTCAATAAAACATAACAATGTTTAGCTTGCATACATTGTTGATGATGAAGAAAATTTCATTACTTGTTTCCTGAGAAATTTTGCACAAAAATATTTGTTGAACCTTGATTTAAATTTTGCATAACAAAAACAAGTGCGTCACTTAAAAAAAAAATACAAAAAAAAAATTATTTTCTTTGTCATTCAGAAACTTTGCGTCCCTTTTTTTGAACGTTCTTTCATAACCTGTCACTTTTATTAATTCATCATTAATTTTTTGTCTTCTTACGTTTTTTTTTTATTCGAAGCACTTTCTTGTCATCACTCACGTTTTTTTCTCAGAAAATTGATTAAAAACTACTTAGCGAACTGAGACCAATTAATAATAATTTTTGACAAACAATTTATCAACAGAGTTGACATAATTAACAGGCTTCCTTCAGAAACACGATACACATGTGTAAAAGTACTTTTTATGTTGTTAATCAAGTGTGCGGCTTGTTTGGAGTCACTTTAACTTGCTTGCAAAATTAATGAATTGTTCTGTGGTGAATTCAAATGAACAACAAACAAACGATGTTTTTTTTGTACACCTTTTATGATGACTTTGTATTTTTCCCTTTTTGTTGCCCCTTCTATCTTTGTGACTCTAATGAATACGTCAGCAACAGAACCGGCAAAACGATTTTAATAAATTCATTTTGTAATTATGTTCTGCAGCAGACTGTCATGAAAATTTCCAAAGCAGATGTTTTTTTGTGTTGTTTTTCACCTTGATATTGTTTCCTTGAAAAATGATTTTTTTTGTCTGTTATTTACAACAAATTACGTCTGATGTTATGTATATGGCAAATTCAATACTCTCGTAGTTCGTTAAACTTTTGTGTTTTTTGCTGTTTCTCAAAAATTTTGCATTGTAATATTCGGGAGGAAGGATGTGGGATTGTATACGTGTTTGAAAAGAATAAATGAGGCGTTGCGTACACGAAATAAAATTAACTTTTTATCTCAATATTTTGTGCCTTCTAGGTAACTGATACAACGTATTGTTTGACAATATTTGCTTGCGGTTGTTTTTTTGTGGCTGCAAATTTTCATAAAGGTAAAACTTTGCTTAAATCGAAGTTGAATGAATTTTGATGGAAAAATAATAGACGATGTTTATATAACGAAAAAAAAGGTATAAAGTAATTTTTAGAATTTTTTGCTATCAAAGTACCAGGCAACTTCTCCACTCAATGGAACAAAATTGCTTTTTTATTTGAAGCTCTGAGGCGAAATTTTTTTTAACGTTTTGCTTTTTTTTTAAAATAGGTATTTTAAAAATTAATATTTAAATTTTATTTTATTAAAAAAATAATAAAATTTATTTTTTTTAATAATCAATTATTTTATTTTAAAAAAATAATAAAATAAAAAACTAACAATTTTATTTTATTACTTTTTTTTTGAATTAATAATTTTTATTTTTTTAAATTATTTTTTTTATTTCACAAATTGAATTTATACGTAAATATTAATATAAAAAAAAATTGAAAAATTTCGTATGATAATTTAAAAAACCACGACTTAAAAAAGTATTTTCGTCTCGTTGGGAAAATTTTGAAACTTTTTTGTTTTTTAAGCATTGTCAAGAGACGCAAGTTTATAATTTATTTGGTATTTATCACATTCACTCAATTTAGAACAAACACTTGTCACTTGTGCGTGTTTGCGAAGAAAACAACGACAGAAACTGCTGATGAATGAGATGAAATTTATACATGTACAAAATTTTTAATTAAAAGTGTTGACGGGAATGATAGATGGGTTGTTAACAACAGCTTGAGCGTTATATTTGTTTTTATTTCTCCTTTTTTTTTAACTCAAGAAATATTTAAGACTTTATATAAAATATAAAATTTTCCACAATTTCTCTTGTTTTTGACGTTTATGCCACAAAACCACTGACTTTTCAGACACTTTAATGACGTGAGAAAAAAAATCAAATAAAACAAAGTACCCTTAAATGTTTCTTAATTTAATGCAGAATCATACTTGAAATTCACTACGGCTTCATTGTAAGTGCTCTTGTGTATTTTATGCTCATTCATCACCGCCTTAACCGTCCGGAATCGTTTTAGGCTGCCACTTGTTCCGTTATTCATACCCACACCTCATACACGAAATCATTTCGTTCACCGAATTTCCGTCAGACGTCTTGGGTAATTAGGCGATTCATCTCTCTTTCGCTCTTGGCATAAAAGGATGTGGAGTGCGATAAAATATAGAACAAGTTGAGCAAACTGTTGCTCCCTTTGTAGTAGAAATAATAAAACTAGAAAGTTAAATATGGGCAGAAATTATTCATCGTTTGCAGAAATTTCAAATAATACTTGCGCTGTATTTTTTGATAAAACTTTTCCTACTTCAATGTCTTGTTCAATATGTTCAGTGAATAAAATACAAACAAAAAATCATTGTTGCAAAAGTAATACTCATATAAGATCGATTTTTGTGCATTGTTTTCTTTTATGAGAAAATCTTTTATTTTTTAACAAGATTGTTTTCTTCATAATTTTAAAAAAGTTTTTATTAAATTTGACTTTACAAGTTGTTCATGTCAAATACATTCCATTGTTTTTTTTTTCGTCTGTATTTTTACACTATTGAACAAATTTGCTGACTAGACATAGCCTTGCGAGAATTTTCGTCGAGAAATCCCAACGAGAAATGCTTATTTCCCGATCCCGATTTCCTGACAAAAAATCAGTCGGGAACGGGAATTGAAAGAGAGGAGATTTCAGCCTTTCTCTGCAAAAATTTTTCAAAAACTTTCTGTTTTTAAATTACAATTGTTAGTTGTTATGCTATTTTTTAAATTTTTAAAATGTTATTCTGTCTAGAAACTTCTCAATTTTTGTAAAAAAAAAGAAGCAAATTCTCAAAACTTTAATAATCCTTTATTGTCAGTTTTGAAAGTTTTTTCTTTCTATAAACAGAAATTCTTGAGTAAAAGTGCATCGTTAGATTTTTTTATTTTTCAAATCTACCCAATTAAGGCGGTAAAACTGTCAAAAATGTTTTGGATATCATAGACCTTAAAACATTAAAAGCGAAGAAGAGAGTTTCTAAAGAATTTTCAAAATATTTTGCTAAAATTTTTGACTCAAAACTTAAAAAAAATTAAAAAGTATTCCTATGAACCTGATTTTAATAAAAAAAAAAATTATGTTGGTAGGTACTCAACAAAGAACAATCATAGCTATTTAGACTTTAGACTTATTTATACTTTTTGAAGAGTAAAAACTAATAAAAAAAAAATACGTTAAACAAAGAAAAAATATAAGAATTTTTATTTGTGTGCTATTCAAAACACTAATTATTTCAAAATATTATCGAAAAACTTTAAAATTTGTAAATCATGTTACTATTTAGTGATTATGCATTTCCCGAATCCCGACCCGGAATCCGACTTTTTGAAAAATCCCGTCTCGATTCTCGACTTTAAAAAAAATCGGGAAAAAGGCTTTGTCTATTGCTGACTTGCTTTAATATTCTGTAGGCTGGAGGACATAAAAATAAAATATTTGATTTTTAAAAGATTCGTATTTTTTTCGTTTGGCTTTTATTTTAATTTTTGAATATTTCGATCTTTTTTTTATTTTTTCTTTTTTTTCATGAAAGAAATTTATGTTAATTTTTAAAAATTGGAAAAAGATTATATTGTTCCTTTTCTCATCCAAAATTTTATATTAAAATTAATAAAGTAAAAAAAAATGAAATTCTCACAAAAAATCAAATCAATTATAAAAACATTTTACGAAAAAAATTAATATTTTCATTAATATTAAGAAATGATCCACAATTTTCAAACAAAAAAAAATCCTAGGTAATTCTTAAAAAATCTGTTAAAACCCAATAAATAAAAAAATGTAATTTTACATAATTTTAAAAAATTAAAATAAATATTGTAAAAATTTTATTAAATCATAAAAGCAAATCAGAAAAATTGTTGGACGGTATTAAACAGAACCATCTTTGTTTTTTTTTTCATTTTTATTTGAAACTTCGTAGTGAGCTTAGTTTCCTTGTAAGCAAGATCAAGTTCATTTCTCAAAGCATTTTTTTATTTTGCAATCATGTCTTTGTTACATTTTTTCACCAAGGAATTTTTAGTTCCAGAAAAAAAGAAATACTTGTAAAATTTTATAAAGACAAACAAATTTATATTATTTTTTATTTATTTCTTGCCTTTCTGGAATTCTTGAAAGTTATTTTCATATCATAATGAGAAAAAAATAAATTTTATCTTTAAATCTATTTAGACTACTAGAAGTGTTCCGATATTATATTCATGATTCCCTCATATTGCCGCAATCACTTGTAGCTAATTTACCAGAAAAGACATTTCTGAAGATTAAGCTTGTTAGCAACTAACACTAACTAATATTTGAGGTAATCATTAGGAATTTATTTACTATAAAAACGTTCTTAGGCAATTTGCCTGTTAATTGGTTCCTTTTTCATCAAAGGTAATGTTTGCAATTAACTTTTTCCTGGAAAAACAACATTTCTAGTTTACCTACTCAACATTGCAACATTTCCAAAATTTTCCAACAAAAAATGTGACATGAGATATTTTGTTGGTTTTATGTTAGTCGTACATAAAATAATTTAAAAAAAACTAAATTTATGATCTATTTTCCATCCAAAGATGCATTTTTAAGTACAAATCTTGAGGGAACACAAAACCATCAAAAAATCAGATTAAATGTTTAAATTAAGCGGTTTGGCTATGTTATTTTACCATAATAAGGGCAAAACGACTTTTCTACGACGCAAAAGATGAAATCAACTAAATATGATTGCAAAACATTGAAATTAAGTACAAAATGCTTCCATGTTATTATGATCAATTGAAAATGATTCTACAAGGTAATTTCTTTTTAAAATTATAAGGATAAGCAATATCTAATGAAAAATATAATTTTACCGTTTCTAGGAAGAACTTTATTGCAACTGATCCAATTTGAAAGAAAAATTGTGAAAAAAATCAAGAAGAAAAAAAATTCATACCATGTTGTTATCTTTTAACTTCTTCTGGCCTTTGAAAGTACCATACTTGCACTCAATTTATTAACTTGACTTTCATTACGACAACGTTGAAGGTAGGGCAAGGCATTTGTGCGAACAAGAACATTATGTTTCTATATTAACAAGAAAATACATTCCTTACAATGTAAAACCCCCTTGAGCAGTGTATTCATTATTTCCACTAAAAACCTCGATTTTATTTCCAAGTATGAGAATGACGTAAATTTCAATCTGCTTTTAAATAATTTAATATCAATTTTTGTGACTTAAAAATTCATACAAAAAGAGTTGGGTTGGATTTTAATTTTGACTAAAGTGCAACAATGTAAAGGACAAAATTTGTATTAAACAAGCTATGATAAGCAAGTATGACGGTTTTCAAAGAAAATACCCTGAGGACGTTTTCGTACTAAATCGGTTGAAAATAATTGTTCATTGTGCGAAGCCAGGCATAATCATAATCAGGGATGAACAAATATTTTCGATAAATATTTTCACAGCTGAGTCGAGTTTAGTAAAATTTTGAGTTTCTCTTCACACCTTTTTAAGGCAAATAATTTTATTATGTTCAAATAAGATATTTGAAAAAAATTAAGCCGCTTTTATTTAAAAAAAATTAAAGTCCGGTTAAATTTTGGAACGAAATAACTCAAATTCTGCTTCACGAATCTCTTTTGGTGATTTGCAGTAAGTCGAGCTTAGCTAAAAGAAGGTTTAGGAACAGAAAAAATAGAAAAATATTTTAAGGATTTGTGATAGAATATGAAAAATTTCCAAATATGTCAAAAATTTCCGCTAATTTCTTTTTCAAAAATTTTTGCAAATTTCTTTGAATTAAATTTTTGCATATTTTTAACAATATTTGAACCAACTTTGTAAATCTTATCAAGATTTTTTGTTTGGTAAATGTTAATAATTTTTTTTTCACTGTAAATCGATAAGTTATGTACATAAAACATTTTTTTTATCGAATATTTTTGTCGTCCCTGATGATAACAAAGGAAAATGACACGTCCCAAAAGTTTGTGTTTGTCTGGTTTTCTTTTATTTTTATTCCTAGAATCGTTAATTTCATCATCACAAGACGAGCAAAGTTAAAATCAGTTTTTTTTTGTGTTAGACTAACAAAAGAATTGACGCCACACAACATAAATAAACGTTTCAAGCACTGAATGCATAATTCATCAAACGAGTAACTGACAACCGAACAATGAATCGCAATTCTGGAACAAGAAAGAAAAAAAATACCGTCCACTTTTGGGGAACTGAAGCGTGTAATAAGAAAATTTATTAGTGTTTTGATATTTATTGCCATATTTGAGGCCATTTAAAAGGCGGTAAAATAACAAAAATATGCTAATATTAATTGTTGATGGCGTGTGGAAATACTATTTCACTTTCGGGTTTTGACCATTCAAACGGTGAAGATGGCAAAAAACACGAAACCAAACATTTTTCTGGGGGGTATTATTACTTGGGTTAAATACCATAGTTAAATGCTTATTGAGGCGCCCTTTTAGCACAAATTAAATGAAGTCAATCGTAATAATGTAATAACATGTCTAATGGTTCTGATATGAAACGTCATTAAACAGCGCGACACAAAAAAATTTATAAATATTTTGATAACGATTTCTGCTTGATAAATTAATGGTTTTCTTTCTAAATTTTACGAATTTTAGGACTATTTTTGTTTCTATTGTTTTTAGTTATAGAAAATCAAAAGTGAAATTCAGCTGTAAGTTTTTTGGGCAAAAATTCGAAAATTCAATGGAACAAAAAATAAAAAATTTAATGAAAAATTAATTTTTTTTAATTTTTCATAGTTTTTAATTATAAAATTTTTAATTTTAATGTTGAAAATTTCGCAAATTTTTTAATTTTAATTTTGAATTTTTTTTATAAAATTAATATGGCTCTTTTTTTTCAAAAAATTATTGATTAAAAAAATTGAGTCAACGGCAAAAAGTAAGTAATTAAATTCTTTACTTTTGAAAAAAAATTTTTTTTGAAAAAAAAAATATATTAAAGATCAAAAATTTTGTAAAAATTTTTTTTGAAAGATTTCTCGGCTATGAAAATAAGGATACTTTTTTGCCCTAAAAATGTAATTTTTTGTAATTTTTTCCATCTTTGAGCCCTGGGCGTAAAAATTATTTGTTCAAGTCCGAAAATATAATGCCTCAATCCGCATTTTTTGGAATGTTTACTATCATTTAAAACCTATCCGCCTTTGATTCAGACAATTTTTCGACGTTTTAGTAGTATATGAAAAGTAGTACATGGAACATATACTACAAAAATATTCCAAACTTTTTTGTCCCGTCATTCAGAAAAAAATTTTTTTTTCATGTTTTTTAATTTTTTTTTTTAATAAAAAAATTTAAAGTAAATAGTTTGTTTTGTATCTGAACAAATATAACATTTTCATGTAACTAGGTTTCATTTTCATCGTACAACATTCTACTTTTTATATCTTTTTCCTCTTCTGCTTTTACTTTGCCATTTATTCATATATAATGATCTACAATGTACTTTGTATTTAAAGTTTTCCAGATTTCGTTAGACGATCTCAGGCTTGGCGGTTTTTACATCTTCTTATAATGATCTATTATCCTTGTGAAACTATATTTCAAGCATATTATACTTAATTAATTTCAAAAGTCAGGCTTTATTAAGTACTTCATTTATATTTCATAAAAAAAATATTTTAAATTAGTTTGTTTGCAAGCAAAACAACTTTTTTTTCTGTCGCAATCAACTTTGTTTATGTTAAAACTTTACTGCAGCAAATTTTGTTTGCACATTTCACGAGAAATCACGATTATTATTGTAGAACGTTAAACGCTTTATGAACGACAAAAAATAATTGGTATTCCAAACGGGTATTTTCCGCTATTTCTGGCGAAATCCCTCGTCATCATCAAAATTATATCAAAATCATACATTAAAAAAGAATTTTCCATGTCATGCGGATGCTAAATTTTTTTCCGAACGAGAGAGTTTTCTCATTTATTGCGTAATTTAAAGCGAGTTTGGCAAACTGAATTTACCGTGCTCTCAAACGGTTTTAAAATATTTTAAAAAACAAAACGTAAACACATATTTTTATGCGCCAAAAAGTTCAGAAGATCAGTCAACAAATGTTTTTCATTCTGGAATAACAAATCGTTAAATAAAATGAGGAATGGTTTTCCACTCGTCGTTCATTTTAATGGCGTGAGTAAAAAAAATCGTATTTAATCATTTTTCTAGCGCTTGAAATGCACTTGAAAACACGCTCCGACGAAAAAAAAACCTACAAACGTAATTTTTTTTCGTTTATTTCAAGTAAACAAGCTCAACTTTATGGCCTGGCATTCTGGCGAGCGGTTAGTTTGTGATGGTGCCACTATCTAGCCACTGCAAACATTTGCTATAACAAGTTTTTAAGAGACGCATTGACGTTCTGACGTTATTTTTTTTTCTGACATTAATTGGATGAGAAAAGATTACTTTTTAACGGCTTTAAAGTGATGGGAATAGCGTTCCTTCCGTTTTTTTTGTTTTGTTTTTCTTTTATACTTTTTTTATGTGAATTTGTGCAACTTGGGTTATTTCTTTACACAGTTTACATTAAATAACGTGAAGAACAAAGCAGAAGCATCAGTACCAAAAGCCACCATATAGGATTATGTTAAACATTAAATTTTATGGGACATAAGGGGGAAAATAGCACTTCCTGATTCGATATTTGCTCTTTTAGCGATGTTTGAGTTTCTTCAAGAGAAATGAAAAAAAAAATCTTATTCCAAATATTTTGCTTAAAAAACTTTCGGATTGAATATTTTTTTAAAAAAATATTTATCTTTAGAATGAATTTTTGTTTCTTCTCATTTTCTTTTTTTTAAAGGGGCAAAAGTAAATAACTGATTTTTTTTTTGGTGTATATTTGTCCAAGAGCAAACAAATGCATAAATATCCCAATTTTTTTTTAATAAA
This sequence comes from Culicoides brevitarsis, assembly GCF_036172545.1. NCBI lineage: Eukaryota > Metazoa > Arthropoda > Insecta > Diptera > Ceratopogonidae > Culicoides > Culicoides brevitarsis. The sequence continues at coordinate 24,304,523 of NC_087086.1, read as the reverse complement.
AAATATCTTTCGGAAGATGGTCCTTAATATATATACGAAAAATGTTCAAATAAAAATGAGACAAATGAAATAGGATGTTGGTGAATGACGTAAGTAAAATCTACTCTCAAGGACTACAAATATGGCGCAGCGTAGGCTTGAAAGCAACTTTTTTTTCTTTTGTTGTTTATATCTGGAAATTTAAGCTTACTTCTTCAATTGTTGCCAAAAACTTGGAAAAAAAGTAAAAACAATATTGCTTCAATTCTGCAAGGGAACCAAAATAAACAACTTTTAGCAAGTTGAATAATTATTTTTTTTGTAGAAAAAAAAATCTTAAACGGACTGATAGTAAAAAATAACAAAAAAGAGGTTTTATAAAAAATAGTAATTAATTCAAATAAAAAATTGAAATAACTAGGATTCTGTGCTTGGTCAGATCAGATGTTTGAAAAAAAAAATCAACTGAACAAACACTGTTTTTCACATGGATTATGAATAAAAAAAAATAAACAAAAATCTAACAGCAATTTTTTTATGACAACAATTGTAACTTCACGAGAATTTTATCTGATGGGCTTAAAATAAATGCTTAAAAAAATAGTACATTTATAAATTGCAATTTTTTATACTTAGAAAAAGCGATAATGGTTGTTGACTTAAAATCTGATTTTTATATTTTTAAAAAATTAAAGTTTATTAAAAGCAAAAAAGCAAAATTTTAAAGCAAAAATAAATTGTTTTTGAAATTTAAAGTTTGTTTTTGAAATAATTAAAGATTTTAATTGTTAATTGTTTTAATTAAGATGTTAATTGATGGTTGATTGTTTAATTTTGAAGATTTTCTAAAATTTTATAAATTATTATTTCAATATTAGGTTTCAATCGATCTTTGATGCTTCAGAAGTGAAAAAAAAAACATTAAAAAATTTAAAAAAATGATTTCAGAGCTAATATGGGGCATACATGTGTATTTGCATGAATACAATAAAAAAAACCTTTTAGAATAATTTCCATTAATTTTTTTCATTTTTTTGAAAATTATCGTTTTTTCTGCATATTTTTCATTTTTAATTTAATTTTTTTAGCATCCAAAAATAATTTCACAAAATTAGATTTTATTTATTTTTCTAATAAAAACAATTAAAAAATTGTCAATTGCTACATTTTGTTAAAATTGAAAAATTTACATTTAAAACTTTTCTTTTTTTTTATTTAAAAGTATTTTTTGTTCAAGTCCTTCTTAAATTTTTGATGAACTTCCCGGAAACAAAAATCTTAGGCTCCCACACGTTTTCCGCCATTTACACCTACATAGCAAGAAACTGGAAATTTTCCATCATCATTTATTTGCGAATGTACTTATTAACGTCAAATAATTCATTAAGATAAAGGACATTTCTCACAATTTGGTCTGATGAGCAATTATAAACATTGATTAAACCTACATTGTGTAATATATTGCTTTCACAGTCACTCTGATCAAAATGAATCAATTGAGCACGTGTATCATCACAAAAGTCCGGCTTACAAATCAAAGCAAAAAAAAATCTCAACACAAATCCAGCATGAAAATCAATTGAGCGAATATTGGATTTTCACTGCTTTTCAATAAATTTCGCGTGAAATTTTAAATTCCCTGTTATTAGTTTTTCACGACATCAAAGCGACACCACGTTCTTTGTGGTAACTCACTAATTGCGTTACCTTTGAAAAAAAAAATTTTTTTCGGGACAACTTTTCAACAAAAAAAAAACACCTTGCGTGTGTAGGTGGTCCGCGTTACGTGACAACTCGATGCCTCCGAACAAATTGAATTTATCAGAAACGGAGATAAGCCTAAATATTCCGAGAAAATATTGTCATTCTGTTTATGAGATAAACAACGAGATGAGGACTGTAAGTAGAAACCTAATCTGCGGTAATAAGAAATGGAGTTACCTGGTCAGTGTGGTTCAGGATAATTTTTCTTTATTTATTTTTTTGCGTCTGATGAAAAAAAAATATAAGACAATGGATTTGTTTGCTGTCATGCAATTGAGTGAAAGGAACAAAAGAAAATACATCAGATACAATTAATTTACCTTTGTTTTATGTTGAAATAGCAACAAACTAGTCAACAACAATAACAGTGATCCTTGGCATGATAGCTGGCATTTGGACGTCTGACAATTTCATTTGCGTGATATTGTTATTTTTTAATTCACTTAATTAAATATAATTGTTATTTTTATTTGTTATTCATCTAGCGAATGCATTTTAATTGAGAGCTGTAATATTTTTTTTTATTTTTTTTCAAATTCACTCATTAAACTCTCTCTAGAGGCTTTCTAACAACTTTTTAATGCGATTTTATTTTCAATTTATTTTATTTTTTTTATAACATTTTTTTTTATATATTTCTAGATGAAGCAAAAGTCGTTTTTAAGTATATTGAAAAATATTCACTACAGTTGAATAAATATTTAAATTTTTTTCTACTTTTTTCAACTTCTTGGAGTAACTTTTAAATTGTTTCCTTTTCACACATTTTTATTCACAAATAAATTGAAAAGTTTTTTCTATATAAGTGTCACGAAACACAAAAATGTGATGTACTTTTTTTTCCTGCAGTGTAACACAAATTTTTATGAGCGGTTAATTTAAGAATGTGGCGGGAGGAGAAATTGTTCCTCAAATACGTTGATAAATTATGCAAATATTGAATAAATTATTAAAATATTGTCTTCGTATTTTTACATGTTGAATATTTTTGACGTGTTAAAGTTAATTAGAATATTGACACGTTTTTTAAACATAATGAGGACTTATTAAAGTAAATATTTTTTTTTTTGTTAATTTTTTTCATATTTTTTAATACACTTTTTTCGATGATTTATCTTTTTTTAGGAGAGAGAAATAAATTTAGATAACCTTCTTAGATGACTGCCAAAATACAACTGGTCTCACAGCTGGTGTGTATTTCAAAACAAAGTTTGATAACATCAACATCACATTATTCCGACAGTGTTGGCGTATGGAAAAGTGTTGCATAAATGCGAAAATGCGCATGTTCGGGAAGCACGTGCTTTTTCATTCAGAAATCAACATGAACCGACAACTTGTTGTTTCGGCAGACGTGTGAAACAGGTGCGTATAATGATGGGGCCTTCATGGTTCAAACACTGATTTGCCATTTTTTGATCAATTTCAAGGCTTAAATTGAATAAATATTAATTCTAAGGAGATTTTTGTTCATATTGGGTCAATTTTTGATAAAACAAAAAAATCAGCGTTTGGAAGTTCGTTTTGGAATTTTTTGAGCAATTTCAAGCCTAAAATTCTAATGAAGATTTCTGTTCATTTTCGGTCAATTTTTGATTAAACAAAAACATCAAAATTGAGATTCAAGCATTGATTTTTTTGCAAGTCATTTTTGATCAACTTTAAGCCTACAATTAAAAAATTCGGAGAAAAACTAAAAAAACTTAAATTTTTGAATATTTTCTTTTATTATATTATTAGTTTCATTTATTTTGTTCCATTTTATTTTTGAAGATATTTATAGAGTAATTTATTGACTGTATGCTTTATTTCTAATCAGTTGTATATCTATCTATTTGGGCTTTAGCTAAACTCCTATGACTTTGATAAAAAATAATTATTTTGGTTTTTGATAATAGTTCGATGTAACGAAGGGCATTTTAGTAACTTCCGATGCAAACAATTTATCACGAATTTTCAATTCGACCTTCGTTCCGACTTTCTTATGCGCTTCGCTAATGTAACCCATCGCTACACTTCCTCCGAGACTAGGACTGGGACATCCACTGGTGATTTCACCCACCGTTTCTCCATTCACGACAATTTTCGTGCCATGACGTGCTGGAGGTCCACTTGTCATTCTGAAGCCAACACGACGTCTAGTACATCCTTCTTTCAATTGTTTCAAAATTGTCTGCGCTCCCGGAAAATCTGCTGCAGCACGACGTCTTTTCGCCACAAGCCATGCCAAACCTCCCTCAATTGGAGTCGTTGTTGTATCAATGTCACTGCCGTACAAACACAATCCGGCTTCCAAACGCAACGAGTCACGTGCTCCCAATCCGGCCAACTTGACATCACCCGTTTTCGTGTTCAAAAGTGCTTCGGCCACATGAGCACTTTTTTCAGCAGGAATGGAGATCTCGAAACCATCTTCGCCGGTGTAGCCACAACGAGTAACACGGCAATTTGGAACTCCAGCAATTTCAGTTGATGTCGTTTGCATGAAATAAAAGTCTTTTAATGGGAATTTTGTGAGTTCTTGCAAAGCTTTTGCTGCGGTAGGTCCTTGGAGAGCAAGAAGAGCGCGGTCTGCTGTTTCCCAAAACTCGATATCAACATTTTTGCCCTTGGATTTGAAGGATTCCTAAATGAAAAGTGAAGAAATTTATCAATTTTATGAGATAAGGACAAAAGGTATCATTTTCTCATCATTTACCCATTTTTCTTTAAATTTTGCATTTTGTTCTATATTAATTTTGGAAATTACGAGGGATAAGTATTTTTTTTTACAAAATCGATTAAAATTTGATAAATTTTCATGAAAAATGTTTTTAAACTAATTTTAATGAAAACTTTGATTTTGAAAAAAAATCTTTAATTCTGAAAAATTATTTTTGTTTATACTGCTTAATTATTTTTAAAATTCGAAAAAAGAATATCAAGCATCTAGAAATATTTTTTTGCAAATTTTATTTTTATTTGGCAAATTTTAAGTAAAAAATTAAATTTTAAGGTACATCACCTCAATAATTAAGCCGAATAAATTTTATATTTCTATTTTTTGTCGCCCCCTCTAATTCTGTCGAAAAATTTCATAGGGAAAAATAAAAATTAAATTAAAAATTGGAATATTTTTGACATTTTTTGGAATTTTTTGAATAAAAAATTATAAATTTTAATTAAATATTCCAAAGAAGAGGTAAATTTGCTTAAACAAGACGTTTTCTATTAAATACAGTTAAAGGTCAAAAATTTTAATTTTGTAAGATTTTGTTTAATTTTTGTGAGTTAAAATTTAAAAAAAAAATAATTTGTTCAATCTCACAAATTTAAAATAAAAAAATTAATTTTTTTTAAATTTAGTTCAAATCTGACTTAATATAAAATTTAGTAAAAATCGCCCTTTTTTTAGTCAAAAATTTTTGATTTTTTAATTTTTTTGTCATTCTCCTTTTTTTTTGTATTTTTAAATTTTCTTTATATTTCAGTTCGACTTGAAGTGCTCTTCTTAAATTTAATCAATAGTAACTTACCACTGCACTTTTCATAATTTGCTTATCCTGCGTCTTGCAAGCAGCATTTGAGACTACGTACAAGAGATCATCCGCCACACGACTGACAATCAAGTCATCCAAGATACCGCCTTCCGCATTTGTGAACACCGTCAACGATCCATTGCCATTTTGCATGCCTTGCAAGTCTGCGGTGCAAATTGACTCGAAACACTCGATTGCATCTTTGCCACGAATGTAAGTTTGTAACATGTGACTGACGTCAAAAACTAGAAGAAAAAATGAAAAAAAATCACAAAATTTAGCAGTTTGCCGCCTTATCTCAACACAAATTTTTATGGTCATGAACATTTTTTTACTACTTTTGCCTTTTGACCTTTGGGATTAATCAAGAAGAAAAATATTTACCTGACGCATTTTTTCTCGTATGTAAATGACTGGCACTGATACTCAAGTCTTCATACTGGACAGGCAGCAAGTATCCCGCAAAGTCCACAATTTTTCCCTTTTTTTGCCCGTGAAAGTCGTGCAACGACGTCTTCTCTGGCGGCGTTGTCGAGTGACCTGCTCGCAAGCTACTCGTTGTTGTCAAGGCACGAATTTGCCGTGAAAGAGATGTCGTTTGACGTTGTACGGCTCGCATCAACATTGTAATAATATTTTTTTGTTCCTCTGCAACAATTCCCTTATTACAATGATAAAAATCTCCGAGTTGTAAATAAAAGTTATTACAATAAAAAAAAAAGTTGTCAGGTCAGTGCTTCTTCTTCGTCTTGTGACTTACTCAACTCTCTGCGAAAACTAAACTGTTTTGGAATTTTATGGTGCATAATAATATTCGTTACACTATACGTCCAGTACGGCGTCTGTAGCACGGAGCACAGTCATGAATGACCATTCTTATCAATGTTAGTCAATAATATTTTTGTCTTTCTGATTAATCTGTAATAAAAGTACATCTTATTTACTCATTTTTCGTTCTATCTCTTGCTCGTACACAGACAGATGGAGAGAGGGATGTCGCAAAGATTTTACAAAAACCGGTTCTTTGTGACAGCCAGAAATGATCGTAAGTGGGGGGTCGTCTGCATTTTTCTTGAGATGCCACTTGTGGCAATCCTGACACATTAAGCGGGGTGAATAAAACTCGTAAATTGTTCACATGCTTGGATTATTGCCGGTGCGTGTTTTTTGAAAATTTGTTCGAGTGTGATTTGTCCCATTTTTTTGTTGTCTAACCTTTTTGGAAGATTACTTTTTTTTGTAGATTATTCTTTTAACCGCAAAAAAGGGTCTTCTTGTGTTATCCTAGTCTGAAATTTTTTTTAAAAAAATGTTGGAATAGTGTTAAATGACGATTATAAATGACAAAAAATTTAATTTTAAGCACAAGAATTTTCGAGTCTAACAATAGCGATAAAAAATTAAAATTTTTAGCAAAATTCTAGAAAATTATCGAAAAAAAAAACAACTTAATGAAAGGAATCTAAATTTGGGCATATTTTATTTAGTTTATTTAAATTTAAGGCAATAAATTTAATTAATTCACAATTTTCGATTTTGTCGAAAAAAAATTCAGAACAAAATTTAAAAAGAGAAAATTTTTAACATTTTTTAGTACTTTTTGATTTTTTCCGAATTTTTCGTCCCAAAAGATTTTTTTCAAATTAAATTTTGATAATTAAATTTTTTAATTTTTTCAAAAAAGTTTTGATACAAAATGACTTATTTCAAATTGAATTGAATTTTTGAAAATATTTTTTTTTTTTTAAATTTTAGAGGACAAAATTATTGTTAAATTTGATTTTTCAATAAAAAAAAATGAAAATATTTAAAAAAATTTAATTTTCAATGTTCTTGTAAAAACATAAAAAAATATAAAAAAAAGTCAATTTTGGAGCGGCCTAAAACAAAAACAAAATCTATACGAAAAAAAATAATTTTTACAAAACTATACCATTTTCTTCAAAATAAAAATTTAAATCAAAAAAAAAAATACTATTTCGATGTTACATACCTATTTTCTTTCATAGTCATTTTACAATTTTGTACTCCTCAAATAAAAATTTAAATCCAAAAAAATAAAAAAAATTAAGTTTTTGTAAAATTATTTTTGGACACAACAAAACACACGGACGACAAGTCGAGTTTAATACCGCATTTTTTCTTCGAAATGCGGTAAAAAATAAAATAAAATATTAAGTTTTTTTTAAATTATTTTTGGAGAACAAAAATTCAAAAAGCGAAAAAATTATGAAAAAATATGAGAAAACCGCACTTTTTATTTAATAAAATTTTCTAACATGAGATTTGAATTTCGATTTTTAAAGGGACCAAATTTTATATTTAGAGAAACTTAATTATTTTATTTTCTAAAATAATTTTCTGAAATATTAAAGACAAAAATTACAATTATTTTCAATCTCCATTGACTCTGTCAAGTTCCATTTATTTAAATATAAATTAACAAATTTCAACTAATCCTAACGTAAATAGTAATAAATCATTATCATTCCTTAACATTTTTGTCTACGTATCAAAATTTAATTTGTCTCTGTTTTATCAGTTTCGGATCGAGCACATTTCCCGTACTACTAACGTCGTCCTCCGCATAATTCTTCAGCAAATCGTACTTTTTGAGGTAATTGTAGCACGTTGTCGACACATCTATCGTGTCTTGTTGTCCCGTTGACGTCGATTTTGCCGTGGAATTGCGAAAGGTATAATCTTGAGTCGGTGTCGTCGTCGTTTCATTGCCATTTGTACTGCTCATGAGATATTTCGCTGCGAGCGAGTCCATGAACGTACTTTTGTCCGTTGGTTTTTTGCTGCTTTTGTCATCGCGTGTTTTCGGGGAAGGATTCGTCCTTTCGTAAATTGAAACGGCACTCGAATCACTATCGATGTATTTACATGCGCGACTATCCACCATGTGATTGTTGTTACTTTCGTCCGTATTATCGAGAATTTGGTTCACTTGTCCGAGCACTTGATTGAAAAAGGTCTTGTCTGAAGGAGTTTTTTGCTCCACGGGTTCGACGATGGTGTATTGCGTTGCCGAATCGACCATTTTGGGCTTTGTCATTTCCTCGTGGAGGCTTTCTTGGATCATTTGTGAGAGGAATGGGTTCGAGGATTTCATCTGGGGTTGCGATGGCACGGGAGACGCATTTGATGAGGTAGTTTGCATCGATTGTAAGACATAGGACATTTGTTGTTGCAAAAGATAAAGCTGTTCCTGTAGATTTTCGACACGTTTTTCCAGTTGATCTGCGCGCATTTCCTGCAATCGATACGCTTCCGGTGATATTGCGACACTTTGTTGCTGGAAATTCATCATTCGCGATGGAGAAACGTTCATTTGAGACGGATTTGACATGCAGGGGTGATGTTGACATGCACATTGATGTACGGGAGAACTCATTACCATAGGCGGCGACACGATATTTTCCTTCGGCGATGGTTTTAATAAGTGCATCGCGTCTCCCTGTTGATATAATCCAGCAAAAATTGGCTTAAAGTTCATTTGCGTCTCGGCAACTCTTCGTTGTTGCTCCTCCAGCTGCTGTTGCTTCAACACAGTGTCACAAATACTCAATTCCATGCCACGTTCCACGGGATTTTGCAGCAAATTCGGAGGTAAACTCTTTGCGGACTCAATTACGGGCGACAAAATTGCATTTTCCTTGATAATTGGCAGTGATTGCGTTTGTTGCGACAAATTATTGAACCGAACGTGCTTTTTAACGCCCGACAGGACATCATTTGTACCACTTTCGACGAAAGAAGGTTGAAAAGTAGGCTTGCCATTAAATTCTTGCTCCTAAAAGATATAAAAATTGAATTTTAAACTAAAAAAATTAAACCCGGGAAATCAAACCTGCTTCATTTTCCACTCTTTAAACGACATGCCTTGCGTTCCTTGTGGTTTAGCAGCCGGTTTTATCACTGGATGCGGCATAATTTTGCCTTTGTCTTCATTGTACAACGTTATATCAGCCAAAAGTGGTCGAAACTCCTAAAATTTACACCAAAAATTTTATCAAATGAACTTCAAATGTCAAAAAATTCAAAAATTACCGCTCCTTCACTACTCGTTGGCTGTCGCACTGGCGCAGGAAGCTGATCTTCCTCCATTGACACGTAATTATTCATTATTTTTCAGGTCCACACGATAAAATTTGACAAAAAAACACGCAAAAATAAAAAATGTCCGTTAAACGAGCACGTAAACAAGCCCTTGTCGTATTTTCGGAACACCGAAATTGCCATTGGGGTTGATTGAATCAGTCAAAATTCGCCATTCTCACGTGTAGAGGTAAACAAAAAGTAATTTCCTCTAGTTTTTCCATTAAATTACAGAATAAATAGGTGAAAATGTCTCTCCTGAGAATTCGGTAAGTAATTTCCGTGCGTTGATCTTTAAAAATTTGCTTTAAAATAAAAAATTTCCTTAACAGCAAACCCAAAACTCGTCGTGGCAAGAAAATTCTGTTGGATCGCGAGCCAAAAACAATCGAAAACTGCAAAAATGCCATTTTTGTGGAAGGTCGCAAGTGTTCAGCCAACGTCAGAGGCGCCATGAAGGATATTTTTACAATTAAAAAACCCGGAGTCAAAAATATGAAGCACAATAACGATTACACTCCCTTCGATGATGCGACTCCCTTGGAACAGTAAGTGCTGTTTCGTGTCATTTTTGCATTTTTTTCATGATTTTTTTGTTTTAGACTCACCATGAAGAACGACTGCACACATTTCTTCTTCGGCTCGCACAGTAAAAAACGTCCCGACAACTTGATTATCGGTCGGCTGTACGAACACGAAGTGCTCGATATGGTCGAACTGGCCATCAAATCGTTCAAACCTTTACATGAATTCAAAGTAGAGAAAATTAGCACGCACGTGAAACCGTGTCTAATTTTTAACGGCTACAAATGGAAGTTGACCGAGGAATTGCGACGCTTACGGAATTTGTTGCTCGATGTCTTTCACAAGGAACCTGTTGATGCAATTCGCTTGCAAGGCTTGGAGCATGTCATCAGTTTCACCATTGACGACGATTTCACAATTTTTATGCGTTCCTACAAAATTCTCTTGCGGAAATCGGGACAGAAAACGCCACGTATTGAATTGTCAGAGATCGGGCCGTCGATCAATTTTGGTATTCGTCGCACGAAAATCGCTACAAAAGAGTTGTACAAACAAGCGTTGCGAACGCCGGCACCGCTGCGTGTGACGAAGAAGAAGAATGTCACGCGAGACGAGTTGGGCAACTACCATGGAAGGGTCCACGTTGGCAAGCAAGACGTGACGAAGTTGCAGACACGCAAGATGAAGGGCTTGAAAAAGACGCCAGAAGAGAAGAAAGCTGAACGGAAGGCGAAGAAACAAGCAATGCGCGAAACTAGAGTAGAATTTAACAAAAATGAATAAATTTTTTTGAATATTATTTTTTTTATGAGATAACAATCCATAATATTTTCTTTTTATTTGAGTTAATAATATTAATAGTACTGATATTTTCCATTTATTTTACTAGATAAATATTGCATTCAGGTTAGTAGGAAGGTAATTTGGTCGCTACAAATTTATTTTAATTTTTTTTTTCTCTTGTTCCTTTTTAAAAATTAAAATTTTCAGAAGAAATTTATTTTGTGAAAAAAAAAATTGCAGAGAAAAAAATTATGACAAAAAATTATTATTTCTTTTTACAAAGAAAAATTCAAATTATAAAAAAATAAAAAATCCCTGAAAAATTCAAATTTTTGATAAAAATTTATCAAAATTTAACGGTTTTGGGATTTTCTTCCAAAGATTTTATTTTTAATTTTTGACTTTGAAATTTGATTTAATTTTTTTTTATTTTAATATTTAATTTTAGCAATTTTTCTCTTTTACTTTTTGTGACAATATTAATTTTTTATACCTAAATTTTTTTTTCTTTACTTGAAATGTTCTAATTTTTTTTTATTAAAAATCGGAAATAGGTATTTAAAAAAATGACAAAATTATTGATAAAAGATTAAAAATTCTTAAAACTCTACTTTTTAAAATTGAAGAAGATTTATTTTTTTAATTTTTTGAGAAAAAAATTTTTGAAATAAATTTAAAGCGACCTCAATAAAAATAATCTCTGTTTCTGCCAAATTCTTTCAATCAAGCTGACGTCGTGAGGAAGTTAAATGCATGCATAAACTCTCATTTTCTCGCGTATTAACTAATTTTCGAGTATATTTCGTCGTTAGTGGCGTTAACTTATTTCTACAACACTAAAAAAATTTCGAATAGCAAAAAAATGTTTTCTAGTAAGGCTTTTTTGTTAGTATTTCAAAACAATCTCCAAACGTAAATGACATAAAAAGCTAAGAGAGTTCATGTACTACTTCCTCAACGAGTCGTTCTTAGGTTCTCTTTAGGAACTACCTTAAAATTTAACTAATGAAAGCATTTTTTTAACGATGGGCTAATTTGCCATAAAAATTTTTAGATTGATATATAAATATTTGTCTTTTATCTAATAATAATAAAAAAAATTCTTCATTCCTCAATTCCTTTCCTTTGTCAAAAATATTAATTTTTTTTTCTCCTTCAATCATACGTACATCACCGTAATAAACATACATGTAATAAAAGGGAATGATGAAAATGTTATTTAGCCCTGCATAGTCGTAGTACGTGTGATGGCAGTGTATTTACTATTTCTTTATGCATTTTTGAGCGTTTTTCTTATTATATTTTGCGAAAAAGACTTTTACAATTTGGGTGTTTGTGGTTCGTCGCCGACGCCGCCTGCCAACTTGTAGGTCACCTTGGCAACGTCGTACGCCAGTTTTATCATATCTTGGCGGGATGCAGCTTCGGCATAGACACGGACGACATCTTCCGTGCCCGAGGGCCGAACAAAGGCTCGTCCACGTGGATATTGAGCGACAAGGGTATCAATTTCCGCTTGTAGGCCAGCTGGTGTCACGCATTTGCGTTCAGCGTCCGTTGTGGTAATCACGTTGCGATCCTGTTTTTGAAAGAAGGTAAAAAAATTATTAAAAATTGATTTAGGTAAGACTGTTTTATATTAGATTTAAAAATTTAATTAATCAATTAAACTCTATTTAAGAATCCAATCAGGCAAAAAAAAAAGTTAAAAATTTCATAGAACAAGATCATTTTTTTTTTGAGGTTTTTGAGCAATTTTTTTCAAATTAAAAAAAAATATTTTAATTTTAATTTAAAAGTAATAGTTTTACATAAAATTTTCACTCTTGAAATATTTTTCAAAATTATGTTTAAATTTTGTCATTAAAAAAAAATAAAATTCAAAGGATTTTTTATTTCCCCCAATTTGCTTTCCTAAATTTTTGATTGTTTTTAATTTCCAGAACGCGAGATATGAAATAAAACACGAAAACTTTTCAATGATTTTCAACAATTCAAAAAAGAAAACAAAGGAAATTCGAGTTTTTTGGGTTAAATTTTTGTTTTTTCGATAACTCAAGAATTATAAACGCTACAATATTGATCTAAACGCCAAAAGAAGCGTAAGAGAGTGTACTTTTCGATCATAAATTATTTTTCCTTAAATAGGGGCTCTCAAAGGAGATTTGAAAGCAAAATAAAAATTTTGGTTCAAAAAAAATAAAATTTTGTTGATCAAAACATTTTTTTATATTTTTTTTTTTACATTTTTTTCACGAAAATTTTTCAAAAAAATTTTCTTTCGACGAAATTTTTAAAAAATTTATTTGAACTTTTTTATTGGCTTATTTTAAATTTTTAAATTAAAAATATTTTTCAAAAGCTTAATTTTTCGAAAATTTTTTGACAGTTAATTTAATATTTAAGCATATGGACTTAATATTTAATTTTTTAAAATTTTGTCGAATTTAAAAATTTTTTTGTAAAAATTTTGAGATTTTATGAACTTTTTCATTGGCCCTACTTTAATATTCGATTTTTAAATTCATTTATTAAAAAAAATCAAAACTTACTTGCACTTTCACTTTCAATTGCAAATTTGGCAAATCCTCATACTGTCCATGCCATTCGCTAAGGTCCCACCCGGAGGCATGGAGTACAGTTTCGACAAGTAACATGTCGGAAATGGCATCACCCACAGTTTCGTTGATCAAGTTGATCGTTGAGAGAAGTTTCTTGGCAGCGGTACGAGATTCCTCGGAGAGACTGTCGTCCTCGGAAGCATTTAAGATGGCAGTTTTGGCGGGCGTACTAAAAATTATCGTTCCATGGCCGTTCGCCTCGAAGTAACAGCCGATGTCGTACTCTAATGCTTTGTGATGCAAATGCTTCACTCCAGTTGGCACGCATGCAACAGGTACTTTCTAAAATAAAACAAGAAAAAATTGCATAAAAAATTTCCATAAAAATTTTAAAAACTTACCAATTCCTTTACAATGTAATCCGTGGAGGCTCCGTTCGCGTAAGCAGTCTGCACGATCCCCAATTTCAAATTTATCCCAATTTTGCGAATGAGATCTATGAGGTAACTAGCGAGCAAAGTGGCAATTCGGTCCCCATCGAGCAACACAAAGTCTCCGGCGTCATTTTTGTAGAAGTAAACAACGCGATCGGCATCGCCATCGACAGACACGCATCGAACATTGGGATTGACATCTTCGAAGGACAACGGGAACTTTTGCTGAACTTTTACAAAATCCGCGCCGCAGTTGAAATTAATCTTTCCGTTCTTGTTGAGCACTTCTACTTCCAAACAGGGCTCCAATTTACGTGCAAACGACAACATTTTGAGAGCTCCGACACCATTCGCGCCATCGAACAACACCTTTTTGCGGTACGCTCCATTTTCAAAGACACTTCCACGGAGATTCTTGAACGAATTGATCAATTTGTTGTAATATCCCTCCTCCGTGGGTTGTCCATAGGCGCCACTTGTGTTGCCACAAACGACAAAATAGTGCAACATCGGTGTGGTAACGATCCCAAAGTCCGTTGGGGTGCCACGCAACGTCATAATGCCATTCATGACGGCTTTTGCCAACATCGGACTGTGAAAACGGGTGTCCATGCCCACGTAAACGGGTGCTTTGACCGTCATGTCGATGTTTTGTTCGCGAATTATTGTCTCCACTTCGCTCTGCAAGTCATTATCGGGCACATTTGCGAGCTTTGTGGCAATTTGCTCCCAACTTTGTTCCAGCATTTCGCCAGCGGGATCCACGAGCTTCACGCCATTGTCCACTTCGGGATTGTGCGATGCCGTGATCATGACCCCAATTATTTGACCAGCCTTGGCACGCGATCGCAACACGGCGAGCAGACCCATTCGGTACATGACGTGATCCAAATCCTCGTAGGACGTACGGAAACCAGCCGTGCCATACTGTATCACTTTGTCGCTTTTCTTCTGATGCACTTCTTTCGCGAAGGCGTACACACTTTTCAGATTAATCGACATCGTCTTGTTTTCGTCGCTGTCTTCTGCGTTTCGTTATTCACACCACCGCAGTTGCAGGTACAATGAACGATATTTTCTCAAAAATAAATAATTTTTACGACGAATTGTGATTTGTATACGTAGCAGATTCACTTTTTTCACTCTCTCGTCGTCGCCGTCACTTGACGAAATGCGTAAAGTATTTATATTTTTATTTTTTTTGAATATTAAAAATAACCTGGAACCAGTTCTTCTTCCGTACACTCTCTCTCGAAATTCTTGTCAATTAAAAATAATTTTTCGGTTCCCCCTGTACTTCGTCGACGTCGTAATAGGTGTATATTTAAATAATATGTGGAACAATGAAATGACACACCGAAAGCTGACTCAACTGGATCTCGTTGTCGTTTGCCGTGAACGTGCTGCCGTTGATGCGTTGGGAAAGAATTTGCCTCTATTCTAAGTAGTTTTGGCCAAAATGGTAACAAAAATGAAAAGACAAATTTACACGCAAACTGATAACAACACAGATATAGCACTCAATGAGGGCAGGGATCGTCAACTCAGGTTGCGTTAATTTTTTCTTCTCTGCCAATAAAAAAGTCAAAATTGAAAATTTATCGTTTCACAGTGAAAATAAATACTCACGGCCGGAAATTTTTAAAATTCCTCAGAGATTGGGTAGCACTGATTGCACAGAGAGTTACACACCAAATACGGCGCTTGACATGCACTGAATGTGAATGAAAGGTTCAGTGGCGGATCCATTGGAGGGGATCTAATTTTTCCAGTTTTTAATTTTTATGACAATTTTCAGGTATTTTTAGACTTTATAAAATGACCTCAAGTTTTGTATTTATTTTGAACTTTTCTCCAATTTAAAATTAAAAATATAAAAAAATAAAAATATTCATTTTTAGAATAATTTTGTCACTTTTTTAAATTTTTAATGCTATGATTTTATCTAAAAAATAATAAAATGGTCAAAAAAAGTTTTTCTTTAAAACAAAAAAATATTTGATTATTTTAAAAGAATAAGAATCTCTAAAAATTTTTATTTAAAATAAAATTAATCTAAAATTAATTTAATTTTTTTTTTAAATTTGTGACAATTTTTTATAAAATTTACTATTATTTAAATGCAAT
Source organism: Culicoides brevitarsis (assembly GCF_036172545.1). Taxonomy (NCBI): domain Eukaryota; kingdom Metazoa; phylum Arthropoda; class Insecta; order Diptera; family Ceratopogonidae; genus Culicoides; species Culicoides brevitarsis. Next base: position 24,288,728 of record NC_087086.1, on the reverse strand, counting down.
TTTTTTAAGAAGTTTTTCAATTTAAATGTTTAAAAATAAATTTTAAAAAAAATCAAAATTAATTATGAGTGGCAAGAAAAATAAAAATTTGAATAATTTTTTTTTTCAAATGAATGTATATTATTTTAATTATAAAAATTACGGATTTAAAAGATAAATTTAGGATTTTTAAAGTAGCTTCGATATTTTTGTTAATATGCTTTTGCCTCCGCCACTGGTGAAAAATGAGTGACTTTCGGTGGCGCATCGTTTAATTTAAATAAATAAATAATTATTAATTCTAAAACTTCTTCAAAAAACATCCATCAAGAATTTTTTTTTTTTTTTAAATCTCCAGTCAAAATCTTAGTAAAATTCTTAAAATTATACTCTCGAGAGTGACCCTTCCCAAAGAAAAAGTGAAATTCACAATAGGAAATGCCATTGAATTTCGTTCTAGGCTCACTCTGACAACCAATCACATCAAAGTGCATCAAAATCTCGCACGTAATTGGTTAGAATTTTAAAACATCACGTCATTGGTCATGCATACAACATTCTTCAGTGAAAAACTTGCAAACTTCTCGCAACAAAAAATCGCTGGAAAATTGAAAATCGCCCGTAGATAAATGTCCCAAAGGCAATACGCGACGAGAAAAAGTCCATTTTTCAGTGGGACGTGTGCACATTAACTCAAAATTCGCGGAATTTCGTGTGAGAATCGACAAAAATAGGGGTGTGACGTTACTTGTATCTATATGTTGTATTGTACATAGATTTCATTTTTTTCCCGTGGAACTTTTTTAATTTGATTGTGTTTTTGATTGTGGGAGCCAGCGAACGAGCGAGCGAGCGCCAAGATGCACACGAATGCCGAAATCAGTAATGCGCTGCAGCAAATGGAGCTGGTGAAGCAGGCGGTCGAGGAATCGAACGATCCAAAGTTGCAAATGGAAACAGTGGATGACATCAAGTTGATTTTGGACATTTTACAAGATCCGATTTTCCGGAATATCGTTCACATCCAGGATTCGTTGTCGGAGCTAAATAGTCAGATTGCGCAGCACCCGTCCATTTTGCCGAATGACTTTGATATTGCCGTGAGCGGTGATCTGATTCTGAAAGTGCCACCTGCCACGGATCTCTTTGACGGAGATTTCAGTGGAGGTGACCCGGGAAGTCCGGGCAGTGGCACGAGCGACAAGAAAGGCTACAACGGGAACAAAAACGAGTTGATGGATGACAAAGATAAGAATGATAAGGTAAAAATTTAATTTTTTTAAATTTCTTTTTTATAATTGTACCTTTTTTTTGTAGACAATGTCGATGCTGAAGAAGGCACGCGGCTTGGCTGAGCTCACGGGCAGTTCGAAAAACGAGTCGACAGACGACGAGAGACCCAAATCTGTGATGAGCGACAGTGTGAGAGCAGCTTCGCATGACTTGTCGTCCGTCGAGTGGGTTCAGGTGCAAGCAATTGAGCTCGTGAACGACGGCACGGGTCTCGGATTCGGAATAATTGGAGCCAAGAATGCGGGAGTCATTGTCAAGACGATTCTGCCGGGAGGCGTGTCAGATCGCGATGGTCGTTTAGTGAGCGGAGACCACATTCTGCAAATTGGCGATGTAAATTTGCACGAAATGGTCTCGGAGCAAGTGGCATCCGTGCTGCGGCAATCGGGAACTCATGTACGTTTAGTAGTGGCAAGACCTGCTGATCCCTCGGTCGATGTTGAGGATGTGGAAGGAAGTGCAATTGTTCCGTCGCGCCTCATTCAAGACCCGTACGAGTTGAAACGATACTTGGCCGATGCTGGATATCCCGAAATTTTTGGAACTTCTTCGACGCCATCGACGCCCTCCGTGCAGAACGAGCATTTCCGGTTCCAGGGCGACCAGCAAAGCAACTTGATCGACATGGAGTTGCCGGAAACCGAGAGATTTACGGTGGAGTTGAAGAAAGACTCCAACGGACTTGGCATCACGATTGCCGGATACGTGTGCGAAAAGGAGGAACTTTCGGGTATTTTTGTGAAAAGTGTGTCGCCCGGCAGTGCGGCGGATGTGTCAGGCAAGATTCACGTGAACGATCGAATTATCGAAGTGGATGGACACTCGTTGCAAGGTTTCTCAAATCATCAGGCCGTGGATGTGCTGAAGCAGAGTGGCGCCATTGTGCGACTCTGCCTCGAACGGTATCTGCGCGGACCGAAATACGAACAACTTCAACAAGCAATAGCAGCTAATGAGCTTAAGCCATCGACCCCAAATACGCCACCGTTGTTGCCTCCACCCCTGACCCACAATTCAGCGGCGCGACTTGCTTCCTACAATGCCAGCGGCGGCAGCGGCAATAATCTGCACGAGCCGTTCCGCAAAACGTCCAAGCAATCGTTGTACGATGAGTCGCTTTTCAGTCAAGAAACTTCGTTTTCATCGATTCCCGTCAAGAAGGTGAGTTTTTAAGCCTTTCTTCCTCTATTTTTTTTTTTGAAATTTGAGCTCGCATGAATTTCGATCACAAAATAATTGAACAAAATTTTAAAAATTTTTCACAAATTTCCTAAATTTCATAAATCCAAAAGTTTATAATCCTAGGGCCAAAAAAAGTTTTTTGGAACAATTTCAAAAAAATTCCATCAAAAACTGCACTGTATTTTGGAAATTTTTTTTCCGTTAAAAAAAAGTTCAAAATTTACCTTCAAAATTTCCATCAAAAATTACTGTATTTTGGATTTCCTTTAAAAAAAATGATAAATTCTTGGTTATAATAATTTTTTTTAAAAACTTTCTTTTTAAATGAAAAAGTATTTCAGAACCTGTTTTTATTTTATTTTAAAAACTTCGAAAAAAATTTTTTGTTTTGATTTTTTCGATGATTTTTTTTTTAAATTTTTGCTTCGTTTGAAATTGGAAGTCAAATCACGTAAATTAAAAAATGAGACAGAGATTCAGACAATTAATATAAAAAAAAATTGTATTTCAGATCAACAATCCCGACATTCTTCCGCCACCCCAAACAACTATGACAACATTCGGCGTTGGAGGAGCTGCGAACCGCAATAAATTACAAATGGCGCGCGATTCGATCGAACAAAGAACCATCCCACATCCGCTAAATGGCGGAGACGACGATGATTTGGCTCCCGAGTCTGCCGTCGATGACGACGAAGAGTCATATTTGCCGCCACCGCCTCCCATCAGTCATCGTACGAAACTAAATGACTCGGCAACCAGCAGCACGCCGAACAAATACGCGATCGAGTCCAAGTTAACAGACGAAACACGACAAGCAATCATGAGTAAATGGCTAGCGGTCCTAGATCCCGAAGTGGAGGTCATTGTAGCGCAAATCCGAAAATTTGCCGCCTCAAGTGGTCTCGGAATCTCGCTCGAAGGCACCGTAGACGTTGAGGGAGGACGCGAAGTGCGCCCCCATCACTACATTCGATCAATTTTGCCGGAAGGTCCCGTCGGTCAGAACGGATTGCTGCGATCGGGCGACGAATTGTTGGAAGTGAACGGCAAACGACTGCTGGGCATGAATCATTTGGAAGTCGTTTCGATTCTCAAGGAGTTGCCGCAAGACGTGCGGATGGTTTGTTGCCGGAATGCCAGCTCCGCCGTAGGTGACACCATGGTTGCATTTACAAAAGACAATCTTCAGCAAGAATTAGAGCTTGAAACTAGTGAAGCGGGAAGTTCGCACGGACTTATGCCCTCAGATCGCCTTGTCAAGGCGAAATCCGATGGAAGTTTAGCCACGTCGGGGTCACCAGGTGCCGATGGATTTTCTAAAATGAAGTCACGGTAAGAAATTATATTGAAAAATTAATCATAAAAAATATTAAATTATAATTTTTATTTTTTTTAGGTCATTGGAACCCCTTACCGGACTTGCCATGTGGAGTTCTGAGTCACAAATCATTGAATTAGTGAAAGGCGAACGTGGTTTGGGATTTTCCATACTCGATTATCAAGATCCACTTGATCCTAATGACACATTAATTGTTATTCGGTAAGTAAAAAACTTTTATTCAAAAGTTCTACTTAATTTATTTGTTTTTTTATTTTATTTTATTTTTTTTAAACATCGAATAAATTTCTTGAAAAATAATGATAAAGTTAAAAAAAAAGGATTTTTAAATAAATCTAAATTAATTTTATTTTTTTTTTTAAATTTGCAGTTCCCTCGTGCCAGGTGGCGTGGCTCAAATCGATGGTCGACTGATCCCCGGAGACCGACTGCTCTTCGTGAACGACACATGTCTCGAGAATGCATCGCTAGATCAAGCGGTGGCCGCACTCAAAGGCGCACCCAAGGGAGTTGTCCGAATTGGCGTTGCCAAGCCACTTCCGATGGCAGACTCATCTATCACCTTTTCCGACAAATCGATGTCATCAATGGGCTCGTCCGCTTTCGACTCAAACGTCTCGGCAATGCTGCGAAATCGGGCCTCGTTAAACAGTAAACCCGACATCATACGTGAATGAGAAGAATATTTTGTCATAAGCCGGAGTGAATTTGATGAATTTATCTGTTTTTACCATGCAATGAACACATTAGCAAAACTCGTCATTTATTTCAAATCGATTCAAAGCAAATGATTTTGAGTTTTGTTAATTACGTCTTCCTATAATTATTTTATATTTTTTTTTTTTCGATAAACACGATTGCTCCCAAATTTAAATTCTGACTTGTGACGACAACCCCTCACGTAATGCAAAAGAAAAAAAGCAAAATGAACAGCACTTTTGAATTTTTAGTTTTAAAGCACGATTTTTTATGCTTTTTTCAAGCAAAACTAATATATACTTAAAAAAAACTTTAAGACAAAAACTAATCAAAACACATTCCACTCAATTTTTCGTAGGAAAAAGGAATTTTTTATACACATTCCAGTTTATTATTAAAAATTTACAAAACTGAACATTCCCATTTAAAAAAATTTTATTATTAGATTATGTACTTATCATTACTATTCAAATGTTCGTTTGTTAGAACAAAAAATATTTAAAAAGATGATGTTTTAGTCAGTAAGAAATCAAACAAAAATAGTAAAAAATTGTTAAAAATTCTTAAAGAATTTAAAAAAAATATAAAAAGAATTTTTAACAGTAAAATTTACTGGGGTATTATAGAAAATCGATGGACTTTAATAATTAAAATAAATATTAATTAAATTAAATTTAAAAAAAAAAGTTGAAAATAGAAACTCAAAAAAAGATAAAAGAGTAGAATATGTATTTTTCTGTCGGTAGAGAATTATTTAAAAAAAAAACAAACAACAATTTGCTCATTCACTAAGAAACAAAAAAAAAAAACTATTAAAAAATATATACAAAAATCGACGCATTTTTTCTAAAAAAAAATATTAAGATTAAAGATTTTTTTATTCAAACATATATAAATTTATAGAGTTAAAAATTACTAACTCAGCTATATGATGAATTTTTATCGTCTTCCTAATTATAAATTAATGAATTTCAATTTTATTTTTTAAATATACTTTTTGTGCAATAACTTGATTTTTGTGGCACACTTTTTATCATTTTTTATCTAAAATTTAAAATATTTCAAGGAAGAAAGCCAGAAATTTCGTGTGCCAAGAAATTTAGAGAAAAAAAACCAAAAAAATTATCAAAAAGTAAAAAAAAATGTTTAAAAAATAAATAAAGCATCAGTCTCCTATAAAAAAATAAATATTGTAGAAAATATAATAAATGATATTACTCTACCTACTACTCGCCTAAGATGACAAAAAAACTAGTAGGGAAAAATATAAGAAAAAATCGTTGAATATTCTTATGAACGACGCGCGAACGTAGAAAAAAAAATAAATATAAAAGAAAGTGACGAATTACTAAAAATTAAGAGTTTAAAATTAAAAGAGCACTTTACAATGCACTATACTAACAACTTTTTTTCTTCTTTTTTGTCAATGAGAAATATTAAAACTTGTTTCCATTTTAATTGGAACTATATTTAGAGTCAGCTACAAATATATTTTCTTACCTTTCAAGTAATAATTAAGAAAAAATTGGAATACAAATGAAATATTTATGAAAAAAACATACGAAAATCATGTCGAATACAAAAAATAAAATATAAAAGAGAAACCAAGAGAGAAAAATTCCCTCCAAATATTTTTCCGTTGAATTCGTTTTTAAGAAGAAAAAAGAATAGAGTTATTTTATTATCTTTATATACATATTATTATATATATTTAACCTTTTTAGTATGAGATTAGGGAAAAAGAGATATTTTTTAAGTCAAATCACAGATTATTAAGAGAAAAAAAAATTAATGAAGCGTAGTGAAACATAAAATTTACTTAAATGTGTACTTAAAGAAAGGAGAAATTAAATGAATAAAGAAATTATTGATAATAAAACTTGAAATGAAACTTTTTTTTTTTTAATTAAAATTTCCAACTTCTGCTTAGAAGAAATAGATTTTTGTTTAAAAATTATTTTTTTGTTATCCATTCTTTATTTTTTAGCAGCTTTTACTTCATTTTTCAATGTTTTAACTTTATTTTTGAAAATAAATTTTTTAATGGAATAAAATATTTTAGAAAATTAAGGCCGCTCCAAATTTATTTCGATCCTTTTTTTTCAAAATTCAAAATTTTTAGTTGATTTAAATAATTTAGCGATTAAAAAATATTTTTTAAAACAAATTTTAGTTGTATTTTTAAATGTTTTTGACACTTTTTTTTTTAAACTTCTTTTTTCATAAAATAGGGGGGGGGGGAAATTTCAAAAAAAAAAAAGTTTTGAAATACTTTTTCATACAAAATGACAAAATTTCAACAGTTTTGGGTCGTTAATGAATACTTTAGTTGATTTTAATTTAAGGTAATTAGGTACATTTGATATTTAAATAAAAAAAATTTCATAAAAATAATCTTAAAAAAATTTTAAAAAATATTTTTTTTGAAAAAAAAGTTATAAAAATTTTTTGTTAAAATACGATTTTAAATACAAAATATTCTTAAAAATTAAAATAAAAAAAATATAGGAAATTTCTTGAAAAAATATGAAAAGACCAAAAAACGGTCAATTTCGATGAAATTTTCATTTTATTTTGCCCCATTGGATTTCGACTTTTGAAATAGGGTATCGGACTTAATTTTTGATTTTCACTTGGAGCGGCCTTACACAAGTATTTATTTACTTAATCAAATGCTGGTTGCACAATTTTCGCACTGGGTCATGCGGCATTGCAAGTGTCAAACCATAACAATTTGTTTAAAGCGTTGTTTTTTATTCGTCCCTCGCTATTGATTGCTAAGATAATTGAAGGATTAAAAAACAATAGTAATAACGAGCCAGTTACTATAAATTAAAACGCATTCTCGATTTGGTTAAGCAGCAGTATATAATCACAAATAATAATGAAGCTTGTAAGGTACGAACGTATATGAACGTTTATTTACTTTGATTTTTTCTTTAAAAATCTTGTTTTTATTTTTAGGTTCTTGATGAAACTCAGTCATGAAACTGTAACAATCGAACTAAAAAATGGAACACAAGTGTATGGTACCATCACTGGAGTCGATGTTGCAATGAATACGCACTTGAAAGCTGTTAAAATGACAATCAAGAATCGAGATCCCGTACAATTAGATTCTCTTAGTATTCGTGGAAATAATATTCGTTATTATATTCTGCCAGATTCTTTGCCGTTGGAAACCCTACTCATAGATGATACTCCAAAGTCAAAGCTAAAAAAGAGGGACCAAAAGGGAGGACGAGGAAATGGTGCCCAAAGAGGAGGATTTGCCAAAGGAAGAGGAAGGTTTGTTTTAATAATAAAAATTACTTTAAGTTTCCTGTGAAAAATTAATTTTTTTTTGTTTGTTTGTCTTACAGAGGACAAAGAGGCCGTGGAGGAAGACGTGGTGGTCCCCCGTCTCGCCGATAAACAATATGAAATATTCTCAAAAACATGTTTTTTTTATTTACACCTTGGGAAGTTGATACATCATAACATAAATTCCATAAATAAAAAAACATAAAAACATAAATATTACGGCTAAAACAAAACTTTTGGAATTTTCTTTGTGAATTCCTTTTAGGATCTGCTCGTTTTTGCTTAACAAATGCTTAATTTCGGTTAATTCCTGTGTAATTTCTTTTCTTTCTTTATGTCCTAGTAATTCATCATTTGACAATCGGTTTTCCATGAAGTCGATTCGTGATTTAAGCATTTTTATTGTATCGTTTGCTAGTTGTACCTTTTGAAGTAAAAGTGATTAAAATATTATTTTCGCATAAAGATTATTTATTTATTTACTACCTGAGACTGTATACTACAAGGCCGCATTTTCTTTGCCTTTCCTTTTGTCTTTCTGAAATCTCGCAAGAATCAAATATGAAAAATTTATTTTTTTGTTAAAATATGTTTATTATAATTTAGTTTATATTATTTTTAATAAATAATAACTATTTAGACTGGAATGTGAACATTTTAACTTTCTATTCTCGTATTACAACAAAACAGTCCTAAGTCACATTTCAAAAGTATCGCATTGGATATGAAATACAGTTTAAATACTGGTTGCAGAAACGAACAATAATCGTCGGGACGTAAGGAACAATGTTCGCAATAAAAAATCCAAAAACTTAAATGTCGTCAGCTCAAAAAAAGTTAAAAATTTCATCAAAATTATCGTTTTTCATTTTTCTAAGGAAAAAAGGTTTTTCATTTTTTTTTATTTTTCAAAATTTTTATTTATTTATTTTTTTTTTTTTTTTGAGAAATTTTGAGTTTTAAAATTTTTTTCTAAAAACCGAAAATAAAATGAGGCAAACTAAATAAAAGTTAAAAACTTTATCAAAAATTTATTTTCCAAATTTTTCAAGAAATTCTAAAAAAAATTTTATATTGATAAAATTTTTGTATTAAAAATGATATTTTTACGGCGCCATATTTTGATAAAAAAAAGGACATTTTTGTATTAAAAATGATATTTTTATTACAAAAAATCATAAAATACGAATTTTCTTTTTCAAGAAAATAAAAATATTTACTTTCAAAAATCAGAAAATTGAAAAACTGATGTTAAAATTTTTTGTTGTAAATTTTTTTAAAAAGCGCTTCAAAGTTTTTTTTTTTTAAATTTTGAACTAAAATCAATTTTATAAATCAAAGTTACTCGTAAACATTGTTGAAAGAATTTGATTCTTCTTTTTCTGCCGAATTTATGACGAAAAATCAAAAAAAACAAATTTCAATGCAAATAATTTTAAAACAACAAAAACATATGATATATTAAAAAAATATTGCAAAAAATTGTTCAAAAGCCGAAATATGTAAAAATATGAATTTTTGATTTTTTTTAAAGTGTGAATTTAAAAAACGTAATTTTTGATGATTTTTTTTACCTTTTTTTATGTTTCCCCATTGTTGATCTTCGACTTAGGACAAAATCTTCGAAAAAAATTGGGATGGCCTGATTAATTTTTGAAATTCGATATAACGATGGAATCCAAGCTAAAGTCTTGACTAACCATTAAATAACTAAACCAACTAAATTTTTAAACTAAATTGGGTATTTTTCACATAATTTCCATTATTTTCGTTTATTTTTTAAATCATTGTCAGATAAAAAATCCAAATTCACCACTGACATGGCAGCACTTGCACGCGTTGTAGTTTTTGTATTTGCGGATGCACTGGATGACGCTGGCGTCGATGAACTTGACATAAACGATTTTTGCGACATTCTAGAACAAATTCGATCCACGCGATGACCATAGTCACTAATTGAATCAGAACTTCGCCAAACAGGTCCTCTCGAGGGTATTTTAAGACCTTTTTCGTACAAATATCTCGTTACGGAAGGACCAATATCGGGATACGTATCAACACAATCAGCTAATTGTTGCAAGGCAGAATTATCTCGTTCCTCAATCTCTCGCGTATTTAAGTCCCGCTCAAATAATCGAAGAAAATCCGAATCAACATACTTTCGACGAACTGCTTTGATGGTGAGTTTAAGCTCTCTTTCGGCACGATCCAGTTTTTCGCGTTGATCAATAAATTCTTTTTGAATTTTCAGTAAAATATCGTTGTTATCCAACCGATTTCGTTCAGTTTCGTTTAAATTTCTCTCAATTTCTTCCTTTTTATAGGAAATGTCTTGCAATAAATTTATGTTCATGGCCAATGATTTTCGTAAATTTTTTAATTTGTGTAAATTTTGACAATATTCAATCTGAAGATTTTTGAAACATTGTATCTCGTAACTGTCATCTTCGATTTTTTCAAAACTCTTTTTATATTTTTCGTTGGACGAATTCATAAATTTTAAAGTATTTTCCATAATTTTAATGTCTTCTTCGGCTTTTAATACTTTTTCATTCAAAATATTTCCTTCGTTGAGTAAAACATGCCGTTCTTGTGCCTTTTCGATCTTAATTTGAGTAACGGTCACTAAAGATCCATTGACATTTTTTCCCAGTAAATCGGATGCACATTCATAGCGTTTCTTCAAAATTTCAATTTTATTTTGGCGCTCTGACAGATCCGCGTGTAATTGTGACTGTTCTTCTACCAAATATTTTCTATTAAGTAGCAAAATTTCTATTTGTGATTTTATATCGAGCAATCTTTCAGAAATAATCGCTTCAAGTTCCATCTTGTGTTTCTCCAGTGTGAAACTTTTGTCTTTTTGACGTGCAAGATCCTTCTCAATGTGTTTCACTCGCATTCGTAATAAATTTGTTTCGACCAAATTCTTTTGGATTTCGTTCAATTTTATTTTTAAGATTTTTTCTCCGCCCTCGACAATCATTCGTTTTTCTTTCAATTTTCCTGAAATGCTATCAAGCTCATTTTTGCCATCGTTCACACTGCTGGTCATTTTTCGAAGATCATCTTCCATTTTGAGAATTTGTTCTTGGAATTGATTAATTGACTTCTTTTTCATATTGTGAATCAATGTTAGCGATCTCACTTGATCTTCTAATCTCAAGTCTTCATCGCCAGAATTGAGTCCTTTCATTGAATTGGAGCGAATTTCAGTTTGTTGTAAACTTAGTTCCAGCTGATACATAATGTTCAACAATTGAAGTAGCTTATGTTTGTCATTTTTGTTATTTGTTCGAACTCGGTTTATACTGGATTCAATTGATTGAGATTGGAGCTGGAAAAATATTATTTGATTAATTTTTTTAATATTCATAATAAGTGTTATTAAATTTGAAAAATTAAATTAAATTTAATTAAAAAATTGGTAAATTTAATTGCAATAAAATAAAATAAAATATTTTTTCATAACTGAAAATTTTTTGATTTTATTTTTTTCAAATTTTTTGTTTTAAATTTTAAAAAAAAAGGAATTTTTTATTTGCCCACTTTGAATTTTCTATTTGCCAAATTTATTTTTCATTATATATTTTCGACTTTTTCTAATATTTTTTATTTTATAAAGGTTTAAAATTTTTAAATTTGATCTTTTTTGGAAAATAAGGATTTTGAAAAAATAATCAAGATTTCATTCCCAAAAATTTAAAATACAAGCCTGGTCACGTGACTCATTTTTTTTTTCATTAGATTTTGACCGCTTCCAAATGAAACTTAATAGTTTTGGTCCGATTTTAGCCCCATTTTAAATTCGAAAACTTAGCTCTCTTAAATATATTTCAAAATTACAATCAAATATTTGAATATGTTAAAAAATAGAATTTAATATTTAAACTGAGCCAGTTAATTTTTTCCCTTGTACGTAAATTTATTTTTTTAGTCAAAGGTATTCAAAATGTATTTCTTTAAAAAATAAATAAAATTTTCTTAAAAAAAAAAATAATTATCATGAAAATTATTGAAATTTTTTTTCAAAAAAAATTTTGACAGTTATTTTTATGATATGTTTTAATTTTTTTCAATTTTAAATAAAATGTTTTTAAATCAATTTTTTCTCAAAAATCAAAAATTTTCTTTATTTTTTTTCCTTAAAATTTTTCGTCGAAATCGGAGTAAAAATTAAATCCAATGAATTAAAAAAACGGAAAATAAAAATACTTACATGTATCGTTTTATCTTGTTTTTGCAGCGAATTAACTTCCCTTTCAACTCGAAAATAAGCCTCAGTTAAACGTGAAATTTCGTTTTCCGTGTATTGTATTTGCGTTTTTTCGTTTTCCACAAATTCATCCAACTGTCGCAGTCTTTCTTGCGCACTGAGAGTTTTACTTTTGAAATGCTCATTTTTCGTCTTGAGATTTTCCAAGAAACCAACATTTTTCCGCAGAAGATTTTCTTTTTGATTTTCCTCATCTGCCAGTTTTCGATTTAAATTTCTTTGTGCCGCCAACCGATAAGCCAAATTTTGAATTTCTTTTCTCAACGTCATTAAATCGCTTTTGCTCATTTGAAGAAACGACTGCAAATTTGAATTTTTCTCTCTTAGCATCGCTTGTCCGTTACACAAATCAATTATATGAAGCTCGATATTTTTGTTGTTTTCTACTTGCATTTCGTATTTTTGCTTGGTGTTTAGGAAGCAATCCGTTTTTATTTTGGTCATTTCACGAGATCGTTCCAGCTCGTTTTCTGTCTCTTGAATGTTGTGTTCGCGTTGCGTCATCTGAATTACGGCCTCTTTCCATGTGTGGACAACATTACGACGATCCAAATGCGCTTGGCGGTACATTTGGGAAGTTCGTTCAAGTGTTTGCTCAAGCGTTTTTTGCTCTTCATAGGAATTTATGAGGATTGAACGGTGTTTTTCAATTGCAGTTTGAATGGTATACCGCGTAGATTCTAAGCTTTCAGCCCGAAATTTGTCTAAAGTGCAATACTTTTCAATTAAGTCGTTTGTATTTTTGTTACTGGTGCATTCTCTTTTCCATTCAAATAGCATGTCTTTGGCAATTTGAATGTTTTCCGTTAAAAACTCCAAACTTTCGTTCAAAATTTGTATCTTTGTACGAGTATCGCGGTCTTGGTCATTTATTTCAGCTTGTTTTCTACGGATGTCTTCTATTTGTTGAAAATATCGTGATTCTTCTTGATCTGCCAGCTTTTTTAAATGACTTTCCGAAGAGACTTGATTGTTAAAAGCTGCAATTAATTTCTGTCAAACAAAAATATTTTTTAAAATAAAATTGAGAAAATCAAGAAAAATTATAACTTACGAGATTTTGTTCAAATTCTCTTTGAGTTCCTTTGAGAGCATCTTGTAATTTCGTTAATTTTCCATTGGAATAATTAATAATTGTTGTTTTGTTAGATTTTAATTCCGTCAAAGAGTCAATAAGTTTCACTAAAGCCTTGTTTTCTTCATTAGAAATGGCAAAGAAAGAATTTTCTTCTTGAAGTTTAAAGCCCATTGTCAAAGCCAAATCGTTAATTAAAGATTTATCAAGAGCCATTTTTACTTTTTTTTGTTTTTAATTAAATTACTAAATTAGATTTTGTTTAAAATGCGTAGATTTTCATAAAATAACAACTTAAGTTGCTATGGTGTTATTATTATTTTGTGGGTTGTTAAGCCCGTTATTTTATACACGCATCTAAATGTTGTCAACGTATACTCACTTTACATTTTATTTTTATTTTCCCCCTGAATCGGAGGGAAGTTGTTGAAAAAATAAAAATATTAAATTAATTTGCTGAAAAAGCGATTAAATTCAATTTCAATTCAAAAATCGCGGAACAAAAATTTTTTTTTTTTAAATATAAGGTCACTCTACCTTATCTCTATGTTTTTGTCCCATGCCCCATTTCAAAAGACGAAAATCCAATGGGGCAAAATAAAAAAAAGTTAAAAATTTTATCAAAATTGACCATTTTTTGGTCTATTTCATGTTTTTTTTTAATTCGCTGAAAATATTTTCAAAAAAATTATTTTTCAAAATTTTTTGGCAGTTATTTTTATAAAAATTTTCTAGGTACCATAAAAATGATTAAAATATTCATTTAGGTCCAAAAATTGTTTAAATTTTGTCATTTTATGAAGATGTATTTCAAACTATTTTTTTATTTTATCCCCCCCCCATTTTGAAAAAAAAAACTTTTGGGACAAATCATTGAAAAAAATTTGGAACGGCCTACGACACACATTTATCATTTTTGATGAAAAATAGTAAAAATATGTAAAATTTTTGGACCATAAATCAATTAAAGGCGTAAAAAAATTTTTTTGTAGTTTATGAAAAATCGATAAAATTGCAAAAATATGATAACCGTTCATTAGCATTATGGGAATTTCTGCAAAAAAAAAATCAGCTGTCGACTTTCCTTGCAACTTGATTACAGATTAAAAAGCATTAAATAAGCACGTTGAAAAAAATTAATTGATGCTCGGGATTTTTTTCTGTGAAAAATTACAGAAATTATGCTCATGAAACCTTGAAAATATCCGAGTTCAAAAAAACCTTTAAAAGGAAGGGTGAATGAAACATATGCCGCATTTCAGTCGGTTTAAAGTGCAAAAAATCATGGAAAATCTCTCAACGAAGGAAAAACTTTCATTTGACCCCATTTGGAAGCGACTCAAGTTCATGGATGCCGCTGTAGGGCTCTTTTTGTTCCGAGATCCGTCGGAAAAGGTATCTCCTTGGCTGAAATTTCTCACGCGAGTTCAACTGCGACACGCAATTTTGGTGCCTTTGATAATAATTTCAACAGTTGTCATCACGAAATTCGCTCTGATCAACGTAATTTTCTGCTTTTCGGTCGTAACGTTGCTCTTGCCGATACATTGCACCCTAATTTCGTGCGAAACGAAGCAAAATGACCTCCGGGGACTCTTCAAGTGGTGCGCGTCGCTTTATGACGTCAAAAAGAGTTTTCACGAGCAAATACGGGAAATTGCTGCCACACAATTAGCATCTTTGGAGAAAAGGACATCGTTCGCGTTGAAATGGCTCACGATAATTTTGTACATCGACAACGCCGGATACTCGCTGGGCTTTGCAATTATCGGAATTTTCTTGCCGGACGACATTTATCCGAAATTTAAGTTGCCCGTTCCGTTTTATTTTCCCTTCAGCGTGTGGCAAAACTGGACAACGTATCTACTGACGATTTTTGGTCAATTTATCGTTGCTTTTGACGGAGCTTCGATCACAATTTACTCGTTTGGCATCTATTTTTGCACCTGCTTTCACGTTTTGTGCTATTTGGACATCATTTTAGCCTCAATTCGGCAACTGCGGAAGGAAATGCTCGCAAATTTGGAAGGTCTGGTCATCAATGAGGACCTACAATTCGAAAAATGGATTAAAATCTTGACAGATATGATCATCGATGTTCATGTCAACGCGAATATTTGCAATGATTTGTTCAAAATTACCGCTTTTTTGATGGAAATTGCCAGTCTCGGATCGTTTTTCATCTTTGGCTTGATAATTATGGTCTTGAAAGAGCAGTATTTGTTTGCGTTTGGCATTATTTTTGCCTTGTTCCTGTTTTACGTCGTTTGCTCCGTAAACGAGACAATTCGCGATAAATTTGCCGAAATTAACAAGGCTTTGTACGACCTTCCGTGGTACGGACTGTCAGTGCCGCAGAAAAAGCAACTTTTGATGATCCTGAATTGCGATAAAATTCATTTCGGAATCAGTTCGGCAGGCATTCATCATTTGACGGTGCAACAATTTGCCTCAGTCGTGAAAGCTGGATACACTAATTTGCTCATTTTGAAAGATTTGATCCAAAAATAAGCTTAAATTCATAAAAAAAAAATATTAAAAAATCACGAAATTTGCACTAAGGCGCTAAGGAAAAAAATCTTTTGTGACAAAAACATCAATCAAAAGAGGATTTAATTTTCTTTAATTACTCTGAAAATTTAGATAAAAGAAAAATTAGAAACTTAGGTCGCTCCAATTTTTTTTTTTGAAGTCTCTTACCTTTTTTCTCTTACCTCAGTCGAAAATCCAGAAAAAATGTTTTGATTTTTGATCAATTTTTGCACAAAAATTCTTGCTTCTTATTTTTCCGAAATTTTTTAAAAAATTTTAATTTGACATTTTTTACCAAAAAAAAAACATTTTCTACCAAAAAAAAAAAAAAAAAAATCTACCAAAAAAAAAAAAAAAAAATTCCTGAAATTATTTTAAAATTACCAAATATGATAAATTTACATTTATAATTAAAATTTAATTTTGAATAGATTTTTGATTCTTTTTTTGTTCATTTACTAAAAAGTAATTTTCATTTTGTGTTTTGATTTTTTATTTGCTCAATTTATTTTATTTTTAGTCAATTATTGTTTGAATTTGTATTTTAGTCACAAACCAAAATTTTAATTTTTTTCAAAACTTTTGAACCTTTTCAGAAACAAAATTACCTTTTTTCTTTATTTCAAGAATAAAAACCATAATTTATGTTAAATAAATTTAAAAAAATTTAAAACTCTTTGAAAATTTTTAAATTAGGGCCTTCATCATAATAATTTTTATAAGTATTTCAAAACAAATAATTTTCACATCAAAATTGGTTAATTTTATTCTTTAAGACATTTTTCAATGTTAATCCAGTCAAGAGTATTTCACACACGGTTATCTGATTAAATATTAATTGCTACCGAGTTAATTATTAAAATATTTAATTTAAAGTGTCGTAATGATGTCGACTGTGTCCTTGGATGTGGTTGGTGCAGACGAGGTCGAGACTACTGCAATTTCGACGCCTGCCAACGCTGCAGACACGTGATATAAATTTTCCATCAATATTACGTGAATTTCATTTAATTCAGCTTCGGGACGTGATATAATGAATGCATCTGTTAATTAAAAAAAAAATCAAAAATTAATACTTTTAACGACTCAAAAATAAATTAATAATTTCTTACCATTGCGATCCTTTATCAACTTTTGCGAATAAATGTCCATAATGATATTCAAATCGCCAACACTCTTGATATCTTCTTCTTTCGGCAAAGAACTGGCTGTTTCCAGATTGCTCGATGCCAGTGTGAAACATGGATTCACGTTCGAAAGTTGTTTGTGTTGTTTCACGTAATTAATCGCAGCTGCCCAGCGACTTCCGTCAATCAGCTCAACGAGCATCGATTCAAACTCGTTGCTGTTAATGGGGACCGGAGACGGTGTCGGGGTGTTTTCACCTTCAGTTGATGTCGACGTATCCAGAGATTCCATTTCCGTTTCGTCAATACTGCGTAAAATGGCGCCGCGCACAGACATGAACATTTTTGACAAATCTGCCATTTTGTCGTTGTTGCGAAGGTTCGAAACGACATTTATCGCAATTTTGTGATCAGATTCGATGAGAAGCAAAAGTTGGAACATGAGTTTGTAGAGACCGCGTCCCAAGTCGATGAGAAGTTCCATCGTTGCTGGGTCAGCGGTGTGATCGACGATGTTGGCAGTGCCGGTGCCTTCGTTCGACGAGTCCATGTCACTGAAGAGAGCATATTTGCAGGATGTTTTGACGGAATCCAAGCACTGAAAATGACAAAAAAAAAAATTAAAAATTGTTCAAAAATATATGTGGGGTAAAAAAAGTTCAAATTATGATAAAGTAAACGGTTTTTACAGTAAATTTTACTGTTATTATAATGTTTTAGTCATAACACAAAACAAAAAAACTTTGAAAATCAATTTTTAAATATATAATCGGATAAAATTGTATCTATTTTAACGACTTTTATTTGAAAAAAATGACTTTTCATAAAAAATTTTCTTTGGAAAATTTATTAAAAAATTCCAAAAATACCGTAATTGATTACTTGGTCAAATTTTTTGATATTTTTTTTCTAAAATTGGACATATTATTAGTAAGATTTATTTCGAGAACTTAATATTTTTAATTATTATTTTTTTACGGAAAAAAATCCGCAGGAATATTTTTTTTTTAATTTGAAAAAAATTTGATTTCTTAAATAATTTAGTTTTTTTTTTGTCTTTTGTATTATTTTTGAAAAAAAATCAATTAAAAAATTCATATTAATAAAAAAAAATCAAAACTTACTTCAATCACGTGTTCCTTCCGGTCAAAGAACGTCTCCAGATGCTCTTGTACTTCCAAAACGGCATATCTCAGAGTCTCTTGCAGTCGAGGTGTCGTGGTTAGTGCCTTATTATACCAAATTTTAGGTGGCTCGCCTCGTGATGACAACAAATCCGCCAAAACAGACAATCTGTGTCCCAATTGCGTGCTAACTCCGGTAAAATATCTCATAGAGTCCTTTGCAATAAAAATACTTTTGATCGTCAGCTCCTTGATGAGTAAATAAAGTTTATCGAGCAAATCCGGTGCATGACTGCTTGGTTGATTGACCAATAATTCTTTGAGATTTCGCCGCCATGCCTCCTCAGTTTCATCTCGGATCGGAGCACGGAATGGTAAAAGTCCCGTCAGATGCGGAGATTCGTTGCAAGGCGTTATGTCGCCTAAATCACCGACACTCGAGCCACTTGTGTCGCTTCGAGAAACACTGTCACGTCTATGATGACCGCGTTCCTTCAAACTTAACGACGTTGGAGGTCCCGACAAGTAAGACGAGGATTTCAGATACAAGGGTTTTCGCAGGAGATTGTGAGGTGACTCATTTTCCAATTCTTCGTCTGAGGAGTCGTAAGCCGTATTTGACGATTGACGCTTACTGCGTTTCGCTAGCACTGGTGTATTTTCACTGACACTCTCATCCAAGCCCGAAGCTGCCTTGAGTTCTCCCAGTGGCTCACTATCGCCTTCGGAAAGTGGTCGTCGTCGAACGCCCCAGTTGAAATTGTCCGTCGAATCGCATTCGACACTTTCGCTTTCGTACTCCAAAAAGTCAAAATCACGGAAAACGGTGAAATCGGGCTGATCATCTCTGCGTGATCCGCCACTCAAGTCCTGTTGCGGCCCGGAAGTTTCGTCGGTGCTGCTTGCCGCCGACGATTGACGCTCCAACAAATCCGACGATTGACTGAAAATCACCGAAGGACTCTTTGGCAAGCCAACGCGTTGTCCGCAAGTTGTCAAAAGATTCACGAGACACTCCCGAACGCGACCTTGACACATCCATGGGCGCTTCCATCCCGAAATCGGTCCAGTATCTGCGGGAGAGAGACTCGCACTGCGTCTCGGCGAACTTGAGGTATTGAAGTGGGCCAAATGCATGCCAGCCGAAACGCCAGCATTGATTTTGGCATTTGTCTCGGAGTCACCTTTGAGGAGCAAGCGACGACCGATGAGCGGAGTCTGAGACACGTCGAAGGTGAAGTCCATTGTTCGTCCGGCAAGCTCCTTCTTGCAAAATACTTCGGAATCGGAGTAACTGCCATGATGGTGGTACGTTTTCTCGGAATACTGCGGAACGACCTGCAGTGAAGAGCTGCGAGTGACGACTAGTTTTAGGATTTTGAGAGCTTCGCGCCAGTGAGGGGTCTGAAAAATTAAAAAAAAATATTTATTTTGTTTTTCGTTTAATTTTTTTTAATGGGGAAAAAGCTTGTTTTGAAATACTTTTTCATATAAAAAAATTAAAAATATTTTTTTTTTGTTTTTTTTTAAGAAAGAAAATTTTTTGCTAATTTGAAATTGAATTCTAAATATTTAATTATTTAAAAAAAAAATAATAATAATAAAAAGGTCAAAATTTAACTTTTTAGGAGAAAATTCGTCCTATAAATTATAAAAATTTTTCAAAATTTATTATTTTTTTTTTTTTAGAAAATATTTAAAACCATATGCGTCATTAAAATTTTAACGTTTTTAATTTCTCCCTATTTATCATTAATATTTTTCACATTTTTTTCTTCTCTTTAAATACTACAAAATTATTGAATAAAATTTTCAGTTCGAAAATTTTTTTTTCTGTTCAGGAAAATCGGCCCTAAATTGTCAGATTATCAAAGATTTTAACATTTTTATATTGAAATTTTAGAAAATTCGATCCCAAATTGCCTAATTCGCCTAAGATTGGAGCCTCTGATAATTTATGATTTTTTTTATTTTTGAAATGTTCTTAAAAAACTTTTAAAAACTGTAATTTTATATGAAAAAATATTTATTTATTTTTTTTGATTCGCCATTAAAAAAAAATGTGAAACATAAAATTCCAATCGAATAAATTAAATTAAAAAAGCTTGAAAAAATAGTATTTTAGAATGTTTTGAAATACTTACATCCAAGAATTTAGAAATGACTCTCAACAAATCAGCTGACAATGGTTGCGCTTGTTGCGTTGACAAATCGACGTAATGAAGCATGCAATGAATGACACTCAAAACTTGCATCTGCACTTGTGCCCATCCCTTTTCAAGCACATCCACCAAAAATGCCAACATATTAATTCCCATATGCGCATACGTGTCATGAACATACTTGACAACACATTTTGTCCACTGGAACGGATCCTTGCTGAACGTCTTGCGACTGTAAAGTGTCATCACGGTGCCCAAATTCTCCAGTTTTGATCCCATTTCGGAGGCTACTTGGGCAATATTTTCCGCCGATGTGATACAAACCTCATTGGCATCCTCGTAATGGAGCAACATGTACGGCAAAAGTGCAATTACGTTCATCGGGAAGGCGCAACTTTGTGTTGGATCGCAAACGGGCAACGACAATAAAGGAGCGAATTTTGACAGGAGCGTTATTGAAGGTTCATACGTTGTTGCGTGAGTGCATCCTTTTAATAATAACGCATGAACACCGGGAAATCCGGGCCATTTTAGTTGTTGTTGTAATTTTTCGACTTTGTCACGCGCATCAGGTCGATCAAGTGGCAATCGGTACAAAACACGTCCCAAAAGTCGCAATGCCAGCAAAAATTCGTGCTCGAAGTCACTTTCCAACAATGAAACGGCCAACCAGAAGAGTTGCGCTAAAATTGTCATTTTATCGTCTTGGGTCGAGGTGTCTCCCAGCAACTTTAAACTCTGTGCCGAACGCGATCGCGAAAGAGCGCCTCCGAAATTTTGATTTTTTCGTTCAGCTTCGAGTGCGACGCGATTTCTCAGTTCGACTTGTTTGTCAATCGGTGACTGCGTGGTTCGGCGAGTGCAGTAAGAAACGGAATAACTCGTGCTGCGGGTGTGACCTTGATTCTGTAACATGCTGTTAATGGCTTGTGGTGATCCCGGTGTGCCATCGGCGGATTTTTTACCACCTGCGCTCGCCCCCGCACCATCTTTGTTGTTGAGATTCGGTGTGGACTTGAAAATGTCCTTCATGACATCCAAAGGACGGAAATCGGAGTCGAGACTATCGACAGCAGCTTCAAGAGTGAGAAGTAACTCCGTGACGTAGCCTTGCATGTCTTCGCCTTGTTCGGCCACCGTTTCCACGAGACGCGAGAGGATGTCTGACAACATGCGACTATTAATGGGCACATTGAGAGCACGGAAAGCCTGCAACGATCGACCCGCGTAATGACGCGACGAGCAACTCAATCCGAGTTGAAGGGCAGTTTGAGCCCAACGTTCGCTGTAACGCGCTTGCGGATAACTTTCGGTAAATACTTTCAACACGTAACGCAAGAGGCAAGTCAGTTGCTCGGCACTCTTGATAACCCAGACTTTGGCAGTAATGTCTTCGTAATTCCACAGCGGTTGAGAGGAATCTTGGGCCAGGAATCGGATGAGACTTTTTATCACGTGAGCAGTTGCCATTGTGGGTCCCGGTTGCGGCGGCGAGTTTTCTTCGGTGATGATCGAGGGAATTTGCGTTTTTACTGTTATCGTGTTGTCTGTCGTTGTTGCAGCCACGCCAGATTCGTCTTCCTCGACTGTTGTGCTGGCATTAATGGGTGCAGGGCAAATGGTGAGAGTGGAGGAAGTGGTGGCAGGAACAGCGGGCGGTCCAAATAGATAAGCGTCGAATTCCTCATTGGGTTCGGTGAAGTTGTGGACAACGACTCCTAAATTAGAGGATGCTAGTCCAAGATGAAGTTTTTGTGTCTCGCTGTTTAAGAGGATGCGGGCGACTGTTAAATGGTCGTTATGTTCACATAATACGATCTGAAAAAAGGAAACAGTTTTTTTGTGTGAAATATTGTTTTTCAATTTTAAAAAAAAATAATTAAAAAAAAGTAGTCTTGGGATCTTTCTGAAAAATCATGAGAAAAAAAATTTAGGAGAATAAATTTAAGAAATTCCGCTTTTTAAAAAAAAAAAAAAATGTTCTGAAATTTTTATTTTTAAAAAAATTTTTATTTTTAAAAATTCGAACATTTTATTTTTAGAAAAAAAAACTCCCGGAAAATTTTAGTTAAAAACGCTAGTTAATTTTTTTATATGATTGATCAAAACTGTAATTTCTTACTGATTTTTTTTAAATTTTTCCCTTGATTTTTTTTTCGACAAAAACAATTTAGACCGCTCCAAATTTATTTCGAACTTTTTGTCCCAAAAACTTTTTTTCAAAATAATAAAAAAATAAAAAAGGATTTTAAATACAAAAATTCTTCAAAATTGAATTTTTAAAAAAAAAATTTGGGAAAGTCCTTGAAAAAATATGAAAAAAAGACCAAAAAATGGCCGATTTTGATGAAATTTTTGCTTTTAACTTCAAAACAACAACAAATGGAAACTTAAAAGAAATTAAAAGTTTAAAAACTTTTTTTATTTAGCCCCATTGGATTTTCGATTTTTGAAATGGGGCATGGGACAAAAAGTTAAAAAAAAAAAATTGGAGCGGCCTTATTATCAACTTTCAAAATTGAAATTCCTAACATTAAATTAAATCGCATTACAAAATATTAATTGAATTTAAATACCCAAAAATAAATATTCTACTTATAAAAATTTTGTCAAAAATTTCTAAAAATCGTAAAAATCAATCATTTTTTATTTTATTTTTTTTTTGATTTAATTTTTTTTGTATTTTAAAATAAGACATCGTACTAAACTATTGGGTTCGATTTAAATTTAAAAAAAAAACTTACCAATAAATTCAACAAAAGTTGCTTGCAATTATCGCGCACAAGTGGTCTCGTATGATCCAACCCAAGGAAAAGGATATGAAGCATTAACGGAACATGCAAAGTCCAATCGATATTTTCGATGCCATCGACAACGACATCTGCCAACAGCATCACCGCGACATTACACCGATGAAAACCGCTGATTGGAACACTAGAGTCCGGCAAGAATTCGGTAAGAGGGGCAAACCATCCGCCATATTCGGGCATCGGAAGCGGGTGTGGCGTAATGGGGGCTTCGGCTTTTCGTTCCAACGTGCCTTCGTTCGATGTCGAAGTCGTGTCTCCGGACAACATGTCTTCTTGTCGCGGAAATATTGCGGGACCCGAAGCAGTTCGGATTTTGTCGCTGCCACGCGGTGGCCGATAACCAACGGAAAATTGCCGGAGAGCGCTGTCAGATCGACACGTCCCGGATTTTATGTGATCCTCGCCACTGTGCCGCTTCGTGTGAATCGTTCCGTCTTGTAATTTTATGTCTGTATTACCGGTGGAGGGACCTGCAAATTATATCACTTAATATTTGACAGACTACACTTTTTTTTTGTGATGAAAGAGAGTGGCTAATTATCACCAATTTATGACTTTAATTAATTTTTCCCCAAAACACTTGTAAAACTTTTCCCTCTGCCGTTCTTTCTAATCCAACGGCACACCGTCATAATTATCATAATAATTTTTCAACTTAATTAAAGGCATTTTCTTACCATCCGAATGGCTTGACGTCTTTCTCATGCTCGTCAAACGGTAGAATGGCGGCGTCTCCGTACGTTCAATCAGGCAATTAAGCGTTTCAACGGTCTGTAATTCAGTCATTAACTCGTCAAGCAGGCGATCGGGGCAGGTGCGGGCCAGATAGAGAGCAACACGTTTTGCACAGTGCAGCAATTCGTTCGGTGCCATGCCCGAGATGATGACAAGATAGCGCAGAATCACCTTTAAATTGTTCGGCCAGAAGGCACAAAGTGTGCCCCAAAGTTCCTCGATGTCACGTGGATGCGAATCGGCAAACTACAACGAAAAATCGAACAAAGGAAGAGAAATGTAATTAACAATATAAAGTGAAGAAGATTAAATTGATATAAATTGTGCTGGAAGGAAATGAAGATCAAGAGCACATACAATTTCAATTAACAAGTTTTTTTCTGCCGTTCGCTTTAAAAGTTTTATGAACACGAAACAGTTGTTCCATTTTTGAAATTTATTGCACTTTTATCCATATTTTGACCTTTGTACGTTTTTACCAAGTTTTTCTTGTGCAAAGTTTTGGACGCACTATAAAGTATCATGAACATTGTCGGAAATTACGTGTATGAGGAGATTTATTACCGTTAGTGGTTAGTTTAAATTGTTCAAATAGAAGAGATACGAGATTTAAAAGTGAAATATTAATTAATGGAGTAAAGTACCATTCGTCTCCACTGGGCAATTTAGTTTTTTTTTGTAAATTATCGTGATAAAGTATTATAAAATTTTTGACAAATTTGCTTTTATCTCGATTTTTTACGCAAAAAAAAATAAATTATTCTGTCATGGAAACGATTTATTTGATGAAAAATATTTGATGATAGACAGAAACCAAAAATCATGATTCAAGGGCACTTCAAAAGTATTTTGTGTCTTTTTTCATATGAAAAGTCAAGTATACAATAAGGCGAAATTTAAAAAAAAATGTTTTCAAATTGATTGAAGAAATTTTTAGAATTTCTTTTAAAAAACCATTAGAATATTCTATAATTTTTTTTCTAAAAATTAATAAGTAATTATTAAATAATTTTATTTTTAAATGTATTTATAAATTTTAAATTTCTTGAAAATTTTAAATATTGAAAATTTTTAATTAATAAACCTATTGTAAGTAAAAAAAAATAATTATTTCATTTAAAAATTTATTCCAAAATTATTTTTTATTTATGAGAATTTATTTTTTTATTTGACAAAGACATTTAAATAAATAAAAGTGGCCAAAACACAAAATTATTAATATAAGGCTTATACAATAGAAGATTTTTTTTTTGAAAAATAAAGCAAATAAAATAAAATTTAAAAAATTACTTTCAGTCAAAAAAAAAAAAAAAATAAATAAAAATCGGTCTGAATTGTTCAATTTTTAATCTGTAAATATTCAATACTTGATATTCCTTCTAAAAATTTCTAAAAAAAAAAAAGAAGGACGAAATCCAAAACATTTTCAAAAATTATAGTGGCCTAAGTTCACAACTTTGTATTATTTTTCTCTTATTTATATTTTTCGATACAAAAACCCCAATTCAAATTTTCTCACCAGATAAAAAACAACTAGACTGATATATTTTTCGAGTATTTGTTGTTTCTTCGGTCTTTCATTCATTACAAGACATTAAAATAATAAACGATGTTTAGACGTTATAATCTTTAGTTAGCACCTGATGCTTGCCCGGCTTAAAGTTTCTTTCTTTTTGCGCTATTATTGGTCCAGACTGTTGGTAAATCTCGCCTTTATTAGATATTCTGCCGTGATTTTTCCATGAATGTTTAATGAAAATTCGCACTTTTTCTCGGTACGACCATTTTTAGGGTCATAAACTAGCATTATGGCGAAATTTCTTACGGTGCAATTAAAAAGTCGGGCTAGACATTGCCAAAAAATAGGGTTCCATACTTAATCGTCTTAAATTGCAAAACAAGTCGTTAATGAATTTTTTATTACTCTGCTGCTCGTTTGTCTGTCCTGACAGTATACCAAAAAATTAAGTAACTTGATTTCTATTAATGGACTTTGCCTGCCACTATTGGAAGATTTGTCTGGAAAAAGGGAGCAGCCAACGACGCATTCACAAATAAAAATAGAAAAAATAAATAACAAAACAGCCATTAATGTAGATAAATTGTAGTGTAACATTCCTCACATTTATCTTTCAACCCGAAAAAAAATGTAACGATAAAATAAAACAAAAGTTGGAATTTTTCTGTAAATGTACCTTGATGGTATTTTTTTTTTTGCAAAATATTCTATTGCTTTTGGGATGTTTTTTTAACATGAAAAATTTTGTGCGTACCTAAGCCATTGTTGTTGATAAGCCATATTTTCTGCTTTCGACCAATTACCAATTCAAGTGGCATTGAAATTGATGAGAAAATGATGAAAAAGCACGTTTTATGAGTTCTTGTAATATTTGCATAGCAAAAAGAAATTCTAACGGTGCTTTAAATATTTTTCTAGATTTTTAAAATGAGTCTCGTAATGATACTAGACAATTTTGTGACTTGTAGCTCACTGTAAGAGAACATTTATTTCACTAGAAATCCATCTCTGCTAATCCAAGTAATTATTCAGTTTGTTTTGTTCTTGTTACATCGTATTTTTTGAATTTTTATAAGGCGATTCAAATTAATTTTTGGACTTTTTGTAGAATCAGGATTTTGATAACGAAAATATAAATTATTTGTTATAAATAATAAAATTGCACAAAATTTGCTTTTTAAAAAATTTCGTTAAAGATGCGTGATTTTGAAAATTTTTTATTAATTTTTTAAATTTTTTTTTAATTTTTTTTCATTATATTTCATTTTTTTAAATTTTGATAAAATTAAATTTTGAAAAAATTTAAATAAAATAATTTGTCATTCAAAGATTTTTTAAATTTTTATTATTATTATTAGGTATTTTTTTTTTAAATATAATTTTTAATGAAAACTAGAATTATTCAAAAATTTCTTATTAAAAAATAAAAAAAAAAATATATCAGAAAAAATATATCATTTTTTTTTCTTGAAATTTTTACTAAAAATCGAAGGGAATACGACAAAAAATCAAATAATAACATTTAATAGCCTAAAGTAGAAAAATTCTTATTAATCTACAATATGCTTAAAATTTTCTACAAATAGACAATACGAACACTCCTACTTCGTCATAACTCAAATCAACATGAGCAAAAAAAGATGGCTAGATAAAATGCATGTGAAATGTTAAATTATTGTTTATTTTTTTTGTCGTTCCATTTTATTTTATTTTTGAAGAAGGTCGCTAACTGTCGTTATCATGTTGTTTTACAAGAAGACTCCTTCAGATTTTACACTAAAAGGGCAATGTAACGAAATAGGTTGTAGCATCAAGTGACACACACAATAAAATAAATTTATTATTTTTTTTTCTCTCCAGTCGCTATCACGCTTTGTATCGCAGCAGTAAATTACAAAATGAATCTAAAATGAGAAAATGTACAGGAGGACTTTGATTTACGAAACATTTGATGAAATAAATTTTTGTTTCCAAATTTCGCGCCAATCCGAGGACGAGAAAGTCACAGGTGTTCCATTTGTGGCCGGATTTACGACGCGAGTCACCAAAACGGTACTTTGCATTATTTTATTATTCTAATCACGCAATTGCGGTTAAAAGCATGAGTATTTCATAATTTAACGTTATTTTCTGCGTGCCATAGTTGACGGAGAAAAATCTTTGAAATTTGTTAAATTAGTCGAAAAATTTGTGATTTTCTTGTACCCTTTCATTTATCATATCAGAAGTCTGTTTTTGACACTTTTTATCGCCAAATATCTCGGGAAAAAAATTTCTCATTTTTTTACTGCGT
This sequence comes from Culicoides brevitarsis, assembly GCF_036172545.1. Classification (NCBI taxonomy): domain Eukaryota; kingdom Metazoa; phylum Arthropoda; class Insecta; order Diptera; family Ceratopogonidae; genus Culicoides; species Culicoides brevitarsis. The sequence goes on along the minus strand of NC_087086.1, from coordinate 24,261,277 downwards.
TTTCTATTGTTACATTTTGTGATATATTTAATGTCGTTCTTGTTGCCATTAAACGAATAGTTCACATTTTGCAGTAAAAATTCCACGTTAGAAGACATTAAAGGTGCACAAAAAGATCCATAATAAATTTATAGTGCTCAGTTCGCCGAAAACAGACGATGCGATATAAATTTGTGTGAGAAATGAAAAGAATATGTAGCCGATGGTCATTAAAAATGAACAAGTCGAGAATTTTGTGTTTTAAAATGTGTATTTATAATATGAAAATGGCAAAAAGTTCTTCGTCTGTTCAGTAAATTTTTACTGTGGGTCGTATTCAGATCGACCGACGTGGAATTTTAATGTTCTTTTGATTAATGCAATTTAGCTTTTTTAGTCCAGGTGGAAAAATTGTGGGAATTAAATTGATTCAGACTTTAATTGACCTGCAAAATTATAATTTTATAGTTTATTCTTACAAACTTAAGGCTGATTCGATTTTTTTTTTCAAATTTTAAATTAATTTTGGCAAATAAAAATGAAATATTTTTTTAAATAAAAAAAAAAAAAAAAAAAAATTGAATTTTTTCAATTTTGAATTTGTTTGAATATTTTATTTAAAAAAATTATTTTGAAATTTTATTAATTCATTTTATTTTAACGTAGACATAGGTATTATTTTAATTTAAAATTCAATTTAAAAATTTTTAATTTTTTTTAATTTAAAAAAAAGAATAATTTTTTAAATTCTTTAATTAAAAAAATTTCACTTTATCGCATGATTTTTTTTTAAATTTATTTTTTAATTTTTTTACTATTTTTTGAAAAAAATATTTTTATTTTTATTATTTTAAAAAAACTTTAAAAAATTCGCAAAATAAAAATTTTAGAAATTTAAAACTTTTTTCACGTGACTCATTTTTTCATCAAATATCATAATGCGTTTTTAAAGCAAGTTTTATTTTTTAAATTATCATAATTTATCTTTACTAATATTCAAAAGTAAAAAACTGAAAAAAAATTAAAATAAAAAAAATTAAATATTTTCCTCATATTTTTCATTACAAAGTTGTTAATTCAATTTTTAATTTGTTCCAACGATAACTTCTAACTGGGTTCATGGACAACCAGAGACGTGTTACACAGCAAACTAACTCGTTAGACCCATTAGTTATATTATATGTCGGTGTGTGCTTCTTGCAACTTAAACTCATTGAAGTGGATTTTTGGTGGAAGGCGGTTGGGTACAAGAAAAATTTTACATCATTTATTTTTGTGCGAAAGAGATGAAGGTACGTGAAATATTCTACCAGCTTATAAAAGAAAAAATGTAAAAAAAAGTTTTCAACACATCTTACCTTTACTGTGATATAGAAGAGGTTATTTAATATCATTTCGGTTGCCTCCGTCGAACCAGAACCATCGCGACGGCCTCGCGTACCGGAATTCGGGTAATACTGAAAATGAAAAATTACAATGGAAATGAGTGGTTTCACGTAATTGATATACATTTTCTGCATATTGCGGTGCAGAATTTTAATTTTTAGGCATAAATTTGCATTTCTCGGAACCACTTTTGATTCGACTTCGTGAAAAAAGTCACAAAAAGCCATTTTCTTTTGTTCTTTTGTGAGAAATAAATTTCTGGTAATAAAAAAATATCCAAAAATAGAGTTGTTGTTGATGATAATATGCCGTAAATCATCTTGACAGAATATTTTTATTAATATTAAGTGCGAAAAAAAAAACAGACGAAAAAAAATAACTTTGTGCTAAATTTATTGAACGTAAAAAGAAAGATAATACGCAGCTTACCATGATATAGGAAAGGGGTGTTGCTGGCGGGACACTTGTTGCTACGAGCTCCATATTTTCGAGCCATGGAAGGAGGCCGCGAAGCAGCAGTGCTCGTACCTCTGCACGTGCCGTCTGGAATCGATGCGTAATTTCCGAAAACATGGGCATCGTCAGCTCCGGACGAAGTCTCGCCATCTCACGAGATAATTGTGTGCGGCAATAGGCACCACTTAGAATGGCATCCAAGGTGCCAGTGCGTTCAATTTCTGCAAAGGAACAGGAAAATGCAACATATATTAATTATTATTTCGTAGCACGACAATGAATCAGAATTCAAGGAAAAGCCAAACAATAAATTTGAATATTATTCAGTTGAAAGACCAACAACAGTATTGTTTGTTCTCCAAGTCTTGTTATTGGGCATTGTGTGAATTTTGTAATCTGGGTTTAATTATTTTAGACAATATTTATTAATTAATTTACATTGAAAAGTTTGTGGGAATGAAGTTAAATTGTTCCAAATTCTCGCCATTTATTTGACAAAAGTGATCCAAGCAAAAACAATTCACAGGAAAAAAAATAAATATTGTTTTTTTTTTTGGAAAAACAAAATAAATCCGATAATCCTTTTAAAGAAAAAAAAAGTGATATGGAAGCTATTTTATACAAACTGAAGTGTTAAATTTCAAAAACACTTTAAATCATTGTACCAGGATTGTTTTGTTATTCATGTACTTTAATTTTTATGCGATTAAAAAAAAACAATTTTTTTTCTCAATAATTATGTATATGTTCAATTTCATTATTTTTAATTACTAGAAAAATTGTTATTGTGTATCGAAAGAAGTAAAAAAGCTCGACTTTTAATAAAATTTTGCATTTTGTGTTAAAAATTAAAATGAAAGATTTTTTTCCTTTACAAAACTAATAATTTTTGACTCAAAATTCGACAAAATAATTAAATTAATTAATTAATAATTAAAACATATTCTTGATTTTAACAAGTTTTTTTACAATTTTAATTTTTTGTTCGAAAATTCTCGTTTTTTTTTTAAATACTCTTTATACGATATTTTCTCTTGGGAATTTGCAAAATAATAAGCAAGAAGAAAATTCAAAAAAAATTTCGATGATTGAATTAAACATGATCTTTTTTCTTCAAAAAATAAAAATATACAAAAAATAAAAATCGCAAAACAACTCACATTTTCATAAAATAATATTTTTTTAAAATTTTTTTTCTAAATTTTCCAAAGAAATAAGTTTGATTTGAATAAATTTAAATTCAATTTTGAATGAAAAGAATAACACCGAAAATATTGTTAAGTCATCGAAAATTGCTTGAATTTAAAATACAGAAACATAAAAATATATTTCATTTTTTTTATTATTTCAATAAAACACATTTTTATTTAATTTAATTTAAAACAACCTAGGACCATTTCACATAAAAATTGTAGTTTTGTCCAAAAATGTTTCAAAAAATGAAAAAAAATACAAATCTAAATAAGAATTTAAGTCAAAAATGACTAAATAAATTTTTTTTTCTTATCAGAAAAACAAAATTAAAATTTTAAAAAGAAATTATAAAAAAATAATATTCATAGCTCGTTTTAATCATATTCAATCCATGTTAAAACTAAAATCAATTAACAAAAACAACAAAACAACTTTGATAATGCATCAAATGCATTCTGTTTGAATCAAAGCAACTACCCAAAGTTTCTCAGAACTCAATTGTGGCCAATCAAGAAGATTGTTTCAACAATTTGCACTGCTTCATTTTAAGGTTTCGTAAAGTTTGATTGAAATAAGATGAAGATGACTTCAAGTGAAGCCTTTATTGTGGTTTATTCACACAACTTTTACCAATTAAGATAAATTTTGTACAATTTCTGTTGAATCTTCAAACTGTTATACAAGCAAAATGTGCCACTCTCTTCATTTTTCACTCGTACAAACTTTGCAGGGGATATTTTGAAGAGAGAAAAACATTTTCAGGGGAAGTCGATGTTAACATTCGACGTTCAACAGATTGTCGATTTACATTATGTTTACCGAACAAAAAAAGGAGAAGCAAGGAAAATGAGTTACCTCACGGTAGAAAAACAAAAGTTAACATTCGATGTTGACTGTTTCTCCTGCCGACTTTTCCGTACGAAATTTCCCCTAATTTTATGAGAGAATCATCAAAACAGAAGTTATCTAATACTAGACGACTAGACGGCATACATTCATATTTTAGATTGTGACTTTGACTCACACAAGACACAAATTACTGCGATGTTTCCATTCATTCACAAAATTTTCGTATCGTCCTTATTGCTCTGGTTTTTTTGTATGTGGAAACGTGTGGTGTGTACATTTTTTTTTTAATATGAAAGTGAAACGATTTTATGATTATTACTACAGCTTGCACACATTCGAATCAGTCTACCGGCACACTTTACATCGATTGGATGCAAAAAAAATATTCTCACGGAGGGATTAAAAATTATAAAAATAAAAAAAATAAATTTAGAAAAAAATACAACGAAAAAAAAAATAAATAAAAAAGGCAGAGAAATATTTTAAAGGATTATTCGGATGGATTACAATTAAGCCACTTGGATTACCAATTACTACGGATTAAAATTTAACCAAAAATAAAAAAAATATATTTACAAAATAGTATCAACGATGAATACAAAAAAATAAATGAGCGACAAATGTTCTACGAAATATAAATAATTTTCTGTGGATTACATGAAAATGATAAAATAATAACGGTAATAAATTGTGTGTAATTTAGCAAAAATTCTATAGCAAGAGAAACAAGAAATAATATGAGAGCTGTATCAATTCTGAAATGCGATTATAGTTACAATCGAGTTACATTGATAAATTTAAAAATTATGTGCAACGATTTAAATTTATTTTATTATCGGGAAAATTCGAATGGATTTTTTTTCTAGTAGAAAATATTTTGTCATAACGAAAAATAAAAAAAAAATTCGGGGAAATTCGAAAAAAAAAATTTTTTTCAAGCAAAAAATATTTTGTCATAATAAAATATAAAGAAAATTATTCGAAAAATTCGGCAAAATTAAAAAAAAATTATTTCAAGCGGAAATTATTTTTTCTTAATAACAAAGTATGAAAAAATCATTCGAAAAATTAGGGAAAATTAAAAAAGATTTTTTTTCAAGCAGAAAATATTTTGTCATAAAAAAATAAAAAATCACTTGAAAAATTCGGGAGCATTCGATTTTTTTTTCCAAACAGAAAATATAAAAATAATATATCTTTCGAAGATATTTTCGAAACGATTTTTTTTTGAAGAAGGAAATACTTTGTCTCAACATACAATTAAAAAAATTAAAAAAAAAATAAATTTGCATTTTTTTATAATTTTTTTTTGTCTTTCAAAGACCATTTCCTGATAAATAAAATTTTTATGAAAATCATAGAAATTTCCTGAAAGTAAAAATAAACACTTTTCTCCGAATTAATTCTTTAAAAATAATTTTTGATTGCTTGTCATGGAATAATTAACTCTTTTAGTTTTTTCCTAGAAATTCATGATGAGTCAAATTATTTATTTATTTAGAAAAACATACAAACAATTATCACATACAAAATTTCTTCCTAGAAATGCTAATTTAAACATCAAAAATATTTGTCTGTCTGTTCCTACTTGGCAAAAAGATACCACTAGACAAAATACCAGGAAACTTTGTTTATTAGTTAAATTGCTTCTAGTCTACTTATTCATAAACATGATGATGATTAAAAACTATTTAATTGAAAATTGTTTGCATTTTAATGTCTCTTTTAATCCATTCAACTTATGATTGCCTAATTTTTTTTAAAAGTTTTTATTAAAAATGTTACTTCATGAATGGAAATTGGATCTCTTTTAGTGTTTTTTGTGATACAAAATTGTTTTACATTGCAATTCATATGCACGCGAATACGAAAATTTGAATGAATGAAAAGAATGTTTAATTGGAATTCATTGGATTTTTTTCTGTCATCGCAGCACGATAGCGAATTTTCAGATTTTTTGCTTTTCCAAACATTCGTATTATTTTCAATCTGCCTAGACAACAAAAAAAGACTAGAAAAAAAATAAATAAATTTCGACAGTGAAAGAGATACAAAAAATCGTTATTTTTTCGGATTTTTTTCTTTATTCGAAAAAAGTGTTCAATAGTCATTGAAACAGTTGATTTATTTTTTCGTTTCCTGCGTAAATTTACACCACGTTATCGTGTAAAAAACGATTATTTTTATCTTCTCTTTTCCCTGGTGGATACGTTTTTTTTTGTGGTTGATTTCATTTAACAGCAAGTCCACCATTTATTTTTGTAAATTTAAGCAAATATTTTTTTTTTCAATTTTCGTTGATGTTAAATTTCCCACCAAGATTCCCACATCATCACACCGATTACAATAAAATTTTGTTTACATCAAATTAATTATTATGAAATCAATTTACAGCCACAAGTCAATATTTATCAAATAAATTATTGGAATTAAATCCAGGCATTCAATTAATAAAGTTGTAATTAAAATAGGTGGCCCAAGTTCATTGGTGTGAAAAGCCCGGGATTTTTGTTTGTCACGCCGAAATTTTTCAGTAATTTTCCTTTATCGAATGGCCGGAAGGATGGCAAATTAAATGATAACACAATTTATTTTCTCATTCATTAAATTGCGAGATATTGAATGACATATTGATGTATTTATGGGCTTAGTTTCTCGTACGTGGTTGTGAGCCGTATACGGGGGCGATTGGTCGGTCAATAACACTGAAAATTAATTCTCTGTAATCGACTGTCATTTAAAGTTGGCTGGCATGTTGTTGTGGTTGTTGCGTTAACAAGTGGTTTTTACGCAGTATTTCAGATTTGCCATATGCAACAAAATTGATATAAACAATTTAAATGAGATGGATATTGGTTGGTGGTGGTGTAATGGAATTAATTACGATAAAATTCGATGAAGTGCACAATTTATACACAACCCCTATTTTAATTTGTGTTTTTATTTTGTTTAAAGTTTGGCCGCTCCAATAATATTATTTAATAATGCACAAATTGGATTTTGAAACACAAAAATACGAGTGAGGAAAACAACATTTGAAAAAAATGTAAAATTTATGATTTTTTTTTTAATTTTCAAAGTAAATTATATAAATTGTAAAAATTAAAATAAAATATGATTTTTATATAAAATCGTTAACAAAATTTTAAAACGAAAATAAATTAAATTAAAATTATTTTTTTTAAATATCTTGTTGAAAAATGGATGAAATGAATTTGGCACATAAAAATGCATTTTCGGCAAATAAAAAATATCTTTTTGGCAATTTATTTATTTATTTGATTTTTTTATGAAAACTGAACAAAGCAAGAAAATTTAAATATATTTATTTTATATTAAAAAAATGCATTTCAGTTACGTTATATTTAATAAAATACCTAGTTAAATTTTTAAAATTTGTCAAATTGTTCAATTTTATTATGTAAAATGTTAAAACTAAATCTTGAAAAAAAAAAATTATATTTGGTATAAATTATTTAAATACAATATTGAGATGAAATTTGAAAAAAATTGTAGGAAAAAAATTTAAAAAATCATTTTAAGTTTTTTTAAAATTAAATTAAAATTCTTTCTATAGACTATTTTTCTTTTTTGCAATTTAAAAAAATTCTGTGGTTTTATTTGGAGCTAAAAATTTTGTAACTTGAAAATTAAATTAAAATATTTTTTCCATATAAAAAGTTTAATTTTAATTTAATTTAAAAAAAAATATTTTAATTGTAGAAAAACTTATTATTTCCATATAAAAAAGTAAAAAAAAAATCAATTTTAATTTCATATTAACTTTAACCATGTTTAACATTGGTCGAGTTAGCCTTTTAATAACCCGAGCACTAACAACACTTAAAACTTTAATTTATTGTTCAAAACACTTCTACCATGGAAAATTTTATGAACTTTATTTTTTATTTTATGAACGATTGCCGATTGAAAAGTTGAAAAACAAATTTAATGAAATCATTTTACGCCTCCTCATATTTCAAAAACTTAATTTTTCATACAAAAAACATAAGTTGCCTTGCACTATAAAATATTTTCAAAACAATGATGATGTTACGATGTTTATCTCGTTAAAATTTTAATTAATTGCACTTTCACGTGAGCACATACACTAAATAATTATAGTGTGGCAAGAAGGATACAAACTTTGTGCAATAGTAATTAGCTGCATTGTTTACAATGAACATTTTGAACAAAAATACAATTCATGCGGAGAAACCATTAGTGGGAAATTTGTGTGCGGAAAAACACTACAAAACCCAAATGACATGTACTTGGAAGAAAAACAACAGATGCGAAAAATAATTGTGGCAACCACGAATTAAAATATCCATCAGGAGAACATAAAAATGTAGAAAATGTCAATGCCCAGCCGCAACTCGCAATAATTAAATTAAATGTTAATTTATAAACTTTTTCGGGTCGTTTTGGCATTTTATGGATATTTAGAATCATAATAATAATCACGTCCACATCCAAAAGTCAAAAGCACTCGTCAAATGTCGCGTCACTTGACAGGTTCACACAAAACTTTTGTGCTTAGAGTCTCTCCTTCTCCGGCTTCGCAGGAAATTTTCGCAAATTTATTTTCGTTACTTTATTATTTTGCTGCGAATATCATCAGAAATGTTTATATTTTAATCACTAAGCTATTGTGTTTTGTTGTAAATGCGCTGCATGATTTGTGGGAAGGAAATAATAATTCATCTCGGCTGCCAAGACAGTGAAAGCAACTTGATGTCAAGCCAAAAACTCATAAATTAATTCAATTATAAATTTTGTACAAATATCATCAAGTGTTTACAACGAAAGACGATTAATGCTACATGTTTATCATTTTAAATGAAGAGAATTGTGGCGAGATGACTTTTGAAATGATAGGCACGCAACGAATCCCGCGAAACAATGTTGAGGTTAATTGATGAAGATGGATTTCAATTCTATGAATTTGCGCGGCGACGAAAGTAAAAGAATCGCATTAAAAGTTTTTAATTCGTTTTTCAACCACATAACAACCGAATTTATGGCAGAATAAACGCGGGAATCGTATTAACTCAGCATTTTCAGCGCTTTTCACCAGTAATGAGATCAAACAGAAACTTTTGCTGCGCTCTTCTTTCATATATAAAATACAATTAATTTGAAGAAGACGAAAAAAAACGGAGAAAAATAATTTATTTTATTATTACTTTTATACTTTCCATTAAACAAACCACTTTTGCAGCGCGAGCGCGAAACTCAAATATTATGTGGGTTTTTGTCATAAATTTTATCGGAAAGTTAATTCAAAATACTTTTCGCAACGGAAAATTCTCGATAGAAACTTTCACGTTTTTTTCTCTCAGCAAAATATAATTCTCTTTGTAAACATTTTCAAGTTGCGGCTGAAAAATAAGAAGAAAAAATATAAAATTAACTGAAGCGCGTTTTTTCCCTCCAGCATGTCGTCAGATGACTTTATTACAATTTTCGAGACGTGTGCTACGAAAAACGCAATAAAAACAAGTCAAAAAGTTTGAGTGACTCCGATAATAAAAAATAATATTTCATTAAAAAAGACACGAGAAAAAATATTTTCTTTATATTTGTCCATTCCGCATTTTTTCCGGTTGAAAGGACAGCAAACGAAATCATATAATTGGCAGAAATAAAACAACAAGAAACTCCTTGAAAGGAATTTATAGTTGGAAGCACCTAGCAAAATTCCAAGAAATAAAAAAGTTTGCTCTTGTGTGACACATTCTCGTAAATAAAAACAACAGCAAAACTTAATAAAAACAACATTTTCTTCTTTGACTTTTCCTGTGTTTTTTGATGTATGAAAGAGAAAAAATAAACAACATCATTTAGCAAATAAATAAAATGACACCGGAAGTGTCTGGTTTACGGATGAAGACGAAAAATTTCACACAACTTAAATAAAAGTTAACTACAACATGTCGGCAATAAAACTATAAAATAAGTCCTTTTGTTCGACTTTGCTGTTTTTCTTTTTACGAAATCTCGTTTGTTCTGGTATTTTTGTGTGTTTTTCGTCTTTTATATCATGTGGATGAGGGATTATTGCAATAGATATTAATAACACAAAGAAAAACATGTCAAAAGTTTTTCGTTTTTGCTTTTCGGATCAAAAGCTTCGAAAATTGAGACAGCATGCGTGTAATACAAAACGTTTAAAATTTTGCAAAACATCCGAGTTTTTGTTTGAAATTTGTCTTTTTCATATTTTTTTTTCTTGGATTGAAATTTATAAAATATGATGAGCGGAAACAGCAGTATTCACTAGAATTTATTTATTTTTGTCGTATTTTTCATCATTTGTACAATTTTTGTTACGATATTTTTTTTTACAATTTTTTAATTTACTCCACAATGTTGTCAGGGCAAGATTTTAATTTTAAACTGTTTTAATTAATGAAAGGAAAAAATTTTTTTTTCTAAAAAAATTATAAGTTTACTCTCTAAAGGAATGTTTACAAATTCACTTTATAAATAAATAAAAAAATTTATCAGAAAAAATTACTTTTTTTGAGCTGAGAAAAATTAAAATATCACTTTTTCAAAAAAAAAAATCAATAAATAAAAAAAAATAATTAAATAAAAAAAAACGAAAAATAAAATAAAAAAATACTTTCTTTGAGAAATTTTAAAATATAACTTCCTCAAAGAGAAAAAAATGAAAATTTTTGTTTTTCTAAGAAAAAATTTAAAATTTATTTTCAAAGAGAAGATTTGAAACTTGAGTTTTTCAGTTTTTTGAGAAATTTCAAAAATTTACTTTTTTAACAGAAAACTTCAAAATTCACTTTGTAAAAAATGTAAAAGGTCATAAAGGTGAAAATTTACTTTTTTAACGAAAAAATAAGAAAATGGAGAATCGTTTTGTGAAGAAAACTTGTAACAAAAAAGCAAACTTAAACTTTGTAAAGAAAACTAAATGAAATTGTTTTTCCTCGAAATGCAGTAAAAATATCGATTTTTGGTACAGCTCAACGTTAAAAAGAAATAAATCTAAGCTCCATTCAAATAAAATCTTAAATAAAGCCAAAAAATGTGCATTAAATAGTTTTTAAATCTTTTAAATTATTTCGACAGACAAAATATTTTCCACTAAAATCTAACTAGAGAAAAACTTCGCTCGAATATCTTATTGTGTGTAAAAGTTTTGACGAATATTTTCGGTAATGATCCTAATGAAAATAATATTTTACAGAAACCATTTTAGATAGATGATTCGAAAAATGTGCCTGTGTCGCAAGAGAGAGGAATAAACAAAATAGTTTCAAAATGATAAATTTAATGTTGAATGATGCCCTATCAATTTTCACGCACGACAACAACGGCACCATGGACTTTGTTGGTGGCGACATGAGCAATCTTAACACACAGTATACGCAAATTAATCAAAGTGACTTTAATAAATGGAATCACGCTGGCGGCAGTACACAAGATAGTTCAATTTATCAAATTCATGAGACTTCATCAATGAGTGACGAGTTTATGCAACTCAACAGTAGCAGCAGCAGCAGCAGTGGCAGTAGCAGCATAAATTTCACCGATGACACACTCGACACAAATAACACAATTTTAAATTATGCCGAAAACATTGGCGATATTCTCGTGTTCTACTACACGCCGGTGATTGTCTTTGTGGGAATTATCGGCAACATTCTCTCGGTGCTGGTGTTCTTCCGGACCAAGCTCCGTAAATTATCATCAAGTTATTATTTGGCTGCCCTCGGCATGAGCGACTCGTGTTTTCTCGTGCTGGCGTTCATATCGTGGCTAAATTTTGCCGAAATCCACATCATACATCACAATGTAACGTGTCAATTGTTCTTCTATTTGCAAGGCGTTTGTAGCTTTTTGTCGGTGTGGTATGTCGTGGCGTTCACTGTCGAGCGATTTATCGCCGTTTTGTATCCGCTAAAGCGGCAGAGCATGTGCACCGTGCGTCGTGCCGTGATTGTGTTGTGTGGCCTGACGGTGCTGGCGCTCTTTTTCTGTGCACCGTTGCTGTTTTTCGTGCAACCCGTTTATCATGCCGAAAGTAACATGACATTGTGTGACATTGGCGAAGATTACAGGGTAAGTATGTTTTAAAAATATTTTATTTGGGCTTCGAAAATCACAGACGAAATATGATATATGATGGGCGTTCTACTGGACCTTGAATATTATTTTAACATTTGACTCATTATAATTTATTTATCATGTGATAAAATTACTTGGAATTACTTTATTTAAGGGGTTGATTTTATTATTTGTTTAATTTTCAACAACCCTAAAGCGAGAAAACTGTTAGATAGACGTAATAAAGTAGGTAATGAGTAATTTTCAGTTAACTAAAAAAAACAAGTCCTATTTTAAATAATGTTTCATACTATTTTTGACATGAAAATATTAACAAGGAAAGCTAAATATATTTTGGTGAAAATTTGATTTTAATTAAAATATTTAATAATTTAAATAAAATTTTAATTAAATATTTAAGTAAAATTATTAACTTGAAAAAAATTTATCTAATTATTCTAAAATAGCATAAAAAGTTAAAATTGTAAACCCGCTCTTTAAAAAAAATATCAAAATTTGGTAAAAAAAAATATTTTGTTTCATCTTATCAATTTTTTTTGGTTTTCAAGTAAATTTTCCCATAAATAAAGAATATACTTTGAATTTTTTTCAACAATTTTGTAAAATTTAGAAAAAAATTATTTTAATGGCTATTTTTTATTTTATTTTCTTTAAAAAATATTAATTTAATTTTTAGTAAAAATTTAAATTTGAATTGAAAATATTTTAAATTTGTTAAAATTGATAAATTATAAAAAATAAAAAAATAAAATAAAAAATGCAGAAAATTTTTAAAAAATATATAAATTATTTTTTAAAAGTTTGCTTGCCTATATAACTTTTTTTTAAAGTGATTTTTTGAATGTCAATTACGCGGTAGGACTAAATTAAAAATCGCTGTAATAAAAGTTCGGGATACGCTTTAATTAAAAATTTTAAAAGCACACAAAGAGTTTAAAACTCACATTTCAGTAAGTGCTATCTTCAAGTTTGAATTTCATCTTCGTTAAGGCACACACTCTTCTTGCGCTCATTAACGTTTATTATATTGAGTGATTTTCGTGAGACATATGATACTAGCAGCATAAGGAAAGCCTTTACTGATGAATTTACTCGAAGAACGACGACGACGACGATGACGGCACAGTAAGCTAACTTTAATTAACATTCAAAGATTGTGCTCATTTAGTTTGTGTGTGTCGGACGCAACGAAGTAAAAACGGAAGGCAAGGATGAGTGGAATACCAAATTTAACATTCCAGACAAAATCTGTCGTGTATCCAAACCTTCCACCTTTTTCTTATTTTCTTTATAAAAATGCACATTTTTTGCCGAATTTTTCCTTTTTTTTGATTTTTCTCCATGATTGAGAATGTACATATTTCGATGAAGTGTAGCAACGAAAGGGTCTAGGTCACGTACGCACGATAATAGCGATATTAATGATCGTTATTTGATAACTTTTGTCCTGCCAATTACTTGGGCGTAGCGAAGACCTTCGTCGTCATCGTTCTTAGTTAACTTCCGATCCATTAAATGTCGTATGGCACGACAAAAAAAAATTCATTAAATTGATCGTGCATAATTCGATAGTGTCAAACTGTCAGACGTTTGACTGATGATGACACTTCCGAGAGTTCGGTTAAATTGCCTTTTTTCGTCGTTCCCAAGCGGAGGCCTGCTAAAAAAAAATTATAAATTAAATGTGGCTCAACAGCCATTGAGTGAATTGCCTGGCAGACAGGTACAAAAGTTTAAAATACGCGTCATTCAGACCTGACAAAAACAGAAAGTGTCTGGATAATGTTCATTAGTTGTTTGTTGGCAATGTTTGTTTTATTCAAATTGAATAATAATGACAACAACATCCAACACCAGAATGTATAAATAGACATGAAAAATTATTATGAACACTTTTGAAGAACAAGTTGCATCCTTTTTAACATGATAATGGGAGTGTTTTTAAAATAATAAATAATTGGATGAAAAAAATATACGTTTTTATGGAAAATTATTATGTTTTCTTTGTAAAAAGACTCGCTCGTTGTAGCAGCTTATTGTTGCTGACGGAATATTCATAAAGCAATGTTTTGTGTGACGGTTGCATTATTTCAAAGCATTCATTAAAATAATATCAGAAATGAAAATGCTCAAAGTTACAAAGGGAGTCATTAGTTACATTAACGCGAATACTAAATACCAAGGGATGTTTACAAATTTATAAGAATTACGTCGAAATTAATATTTTTAATGATAACAAAATTATTTTCTATGTTTATTTTTTTTTGTATTATTTCATTTATTTTTGTTTATTTTTAATCTTTCTTCCTTGCTTTATTTGAAAAGGATTTTTGTTTTTAAGAAATATAAAAAAACAAAAAATAAAAAACGAAAAATAATAAAGAAATATAAAATGTATTTTAACCATTTTTTAAGGTTTTTATAAATTTATTGTTTTTTTTTAATTTTTAAAATGAATAGAAATCTAAATTATAACATTAATTTTCTTTTCCAAAAATTTTTCACAAATTTTAGGTAATTTAGTTTTTCATTATTATTTTGTTATTTTTTTTAAATATTAAATATTATAAAAATTAATATTAAAACCAAAAATATTTAAGATGTATGAATTAATTCATTTTAAATGAAAAAAGACGAAAAAATTAAAACTAATTTTTTTTATTTTTATTTTCTGAGTTTCATAAGTAGCATTTAAATAAAAACTTTTTTTTATGTGATTAATAATGTTTAATAAATATTATCTATGCATCAACAATTTCTGTAAAATGCTCCAAGTGTTCGACTTTCCTTTAAAATCAAGAAGCAAACATGTACTTCCTTGCGCCTTTGACAAGTCTTATGCAAAATTGTAAAATTTCTTAGAAAATGATGTCGTCAGTCATCACCATTTCAAAGAAATTTCTTCATTTTTACACTTCCGGTGTAGTGCTCAAAAGACATATTGGCATGACATTCAACACACTTCTAAATCAAACAACTTCTTATGCTTTTGTCAACAATATTGATATTGATTTAATAGATTGATAGAAGGATGTTACGTAATAAACTGCTACAAATTTCAATTCAATAGATAAATAAGTCAGCATTTTGCTCGAGGGAATCAATAAAATGCTGTCTTTGCAATTGTACAATATTTCCGTTTCTTTATTAAAAGAAAACATTAAACTTTAGTCGTAAACTTTCCATTAGAAAACATGCATGAAATATTTCTTTTTTATTATTATTTTTTAAAAATCAATAAAAATATGACAAATGTGGAAATATCCATTAAATAGATAAATAGCTATTGGGTTTTCATGAAAGGAAATTACCAAAAACTCTAAATTGCTTTTCCTTATAACTTTGTCGTCTACACCGAAAATTTCCTTTTTATCTGCTAGACAAATTATCGAACAAAAGAAAAGTTTGAACTGATAAGTAATCTGTCTTAAAAGACCGAACACGCAAGTCTCTAATCGGATTACAAAATATTGTCAGGTTTTTTTTTTGGTGCTTTGCTTCCTCTGTTTAATGATCAGGTTTCAATTGTGTAAAATAAATGTTTCGTTTCAAAACAAAATTAAAAGATATTTTTCTCTAAAGAAACTCAAAAAATTATTTCGTCTCAAATGATTTTAAAATACAAACACTGATCAGGGCAATGAAAAAAAGTAAATCAACTTTTTTTTTTTATTTTTCGCATATTTAACTTATTTTTTCAAAGAAAATTTTTAAATTAAGATATTCGAAATTAATTATAAAATTTTTCTTAATAATTTATATTTTTTTTAAATTTAAAAAAAATATTCTGATTTTTTTTACTTAAATTTTGTTACTTTTTTAAAAAGAAAAAATCTAATTTTCCGTTCAAAAAATTTAATAAAAATTAAAATAAAAAAAATATTTTTTTACAATTTTAAATTATTAAAAATTAAAATTTTACAACTTTCCTATTTTTTCTGATAAAAATATCCCAGGAACGAGATTCTTAAAGTCTCGCTTTTACCAAAAATGTTAAATCAAGAAATGTAGAATAATAAAATCTTTTTGAAAAAAAAAATTAACTCAAAAAATTTATTTAATTTAAAATTTTTTGTGTTTAATTTTGAGAGAAAAATAATTTGAACTAAATTTTTAAAATTTAAAAAAATATTTAAAAATTTATTTATAACAATACACCCCGAGCATCATTGAGTTTTTTTTTTTTGAAAAGTCCTTAAACCGCAAATTTCATTGTATCGCGTAAACGTTCGTTTATTTCTACACTTTTATGGTGGTCATAATGGCTTAATGTCTTTAAATTATCCTTTTTATATTGAATAAATAGAGAGGTTATAGCGGCGTACTTACAAACAAAAGGTGCTGGACATTAGAAGCAAAGACAAGAAGCTTACCTGAAACGAAAAAAAAAGAAATAAACGATATTAGTCTAAAGTAGGATCATTTTCGCGCGAGCAATTCCATTCAAATCAGAATTCCAGCAACACACACAACACGCGATAATGATCAAATTACATCGCAAGCACTTTTGCCACATGCTGTTTTCGCATAATGCCACTTGTTGTATCATCCCACAAACTGTAACGTGGTTTCCCGATTTAATTTTGCGGATTACCTCAAATGTTTAGACACTTCAAATGCTATTACGGATAAGTGTGGAGACATTGATAATAGTCTCTTTCTCTCTCTGGCGAAGGATCAGATGTTAAAGACAAAAAAAAATGACAAGTACAGTTGGTAATTCAAAACGCATGACGACAAATTGAAAATAATTTTCTTTTGTCTTTCTTCATCGCACTTGAGCTCCCCGAACAGCGATAACATAATTTTACATGACGAGCGCACAATTTCTGCCGTATTTATTTTTCGAGGTGTCTCTGTTTGTTTTTGTCGGCATGTCCGGACGTGTCTGTAATTGTAATTGCCACTTAACACGCGTTTTGATTTTATGTTTATGTGGTGTTACTAAGCACAATTGGCTACGGATTACGCGGAAAATTATAATAATTTTTGTTGTTGTTGTTGTAGTAAAGGGCGAAATCAGACGTTTTTTTTTCTTTTAATTTGAAACGCACCAACATGAGTGACTCGACGTTTTAATATTAAAATTTGATCTAGCATTAAATTGCTTGCTCGTGCCATTCGAAATAATGTTAAAATTATGTCTTTTTATGGGCCTTGAAATTCTTACATGCTCGCAGAAAAAAAAAAACATTTCACAGTACATTATTATTATCAAAGAGGAATCCAAATTAGATTTACATTCTGATTTTATTTCATTTTATTCGAATGACTAAAACGCCCTTCGTATGTTTTTTCGTCTTTGTCTCCGGCAAAAAAAAATTTTTTTATTATTTTTGGCAGTTATTTAATCAAAGACTTTCTTTTCCTCTGTTCCTTCCGTTCAATTTCGTGTTTACAAAACGTTTTCTCTCTCTCTCTCTCTCTCTTTTAGCATCCGATGAAAGTTTTCAACTACATTGACACGGTGCTGGTTTTCGTGATACCCTTCACGGGCATCGTTGTGCTGAACTCCATCACGGGATACACGGTGTGGAAAGTTGCCGGTGTACGACGAAGTATGACGTTGCATCGCAAGTAAGTAGCACCATTGTGATGAGTTTTGCAATGCTGCAGGCTATTATTTCGCAGCGTTTTAATCAGAAAGTTTGTCAACACGACAACAATAAACGGACCTTGACGATTATGTGCCCCATTGTATTGACACAAAAGACATGGCGACATAAAAGTTAAGTAAAACGATGGAAAAAGGTCTTTTACGGGGGACCATGGTGATAATCCCTAATCATGATTTCAATAATGTTGCCTGTTCAAACAATTTCTCACCCTGTAACTACTAAAAAGATAAAAATCTTATTAAAGAATGGTGTGGGCATGAACATCTTCATTGAATTTTTAATAAAATATTTATTTTTTTCTAATATTGGATGACTTAATTTAGAGGAAACTTTTTATTTTTTCAAATTTCGATTGTTAGTTTTTATTTTAAACTTTAATTTAAAATGTTTTAAATTAATTTTAAGTTTATAATTTTTTATGAGCTAAAAATTTATTCAGATTGAGTTTTGGTAATTAAAATTTCAAGAGAAAAATTCAAAAAATTTTTTTTTATAAAAAAATATTTTACAAATTTCGTTCAGAAATTTTGCAAAAAATATTTTTAGAGAAGAATTAATTAATTTTATTTAAATTAATTCTGCCACAAAAAAATTAGAAATTAAAATTAGTTTAAAAACTTAATTTAATTCAATTTTAAAAAATATATTTTTTTTTTAATTTTCAAAAATTAATCAAATAATTTTTAAATTTAAAAAAAATAAATTAAAATTATTTTTTTCAATTTTTGAATTTTAATTTAATTTTTTGGCACAATTTTTAAAAAATATTCATTTTTTTCTTTAAAAAAAATTTTTTCAAAAGAGAAAAAATAAAATAAGAGACAAAAGAGCCCCTTTTTCTCGAAATGCGCTGAACTAGATAGCATAAAATTCGAATAAATTGTCATTAACAGATAAGATAATTTTGTCCTTCACATGCAAACATTTTCCTGTAACAAATCGAAAAAGAACAAGAAAAGAACCAACGTCGAAGAGGACAAGGACATGTATATCATGTCTACAAAAACTAACAAAAAAAAGGTGAAAACTTTTTCAATATCACTTAAAATATTAAAAAAGAGGAGATGAAACTGCTTAGCTTTCGTTTTTTGTCTAACTAAATGAATACAAGAGCACCTTCAGCACCGTTCCATAATGAAGGCAAAAAAAAAAAAAATGGGAAAAGAATGAATCAACACAAATATATTCGACAACGTTCATTGAATACCGAGCATAAAAGCAAGGATTTCGAATCGCCTGCTGTGTGAGCTCCGCTGCCATTTTACAACACTCGCTATGATTAAATGCGACTCGTTCCCTTTTTGCTTTCAATTTTTGACGCTGCCACGTTCGACTTTAAACAACAAAATAAAAATATCGCCGCCGACGTCGCGCAAACATCTGGCTGCCGATGGAGTAATGTGAACACAAACAAGTCATTATTATTAAATTTTGTGTTTTGTTTGTTGTGTTGTCTGTGTGCACTGACTGGATGTTCATTATGTGAATGCTGACTCGTGGCAAACAACAAAAAAAAAATACACTCTTCAAGACAACGGAATCGACTTAAAAGAAAGCAAAAAACATGCAAATTCAATTCATCGCAGTGGGATCTTATTACGCGCGGGCTTATCTCGGCATAATAATCTAATTAGGAAATCAGCATCCGCATGAGAATCATTCGTTTGTCTCTCGCATCTTCTTTCTCGAGCAATAATAATAAAAAGAAACTGCGAATCATAAGTGTGCGTGTATATCTCGATAAAACATGCAAAAAAATAAAAATATAAAAAAATAACCGGAGAAAAAAGTGAAAAGACAACAAGCAGATTTGGCAAATTCCTGTCTCAATTCCATATCGAGAGGAAATTTACGAGGTAGACGTGTATTGTGTGAGCAAGTGTAAATCTAGTTAGGATATAATGATTCAAGAGATATCCTTTTTTCATCTTTTTTTTTACCATTCCGTTGTCTGTAGGGCTAGAAAATTGCCGTTAATGCCTCTTTAAGCACAAATTTCGCTTATCTCCAATGCTGTGGCAGAAATGGAGACGCCCGGCACTTTTCTCCCGGCACTTAATATGTTGTTGCGTCTGTAAAGTTGGAAGGACACGAAGTTTTTAAAAGCAGATGTTGCCCATATTTACTTGCTTTTAACAGCAAACAGGACAAAAGGTCCAATAAAGCATTATGTCTGGAGCGATACACGACTTTGTTTTGCGTATTTTGAACCGAAAAGGACACAAAATCATCCCAAATGAATCATAACTCAATATAATCAAAGACAGAACAAAAAAAAAATGAACGACATAAAATATGCATCGGATACGCAAAAAAGCCGACAAACGAAAGTCAATGATCACATCCATCGTTTGCCACAAAAATGAACTAAGATTATTATGAAAAAAAACCTAATTGAATTTGTCAAAACTGTCAAAAACTTGTTAAAGTAAACAAAGTTGCTTCGGTCGACAGGACGTTTTGTGGGGATCTGGGTCCGAGCAAATCAGCAAAAGATAAACAAAGAAGCAAAAAACGATAATCTAATAAAATGCGAGAGAAACAAGAAAAAAAAAACACTAGACAAATAATAACTTTTTGATAGTCGTCGGTCACATAAAATCTCATAAAAAGTATCGAAGTAAATAAAATAACATCGAAAATTTCATCACCATAAGTATGCGACGAGACAACCGACCGACAGATGTTTCTGCCAAATGAAATGTTGATCCGCATCTATTATTTAGGGAAATTTTTTTTATCGACGTGCTTGTCAGCGACTTATCAGGGTTGGACATACTGATGGAGCGGATCTTCAGAAATAAAAAAAAATTATTAATAAAAAAATAAAAACAGAAAAAATTAAATCATCGCCACTAATTTATGATTATTTAGCCAAAAATTAGTAGTTTTGGAGAAAAAGTCGAATTCATTGAAGCGAAACAGCAAAAAACGGTTTTTAAGGTTTTTCGACATCTTGAACTCTTCAGGAATTGAATAATTTCAAAAATCGTTTTTGCCATTTCGCTAAAAGTTCACTTGTTGTAGTTTTTTCTCTAAAACTTCTTATTTTTGTCTAAATCATCATTAAATAGCGGTTAAAAGATGATTTATTTTATTTTTTTTTTCTATTTTATTGAGGGTAAAAATTTTGGGAGGACAAAATTTCCCATGAGATTTCATCAACTTGTCATATTTTTCAGTCAATTAACCGAATTTCTATTTTTATTTTCATTCAGAAGTAAAACTAAAAAAAAAAATTCAAGTACCCACTAGAAATGTTGGTGACATGTTCAGACCTCCCATGTCTTTGTGTGATACGCTTAACTTAGAATTGTTGTTGACATTGACAAGCTACAAATGACACGCTTCATTAATATTAATACGTTATTGTGAACCCTTTTTTTATCGGTGCGGAAAACGAATCTGACTTTGCAGCAGGAAATCCAATTTAAAAGATTCATCCGGAGGAGCCGCAAAAACAACTGTCATCCAGCAACGATGTATCCATCCAAATGGACAAAATAGCATCCGAATGACAACAAAGAGGAAAAGCGTTACAACAACAACGAGCACATCATCTGCGGCGAAGAATGGTGAGTTATACATTCATATTTCAAAAACATAAATCTACGTGGAATTTAAAGAACCATGAAAAAAAAAGTTTGGTGAACGATTTGTGCCACAGATGACAATGGATGGAAAAATGAGAGATAATAATATTGTCCTTTTTATGCTTTATTTCCATTTCTCTCCGGGAAGGTGCGGGAAATGTGAAAAAAAAAATAAATGGAATTTTTTTTTAAATTTTTCAAATATTTTGTAAATTTATAAAAAATGAATTTAAAAAAAAATAAAAAAAATTAAAAAAAAAATAAATTACCTAAATATTTTTTTTAAATATATTTTATTTTTTTTTAATTTATTTTATTTATTTATTTTATTTTATTTTATTTTTTTTTGATACATAATTTGAAAAAAAAAATGGAAAAAATTAATTTATTTATTTAATTTAAAAAAATTAAAATAAATATTCAAAAAATTAAATTAACTGATTAAATTAATTTAAATTTAATTATTATAAATATTTAACTTTTTTGTTAAAATTATTAAACAAAATCAAAACAATTTAAAAAACTGAAAGAATTTTCATTCTTTTCGTTTTTATTTCACATTTCCCGCTTTTTTCGTTTGAATTGAAATGAGCCAAGGAAATCCCGCATAGCTAGAGGTCAAGAATGAATGGGACAAACTTTTCTTTTTTTGGCCTAGCAAAAAAAAGGTTGCTAGGCGAAACAAAAAATAACTCAAAGACGATTATTTATCACTTTTCGTAATAGTCTCGTGAGAGTTTTTTGATCAAATTATACTTTTTAACAGTATGTTCGTTTTTTCATTTCTCTCAGCTAAAAGCCGAGTTAAATTCGAAAACGACTTGTTCGGATGATAAATTATCTTTGGCATTCCGTGATACGGTGATACGTAAAAAAGAAAGCGCAAAGTATGTAGACAACATTTTTTTCGCTACTGCTGTACTTTTTCTTTTTTTTTATTTTAAAAAGGCTTGACTCATTTTTTACCCCAGTGGACTTTTTAAAAAGGATTTTTTTTCTTTCTTAAGTTGAATCATAGCGAAAGTCTTGAAAGTTTTGCCTTAATTACGTCTGACATCAATTTTAAAAGCTTTTTTTGTGTGTGTGTGAGAGGGAAAAATTTGATAATTTGTCGTAATTTATTTGTCTGACAACTTTTTGTAATACCTGAAAATCTCTCACCTACAAACGCAAAATTGACGAAATCAGCTTTTGGCAAATAACACAGATAGAGTTAATCACAGTCTAATCAGTTCCTGCCTCGATAAATTTCTCGTGGGAACATAAATTTAAATTACTTGTCATGAAAAATTTACTGGCAATTGCACTGAATTACGGTGTTCTCTTAATGTTTTTTTAGGTCGAAGTCATCGTTCGAACAGCGCTACGTCGTCCCAAATGAAAGTCACAAAGATGCTGTTGCTCGTCTCATCGGTATTTGTTCTACTCAACCTGCCAAGCTACTTGGTGCGAGTGATGGCGTACATTGAAGTAAGTATAACATACTTTTTTCATTACTTTTTTTCTCTCTTGTTTTTGATTTATTTGGTCTGATTGAATACAAATTAAGCCATTAACTGTATTTGTTGGTGTATGGCGATGATTTATTTTAAATGAGATTACTGAGCATTTGTAATGTGGCACGTTACTCGATATTTCGATACTTTTGCGTATCGGGTATCCGTTCATTTGACGTTTATTGGAGATTTAATTTGCTTTGTTCGAAATTGATTGAGTGTCCAAAATATGTGAAATAATTTTACATGTAATTCACCGTCAATCAGCAAACGAGGCAATATCAATCATCTTGCATTGTTAAATACACACAAAATGGAAAACTATCGGATATTATATGGGGAAAATTTATATGAACAAAACAAAACAATTTTTTTTTATTTTCTAAAGTTTTTGGTCGTTAAATGTTTATTATTTACATATTATTTTCAAATTTAATCCAAAAAATTATTTTAGTGACTTAAAAAAGTTTTTTTTTAACTTTTTCTTTCGAAAATATTAAAGCCAAGCAAAGCAAAAATATTTCGTTAATAAAGTCCAATCAAAAATATTTCCTGAACTATATTTTTGGCTCCTAGTGAAATTCAATTAAAAAATATTTTTAAATGTATTTTTTCTTATTGACGTCACTTACTTTAATGACAAAAATCTCACTAAAAGTGCTTTTCTGTTGTCTTTTTGTCTTCTATTGACTTTTAACTCTACTAGGTCTGAAGGATTTTCATTTTGTGTGTAAAGATATTTCAGTATGTTATTTAACGAACAAATATTGAAATACGTTTCATGGCACGAAATCGAATCTGGGATATTATTCATTGTGAAATAATACATGGATAGATGGGAAATTTTCTTTGTTTATTTCAGTACATCATGAAATTCTAAAGGTTTGTTTGCTAAAAATATATATTTTCTATACATCGTATACATCTATGAGAAACCTTCAATTTATAAAACTATTTTTGACATAACTGAATGAATTTCTAAGAAGATTTTTGTTAAACTATGGATATTTGCGGTTTTTTGGAATGCCAATCGATACATTACTTGATTGTTATCATAAAATAATACCTGTTCGGTGAAATTTAAAACTATCGGATTACAATTTTTGATAATTTGGTTATTTTCTGGGAATATTATGATGGAATTTTTGATAGGCTTTTGACAATGAAAAGTCAAATTGCATTTTAGACAAATTATTATTATTTTTTTTTAATTTTGCGAAAATTATGTTTCTATTGAAAGAGTTGACGGTTCATAATTAAATTTCATATATTTAAAATAAATTAATTTTTCCATCGTGATTATGATTTTAATTGCAATTCATTAAATCGATAAATATTTTACTAAACAAAGAGTTTCGTTTTAATGTAAATAATTGAATAATAAATTATACAAATTTGCAATTGTATCAATATTTATATCACGGCTTAATAAATGTATTACTAAAAATCAATTATATATTGCAATTAGGTAATTTAATTTTATTTTTTTATATTGAAAAGTTACTCGTGGACCCGTATACCTCGATCTACCGGCCAAAAAAAAATTTTTTTGTAGTAATTTTTTATCTTTTGTATTAAATAATTTTAATTAGTTTTTGTTGTTCTAAATTTATTTTTTAACACTATTTTTTTCAAAAAAAAAAATTTTTTTTAAAGATTATTTTTAAATTATTCACAAAATTGTTCTTACATCTACTTTTAACCTTTTTGTAGCTTATTCAGACATTTTACAAAAAATTACAAGAAGCTTCTTGAAGTGTTATTTCAATGTTTATGTACTTTGAGATATAATTTTATGTTTATTTAAATTTGTTTATTTTAAGTTATTTCAATATTCAATATCAAATTCATTGAGTGAATTCAATATCAAAAGCAAAACATGTTTTATTACGTTTCGCAAATAGTTTTCCTCAAAGATGTATTTTTTTTTTGCAAGAAAATATGTGAGCTCCTTATTATCTTTTATCTGTTATCATCACCAACCAGCATGCCTCTACTTTTATTATGGATCTACTTCATATTAGTCAAATATTCACTCACATCAAGTCCGATTTTCGAGGTATTTGCCAAAGAAAATGACTCAAATGAAATATGATCATCTTTTGAGCGAACCTTTTTCACATATTTACCCACTCACGTCATATGCCAACATAACTCAAAAGACAAATATTTTCGTGACGTGATTGAAACAACAACGCAAATAAGAGAGAATGTGCCAAAGAGAAAGGGTATCAACAGCACAAAAGGTGAAAAGAGTACCTGTCAAGTGCGTACGCAACGTGAATAATTTATTGAAATTTAATGATGATGCCGAGAGATCATAACCGAGGATGGTGATGGTTTGTTGTTGTCTTACATAGCAACAAGCAAATTTTCATCTAGATAAAAGTTATTTGGCCGAACAAAAAAAAAATCGATGAACTTTATGAACGAAAAAAAAATAACATGTTTTTTCATTATTTCAGACCGAACCATCGGAGACACAATCAGCGTCCAAAATCACCATAATTCTACAATACTATTGTTGGTTGTTTTTCATCACAAATTTCGGAATTAATTTTGTGCTGTATTGCATGAGCGGACAAAATTTCAGGTAAGATGATGAAAAATATTATTTTTTTTTTGAATAGCGAGTCAATCCCGCCCTTTTCATTAATCCTTCCTTTTGGCTTTTTGTATATTTATTAATATTTTTGTTTTCTTATTTTCATTTTGTCTTTATCTAAATCTTCTTCGCTTGGGCTGGCACGTGCAGAAAAGCTGTGATAAGTATGTTTAGCAAACGGATACAAAAGCGTCAGCAACAGGCAGATTGCGATCGAACACAAGTGACAGGTATTTATAATTGAAACACAGGAAAAATATTGCGTTGTCGTTGATCTCAAGTTATAAAATAAAAATTAATGGAATTGAAAAAAAAAATATATTTAAAACAATCAGAGTAATAAATATTGTAAAAATGGGAGTTTTGGGCAGTCAAAATTCAAATGAATAAAATTTAAGTGTTTGTAATCTAAAATCGGACATAATTTTTGAAAATCAAAATTTTTTAAGAAATTTGTAATACAATATCATTTTAAATAAAATTTTTATGTAAATATTATTTGAACCGAAATTTAAAAAAAATAAATTATATTTTTTTTTTCATTTTTTTCAACTGAATTTCTTTATATTTTCATAAAAATTTTACAAAAGTTATTTTTTTTTTTCAAAATTTAATTATTACATTATTTAATTTAATTTTTCTAGAGTTTTTCTGCATTTTTCATTTATTTAAAAAAAAATATTTTCACATTTTAGATAATTTTAAATTTTTTTTTCTACTGTAAATACTAAAATTAACAATAAATATAATTTTTTGTTGAATTTTTAATAGAAAATAGGTTGGAAAATTTTACTCAAATATTTTATATTTCAAAAATTGAAAAGGTTAAATACCAAAAGTTTTTTAATTCTCTTAATGTCAAGAATTTATCTCGTTTTTTAATGTCAAGAGTTTATCTCGTTACTAGGAAAAATATGAAATAAAATATTTATTAAAAAAGGGAAAGTTAATCCATTTTGACCACGGTGTTTTGAATATTTTCATCATAATATTTCCGTTGTACATTTTTCAGAAAAAAAAACATTTTATTGTATTTGTAGTCAAAAAAAAAATATCTTGCTTGTATTGTAATAAATGTCTAAAAAATCTGTTTTGAAGTGTTTTACTCTAAAAAAAAATTCAATTGTGGAAATATGAAAAAATTCTTTTGTCACATGAGAAAAAATTTCAACTTGACGTGACAGCAATGCTTATTTAAATGAAATTCGTAAGAGGTAAAATTGAACAAGAGACAAACATTTTTCTGTTTTGTTCTTTGAATCATTAGCTAGTCCAGACAGATTTCTCAGACAAGCATTCTAACTCGTTTACCGCAACGCGAACGTTAACCTTCGTCAGTTCTGAGGAATCATCTTCAACAAGTGTCATCTTGAATTAAATAAATGTTCAAAAAAAAACTCATAAAGTTAGAGACAAAACATTTTACACGCCGCCATATTTGCCAAGTGACACAGATGATACTTCAATCACTCGCAACCTAAGCACTCCATGGGAAAAGCATTAAAAAGCACACAAAAGCACATAAGCACATCATCTCCTTGCAAAAATACATTTACGTTATAAATCCAAATAGAAACTGTCAGATTTACATTTTTTTTTTCGTAGTGTAAGCTGCTTCTAAGCAAAACTAAATAAAGCTATTACTCTTTTTTTTCAACTTGCTTTTGCTTCATGCAGACAGAAAATGTTCGATCGTTCATCATATTCGAATGACGAAAAAAAAAAGAATAAAACCAACCGCAAGGAGAAACATATGAGAAAAATATTTATTTATGATAATCTGACATAATTCATAAATAGGAAAAAAATTCTAAAGCATGAGACATAAAAATGAGCGTTAGGCAACAGTAATCAAGAAAAATATTTCACATTGCAAAGTAAATATTAAGTGAGAATTATAGTTTGTCGTTGGAAATTTTTCATAATTTTTCTAGGAAAAATATATAAAAATTGCAGTGATTTGAAAAATTAGCATGTGTTGCATGAAAACATATGTTAATACACTGTTAAAAATAGACTGTTTTTCTTGATGTTCAAAAGAAAAATCGTGTCCTTTACCATAAGGATACAAAAAATAGGGAATGAATTTAATAAAATTTATATTTTTTATCATCATTTTTGCCAAAGTTTTTAATTTTTTGCTGCACAAATCATAATTTTTCCATACGTTTCTTTCATCTAAAGAAAAATAATTTACTTAGTTATTTTATCTAATTAATTTAAATTAAAAATTTATTTAATTTTTAAAATATTTTTTCTTCTTTTTTCGTGAAAGTTTAAAAATTATTTTAAACTTCTCAAAAGTATTTTTAATTTTTTTTTTGCTTATTTTTAATTTAAAAATATAAATATTTAAAACCTATTCGTATTTAAAAATATTTTATTTATTATTATATTTTTTTTACTTTTTTTTATTTAACAGACTGAGTTCTATTTTTTTCTCGAAGGAATACGATAAATATTTGATTGTTGCTTCAGCCTTATTCAATTCTGCCACAAAGCAACGAACGAATAAATATGGCAAATAAACTCTTTTTTTTGTTATTGTAAAATCACTTGAAAAATTGAACAATCATCATCCATCAATATAAATACTACTCAAATAGGCGCGAATGCGAGATGAACAGTTATTTACATACTTTTGCGTTCACCGAACGGAAAGTAAAGAGTGGTAAGGCGCAAAAAAAGGATGGGCAATTGAAACGAAAGATTGCAGACAGTGATTATGTAAATTGGTTTTCCATGAAGCAGAAGAAGACGAAGAAAAGTAAAATGACAAGAGACAGAGTAGGTATCAATAAATGGGAATGATGATAATTTAATACAATTAATTGTTATTATGAAAGATTGAATCGAAACCTTGGCAATCATTTACGAGACATTTTCGAGTCGATTGATATGAGAAACAACAACTACGTTCCACGAATCAATTAAAATGTTGCGCTAGTTGCCCCGAGAGATGATCCCTCACTTGAGTTCACGAAAGCCAGGATCGCTGCCAAGGCACAAAGTTAAATGAAGCATGGCACACAAAAAGCATAATTGACGAAAATTATTCGAGCTAAAAAGAAAGATGGCAGAAAATATTTTAAAATCATCGATTTTTTTAAGTGCTTGTCTCAGCTTTTAAATTGACTGTAAAAAAAGAACTTACTGACAGCGAGTGTATTTTTGTAGTCAATTGCCATCGAGAATAAGAGGAAGTAGGCTTATTAAAAAAACAGCAGTCAGCACAGTTTATTCCTGTGTGGGACTGAAGTATGGGAACATCTCATAAACTTGTCGAAAAATATTTTTTGATTTTGTTGAAAGTCCATTTTTCTCCCATTTTTACCGCATTTTTAAGAATAAAATGGCATGTGATCAACGGTATGGTGGTTTAAAAATTCCTCAGGTCACGTGGTTTAAAAATTTTTAAGTCGCAAGGTTTAATTTTTTTTCAAGTCACGTGGTTTGAATTTTTTTAAGTCACGTGGTTTAAAAAATTTTCAAAACATGTGAGATAAAAGTTTCTCTCAGGTATCGTGGTTTGAAAATTTCTTGGGTCACGTGGTTTGAAAATTTTCTTAGGTTACGAGGTTTGAACTTTTTCAGGTCACGTGGTTTGAACATTTTTAAGTCAACTGATTTAAAAAATTTAAAAGTCACGTGGTCGACAACTTTTATATTTCATGACCAGACAAACGAAAATTCAAAAATGAAGCTAGAAGTAATGCATTTCGAAAAATGTAGATCAAGTATCAATATTAAAAGTGATTCGTATCTTATGTTTACATTTCCACTTTTTTATTCTCACTTCATAGCGCTCTTGAATGACGCTCGCAAGACGATGACAACGCAATAAACATCATCTTTTCTTTTGAATGAAATTAAATTTCTCATATTTCTTTCTATATTTCTTCTCAAACGTCTATTTTTTTTTGCAGTAGTAACTGAATACAATCCAGTCGTAAGACCTAGTCGTACGTTTTCCACGTATCGGAACAACAATAGGACCGCCTCCGTCAGAAATGCTTCGATTACAACGACAGCTGCAACAGTAAATGCTGCCGATGGCATTTCCATTAATCGTCATCTAAATGTTTTAACTAACAATAATTTCACGGAATTTAATAGTCTCGCATGTAACAGCGACGAGAGTGCCCTGTGCTCACCGTGGATCGAAATGTCTGAAGTGCCGTAAATATTTGGCGGGGGAGACATCACAAAAATTCTCAACTTGGAGATTTTTGACATCAAATATTTTTATTGAAATATTTTTTGCAGTGTGTTCAAAAAAAAAATTATAATAAAAAATGTCATGAAAATATTCAAATATTTGTTTGCAATCGATGTAAAAAATTTACAAACAATGGAGATAATGTACTTTTTGTGTTCGATAAATGATATTTGGGGCATTCTGGGAAACTTTTTGCACAATCTTTATTCACGTGGGAGTCTAACTTTTTTTTTGCAATGTTGAAATAAAATGAAGTTTTAAATTGATTAAATTTATCCTTTTGACATTTGGTATTTTCACTCAATGGATAAAATTGCATTTAGATTGAAAAATAATATCATTGAGTAAGTTACAATATTTGTTGTAATAATAATTTAAAATTTACCTAATTGAAATTGATATAGAAAATTAAAACATATATTCATGAAAACAAAGTAAATATATTATTTAATGAATTATTAAATTCAATGATTTGATCGAATTTCATTTTGTTTTACGATAAAAATCATGAAAAATTAGTTATCATTAAAAAAATTACTAAATTGCTCAAAAATTAAGTTACAGAAAATAGGTAGGTAAAAATTTTATTTTCACAAAAAAAAATTATTAATTTCCTTATAAATAAATTTATTTTTTTGCTGATATTTCTTAAATTTTAAGTTGAATAATTTTAAAATATTTTTTTTTAATTAAATTATTTTAATTGTAATTTAATTAAATTTACTTCTTTTTTTAAAAAATTAAAAATAACAAACAAAAAATATTTTTCCCTGATAAAAATATTTATTTATTTTTTTTTCGCCTAGACTCATAATTTCCAACTTTTAACTTTACACGTGCGAAATAATTTATGCGTTTGACATTTCCAGCGAAAAGAAAATAATTCAAAGAAATTGCATGAAATAAAATATAATTTTCTCTCTACAAAAAAAAAACCTTTCACACTCACACCATTTGACTCACACAAGCAAATTTCGTTTGAAAAATTGGGTCTTTGTTAAAATTGTCCTCGTTTAAATTAATTCAATAAAATATGTGTCCTACCTTTATCGCCTTCCGACTCCAACGGTCCCACGTTGCCAAAGAAACGCTTATCCAGTATTTGCAGCAATTGTAAAGCGGTGGAATGAACTTCCACTCTTGGATATCCCGTCATTAACAGCGTTACATTAATTACCGACGTATAATGATCACACGGGTATTCTCTGTCGCAAATAATTGAATTTCAGTAAAAAAAAAAAACTAAATTTTGTTAAAAAAAAAATCTTACCTTGCACTAAAAATTGTCGCGAGTGCGAGGAAACAAGCATCGGCTTCACGGGGAATTGCAGTGTAGCAGCGATCGATTACCCATTCCAGTAGTTGGCCGACATCCGGATTTGCCTCTAGGAGGAGTATGACGGTGTCACGTGCAAGCTCGTAGATCTAGCAAAGAATGGGAAATGTATAATGGAGACATGTGTGGAAACAAATGTAGTAATAATTGCGGTTAATTAAGTTTACATTGATTAATGTACGGTACATTTTTTAAAAAGAGAGGCAAACACATGGAGAATGTCGTGATAAATATTGCATGTTGATGTTTTTTTTTTGTTGTTCAAGTGAAATTAATTAAAAATATGTGGATGAGTAAAAACGTGAGTTTTCTCATAATAATCAATAGCAGCATGTGGTGCATTGAAAAAACTTTTAATGAGATTGGTTGTCGAATCATGATTATTTTATGCATCACGCAGGAAATTCTGCGGAGAAATTTAAGATGATATTTTCCTGAAACTTTTAAAAGAATTGCGTTCGTGATTTTCCACTTTGTCGCGTATTTGATTACTCCCAGTCCCAATAAAATGCGAATATCATGGAAAAATAGAACAAAATAAAAACATCCGTGAGCCTTTGTCTAAGTTGCTATAGGAAATGTCTATAAATTTAAATTTAGATTTTTCTCGATGGTTACAAGCGATTCTCTGCAAACTGTCTGTATTTTATATTGCTTGAGTGTAGGTTTTAAGCGTGTTGTTTTCCTCTTAATTTAATTTAACATTTGAAGACAGCTCTTTTCATTTGTCTGACTCCGTATCATGTAGCGTTTAATGTTCATATCACGAAAAGAAAACCGAAACTTTTCGCTAATTGTAATAAATTAAATATGTTTAAACGCATGAACAAACAAAAATGAAATAATTAAATTGTTCAAAACTAGATAATGAAACACGACAGGTTTTGGTAATTTAAAGTATGCTAGATTTGTCAAAAATTTTAAATACTTTTTATATGGAAATTGCCTTTTTAAACATGGAAAACATTTGCCTTTGTTTGGCAAAGAATCACATTTAAAAAATTTAAATAAAAAAAAAATGCTGTATAATTTTTGAAAGAAACGAGTAAATTTCTTGGAGTCTTTTAGCCAATAAACTTTTCAATAATTTTTTTAATTTTTTTTTTTTTTTGTAAAAATTTTTAATGCGTTTTAGACGGATTTCGTACTATTTTTTTTTTACGATATACAAAAATTATTTTATAAGTTTAGTTAGGCTGCTTCAAATGAAACTCAATAGTTTTTTCCAAAATTTTTGAAAAAAAAAATAAAAAATTTTGCAATCCTATTTTTCATACAAAATACCAAAATTTTTAAAAAAATTTTGATCTCTAATCAATTTTTTGTGTGTTTGAGTTTTTTACGTTGATATTTGTGTATTGAAAAGTGATTAAAAAACAATTTTATTAAAATTGAAAAAAAAATCAATAATTTTCATGCAAATTATTTTTTAAAATTTTTAAAACGTAAAATTTCGTCGAAATACGATTTTGAATACAAAAATTACTAAAAATTGAAAAAATTTTTTTAAAAATTTGTTGAAAAATTATGAAAATACACCAAAAATTGGTAGATTTTGATAAAATTTTTAACTTTTTTTTTATTTTGCCCCATTAAAAAATAAAAAAAATAATAAAAATCTCGTTATTTTAAAATTTTAAATCAAAATTGAAAGAAAATTCTCCAAAAAAGAAAATCTAAATTTCGATTAGAAATTTAGCAATTGGAAAGCAATTTAAGTTAAATTCCAATAAAATTTTAATGTCAAGTTTTTCAATCGTTTTTCAATCAAAAAGTATCAAAAAAATGCCAAAAAATTTTATTGTACCAGATATTTTTATTTTTTTCCCTAACATTTTTCGACTAAATTGGAGGGTGGGGTGACATAAAATGAAATATTTAAATTAAATGGTCCTATTCTGTTAAGAACGATGAAGAGTTTTCGGCAAAAATAGATTAATGATGTTAATTCTAGTAAAATCTTGAGTGGATTCAGGAAAAAGTAAGTGCTCGTTATTTTCAATTACTCCTCTACATATGAAATTGATCAAAGAAGAAGCAGGTACTTGACACAAATTCCATTTTGGCCTAGATAAAATGAGAAATAAATTACCTTCTCATCCTTTGATGTCAACAGTAAATCAAGCCATGAGTAAAAATGCCCGTCTTCCGATAAATTGTGACTATCAAAGCACGGGCCGCAACACAAGAGAGCACACATTGCCTGTAAAAAGTCAATTATTTTAACAATTGAACGCTTTCCTGCCAATTCAATAAGTAGTACCTGAAGTGCACTAAACTGTAAACGATCGTCATCGATGCCGCTTTGTGTGCCACTCGACACGTGATACATAACACCCAGCGGTTTCGACAGCGCGCCACTCCATGTGGCAAACAGGATGAACAAATTTCGCTTCAACTCCTTCGATAAGAGTGTCGTGCATGCTTCCACTGAGAAATAAAAAAAAGCACATTATTTGATTCCATCAAAATGACGCAAAAAAAAATTTCTCACATGAAAAATTCTTAATCATTTTCCGAATGAAGTCGCAAAAGTGTATTTTGACTTCTTTCATGCTCGCATTGTCCTTGTCCGTTTCAGCTTCCAGATATAAGCGTGCCCCTTCCATGTACTCCACGAAGGACGAGTGCAACGTGACTGTTGTCTCGCGTTCCAACACGCTCGGACTCACGCCAAAGACACCATTATCTGCCATGCGTTCCAGTACTTTGACCAATTGCAAGCGTAAAGCGTCCCGACGACGACGGCGTCTCATGTTTTCTTGCTTACGATCGACTGCTTCGCGAATGGACAAAACGAGTTCGTCCATTAAATCTCTATAAAAATGACGTTTTATTAATTTTTAATGATTTTTTCTAGAAAAAAAAAACTTACTTTAGCGCATCATGATTAATCAAGGCGAGAGCATTCACAGCCGCATCACGTATATCAACGACCTCACACCGCAATAACGGACAAACGAGTTTGTACAGAGCCACGGGAGATGCTGTTGCTGCTGATGATTTGTCACTTCGGTCCGTTGTGAGCGAATCTGGAGAAGAGCTATGGTAACCCAAAAAAAAATTATTAAAGATTTTTTTATTAAATTAAATTTTTAATCAATATTGTTAGCAAAAAAATAATAAAAACAAAAAGTTGCACCAGGAGAATATTAAACCACCGGGATAGGATTAAAGCGCCTTTAACTTATTTTTTTTTCTTTGTTTCAAGGTGTGAGCAAAGGAAAATTATAAAACGTGACAATTTTTTCTATTTTTATTAAATAATATTAAAGAAAAAATAAAAAAAAAATAATAATTCAAAACAGGTACGGATCAAACTTTATCAATTTGCGTCTATATCTAGCAAAACATTTCCTAGAACATTTTTTTATTGACTAAAAAATTTAATAAAGAAAGAATATAATCACTTCACTTGTTTATGGTATGTCCAAAGATGTTTCTTTATTACAATAACAAAAAAATAAATAAAATTCTTCAAATAATTTGTCGAGAAAAACATCCGAAATACCCAGCAGCAATATTTAATCATCATTTATATGGAGTTGCCTGGTGATGTAAAAGTATTTTACAACAAATTATTGACTCTTAAATATTGACAAAATATTGAACATACTTAGTTTATGAATCAAATAAAGCCGTTGTTAGATAAAATTTGAACTTATTTGACATTTTTAATGAGTTTTAAATTATATTATTTTATTTTAAATTATTTTATGTCTATTTATAACTTTTTGTGATAACCCGAAATTTTGTATATATACATTGTTGCGATTTAATCAAAATTCTTATTCCTTATATTTTAAAATAAAATAAATTTAACAAGGTATATTAAATAAAATAAAAGACTGATTAGCAACATTGTGTTCAAAAAAAAATAAATAAATAAAAAATAAAAATAAAAAAATTGAGAATTAAAGGCACCTGTTCAATTCGTTGATAAAATTGTCTGAATGGTCAATATTTTAGAAAAAAAGACATTTTCTGTCAAAAAAAAAAAAAAAATTAGAATTCTTTTAAATATTAAAAACTATTTAATTTTTAGCGCATTTACATTTTCGAAGAAAATAAAGGTGTTGTTGTGGCAAATAAAATTTTACAAAGTTTGTCAAATTCTAACTTTAATACAACAGATTAAGGTACTTTAATCCTACTGGAAAAGCAAAATTTTTATTTCCGCAAAGTATCTGAATTTTCTGAATGCAAAATAATATTTTTTATAATTATGAAAATTATTTTGTTTCATGCTTCATAGAATTTTTACACATTTTTGCCGCATATTTTTTCGCATCATATGTTCTTTTCACGTTTTTTTCTTTATGTATGTTCCGCATTATTTTCCTCAATATTCAAGCACAAATTTTTAATTTTATTTCAAGCAACTCTTTTTCACCAATTTTCATAAAATTCTTGGAGTTTTAAAAATCCTTTGATATAATTGCTTGTTTTTTTCATCAATTTTTGTGCATTTTAAGATTATTTAAAAAATGCCTGTGATGTAAGTATGTAATTTGTCTCTTAATACATCTTAAAAAAAAAAAAATAAAATTTCTAGAAAAAAAAAAATAATAAAAGGCGATCAAGTGGCTCATCTCACAGAGTTTTTACAATCACTTTGCTTTTTATTAAAAATTGATAAAAAAAATCGTATAAATGGGATCCAGTTCTGCCAATGCCCCTCAGTACATTTTTAACCGTTCGATTGTTAACGACCGTTTTTAAGTTGCTAAAACAACCATGTGGCTTTTGAACTATTGTTTTATCGCTTTTTGCTTATCTGCAGTTTCCATGAACCCCAAAAATCTCTTGGAAACAGGCGAAGGATCTTACTATGAGTTCGTTGTGCGAAACCTCATCCGCAACAGTTTTCATTATCCTCATATAAAGAGCAGTGTCTCAGATGTGGAACAAATGATCTATTACCACCATTTACAAATGCTCCATATCGACCTTATTTATGCGCGTCAATTTCAATTGTTGCATCCCGATAATTATATTTCCGTTATGCAGTTGCCATCGCGAGCAGTAAAGTATTGGTATGATCATGAAGTTGCATACGAATTTGGTACATTGGACGACTTTCGATTGAATTGCACGGAATGCGTTGAAGAATTTCATTTCAACTTGGAAAATATCGAGAGACATTATCAGAATTCAATTTTGCCGCATATGGTACCAGCGGAATTGGCATCGAATATGAAAGAGTTTGCGGAAATTGATTATGAAGTTTTTATGAAACCCTCACAAAAATTTATTAATATCGAGTATTCAGGATTTGATGGTTTGAATTAAATTTTAATTAGGTATAAAATTAAAAGCATTAAATTTAAAAATTATTTTGTTACGAAATTGTCAAAAAATAAAATATTTTTAACGAAGAATTAGTTTAAAATTAGAAATTATGTTGAGATTAGAGAAATTACTAGAGCTTATGTTAGGCATGAAGGAATAAATTGAAGTGAAAATTAGAGACTCATTGTGATCAATTAATTTAAAAATATATATGTTGAGTTTTTCGTACCCTTGACTTTAAAATTTAAAAAAACCAATAAAGCGAAATAAAAAAAATCAAATTGGTGATTTTTCATAAAAATTTTCGAAAATTATTAATTATTAAACATATTTTTCAAATTTTTTGATCAAATATTTTTTCTTTGATTTTTCGCTTTAAAATTTTTTAAGTTAAAATTAAATTGAGGATGCTCCAAATAAAACTAAAAATCCATGGTAAAATACAATTTTCAATACAAAAATTTAAATTAATTTTTAAAAAATTAAAACAAAATACATATTTACAAAATTGTTTTAATTTTCACTTTACAAAAAAAATCCGTTGGAAACCTTCTTAGTTTCTTATTCCAAATAAAAAGAATAGTTTCGACTTAAAAAATTTGTCAAAATTTTTTTAAAAAATTTTTTCTTTTATGTCGATAACTTTTTTCTGCTATCTCGCGTTTTTTTGCGATTTTGAGAGATTGAGAAGGGGAATTTCACTTTTTTGTTATTAAAAAATTTACTTTAAAATTTTTTAAATGTATTCGTTCTTTTCATTATTTTTCGTTTTATGTCAAAAAGAATCAAATGTACATTTAATTTTGTCGAAATTTTCAGTTTTACAGAATTTCAGGAATAAAATTTCTGTAAAATTGTAAATGTTACAATTTAAGGCATCACGTAAACACTGTGTGAGCCGTATCTTAATTGATGCATTTACTAAATAAATAAAGTAAACAAACCCTGTTTACCGCCAATTTAAAATTCAAAACATCCGACAACATAACAACAAGTGATTTGATTAAAAACTTTCAATCCAACCCAAATTTAATTTATTTTACCAGGAATCTTTCACTTTTGTCTCTGACAATCTACGACAATATAGTCAGCATTATCCTAGCCTATTCTAAAAACAAAAGTTTTTACTGCAAATTTGTCACTAATTCTATTTTACAACTAAATCTACCACAACAATGGCTCAAAATTGTGAAAAGTGTTCGGCACACACAAACTAAAGTGGGGACACTAAAGTTCACAATCAATTGCGGAACTAAAGGAAATAAAATACAAAAGAGCGAGTAAGGGAGACAGTGAAATAAGAATTAAAAAGGAAATAAATGTAATTCGTACCCTTGACGCTTATGTCGTGCATCTTTGCGTCCATAAGACAATGGTAAAGTAAATCGTGTCACAATGCCCTCTGGTCCAAACACAGATGACGGAATATTGTCCAATGAATCGGATAAGGAGCGGGTGTCCGACTGATCATGCAAACTGACAATTTTTGTGTTTTTGTTCGGTAATTGAAAAGTATTTTATGTTTGTTTTTTTTTTTATTGGAAGATACGAGAAAAATGACACAAAAAGTACCATATAAAACATTTTTCTAATTTCTTGTTGATTGGTAAAAAACAAAAAAGGAAAAATGACGTCAAATGAAATGGATATGTGTCAATGTGTGAAAGCAATTAAAAGCAAGTTTTTACAATAAAAATCGCAAACAAATGATTGATTTAACACACAAAAGAGCGAGAGACACAATGAATGTATCAAACATGAAACCAGATGCGCCAAGTCTGGATTGATAAATGATCAGTTTTGTCATGTATGTGTGTGAATGATTGCATTGATTACACGATAAAAGGAAAATAAATAACAAATTTGCCAAATAAATTAAAATGAATTTTAATTGGAGACAAAATAAAAATTATATTCCATATTCATGCGACGACCAATTGTATTACGAGGACACTTTATAATGATATTCATCGAAAATTTTTACAAAAACATGCAACCACACCATTTTTTGTTTGTTCTTTCGAAATCGAATGTCATCAATAATGTGAAAAAAAAGAGTAAAAAGGCCAAATCAATAATCAAAAATGTTTTCGATTTCATTCTTTTTAATTTTTCTTTAAATTTTTAATTAATGTAGAAATTTTTTAATTAATTAATTATAAAAAATTTGATTGATTTACCAATTTTTTTTGTT
Organism: Culicoides brevitarsis; assembly: GCF_036172545.1. Classification (NCBI taxonomy): domain Eukaryota; kingdom Metazoa; phylum Arthropoda; class Insecta; order Diptera; family Ceratopogonidae; genus Culicoides; species Culicoides brevitarsis. The sequence goes on along the minus strand of NC_087086.1, from coordinate 24,222,966 downwards.
AAAAAAATAAAAGTGATAACAACTTTTATTTTTATTTTAATTAAATTCATGATTTTGTTTGATTAACAGAATTTAGTGCAAAATATAAAGCTTTTAATTTTTTTTTATAAAAAAAATATAAATTTTTTCTAATTTTCGCTAGCTTTTTATTTTAAGTTTAAAACAAAAAAAAAATAATTAATTAATAAAATAAAATAACTAAATTTTTTATAAATTAATTATTAAATTTAAGGAAAAACATTTTACGAAAATATTATTTTTATTAATAAAATATTTTAAAGTCGAAAAAAAATTTTTTTAAACTTTAAAATTGAATAGAGGAAAAATTTAAAAAAAATTGAATTATTGAAACATTTTTGATTTTTGTATCGTCCTTAATTTGAATATTTGACAACAAAACGAAAAGGTCAGGAATTTTAGGATACGGTAAAATTTCTTCTAAGCTATTTCTATCTATTTTCAAGTTTTAAATGTACAAAAAAACGAAGACTAAATGATCTTTGTCTAAAAATATAAATTAATGAGAAATGTTGTGCTAGATGTCGATTTCGATGAATGCAAAATGATAACTTATGACAAACTTTTCTAAAGATTTCTTTGAATGTTAACCAAAATTATTTCTTTTGTTGAAAAATTTTTGAAGAATAAAAAAAACATTAAGAGATGTTAAAAAGTTAAGGCCTTTTTTGATGAAAAAAAGATTTCATTCATCAGAAAAACCCTTTTTTTTCAAATTTTTGGATAAAATTTTGTGACTTACCTCAAACTCAAGTCGGGCGATGCACAACGAATTGCCACAGAGGGCATTTGCGGTACTAATCTAAAGGCCATTGCTACCTGATTGCGCCACAAATGCACCAACGAGTCTCTTTGATTTTCGGGAGGTGGCTTTTTAGCGGGAGCCGAGCTACGTAGCAATGACGCACGATTATCGCTGACAGGTCTGAAATTAAAATAAAAATAAAATTAAATATTTCATTTTTTTTTTGTTTTTTCGTGAAAAACTTACGTGGGATCAATGACAGAAAATAAATTCGTTGCTCGATGATACAACAATGGCCATGCTTGTGTACAAACTGATGGACATTTCGATAGGACTCTTTGTTTCTCCATGAATCCAAAGAGACATGTAGCCCACGCGTCAAATTGTACGCTGCTGGATTGCGTCGGACACAACGTGAGAGTCGAATTTTTCGTTGAATCTTCGGATTGAACCCAAATCGGTCCACTGCGTTCTGTTAGCCAGTGCAAGTCGATGTTGTTGCATGCAATCATTTCGGCCTTGTCCTTTTGCGACATCATGTGAACGCATTTTTCCAGGACATCGGGGCAACATTTGTCGATGACATCGATGAGGGGCGGTTCTGTTTCGGCAATTCCGAGGGCTTTTATCAGATTTTTCACTTCCTTTAAAATGAAATAGCCGTATTTGCGTGGAAAAGGGCGACAATTGCAAAGCATCATCAAAGCAAAGCCTTCGACGAGATAAAAAGTCGTTTGAATCGGTTGCTCCGTCTTCTTGTTGGTATTTTCGATCGTCGTTACGCCCGTTGCATTTGTATGAATGCTCGAAATACCGCTGGAATTGAGACTGGAATTGCCACTGGACGATGTCGAGGACACGGTAATGATACTAGCCTGTCCGACAGTTTGTTGATTTTGTTGTTGTTGTCCTTGCTGACCGTTATTTGTCTCTTTTGTGACGGTACGACCTCCGTTTCCATTCACGACGGCACTTCGCCAAATATTTAGCAGATTCAGCAAGAGTCGCAGTCCGTTATCGACCAGTTGCGGGAATGTATCGGGAATGTCGCGTGCCAAAAAGTGCGTAAATCCTTGGATAATGTCTTGGCGCCAGTTTGCGAAATCCATTACGAGTGTTTGTAAGCTCTGACAAGCCAGCACTTTTAATTCTTCGTCCATGTGAACGGTGAGTCGTGATAACATGTCGACTAGCTCGTGACCGTTCATTGTTTCGGGCACCAAACGTGGAACAGCAGCGACGCACGTACGGAAAAGATCGATTTTGGGTTTTCGTTCGCCCGCGAGCATTTCTTCGGGTTTCACGGTAATGTTTGCCGTTGCAGTCATCATTAGGGGACGACCGTGATGGGCATCCAAAGCGCGGAGAATGTCGACAAAAACGGTTCGGACATGCGGGAAGTAGGAGGACATTCCGATTGAACGAGCAGCATCGTCGGTCAGCATTTTGTTCAAATATGTCTTTTTGACGCGCAACGTGTTGCCACTGGGAAGGACGCCGAGAGTACGAGGCATTGGTGGTTCACCTGAAAAATAATTTAAAAATTATTTATTTATTTTTAATCAAATTTTTTTTTTGAACTTTTTGTCCCATGCCCCATTTCAAAAGTCGAAAATCCAATGAAAAAAAAAATGTTGAAAATTTCATCAAAATTGACCGTTTTTTGATCTTTTTTCATATTTTTTTTTCAAAGAATATTCTAAAATTTAAAAAACATTAAATTTTTAAGAATTTTTATATCGAAAATACATGAATTTTCTTCTTTACAATTTTTTTCAAAAAAAATTACATTTTATTTTTTTTCTTTCTTTTCTTTTGACAGTTCTTTTTATGATTTTTTTTGGTTTAAATTTTTAGCGTGAAATACTCTGAGATCAATTTTAAATTATGAAATCTCAATGTAGATACCATAAAAATAACTAAAATATTCATTATTGATTAAAATTGTTAAAATTTTGTCGTTTTGCATGAAAAAGTATTTCAAAATTATTTTTTATTTTTTGCCCTCCCCCCCATTTTGAAAAAAAGTTCTTGGAACAAAAATTTCGAAAAAAATTTGAAGCAGCCTTGAATTGAGTTTAAAAAATCAAAAAGTGGCATAACCAAAAATTATTTTAGGCTGCTACATTTTTTTATTAGATTTAGGCCGCTCCAAATGAAACTCAATAGTTTTGTCCAAAATTTTTGAAATAAAAATGGGGGGGGACAAAAAAAATTTTGAAATACTGTTTTTCATACAAAATGTCAAATTTTCGATCGTTAATCAAAATTATTATTGTTTTGAGTTTTTTACATTGATATTTGTGTATTAAAAATTGATTTAAAAACATTAAAATTAAAAAAAATGAATATGATAAAAAAAAACTGTCAAAATTTTTTTGAAAAAAAAATTCAATTTTTCATGAAAATTTTTAAAGAAAATTTTATGTAAAAATACAAAACTTACTAAAAATTGAAAAATTTTCAAAATTTAATTTTTTCGAAATCGGAAAAATAAAATGAAACAAAAATAATAAGTTTCATTTGAAGCGGGAAAAAATTATGAAAAATAATAAAAAAAAATTTCTCACCATCTTTCTGCTGCAAAGAATCAGCCACCACCAAAAATGCTCTCAAACCAATCGACATCCGTTCCGGCGTAGTAATCACTTTAATCTGTCTCCCAACACACAACAACTCAAAAACAATGTCTCTCATCGCAAAATCCAGCCTCTCTTGCGCTATAAACTGAATAATTTTGACAAAAATATTCAAAGGCGTATCTCTTGGAACAACGGACTTGCTTCCTCTCGGAAAAAGTGAGTTAACGATGGACTGCAAGCGAGAATGTGTCGCTTGATTCGACTCGCACTTGATCCGGATCATGTAAACCCAAAGGAGACGATATAACGATTCCAGTGCCACACGACTCATTTTCTGGTCGCGATTTTTCAAGTTGGACAAACACATTGCGAGGAAATAGTGCCAATTGTTGAGGAAAAATGTCTTTTGCGAGACACACAAGAGACACGTGACCAACGGGAAGAGCGCTAGACGATGTTTGCTCTTCGTACTGGCGTCCAAAGTCGATGAGTAAAGCAAATCCACGAAATTTTTGACACACGGGACATTCACTTCGTTCTTGACAGCTGAAAAAAATAAAAATTCATTGAAAACTCGCTTTATTTCACAATAATTGAGGACTCACCTGCCGCTACTGGCACCAAAATCTCGACAAAAAGTCCAGCAAGTGCATGTTTGATATCTTTATCCTTGACTTCGAGAAAATATTGTCCGCATTCGTGCATAAACTGGAATGAAGCTTCAAATTCTTCGATAGGAACCATCTTGACACGGAAAAATTTCATTCCCATCAACAAACTGATGATACTTTGCGTGGTATGTGGCGAAGGTTCTTTCGCTCGCAGCTCTTTTAGCTCCGTCATGAACCTTTTTCGCACGGATTGGAACCGGGATTGCGCCAAAACGCCAATTACTTCGGCATACAAGTCAGCAATCATGTGGATATTATGCGCATTTGGCGAGTTTTGGATGCCTTCGCGGAACTTAAAGTGTCGAAAAGCGAATTGTTCGATGCGTCGAATGAGATCGTCGTGTCCTGGATGGAAGGGGAGCTGTTTCAGGACTTCCAGTAAGGCGAGACAAAAGATAAATTCGACAGCTGCTTCGCGTCTTTGCAATTGTGACTCGAGTTCTGCGGAATTTTTGACGACATTGTCCAGTTTTCGAATCTCGTTGTCGCTCAATTGACGCGTATGCCAGGCGAGGAGGGCCCGCAACAACGACGGGAGACAATGTTCCGCTACGGATCCGAGTGCCGATAGGAGTTGATCAAAACTCGGGTTCTCTCCGCGTTGTAGCAGCTTTGAGAGACTCTTATCGAACGGTTCCAGCATCACCATTTCAATTTTCTTCTCGGCCAGTTGCGTAAAGTTGTGAAATAATGCGCGCATCACAATTTCACCCGGTCGCAAAGTCCCGTCGCCATACAAAAATAAATCCATTGAGTTGGTGGTTTGACTTACGGCAATGGAACTGCGATTTGGAGCAGTCCACGGCAAAAATTGCGTCCGATTAGCCACCGTCGTGACAGTCGATGGCGATTTTAAGGATTCTATTTCTTGATTTAGCACCGAGTCTGGTGATCCAATAGGTTCCATGTGATATGTGTCACTTTCGTCAGGTCCCTCCATGATTCCCTCCTTCATGAGACTTCCGGGTCCGGGACTTCGTCTCTTTAAATTCGAATCTGGCACGGAAATGTTGCTGCTTCCCTGCAACGGGGAATTTTCCACCGAGCAATCGGACCGTGTCGGATCCCGGTTCGGGGAATTTTGCAAACTTCGGTCACTCAGAGACCCCTCGAGAACGGTCATCATCGAATTTGCCTCACTTGAGGTCACACTGTGACCCGAAAGCACCGTTCCACTAGTTGATGTGCCATCCATTTGGGATACACTCGAAATTTCTGTATGAACAAAAAAAAAAAAATTAATGATTTTTCCGTGTTTTTTGTTCAAATGTCAAATTTTACCTGTAGTTTGACTCGTTGAGTCAGTCACACTTTCGTCATTTCCATCCATCTTACGCAATTTCTACACAAATTTGCTGGCGAATAACAATTAATTATCATCTGACATGGTCGACGTATGTGTGTGTAGAATTTTTTTTTCTGCAGGGCGTAATTTGTTTTTTCGATATTTTTCGTGAACTAACACGATTTTTGCCGGTTTTTTGTGATATTCTCAAGCACTATCACTTTAATTTCGTTTTGAACACAAAATTAAGGCAAAAATTATCGATTTACTAATTTATTTTTCGATTTTATTGGGAACTTAATTTGCCTTTTGTTTATTTGTTGACTTTTTTTCGCCGATTCCTGCAATGTTTACATTTTAGTCGTGTCAAAGATGCGTCAGCTGATCGGCGATGGGTTCGAGTACTTTTGAAAATTTGGTCGTTGAATAAAAATTTTTAGATTTTTTTTATTTTTTATCAAAATACAGAAAATTTTCTACAAATTTTAGTTATTTCGAATTTTTTTGTTTTAATTAAAGAAAAATTGAGCCTTCCTTGTAAATCGAATTGGGAAGTTACAATTTAAGAAAGATTTTCAAATTTGACAATTTTTCGAAATATTGAAGGAATAGAAAAGTTCTAAGTTTTTTATAAAAAAAAATTAATTTCTTTGAATTTACAATTTTTGCAGTTCAAAAAAAATATTTTTAAAATTTCTTTCAAAATTCATATAAATATTTTTTTGAATAATTCAAAATTTTTTGGAGAAATAATTTATTTTTTTTGAAAAATTATTTTTTTTTTTTTAAATTAATTTTTTTTTTGAAAATTTGGATTTTTATCAATATTTTCGTAAATTTTAAGGTTTCAATTTAATACTAATACTTATTTCGGTGGAAAATAGTCATAAAAAATAATTGTCAAAAAATTTTGAAAAATAGTTTTCAATAATATAGTTGAAAACGAAAATATTAAATTTATTCGCCTTGGGAAAAAATATTAGAAATAAATTTGTTTTTCAAATTTGTCAAAAAATGTAATTTTTATGAACTTTTAACTTTTTTTTTACACCACTGGAATTTGACTTTCAAAGATTTTTTTTTAAAAATTCAAAACTTTTTTTAAAATAGGTATTAATTTTTTTTTTAATTTTTAATCTGAAAAATAGGAAAAAATATTAAGTAAAATTAAATGAATAACATTGTACTTGCCTTAAATTTATACCTAAAAAGAAAACGAAAAATATTTTATTTAATGCTGTAATTAATTTTATTTTTCATAAGTGATAATTTTGTCATCAATTTAAAGTGCTTGTGTCTCCTTGAGTTCTCTTGAGCGTTAAATGCGTGCCCAATACTCAGTGCATCTACAAAGGAGTCCTAAGGAGTCCCGCTAAAAAGGTATTTAAAGTCAGTCACACTTCTGCGTATGTATCAATATATACAAAAGTAATTATATTTTTTTAAAAGGAAAGGTCATAAATATCTGAGTTGCGTCTTTCGTGTGTCGCTTAAACGATGGAAATGGTGACATTGATACCAAGATTCCCGTTGTCCGCAAACAGTTGCGCAATGGATGTATCGAACACCAAACAGTCACAATTCAAAATCGCACTTGCAACGCCCTCGTGAATGGAGCGCGGCATCGCTTCCCACGTCAAACGACGCCGATTGCCATTCAGTTCCAGACGATACGCAAAGTTCTCCGCCTGCTTACGAGATCCAATGAGCTGCACAATCGCGAAAAATTGCTGATGCCCGTCGAACTTTTCCTGCTTCTCGAGCACGAGCATAAAGTGATGGCCGAAGCACGACTGCATCATGACCCAGTCGACGGCACCAGGTAAGTTAATGTCTGTCGCGAGGAAAACAATGTCCTCGCCTTGGAGTGTCGTGATACTTTTGTGCGACATCATGAGATGCGGCATCACGAGGTCCAGCGAGCCTTGCCACTTGCAACTGGCGCCCGGGCAGGGACACGCATACGGACGATATTCACAGACTTCTTCGTGCTCGCCCTTCTCTGTGTACACGATGGATGCCGTGCACCCCAAATTTGAATGTTTGCAGGGAAATTTCACGTTGGACGCCACCTTTTCCATCGCCAGGTTCCGGATGTTGCCGAGCGAGCCGCGACACGTAGGACAACACGTAAGTTTGCTGCGGCAACTGCTGCACACCAAATGCCCACTCTGGCACTGCAGGATCGGCGGCAACACGTAGTCAAAACACACGGGACATTCGAACAGGGAGGCAAGATCGTTGGACATGTTAGGCGAAAGGGCATCTGGCGACACGGAACTGCTGCCCGACGACGTGTTGAGGTCGCGCGACGACGAAGACTGCCCGAGACTCGGACTGATTCCTTGTTCGCGTCCTGTCTGGCTGCTACCGCCACCGCTTCCATTGCCGCTGCTGCGCTGCTTTGCCGACATTTGTGGTTTCTGGGACATCTTTTGTTGCTAGCGAGGAAAATGCAATGCTCGCTACTCTCCGTGGACACTTGTATCCAATGAAGATAAACAAATGCAATTACTCCAACTCCCAAGTGACGGAAATTCTATTTTTCTCTTTTATCACAATTGCGCCTGAAAATGCACAAACACCTTCACTTTATTTCCCTTCTAGAACATCCAATGCACCAAAATTCACCCTTTTTTATGGCTTTTTCTAATGTTTAGTGCGCAATTTCGATCAAAATAATTCACAGCTATTAATCAGTTTACAACACTGCAACTCAATACGCCACCGAACCATCCATCGGGCATCACGGATTTAGGAGGTGACCAAAGGGGTTCCGAAAATTTTCGTTTTTCAGAGTGACATGTTCCTCCGAATGAAAGTGCAATCGACAGGATTTACATTCGAGGTATTTTTTTCGTTCAAATGATCGGACCGTTAATGAAAAAACCGTTAAATTTATTCCCTCAATTAATTCTGTACATGTCATTGTCGATATTTTCTATTTGTCGAATGTGATCCGTGCCATAGGGATGCAAAATTTCCTCTTCGCAGAGAAAGAGGAAAGTTACAAAGACCAAATAAGTCACCAGCATGAAAATACCCAAGCTACGTCTTGCTTGGTAGTGCATGAGGCACGTTGTGAACCAATTGTAAATCACCATTATGAAGAGAAATATCAGGCAAGTGGGTCCATTGACGCCGGAACGAAACTAAAAAACGAAAGAAAGGAAAAAATAAGATTTTTATATTTATAATTTAAAAAAATAATAAATAATTTGATAAAAAATAATTACACGACCAAAATTGAAATGACAAATGAAATATTCTTTAATTTTGACTCAAAAATTTTAAAATAAAGTTTATAAAATGGTAAATTATTATTTAGGTGAAAAATTGTTCGCAGTATCAAATTTCTTAAAAAAAACTAATTTTTGAAAATTTAAAAAAAATATTCAATTTTATGAAAAATAACGTAAAACAAAATTAGTCTAAGTAATTCATAGAAAAATATCACAGTCTGATTCAACGAAAGTGAAAAAGAAATAATTTTAAGGCTAAAAAAGATAAAACGTACTCGATAAGTCCAATCATGATGGAATAAAAGGCGTATCAACATCGTGGATCCAATTCCGATGGTAAGAACTAAAAACAAAAAATGTTTTTCAAATACTTTTATAAACTTCAAAAAAAAAATCTTACTGAAAAAAGCTTCAACAAAAGTGGAAGTGATGGCCATTCTATTAAACTTTCGATGACATAAAACGATATTCGTGAAAATGTCTAAAAAATCATGAAAAATTAATGGGATTCATTTTTTTGATTTAGAAAAAGTTACTTATCAATCCATTGGCCCATGCTAGAAATGTTCCACCAATTGTTGCGCGTTGAAGTCCACACAAAACTCCAATGGTATGAAGACCACTTATCAATTCCAATAAAATTATGTAAATTAAGTGAATTGATGCCAAATAGGTGTATACCACAAAAACCTAAAAATATCATTTCATTTGAAAAAAATTGAAAAAAAAAACTTTAATTAATTAAGGAAAAAAATTTTAGAGAAGAAAATCCATGATAAACTCTTAATCATAGTACCAAAATTTATCAAAATGGTCAAAATTTTAAAAAAATATACATAATTTTTTTTTGGAAAATGTTGTTAGAATAAAATTAGAATGAAAACTTAAACAAAAAAATGGAAATATGGAAAAAATAATTGTTTTTAGAAAGTTGTTATAAATTATTAAAAATGAAAAATTAACAAAAATAGTAAAAAATAGTTAAAACAAAAAAAAAATACTCACTTTAAAGTAAGGAGGAGCCTTTTGAGTCCGACTCGTGAAAAAAACCACAAATGAAAGAAACAGAAAAACCACGATAATGACATCGATGAGGAAAATTTCACCAACTGCCGGCATTTCAAAGACCGTGATGTCCCATGCTGGAAGGAAATATTAAAAGAATTTCAGAAATTAATAATTTATATTACTCACTATTGAGAGAAAAGGCTGCAATTGTTGGATAAAGCAAAAGTCCTGAGATGTAATTAAATTTTGACCAATTCCTTTCGTATGCAATATAATCAACTTTTGGAATAACAAACAACAAAACTAGGTAAAATGGAGTTTGTACGATCAAAATTGCTTTAAAAACTTTTCCAGATTTCTTAAATTGTTTCATGTCAAACGGCTTCATATAACGCAAAAACATTTTCCATCCACTCAACTTGATTAATCGCTCTGATTGTTCCTCGATGTCACTTTCTCCCGTAAATTGTCGCAGTTGTACCACTTCAGTCACATTTTCTTCTACTGCTTCATTCAAAATGTCATCTGACAATTTTAGACGCTTTTTGTGCATTTCCTTTAATCGCTTATGACCGATAGTGGTGATTGTGAAAAATACGATGAACAACGACAAAAGCGCAACAACTTCATACATGCCAATAACGGAATCGTAAACGATGAAAGCAAGCACAATCAAGGCAGCGAGAATAAAAAGAGTCATCATAATGAATTGTCCTTTGTGTAGTTGAAACGGACTTTGAATGACAATGAGACCCATGGTGAATGTCAAGAGAAAGATTGTAGTGCCCAAAATTTGATTGTAGAATAATTCGGTATCGTTGTCCGCTTGAATCACGGTCGACATGAGCTTGTTGAGACTATTTCCGAAACACAAAATCGTCATGCCACCGAGAAATTCACTAAATCCGAGGATTCGTGTCAAGTAAAGGACAGCGTTTGTGTAGAAACGAGTGGAAATCGTAATTATGAAGCCACATAAAATTAATAACCAGAGAATCTGCAAAAAATTTAGTTGATTAAAAAATAATTTCAATGAATTTAATTTTATTTTTGTACAAAATTCATAAAAACTATGAAAAAAAACTCGGAAATGGGAAATTTAAAAAATTGACTTTTATAATGACGTCAATTTTAATTTAAGGATTCAGTTCTCTTACCAAAAGGGGGACTCCATAAAGCTTTCCAAGATGACAAAAAACTAACATGATGTAATTGATATAATGAACAGTTTCAATGCATTCCGGAGTGCTTTCCACAAATTCACATTGATCCTCATCGGGTAACTCAAGGATGTAGTGGCAGGATTGCTGAAAAAATCAACATGATGTATATTCATGTTTTCAAGTTTTATATGAAAAAATCAAATAAAATTACAATTGGGGTCGCTTTAATATAACTCTTGTGAGGTAAGGCAGTAGGAAGTTTTTCAATCATTTTTGTTTTGTTTTTATTTTTTTAGGAGATTAAATATCAGTGGTTCCTATGTTTTTGTTTTGCAAAGAAAATTCAAAAAATTGGATAATTACAAAAAAATAAAAAAAAAATTTTTGTATAGCGAATAAATTTTATCAAAAAAATTCAGGGGGAAAAATAAAAATTAAATTAAAAATTTAAATATTTTTGACATTTTTTGGAATTTTTTAATTCAAAAAATACTGCTTACGATAAAATCATATAAAAAACAACAGAAATTCGCTTTAATAAGACGTTTCCTATTGAAATGTACAAGAAAAGGTCACGTGCCCAAAAATTTTTTTTCATGAATTTTTACTGTGGGAAATATTTATTCACTTTTAAGTTCAAATTTGAAAATAATATTAACTAAAATTAAATAAATGTTAAGGATCAACGTGAAACATCAAAAACGTTAAAAAATTACAAAGAAAAAAATCAGAAATATTTATTTTTTTATTTTCCCATCCCCTCATGAAAATCCTCATGGGACAAAAAATAGAAATATTAAATTTATTTGCCTAAATCCCTTTAAATTTTTTGATCGACAGAAAATTAACCAACTAAAACTATTGAATATTTAAAGGCGATTATATTTAAATTTTGTTACCCGTCCGATTTTGTTAGGAAAAAAAAATTAAAAATAGTTAATGAAAAATATATTTTATGTCGAATTTAGTCAAATTTTCTTAAAAAAAAATAAAATTAAATGAAAAAATAAAAATACAAAAAAATGTCAAAATTATCGTAAAACGATTAAAGTCGCTCCAAATTTTTTTCTATGTTTTTGTCCCCTGCCCCATTTCAAAAGCCGAAAGTCCAATGGAGCAAAATAAAAAAAAAAGTTAAAAATTTCATCAAAATTGACCATTTTTTGGTGATTTTTTTACTTTTTCAAGGAATTTTAAAAAAATTTTTTAAAATATTGTTAATTTTTAATATTTTATGTGTTGAAAATCGAAATTTTAAATGAATTTTCTTCTTAAAAATATTTCCTAGCAGTTTTTTTTAAATTGAAAATTATGAAACGTTTCACCTAAAAATTATTTTTCAAAAATTTTTGAAGGTTTTTTTATGAAATTTTTTTGTTAAAATTTTTAACTTGAAATACTTTCAGATCAATTTTAAATCATCAAATCTCAATGTAAATACCACAAAAACTACTAAAAAAATTTTCATAAAGGGCCCAAATTTGTAAAAATTTTGTCATTTTGTATGAAATAGTATTTCAAAACTTTTTTTTTTATTTTGCCCCCCCATTTTGAAAAAAATTTTTGGGACAAAAACATCGGAAAAAATTTGGAACGGTCTAAAAACTTAAAAAAAACATTAAAAATTTTAAAAAAAGTTTCCTAGGTATTTCATAAAATAATACTAAAAATAATTTCGATGATTAATTAAATTTTAAATAATTTATTTAAATCGCCTTTCAAGAAAAAGTTCAAATTTAAATTTTATAACTCGAAACCGTAAAAAATTAAAGTTCTTCTCATTTTTTTTCAAAACCTACAGTTTTTTTATTGATCCTTTAATTGAAAATTATGAAACGTGTTGTCACCTTATTCGTTTGCTAATACAATGAATTGGCTCCAAAATGTGCTGATTATTTAGTATCGTACTATCATCCTACCCGTTCACCATGCATTTTATTTTGCGACAAGTTTCGGATAATTTCGACTGTAATGTCTACCAAACATTAATTAAAAATTACTCGACTTTATTCAGTCACGATGACAGTCACAAAGATATCACAATCACTTTTACGAATAGCGATAAAAAGTTAAAAGCACACAAATGCATCCTAAAAGCGGCATCACCCATTTTAGCTGCCAAATTGTCCAAAGACACGAAAATTCTGCAGATTTCCGATGTAAAAGCGGACATTTTTGAAATTATGTTGAGGTAATTTTTAAACTTTTTTTAAAACATTTTTAAATAAAATTTGTAACTTTTAGTGGGATTTACTTGAACCACATCACATCGAAGGGCATCGACATCTTCCAAGCATACGACTTGTACGAAGCTTCTGTCAGATATCAAATTGACGACATTTCTGCTGTAGCTTCGGATATCATGAAACGTCGAAGTGTCGCTCTGAATTGTCAATTTTTGATGCAAGCAGCGATCAAATACAAGATCCGTGATTTGGAAGAAACCGTCAAAGAGACCTTTGCAAGTGCGGCGTATATGGCGTTGTCTTTCTATGTTTCGTACAAAGTCGATGATGAGGCATTTCATCGGTTATTTGCACTGGATGAGCTTAAAATTCAGTCAGAGTTTGAGTTGTATCTCGCTGTTGAGACAATGTACGATATTCGGGATGAACGAATCTACCCAAAGTGTCTCAGTCAAATTCGATTTCTCTCGATGGACATTGCGGATCTCATGAATTGCGATTTGCTGAGTTCGGAAGAAAAATTGGCAATCGCCGAAAATGCCGATGCAATACGAAATAAACGCAGTACAAAAATCCAAATGCCGAAACGTTTGTCAGCTGAACCGAAACCGAGAAATTTTCTTGTAGTTGAGTAAGTTTTTTATTTTGTTTTGAAATTTTTAGGCTGTTTCAAATTTATTTCGCAATTTTTGTCAAAAAAAAAAAAGAAATTTTTTAACAAATTTGTGATCTTTTCTATATTTTTTACTCTTGAAATGCTAATTTTGCAATTTGCTAAAAGATTTCTCAGTGAGAAATTTCGAAACAAAAAAAAAAAATTTTTAAATTATAAAATCAGGAAAAAAAATTTAAAGATATTTTCTCAAAAAATAAAAAAGAAATTGAAAAAAATCTATATCAAATACTACTCTATTTACGAAAATTGTTTAAAAAAATTATATTTTTTTTAATTCTGAAAAAAGTTGGAAAAAAATCTAAACAACGATAATTTTTGATGAAATTTTATTTTTTTTTTCAATTTTACAAATTTTACAAAAATGCATCATTTTTCCTTTTTTGTTTAACAGTCAGAAGGAACGAAAGATATTTTGGACAGCAATCATGTTAAAATGTCGCAATCATAAAAAATACTTGGAAATGTTCTACAAAAACATGGAAATACCGGAAAAAGAAAGAGAAGCGACTGAAAAATTGATAATTAGTGGTCGTACTCCAAAATTTGCCAATAAAGAACGTATCGAGGAGATTGCAAAAAATATTTTTAAGTTTTGAAGTGCATTTTATGTAATTGTTTTGTGATATATTTTAATGTTTATGTTGATTATTTTAATTTTTTGTCCTCAAACCTCAAAATTCTACATTCTTCATGTCAAAAAAGTTTTAAAAAAATAAACATTGTGTTCAAAATATCGATCAAGACAATTTATAATGTTTATTTAAATTTTGCACTCCTCGCCAAAGCATTTCACCTTCTTTGACCATATCAATTCCAATAGGTCCGATGAAAAAATTTGGAATTTTTAGATTTTCATGACGCGATAATGACTCAATTTCATCAAAATAATCATTACAGAGCGAATCACAATTTGTCACTTTAATCGATGTTTGATTTCTCACCAAACCAGTCATGAAAACGTCCTCCAAATATAAAAAATTAACGTTTTTCATTTTTGTGAGTAGTTCTTTTACCGTATGTGATGCATAAAACACTGCCGAGCCCATACAAAAATTCGGATAAATTTCATCAGGAAAGTCATCGGTTGACACGAAATATCTTGAACTTACATCCCGTTCAACTGATGCATTGACAAACTTTCTACAAAATAGAAAATCTTTGTTTGCATCTTCAATGGACTTCCAAAAGTTGTTTTTAGTGGCATGCAAAATATATGGCAAATTCAATATAACGTCATCATCCACTTTTAGCAAAATTTTGGTATTACTGCAAAAGGTGTCGAACCATTTCAAACCCATCACCGCTTTGTAAGTTAAATTTTCGTAGGTATCGATGAATGACCCTTGAATTATATCATTAAAAATCGTATTTTCCAGAGCTATTTGTTCTTGTACGACATCGGTGTCGGCAATTCCAAGAAGAAAGTACACCATAAAATTACCGAATTTGCTACTTTGCTCCTGGTTTGCCCATGTTCGTCGAATAACTTCACGTTGAAGGAGATTTTGAGAAGCCGAGGTGACCAATACTAATAAGTCTAATCCGTTTGCAGGACACGGAGGTTGTTGAATTATAAATTTGAAGTTTGTAATATTGAGTATTTTGAAGGAATTATGGTTTTGATGGTTCAAAAAATTAGAATTTCCTTTATTCTTCATGTAGGTTAGTAAAATTATAATCAAAATTATTCCACTGACTGTGCCTGATCTAAGAAAATATTAAATTTTTAGTATTTTTTTTTCTATTTTTCAAGATTTACATTTACCTTCTGTTGAGTTTCATGACTTTTATTTACTATTCTCATTAACAACTGAAGAGTCTGTTATTGAGTGTGATATAATAGAACAAAATTTTTGTTAAAAAAATAATTATTTTTTAAACAATAGTGTTGTTTTTATGTTGATCATGTGCTTAGAATAAATTAATGTGTTAGATAATTTTTTTTCTCGTATCAAATTTTAAAATTATCGAATCTACAAATAAAAAAAATTAATTAATTTTTAAAAAATTATTTTTAAATTTAAATTTATTATTTTAAATTTTTATATTTTAAGATTTTTTATAATAAAAAAAAAATGATTTTTTTAGAAAGTATTAAATATAAAAAATATTAAATCATTTTTAAATCACTCCAAATTTTATTTGAAATTTTTGATATAAAAATATAAAAATAAAATAAAAATAAATTAAAAAATGAAAAATCTCTTTAGAAATATTTAGTTTAGTTTTTAGAAATATTAAAAAATAAATAAATTTTCCCCAATAAATTTTTTGTTCTTTTAATGGCAAAATAGTTCAGAATATTTTTGATCTAATTGAAAAATTATTTGGACAGATCTTAACTTTTTTAAATTTTAATTTTTTAACTCATTATGCTTTTGACTTTTGAAATAGGGGAAATAGCCACTTCATTAATAAAAAAAAATAATTAAAACGCTTGGGAAATTACTGATTTTTTTTCTATTTTTATTTCAAAAATTTTTGGACCATTTGAAATAATCTAGACATTGAATACAAATAGGTGTCAATTACAAATTCTAGTAAATTCTAACAGTTTTTCATCATTTAAGAAAATTTCCAGCAGTTGCCTGTTTTTCATGTCTTATATTTAAAATTCAAGTAAAAATCTCGTCAATTTTCTTTCTTTTACAAATTTTTAACAATTATTATTATTATTTCTAATAGTACGTTTCATAATATTTAGTGTTAGTACATATTTAGTATAAAAAATGAATAATGCATTTCCTTGTGAATTTTTAAGTCACGTGGTCTTAGGATACTATTGCATTGTTGCAAAAATTTAGGACGAATTTGGTCTTTCGCAATTAGTGGTGCCTTCACGTTTCCCATTCAAATTATTCACATTTTGTTCCATGGCAGTGGCATTAAAATTTACGAACAAATCCTCGTCTTGCAAACTAAATGTGGAAAAGCGATCGGCATTGTTGTTCCGTTTGTTCTCCTTGCTGATGATTGTGGCATTGGCCGCTTTTGCTGCGAGCGTAGTTGGTTGGAATGAGGGCATAAAAATGGGATTGTCGCCAGACGACGTTTTATTTGCGGAACTTGTTGAGGGACTGAACAAATCATTGTAGAAAATTTCGTTTGTGGTCGGTGTCACGCAATTGTTCGCTTTGGCACGTGCCAAAAATTTCCGATTCGGTTGATCGGCATTGCGAATCGGCTCGAATGTATGACACTCGGCGTCTGTAGAATTCCTGTTACTTGTTCCGTTATCTGGTTTCTGGATCGCTGCCGCAAATTTGCGTATCTGAGCGGAACTTGAGCTGTTGGCCAACGAATTATTGCGGAAATTAAGCATACGATCAAGTTGATCTTCATTTTCTCCATTTACTGAGTTCCGTGCTGCATCAGAAAACCCATTGCCGACTTGTCGCGACAAGTTTCTCTTCGGCAAATTGACGGACTGATCGAATAATGTAAGAAGAACTAGCTCGTCATCGATCGCAATGTTGTCATTTGCATTATTTTGCTGCTTGACGCGTTGCTCCATCGCAATTTCGGCATATTCGACGAAATTTTCGCCGGAAATTGTATCGGTTTCGGGATCGTCATCCTCGGAGCTTGAGTCGACATTGATGAAAGTTGCCTTCAAATCGGTGGTAGTTGTTGAAACACCACCAACAGCGCCCAAAAGACAGTCAGAGTCGACATCCAAGTCCGACGAGGACGAACATAAATTCGGTGAGGAGTGTGAAAGGTTTTTAGCGGTTTTGATGAAATTAATACTTGTTGGTTTCTTGTTGTCTTGATGAACACTACTGGACGAGGTGACGGGAGTTGGAGAGCTTGTAGACGAAGTGACGTTCAAAAGTTGCAAAAGGTCGTCGAAAGCATCGTTGGTGACATTTCCGGCGGAATCTGCGTTGCGAGCCGAGCCATTTACTTGATTTACAGCCAATGTAGTCTTATTTTCTCGTATTTTAAGAAAGTCTGTGTTGGATTTTCCGTTGATTCTGAAAAAAAGAAAATTATTTAAAAAATTTGTTTAGAGGCGTTTTAAAGGAAATTCAAAAATAAAGTCATAAATTTTAATCTAAGTTTGTGAATCAAAAATTTAAAAAAAATTTGTAACTAGAAAAATTCTAAAATTGAAAATCTGAAAGAAAATTTTTGAAGAATTCTATTTTTTTTAAACCCTAATTATTTTTTAAATTTTTTCTCTAGAATTTTGTTATTTTTTGAATTTCAGTCGCATAAGGCCGCTCCAAATGAAACTCAATAGTTTTGTCCGATGCCCCATTTTAAATTCGGAAATCCAATGGGGCAAAATAAAAAAAAAAGTTAAAAATTTCATCAAAAATTACCGATTTTTGGTGTATTTTCATAATTTTCAAGAAATTTTCAAGAAAATTTTTCAATTTTTAGTAATTTTTGTATTCAAAATCGTATTTCCACATAAAATTTTCTTTAAAAAATAATTTTCATGAAAATAATTGAATTTTTTTTTTTTTCAAAAAAAATTTTGATAGTTATTTTTATGATATTCATTTTTTTTCAATTTTAATTAAAATTTTTTAAATCAATTTTCAAAACACAAATATCAATGTAAAATTTCAAAACAACAAAAATATTGATAAATGGTCAAAAATTGTTTAAAATTTGGCATTTTGTATGAAAAAAAGTATTTCAAATTTTTTTATTTTTTTTGCCCCCCCATTTTTATTTCAAAAATTTTGGACAAAACTATTGAATTTCATTTGGAGCGGCCTAAATTAAAAAAATAAAAAATAATTATTACTCACTTGTCACATTCACTCTTCACCGGAGAAATAGCTTCCGTGAGAGCTGCTTTCAGACTATTCTTTTCACTGCCATTCACTTTATTCTCTCGTATGGGACTCAAAACTGTCTTATTGTCATTCTCCTCGGCAGCACCACCATTGACAAATTTAACGGTAGTGACTTCACTCGAAACAAGAGCTCGATTTTTCGCAATTTCCTGATCCAATCGTCCCTTCAAGTCTTTTATCTTGTTCAAATGCAGTTGTTCTTGTCGTTGCAACCGACTGATGTAGTGCTGTTGATCGCGACACTTTTGAAAGTACGTGCTGGGACGCACTTGAAATTTCAATTCCAACGTATCTTTCGCCGTATTTAGATATCCCTCTTCCGCCAGAAGATTCAAACGGAAAAATCGATTGTAGCCCCAACATTCTCCGACTTCGAAATCCGACACGAATTCACGTTGGATGATTTTCGAGGTGTTCGGGTGAATCATCTGCACGCGATACTCATATTTGGAGGTTTCTGGATAACCAGCAGATAATTCCAAGAAAACGCTTAAAAATTCCTTGCGAACTGGACCATTTCCGTCGGGATAGACTTTGAGGCGCCAGCAAAGACCGTCCGTTCGTAAAGGCGACGAGTAAACGGGCTCCGCTTCTTGTTGTAATTTTGAAAAATTTTGCATGATGAAGCTTCCACTGTCGTACGGCGGCACAACTTCACTCACAAAATCCGCAGAAATTGGCGTAGTTTCGTAACAACTGCTGATCGGCTTGATCCGCACTTGATGGATCATCTTCAGCAGTTCCGGCGACTTCATTATCAACTGAGATTTGCTAAAAGTGAAGAGTTGATGATCGATTTCCTTTAGAATTGTTTCAAGTTGACGGGTTTCCGTTTGAAGGGATTGCTTTTGCTTCTGCAACGTGTGTAATTTGAATTTAAGTTGCGTATCCAAGCGACCGACCTACAAGAAAAATTTCCTTAGCAACGATTTTTAACGGAAAAAAACTCATTTGGACTCACCATAAGCTCAACTACGTTCCGGATTTCCCGGACTTTTTCATCTTTTGCGAATTTAATGGCGTCGACGTTGCCCTCGATGTTCTTCAGCAAACTCAGAAGCTCGACCAAACGTGCCCGAAGCTGTGAAACTTCTTCTTTGACTTGCTGCAAATGCGTTTCATACACCAAATCCAGTTGCTTGAAGGTGTGATTTGAGTGTGTGCCACCAAATAAGGCGCACTGATGACAAATACAAACTTTACAGGTCCAACAATAGACACTCAGCTTCTCTTTGTGCGTCCCGCATTGGTCTTGTTGCGTCAGCTCCGGAAAATTTCCCGCCTTGATGTTGGCGCAAATGTGCTGGAGACTCTCCACTTGCGATGCAACGTCCTCCAGCCAACGACAGTTAACGAGATCCGCTACGCTCAAGGTCTGACGACAATGCGGGCAACTGCGACGCTCATTGAGCCACCGTGCAATACACATAAAACAACACAATTTGCTGCAATGCGGACACAAATGGGCCTCCTGAAGCTTCTCCATGCAAATAAAGCACCGAAAAATGTCGTTCAAGGCCTCTGGGAGCAGTTCATTTTCCAGACTTCCGGGTTCCTTTGTTTTCGCTTTCGTAAAAACGCTTCGCTTTGCCATTGTTCTCTTTGTTCTAGTAGCGTACAAAAATTCTACTTTGATTTTCGCATTAAACTAACACAGCCATTGCACGTTTTTCGTGATTTTACAAAAATTTACACTATTTGCGACGAAAACTTGTAAATTTTTTGCGATTTTTCGGGGGTTTTCAGTTAAAAATGTTGAAAAAAAGGCAGAGACGACGTTCTTTCTTATCGCGAAGTCTGGTGAACTTGACGTTTGTCGTGATGACAAATGAACGACGACTCGAATGAACGCGATGAACGAGAATTTTTGTTGTGGTTTCCAATCAGACAGTTCGATAAGAGCCGTTTCAGCTGTTTTTCCTCGCAAAATGGACGTAATAAAGCCGGATTTGTTGTGGATCGGGTCTCGTTGCTACCGAGTCAATCAAACTGTAAACACTGCATCTCTTGGAGGTTCCCAACTGCCCGAAAAGTACGTCGAACACGACGCCTACGACGATGATTGCGTTGCTGACGAGGAAAATTACCAGATTGAATGCACAAATGGACGTTATTTGACTGCTTTTCACGTGCCTTCGCAACTTTTTGGCGTGATAGTTGGTGCCAAAGGGGCCACACGACGCCGCATCGAAACGGAAACCAGCACAAAAATCGAAATTCCCAAGCAGGGTCAAGATGGTGACATCAAAATAACCAGCAACAATGCCAAAAGTGTCTCTGCCGCACGACGACGCATCGAAATTATCGTCATTGGAGCGCGAATGAAGATGGATTTCACACATTTCTTGTCCGTGCCCATGGTTGAACCCGAAATTCAAGAGACTTTTTTGGATTTTAAGACCAAAGTACTCGGAGACAACGAAATTTACGGCATTACGGAGAAATATTTTCAAAATCCGCACAGACTTCACATCACAATCGTGCTTTTGACGTTGTTGGACAACGCGGATCGAGCTCTGGCTGCACAATATTTGCGGGAATGCGAGGAAACGATCGTCAGCCAGTTCAAAGGATTGGAACTGCAAATGAAGGGACTTGAAATAATGAATGACGATCCATCGGCAGTGAATGTTTTGTTTGCTGCGATCGAAAGTGAGGCAATGCAAGCGATGAGCGACCAATTACACGAATATTTTTGCAATAAGGGATTGATGCAGCGGAAAAATGACCATGTAAAGTTGCATGTGACTCTGATGAACACAAAATTTTTGAAGAATCAGGAGGAAAATAGTCGAGTTGAAGCTTTTGATGCCACGAAAATCCTCCAAAAGTACGGAAATTTCAACTTTGGACGAGTAAAAGTCAAGGAAATTCACCTTTCGCAAAGACATACAAGTGGAACTGTTGGATATTACGAGGCTTCTTGCATTATCAAAGTCTGAAAAAGAAATAAAAAATATTTTTTTACGTAAAAAATGATTTGAATTCAACCGACGACCAATTTTAAATAAAAATTCGATTCGAAATTTGATACCTGGATGAAACGTCAAAAACTTGCTCACACAAAAGCGCGATTTTTTTAGTCTTATTCGCAATAAATTGTGGATTTTAGAAGAGTTAAGCTTTAATTTTCAGCTTTTTTCGGATAAAAAAGTTCTTGAAGAGGTAAATTTTTGTGATTTAATGAAATTTTACCGAAACATTTGCGAAATCATCAAAAAAATCTACTTTTATTAGGTAACTCACAATTCCAACAACAACAACTGATGTAAACAAACAAAATTAGAGAAAGCCAAAAACTAAAATTAGATTTACGAGACAAAGAAAATATCTCTGAACGATGGCTCCGCGCAAGAAAAAGGAAGAAAACCCTCCGATAGTGGAGCAAAGTGTCCGAATGGCAACAGAAACCATGATAAATGACTTTATGAAGGACCATGAAAAGACAGAGCTGACCTTTCCGGCCGATTTTACCAACACGGAGCGTCGATATGTGCACGAATATGTCAAAAAATACGGATTGAAGTCAAAAAGTCATGGAAAAGGTTTGTTTTTGTCTGATTTTCGTTACAAAATTATTAAAAGTTTTCCTTTTTCAGGTCAAAGTCGTATCCTGACGGTGTTTAAACAAACAAAAAATACGCAATTGTCGGAAGATCTTTTCCTCGATTGTACCGGAACTTCACGGAACACCATTTATCAGCTACTTAAAGAGAATCCCCTGAGTTTCAAGGAGAAATGTGACTTGAAGAAGCCATTAAAGGCAAATCTGAATAGTCCAAAGTTGTTTCCGTACCGCATTAGTGTCGGTCAGATGAATGCTCCTCACTTGCAAATTCCGCCATATCCGAGCAATTTGGCGCCTGCAACTGTCTCGCAACGCATGAGTCTTCCCATCTTTCCGTATCGCTCGAAAATTATCGAAACCATTCGAAATTCGCGTGCTGTCGTGATTTCTGGCGAAACAGGAAGCGGCAAGACGACGCAAGTCCCGCAATATATTTTGGAAGACGGAGCCGAATGTCGGGTTCCGTACCGCATTATTTGCACGCAGCCACGACGATTGTCGGCGATTTCGATTTCGGAGCGAGTGGCGCAGGAACGGAACGAAAAACTCGGTTCAACAGTTGGTTATCAAATTCGGTTGGAGAGTAAGATTAGTCCGTCGACGAATTTGATTTATTGTACGAACGGCGTTTTGTTGCGGTGTCTCATGAGCGACAAGCCCGAAGTGGTCTTCAAATATATCACGCACGTGATTGTCGATGAAGTTCACGAACGTGATAAATTTTCGGATTTTTTGCTTATTTCGTTGAAGCGAGCTATGCAAGCTGTGCCACATATCAAGGTGAGTAATTTTTTTTTCGAATGAAACTCATTAAAAATGTTCACAATTTCTTAAAAAGAAAAAAATACAAGAGAAGCAAAAAAAACTTTTAGGAAGAATTTTGTTGAAAAATAACCAACAAAAAGTTTAATTTTATTCTAAAAAATTATATTTTTTATTTAAATTTTTTGAGGACTTGAATTTTAACTGTTTAAAAAATTAAATAAATTTTTAAAAATTTTTTACCTTTTTTTTGGAAAAAATTAAGTATAAAATTTCGATATTTTGATTTGGATTTCCAAATAAATTAAATTAAATTTAAAAATAATTTTAAAATTAATTTTTCTTACTTTGTTTGGAGGTGTATTAAAAAAATCAGAAAAAATTAAATTAGAAAGGATTTTTTCAAAATTTTTTTAAAGATGGTTTCGTAATTATTTAAAAATTTAATCGATTTTTTGCATAAACATTTAAAAAATTTTCGAACCTTTTTTTTGCTTCTAAAATTAATAAAACCATTCCATTTTAATATAAAATCGTTGTAATTAAAATTAATTAATTTTTAATTTATTTTCAGGTGATTCTCATGTCCGCCACCATCGATTCCGAAATTTTTACCAAATACTTTTTCGAATGCCCGTTAATTGAAGTACCCGGAAAAATGTTCGATGTTCAGCTCAACTACTTGGAGGACGTTTTAGTGGAAATTGGTTACACAAATGAACGAATTGAGCAGATGCGTCGCTCTTTGAAGGCTGATGCCACAATTACTGATCCCGTTAAGCGAGAAACCCAAGTGGATTCCAGCGAAAAACTCCTCTCGGCAATTGAATCAGTCAATTTGGATGACGATACCCGAGAATTTGCTGACGAAGTACTTTCAGCGCTGCTCAATGGCGACGACGAGAGCATGGAAGAGCAATTTATTTATCTAATAGCAGCGGAAAATCTCGACGTGGATTATTTCCACACAGAATATAACGTAACTGCATTGATGATTGCCACAGCCAAGGGATCGCAATCCTTCATTCAAGTCTTGTTGGAAGCCGGTGCGAATCCAGATAAGAAAAATCGCGCTGGAAAATCAGCGATGGGAATGGCAAAAGAGAAGGGAGATGCGGAAATTGTTCAATTGTTGTTGCCGTATTCCGGAAAAGGCGAAGATCACAAAGTGGTGAAAAGTAATCCGCTCGAGGAAAAAAAGCTGGCTACGATGCTGCTAGATGGATATTTGGCTGAAAACATGGAAGATACGATTGACCACAATCTTCTGTGTAAACTCATCTCGCACATTCACCGAAACAAGCCAAACGGCAGTATTTTGGTCTTTTTGCCCGGTTATGCTGACATCCTGGAACAAGCGGAGAAGATTCAAACGGAACTAAATGCCAACGAATATCGTCTGTTCATGTTGCACAGTAACATGCAAACAGGCGACCAAAAAGGCGTCTTTAATCGCATGACCGGAAATATTCGTAAAATTGTGTTGGCGACAAATCTTGCTGAAACTTCGATCACAATTGATGACGTCGTTTATGTGATTGACTCGGGACGCGTGAAACAACAAACATTTGATGCGATTTCGGGTTCGTCACAACTCGCGGTTTGTTGGTGCTCGAAAGCTTGTGCGAAGCAGAGAGCTGGACGCGCAGGAAGATGTCAAGCTGGCATCTGTTATCGGCTTTATAGTTCGACGCGGTTTGATACGATGGAGGGTTACACTTTGCCAGAATTGCTGCGTGTGCCACTGACGGAAATTTGCATTCAAGCAAAATTGATAGAGACGGAATTAACAATTGGGCAATTCTTGGAGGAAGCTATCCAACCACCGAGTAGCTTTAATGTCAAGCAGAGTATACAGATTTTGCAGGTAAGATTTTTTTTGTCTGTGGTAACATGAGCTTAAAATTGAAAATCCACTGGAAAAAAACAAAAATTTCATCAAAAAAGGAATTTTTTGGGATTTTAACTATTTTTGTGATTTTGCAAGAAATTTGTTTCAAAAAAAGTAATTTTATTAAAATTTAGAAAATTTGAAAATTTGTGAAATTCAATGAAATTTTACTTAAAAACCCTTTAAAATCAAAATGAAAATAAAAAAATAAAGTCCAAAATTTTTGAAAATAGAATTGCAAAATAAAAAAAAAAGTTTTGAAATACTATTTTCATACAAAATGACAAAATTTTTGTGCGTTATATAATATTTTTGATGTTTTTTTTAACTATATCCTTTGAGGAAATAGTTTAAATTTAAGAAAAAAAAAAATTAAAAACTGTCAAAAAATGTCAGAAAATAACTGTCAAAAAATTTTAAAAATATATTCAGTAATTTTATTCAAAAGATTTTTAGAGAAGAAAATTTTGTTAAAATATGACTTTCAAAACAATAATTATTAAAAATTATTTTTTTTTAAATTTCTCGAAAAATTTAAAAAAAATGCACCAAAAACGGTAATTTTTGATGAAATTTTAATTTTTTTTTGATTTTGTCCCATATGACTTTTGAAAAATTGAAAAAAATAAAATAATAAAAAATTAATAATTTCAGGCAATCGGCGCACTAGACGAAGAAGAAAATATCACAGACCTTGGATTGCGACTTGGAGACCTTCCCATCGATGTCCGTCTTGGCAAAATGTTGCTCTATGGCATCATGCTCCGTTGCTTAGATCCCGTTTTGACGATCGTCAGTGCACTTTCAACATCCGATCCCTTCACACTTCCCACACAATCATTCGAACGTGGCAAGGTAATGGGCATCAAACGTCACTTGTCCGAAGATTCCTTCAGCGATCACTTGTTACTGCTCCGCATCTACCAGAAATGGAGTCGCGAGAAAACCATGCGCAACGAAAGACGATTTTGCCAACAAAATTATCTCCGGTACGGTACTTTGGACATGATTTCAGGAGTGCGTTCGCAAATTCTCGGCCAATTACGCTCAATCGGCTTCATCCGTCCTTACGGCCCGGGAAATATTCGTGACTTGAACCAACATTCGTCGAGCTGGGCCATGGTGAAGGCTTGCATCGTTGCTGGACTGTATCCGAATATTGCGCATGTGGATCGCAAAAAGGGGATTATGAAGTCACGAAATGTCACAAAAATGGGAATTCACATGTCGTCCGTGGTTAAACAGAGATCCACTGATAAACGTGACTCTTTTGATAAATTGCCCACCGATTGGATTGTTTACGAAGAAAAGGTCCGAATTTCTCGTTTTTGCTTGACACAAACGAATACAGTGGTGACACCAATGGCAGTGGCCCTCTTTGCTGGCTCCTTGGCTTTGAATGAGAACAAAAGTCTCGTTCCCTATACGACTCCAAGTGAGGACGATAGTTCCGAGGAAGACGAAATTTCGAATCGATACCGGTTTCTCATTGATGACTGGTTAAATTTTGTTTGTGACACGCAAACGGCATTCTTGATCTTCAACTTTAAGCAAAAGTTGAGTGCGCAATTTTTGCGTTTCTTGAGCGACTCACGAGATTACTTCAAAAAAGCACAAAATAACATCGTCCTCGAGGCACTAAGTAAAATCCTGGCAGACGAAGAAGCCGCTTATTACTTGCCAAAGTTGAAGGATATTGACGAGAAGCCACGCGCGAATCAAATAAATTACGAAATTATCAAAAATCAGACTGAAAATATTCGTACTTCGACTCCCGTTTCAACAAGCGAATCACAACAACGGCAAAACAACCAACAGCCCTCTCCGTCGCAGACATCTCATCAACAACAGCATCACGCTAATCAACGAGGTCGTCATCAGCGTCAATCTCAACAGCAAATTCAGCAGCAGCCAAGTCGTTACAACAACAAACCACGACAAAATTCCAGCAAAAACACTTCTTCAGTCCGAATGCGATGTTTCATTGTCAAAGCGGCATCCCGGGAACAAGTTGTCGATTGTGTCCGTAACGGTCGTTGGGACTTTTCCTCGTCAATTCGATCGCAACTCATTCGCATGGCGCGTCAAAGCAAGAATGCCAAGATTTATATTCTCTTCAGTGTGCCATTGAGCAAGTTTCTGTGTTGCCTCTCGGAATTTTATCTGGACAACGATCAAATCGCATATCGCCTCATCGACGAACGACAATTCAATTTTTCGTATTTGCGAAATGTGCTGAACGGATCTAACTTGCAATATTCCAAACATTTGGACGAATTTCTCGACGGCGAGGAGATTCCACAGGAAATTGCAACTTTTTACTATAATTTGATCGTTAAATAAGTTACTTTATTTATTTATTTTTGTCAACAAAAAGGAGATTATACTTTGGAAAAAAGTGAAAGTTTATTTTTGAAAATATTAAATGTGAAATTGTTCTCTAGAAGAGAAACTGTAAGTCAGGCTGCTACAAATTTATTTTGAACTTTTTGTACCGAAAATAAAAAAAAAATAAAAAATTTCATAAAAATGACGGTTTACAGATTTTTAAAAACTTCTTTAAAAAATTTTGAAAAAATCGACTTTGAATTTTTTTTTGTAAAAAATAATAAAAAATATTTTTGATTTTTTAATTAAATTAAACAATATGTATATAATTTAAATTAATTTCATTATATTTAATAATTAATTTATTTAATTTTTTCTCTTATTGTTTTTCAAATATTAATTAAATTTTAAACTTTTAAAATTAAATTCAGTTTTTTTTTAAATTTAAATTTAATAAATTGTTAAATTAAAAAAAATCTTAAAATCTACTAAAAGACCGGTCAAATATTATTTTAAAAAATTTTAATTTTTTTTACTTTCCAAAAAAAAAATTTGGTAGATACAAAAAGTTCAAAATAAATTTAATAATAATTAATTTGTTAATTGAAATTGAACGACATTAAAAAAATATTTATGAGAAATTTTCGGCCCGTTATGTTTGTTCAAATAAAAAATGTATTTTAAGAAATTTGATATTAATTAACTAAAAAATTTTGTAATAAAAGTTTTCTCTTAATTGAAACGAAAAAATCGTCATTTTGCTGATTTATTCTCTAGCCGCGTGACACTTTTATTAAAACCCATATTTAAACAAGTAATTAAATGAATTGCTTTCTGCGTGTCTGTCAAAGGCTTTTTACGTGATTGCCACATTGTGTAAGTGAAATCGTACGCATGTCACTAAAACATAATTGAAAACCATATTTTCAATTAGAAATACATAAAATTATACGAATTCCATGGCATTCCATGAAAATGAGGAAAAATAAAACAGTAAAAGACAGAAGAAAACATTAATTCTATCCCTTTGTGCGTCTGTTAAAATGTCTCTTAATTGGTACGCATGTGAATATTAATGCATGTGGAAATTTCGCGGTACCACGATTCTTTTGAGTCGAGGGCACATTTTATTATGAGAAGATATAAAAGTGAGCAAAATGTGCCATAAATTGATTGTTAATTAAGGCAAGTGTACGAACGCACACATATGTACCTTAATTAGAATTTCGTGGGTGTAAAAGTTTGATATTAACATTCACAGGATTTTGCAGCAAGTTGATTAGAATGGAATTGAATTACAGCAATGTTATTTATTTCGCGCGGTGATAAATAACCGTTGTAATTGATGGCTTTCATAAATCTGAGTTTAAGCGAAAAAACAAAATGTCTTCATTAGCGAGGTCTGTGGAAGATGTGCGAAAAATAAAATAAATAAAAAAGGGATTGTCACTTGAGTGAATCGAACACTCGCCGTCACAGCCACAATGTGAAGTCCTGCCACTAGACCAAAGTGACTACCGATCCCGTTGATCAGCGTTGTGCTAAAAACAAAAATACAGCTTTGTGTGTTTTTTTTTAAACAAAAATATTTTTAACACATTTTCATACTTTTTTTTTTTTTGGTTATACGCCAGTTGCTGATATGATTTCTTTTATATAATATTTTTTTTTTATATCGCTATGCGAAATTTTGTTGTTTCAGCCGTACGACAAGTGTTCAAAAATAAACATGTTTTTGAATGAGATAAGTTTAAATGCGTTTCGAAAAAAAAATAACTTGGCGTTTTATTGTTCGCTTAAAATTTTATTAAATAAACTATCGGACCCGTATACTTCGTTTTACCTGTAAAGTTTATTTATTTTTTGCAGAAATGTATAAATTTGATAGATTTTTAGGAAACTGATCCCGGGAAAAAATATCTTCGTATGGATAAATTTTACTTTCAACTTAAAAAAATTGAAAATTTAATACGAAATTGAATTTAGTACGAATTTAAATGTTGTTTGTCTACTCATTTTTAATTGTATCAAGATCATCTTAAGCCTTAAAAAGCAAAAGTTCATTGAAAACAGAAAAAACTTTTGTCGGTTGGAAAAAATTTCGCGAATGTGCTGTAAATAATTATTTTAAACGTCTCTGCTCAAAAATAATAAATAAAAAATTTTATTAAAAAAATCTATAGTTTAAATGGCTTTCTACAGTACACAAAATTTGCAAAGCAATATATATTTTAAAGCTATAAATATCATGAAAACATGGTTTAATAGGAAATTCATAATAAGCATATAATAAAAATAAATAGATAGTAAATAATAAAAATCCTCTCAATTTTTTATATGTCATTATTACGAACCTTCCTCGACAATCTTTTCTTTGCTGCACAATAATAGCACTTGTACTGCTTTCCTTTATTTTCAGGTCTTATGCTACTAAGCAATATTTTTTCTTGTCAAACTAAGTACGACCTATTAAATTTATTTAAATAAATTTATAAGCTTTACTATATTTTATCGTTGCAGCAAATATGTTTTCCTCCTGATCTTAAAGTAAAGAGAAATTGGAAAAACGCTGGAAGACGTCCAACCTTGTCAAGTGAAGCAATATTAGGGTCCATCCGTGGAAAAGACATCATAACGAATGTGAGATATGAGCACCATGTTGCATGATGCACGAACACAAAATCAAATATGGAAACCAGGTAAAAAAGGGATGTATAAGCTATAATTTTTGTGCAGTAGTGGTACACGCTCACTGAACTGGAATCGCATAATGAATAGCATTTTATCATATTTAATGAGACTAGTTTTTAAATAGTTCATGGTGAGGTGGATGACGACGAGGAAGAAAACGAAGGATCGCACTCGTATAAATAATTTAGTTTTCCTTTTGCCTTCCTCTCTTCCTCTACAAAGTATCGCAAAAGAACGACGTATTTATAAGGTCTCCCTTTATACAATTTATAAAAATTAATGAGAATAAATGCAATTTCTAAAATAATGTTAACGATGAAGGATGTTGTTGTTGTTGTTGTTGTTGGGAGCACTGCAGTTGTTGGTTGGGAAATTACTTTGCCATGCGATACTGTTTGGTGTGCGCCGTTGTCGTCGTTTTGAGAATTACATTAGTTGAGAAGAAGAAAGGCGCATACAAAAAAAGGTGAAGAATTTTATAAAATGCTTCAAGATTAAAATGGATTGAAGGTGCATTTATAATGAATTGCTATGTTGTGCAGAAATTTAAAAGGATTTGCATAATTATGGCAGCAGTTGAGCGTTAGACACACAAGTCGCATATAAAAAGTTTGAGTAAGTAAGTAAGGATAATTAATGTGAAATGAAAAGAAAGCACGGTGAAAGTTAAACTTATTATTCTCTGTATTTTTCACTTTTCCATAGAGGAAAATCAATTGATGTAGCAGAGTTACCATTAATGCACTTCCTATGTTGACATTGAAAGGCAATTAAAACTTAACGAATATAAACGAGATCGGCAATTCAATGGGTTGTAACGGTAATTACAACTGAAAAAAAGTGAAAGTATGATAAAAAATAAAAAAAATATAAAAAAAATAAACAAAAAAAAAATATTAAAAAATTTATTTTATTAAGTTTTCAACTTCTAAAACAAATTTATATTTAAAAAAAAACAAACTATAAAGTAATTTATTGGGTTAAATTAAGCCGAAATTTAACTGCAAAATGCAATTTATCGCGTGATCTTTCAGCGAGATCAGTAGTCACTTTGGTCTAGTGGCAGGACTTCACATTGTGGCTGTGACGGCGAGTGTTCGATTCACTCAAGTGACAAATCTCGATGTATTTTTTTGGCCCTCCATGAATTAAAGTACATTTTCAGTGAAAATGATTTGCAAATCAATTCAATTTTCAAAAGTTTCATATTTTTCTTATACTTTTAGGTAGGTAGGTATATTTAAAACAATTTTTTTTATTTTCAGATATGATAAGACGAGTGTAAGCAAATGTCAATTAAACATACTTTGCACGGAGAATAGGATCGGAGAACATGGAACTGCAGATCAACGAAGCAAAAACCAATTTCATGATAAGAAACAATCCAGGAGGTCAAAACTGGCACACAGATGACCAAGATTTCGAGGTTGTGAAAGAGTTTATATAGCTATGTAGGAATATTGATACATTTTGATGGAGATACCGCACCAGATATCAAACACGATACCACATTGACAAACATATGTTTCTATGGTTTGAAACGACAACTGAGGCCACAGCAGCTAACAAAAGCCACAAAATGTACCATTTACGAGATCATCATCAAGTCAGAAATTGATGTACTTTTTTGAATAAAACATTATTCGTTCTACATTTGGTACAAAGCTTGTGATCCGAAGATCTTAGTGCCCCTTTGAGCTAGTTTTAAAATAAGCGAAAATAATTACAGATGGAAAATCAAATCAACTTACGTTAACAAAACAATTACTCCGCAAAAAAGAACATAAGACTCAATCACAGCTATTCCGAAATCCAGAAAGCAGACTGTGAATAGTCAGTCAAAAATAAAATAAATAAAAAATTAATGGTACAACCAGATATCAAACACGATACCACATTGACAAACATATGTTTCTATGGTTTGAAACGACAACTGCCACAAAATGTATACAACAAAACAATCCTTAAGAATTTTAAGAGGATCCTTAAGAATTTTAGAATGGAATATCACGCAGAGTGGACAACGATGGAATATTTTCATAAGCTTATCTAATACCAAGTTTAATACTCCAGTTATCCAGAAAATTACATAATTCAAAAAATTAATGAAAAAAAAAATCAAAAAATGGATTGTCACTTGAGTGAATCGAACACTCGCCGTCACAGCCACAATGTGAAGTCCTGCCACTAGACCAAAGTGACTACTCATCCAGTTGTTAAACGGAGTGTTAAACTCGAATGTCTTTCTTACACACAACATACGTTCATATATTTGTACATATGTTGAACAACACTATAGACGTCGTGCAGCATACGATCTATGCTACGAAAGTGTGTACTGCTATCTCGCTCTAACAATCGGTTCTCTCTTTCACACTTATTTCACGTATGATAGTCGGTAATGTAGATTTTTGGTTCGTCTCGCATAACGGGGTTTGCAAACGGATGGTTGAAATTCAAGCTCGGGATTTTGAGACCTTAACCGATTTATATACGGCTTTAATAACCAAATATTTTAAAAGATATAGAAGTCAATGGAAGACAAATAGGGAGAAAGCGCTAAAAATAGTCTAATTGAGCTTTTAGACTTATGCTCGTTATTGGGAAATACATTAAAATTATAAAAAAAATTTAATTGATTTCGATTTGTAATTTGCTTGAACGGACAAAATATAATCAATTTTACAAATATTTTTATTTTTTTTTGCAAAATAACAATTATTAACATCATGATGAAAGTTACTCGAGTTGATGCTAAATATTGAAGCAACGAAGGTCACTTTTTATATTTGGATACGATCCAGATACAATAATAATTCTATTGAGAAACTAAAACACTATTTTTTTCGATTTTTATGACCCTGAATAAAATCTTGTGATTAATTTTCACCCCGAAATCCTCCAGAATCAAAGAAACACAACACAAAAAATCAACCAAAATGATTGATGATAAAATATGCGGGCAGGGAATCACGTTAAGCAGTTTTTTGCATGATTTACTACAAAACTATTTTGTTCGTATGTATGCACGAGTAGGTTCCCAAGAAAAATCACTGCAAGCCTTTTATTTGATTATATTTATATTTTTCTGTATTCCTTCTTTTTTTATTTCATTAAATCACGAAACAAATCAATTGAGTTACTGGCACACGAGCGTAGGCACGAACAACGACAAAAAAAATGAATGATTAGGTAAAGACATTTTAATTGAATTTTTTCCTGCTCTTCTTCTATTCACAACTATACAAATGCTGAACTAATGCTAGTGTTCGGCCATCCAAGTGGAAAAGCTTGAACAACTTTTGGTGAATGATCACGTAACTGCACAATAAAATCATTTAGGAAAAAAAATATTTTTTTCTACGTGAGAACACAGAAATAAAATCACCTTTCGATCGTGTCCGGTCAATAAACACATATTTTTACATTCACTCATTTATTATGAGGAGTTGATTAATTGCTTTCTATAATCTCTCGAGATTACATCTTGACTGCGCAAAATATTATGTTGTGCTCTCGCGTACCGTGCATGCATGAACGGCACTGAATCAATTTATCGATGGTTGTTTTTATTTTTATTTATAAAAAAATTGTAAATTGAGAAAGTTTTGAGTAATTATTTAACGTAAAACGAGTTTTCCAGGGATTTTAACTAACTTTCATTCAGAACTTTTGTCATTTCACAGGATTTTAACCCGTAAAAAAATTGAAGTGACATCAAGAGATCAGTGGAAGTTCCAAGCTACACACGATAAAGTTCTATAAAAATTAAAAAATAAAATATCTCGATCCAAAATTGCAATGCATTGAAAATTAATGAACAAACTTTACAGTGAAAAGCAATTTATTTATAAAAAAAAAATCTGCCGAAAATAAAGTAATAATTTACAAGAATATCAACGAAAAAAAATAAAATAAAATAAAACCTGGTTTTAAAAAATAATGCAGTGGAATTCAATACATTATTTATTTATTTATTTTTCTCCGACCTTTTAATATTTACAATATCAATAAAAATATATACCTAGTTATAGTAACAATTGAAATATTTTTTTAAGTACTTAAAACATGGGACAAAATTAAATCGGATCAATATTTGTTTTTGCCAATAAATTAAAATCAGAAATATTGCAAGAGAATACGTTTCACGATTGTAATTTAATTTTTTATTACAAATTGGAGGACTTTCGCATTTATTTATTTTTCATGCTCTTCAACTGTAGTTTTTATTGGTTTCGATGGCTTTACATTATCAAGTTGTTACAGTATAAAAATATGTTTTTCGTATATTTTTTCTCAGAATAACTTTAAATATTAACTTGTCGTTTTACCGTATCGATATGGAATAATCCTTTTATTTTTTTACAACAAGGTTTACAAAATAATTTCAATAATTAACACGTATAATTACGAGAAAAAAAACATCAATTTAAGCGCAACAATGAATATTCGAGAGTTTTTAACTTTTTTCCATTTAATATTCATGTAAAATATTATTTTTTGCATCTGCTTCATCAGAAAATATAATATTCGCTTGTTTTTCATTAATATTTATTGATCTGCAGAACGCATCAATATTAATTATTATTAGTAACTGTTAAAAAAATTTTGTATATGATAAACAATGAAATAATGAACTTTTGTTTATTTTAGCGAAAAACAGAATATTTTACTGGTTTTTGTTCTATATTGATTTATATTTCAAATATAAATTTTTGGTTGGAATGATAACGCGAGAGCTTTTGAAAAAGATTGCCAATGTGATACGACAACAAAGATCAACAAAACATTGGGTGCATTCAAGATTGTCCATCGATGGACATCAATGATTTTTTTCCATAATTTTGTCCATCAATGATTTTTTTTGATGGATTACCGATGGACATCGCATTTTTCTTGAACGCATCATAAATTTTTTACATGCATCTTGAACGCAATTTTTTAATTGCTTTATTTTTTATAGTTTTATCGTATAACCTATATGTGTGATTGCCGTATTGGTTTGCAAAGATACGTGATATACCGCGAAAACATCCGCGGACCCGCGAAAAATTTCGCGGATTTTTTTTTTTTTTTTAAATTTTTTTCATCTTTTAGAAGCTCCATTATTCACATAAGATGAAAAAAATTTTTTTGAAAAAAAAAAATCGCGAAAAAATCCGCGAAATTTTTCGCGGGTCCGCGGATTTTTTCACGGATTTTATCGCGACTTTATAGAAGCTCCATTACTCACAAAAGATGAAAAAAAATTTTTTGAAAAAAAAAATCGCGAAAAAATCCGCGAAATTTTTCGCGGGTCCGCGGATTTTTTCACGGATTTTATCGCGACTTTATAGAAGCTCCATTAGTCACAAAAGATAAAAAAAAATTTTTTGAAAAAAAAAAAAAATTCGCGAAAAAATCCGCGAAATTTTTCGCGGGTACGCGGATGTTTTCGCGGGTCCGCGGAACTTTTCGTTGCTTGTAGATGATCACATAACATATATATGTATAAATCGCGGCTAAAGCAAAATAAATCAAAATATCCATTTATGATGGATTCCGATGCATACTATCACATTTTATGATGTTTTCCGATTAATCGAAAAATCCATCATGTTTAACTTGAACGCGTTCGATGGAAAAAAATTATGGAAAAAATCATTGATGTCCATCGATGGACATTCTTGAATGCACCCATTGATGTTATTATGCTGGAAGCTTGAAAATTTTTAAAACTATAGAAAAAACAGACTCGATATTTTTTATCGAGCACCGAAAAAAATATTGAATGAATCGAAAAAAACATATTTCTCTTGATAATATTTTTCGGATGAAAGTCAAAACTCCAATTAACACACAAAATATTTTTTTGATAGCATAATAAAAAATAATAACTTGTTTTGTTCTAAAATAAAATTGATGCAGGTTGCGCACAAAAACAGCTTTATAGAATTCATTAAAATTCGAAAATCATGTTTTTAGAATGCATTGTTTTAATACTCTTATAAAATAAAATAATAATAATTGAATGATGGCACGATAAAATTCAAACAAAAGTCAAAAGCTAATATTTGAACAAAAAGTATTTGATTGAATTCCGGCAAGAGGAACAAAAGGAAATTACTAACCAAAAATTTTAGTTTACTTTTATGCAGAGTTTTTATTGCATTTCGATGCATAAAAAAATAAATAATTCATTTAAATGAATATTTCACGTCCTTGTTCATTAAAATATGCTCATAATAATTACCACGTTCCATTTCGTAGGCAAACAAACACTACCTACATTATTTGCATGATAATGGCAATTATGACGTCGCGTCATTCGTTTTATTTGCAACACAAGAATTGTAAACTAGAGGCAAATCAATCATAGCGTTTTAGCGAAATAGAACCTTGAGGGACCTCGTGCTCATGCTGTAACAAATTTGAATGTGGCGTGTTTGCCATTTCACTTTGCTTTTGCTTGCTAAACGAACTTTTTCATTTTTTTTTTATTATTATTTTAAAAATGAAAAAAAGTTCGTAGAATTACATGTCTGTGCGATCGTGTTCAAATATAAAAATTGCATGTTCTTTGCTCCTTTCTCTCGACAGTTTATTAGGTGCTACGCTGTCTTTCCGAACATGAACGAGGAACTAACGAATGGCAAAGCATACAAAAAATGATTGAGACCAAAATTTAATATAAACAGTCATGAAGTTTTTTTCTCTCGCTTTTTTTCTATTCTTAGCAAAATCACGAAACAAGAGGCACTAAATTACATTTTTTGTTTTGAAATGTTCAGAAGTCATAAAATTTCTTAACCAATTTCCTTCTAACCCGCGTCTTGTGGTAATTTAATATGTGCCGTGTGTAATTGCCAGAGAAAGTTTATTGTAATTCCATTAGTTGAATCAATATCATAAGTTTATGTGATTTACTTTTTTCTGCTGTGTGTGAGTGTATTTCTAATGATTATTTTGCGTTTTCAGTATTATTCGATATTTCATAGTTTAGTTGGACGTGAAATTTTTTGAGCAACCATGAAATTTGTTTGAATTTTTGTCTCTGGCGTAAAAAATACCGGGCGTCTTCATTTTTTGTTTTTAGTTAATTTTAAAGTTAAAAAAATATTTTGCGCAACATTGTCATGAAAACAATAAAAATTGTTACTCTTTCGATATTGTTTATTTCGTTTTTAAAAATAAAAACTGTAATTAAAAATAAATTGGTGACATCGCTCAAAACAGGAATAATCATTCACTGTACAACAAAAAAAAATAAAGTACCCTGCGCTTGGGTGCGGACTATAGCAGTCTTAAATTAGGTCTCGAGATATGAACAAAACGAGGTCGATCTCCTCTGGTGACTTGGACGTTTCAAAAGTTATGGCCTTTTGAAGTTTTTAAGGGTTTTCGTTGACATTCTCCAAGGTAACTTCCATAACTTGCACTGAAACTTCAAAATTCTTGATACGAGAAAATTCAGCGGAAAATTTAACGCATATTTAAAAAAAAAATTGAATTTGGTTAATTTATAAGGGAGTTATGGTAGTTCAAAGTCAGAAAAATGTGAATTTTTACCAAAAAAAATTTGATATTTTTGACTTTAGAGGTCTGTTGCGCCGGATAAATTTAAAAGTCATGTAGTTTATTGGAAAGGGCATAAAATTTACTACAATTTCAAAAAAAAACAACCAAACTTTTTGGTTGATTTTTATGGATTTTATGATAGAAAAACGAATGAAGGGTCTTATTCAAAATCTACGATTTTCACTAAAATTTTGGTTTTTAATCTATTCGTTTGTTCAAAAACGCAGATTTGAAATATTTTTAAAGGATTGATTTAATTTGGATCGTGTTATTAAATTTTTCTCAGTCTAGTATTGAAAAAAAACGAAGTTTATTTAAAACAAATTCTTAATTTTTTTATTTATATTCATATTTTACACGAAAAAATTTTGTGTTTTTGTTGTAATCAGCTTGTCTTGAATATTGTTCAGGATCAGTTTCTCTAACAAGACCCCAACAATATCTCCCTAAAGCTTTGTCCAAATTTTTTCCTGCATATTGCTCTTCATTTTCTTTGATATCTTGATAAAACCTTTCGCCTTGTTCATCAGAAAATGCTCCACAGTTAGATTTGAATTTGTCAAGATGGTATATGAGTGAATGCATTTTGACTGTTATTCTGATGTTAAGCTTTTCGTAACTCCTCATCATATCTTTTATTAGCTGTTCAAAGTTTTTGTCCCTGTTATTACCCAAAAAACCTGAACAAACTTTTTTTAAGAGCTCAAATGCTCTACTTTGATCCGTATCTTCGTCGTTCTCATCTCGTAATGATGATGCGATTTCTTCACTAGCAAATAACATCCTTATTTGAGGACCGTTGAAAACTGCATTTTTCTTTGTCTCAAAAGATAAACATGGAAATAGATCATCTAAACAATCTCGTAGTTTTACATTTTTTGCGAAAAGTGTTTTGAACAATTGCGTTACTAATCCGATTTTGATATGTAGTACGGGCATTAAGATTTTGTTTGCTTTTACTAATGGCGGATTCGCTGGTCCTTTATATACTTCACTGCGTTTCTCCCAATGTTTTTTGTTTTCATATTTATCCTTGCCATTGTAATTAACATCCCACTCACAATAGAAACATGGATGCTTTGACGCTGAGTCCGTTGATCCTGTTAAAATGTTGACCAATTTGAAGTCTACAATTACTTCCCATTCATAAATGGAATACTTTATTTTGTCTAAGATTTGCTTCATGCAATCGTATGTTTCAGGAGTTTTTCTGCAGTACACTAGCGGTATTGAAGGCAATTCGTTGCCGTTGTGCAGCAATACTACTTTTAGCGAATCAGTACTACCATCTATGAACAGTCTCCAATCAGATACTTTATGTTCTATTTGGAACAGATCGAAAAGACCTTTTAAATCGTTGCAGTAAGCAACATTGTAGAATTTTTGTTTCATTTCTGATGTTTTGTGGTATTCCATATTTTCATCATCTACGAGTTCGGTTATCTTTTCTTTAACATACAGTTTTATTCTATCGCATGTGTATTTTGATGAAAAACGATCATCATCTCTATAACCCGTTACTATAACATTCTCCAGGGCAGCTATATCGTTTAATCGAGAACCTAAGAGTTCTGAATTGGCAACTCCAATGTACATATCACGACATAAGTCGTCAAAGTAAGCTTGGTTACCACGAATTTTTGCAACTTGATACTCTTCTGTTGAAGAGATTTGACTCGACATTTGCGAGGTAGATGATACTTGTACTGTTCTGTTTTCTTCCATTGCTAACGCGGTAGTCAAACAATAACTGAATTCTTTTCCACATTGTCAGTTCTTATATACACAATTTAGTGATGACGCTTGATTGAGGATAACTAAATGAATCATCAACACAATGGGTGCATTCAAGATTGCTCATCGATGATTTTTTCCAAAAAATTTTTCATCGAACGCGTTCAAGTTAAATAAAATGGATTGTTGAATTTATTAAAAAACATAAAAAATCCTTAAAATAAAACATAAAAGTCAAAAATATTCATCACAGAAACACATTTATGATGGAAACCATATCACAAAAAAAAATCATAATGGACTCGATGAGTGATCTTGAATGCACCCAATATCTCTTACAAAAACAAGTCGGGATTTTTATTAAAAATGTTGCAAATTAAATCAATCATTAATCCTTCATTCGTTTTTCTATCATAAAATCCGTAAAAATCAACCAAACCGCTTAGTTGTTTTTTTTTTTGAAATTATAGAAAATTTTATGCCCTTTCAAATGAGCTACATGATTTTTTGATTTGCCTGGCACATTAGACCCTAAAAGTCAAAAATATCTCAATTTAAAATTTTTTTTTAAATATGCGTAAAATTTTCCGCTGAATCTTCTCGTATTTTGAAGTTTCAGTGCAAGTTATGGAAGTTACCTTGAAGAATGTCAATGAAAACCCTTAAAAACTTCAAAAGGCCATAACTTTTGAAACGTCCAAGTCACCAGAGGAGATCGACCCCGTTTTGTTCATATCTCGAGAACTACTTTAAGACTGCCATAGTCCGCACCCAAACGCAGAGTATTTTTTTGTTGTACAGTGATTATTTTTATTTTTGAGTTGAACGGAAGCATGTCACTAAAATATTTTTTGTTCTGTTCGACATTTTTCCCGGAACTTGTTAATTTTTTAAATCCATATTTTGTGACGTTATGAATGTTTTAAGGTATCAATAACTGTTGTTGGTGATACCTTTACTCTTCATTAAAAAGAATAATTTAAAATAATGAAATATTATTTTTAGTTTGCTAACTTTCCACAAGAATGTTAAAAATGAAGTTCAAAATTTTTAAAAATAATAAAAAAAAGTTTCAAGTTGGCATGAATTTTAGTTAAAAATTTACTAAAATTAGTGAAAATGATTTTTTTTAATGATGGATAAAAAGTTTACTTTAATCAGTTAATTAATTATTAAAATTAAATAAATTAAATTTAAATAATAGTTTTTTTTGAATTTTAATAAATTTAAATAAAAAATTTCTTTTAAATTTTAATTTTAAAATTTCTATATGTAAGGAATAAAATTTAAATTATTAAATGTAATTAAATAAATTAATTAATTAAATAATTTTTTAAATTAAATTTTTCCAACATAAAAAAACATTTTTATACCTAATCCATTTAATTTTTTTTTCTAAATTTCATTTAAAAATTCCAAAATTGACTTTTTTAAATTATTTACGCCTGAAATTTAACTAATTTGGTCCAAGTTTGATAGTTGGGGTTTAAAATGACTTAAATCAACATGACTTATTATTACGATAAAACCTTCATAAAAAATAGTGTTAATCCGGTAGTGAAAAGCATTAAAATCATGTTCGCTTGCATGTCAAATTGAATCAGCGCTGTATCATGTAAAATATTAACGACGTTCATCATTGTCAGGTAGTTATTAAAATGTGACAAGGCACCAACTGAAATGCTCCGAAAATGTGTTGTTTGCATGCAAAAATACACAAAATTCAAAGTTTTTTATGTGTCTTCCACAAAAACAGTAGTTTGGACAAACTTTCTATCATCAAATAGTTTTTATTGATTTTAAAATTACGTCAAATTTCTTTGTTTATTTTCTCTTACATTGTAAACAACAATTACAAACTAGGAGTTCCGCAGTACATGCGACAATGACGAATATAAACAGTTTTTATTTATTTTGGATAGTAAAACATCAAAATAGTTTTAAGCGTATTTGTGCATCAATTATACAAAAAAAAACCTAAAAATTTTGCTTTGTTAAAAACAATAATTTTTAATTTGAGAAAATTACTCAAAATTGAGAAAAGAACATTTTTTATAAATTATTTTGACGAATTTTCATCACGAATATTCTTGCAGTTTTTTTTATTCTTTTTTAATTGTTTCACTATTATTTTATGTCTCTTTGATACTAAAATAAATATTTATATAAAAAAAGTTTTAGTTTATTAATTTTACTTGTTTTTATAAAAAAAAACATAAAATTGTCCACAAGTAATACAAAACTTATGATAGGGATACAATTTGTTGTTATTTATTTTCCGAAATTAATTTAATTGTTAATTCGAAGCCTCGTTTTTATGCTCGTATCATTTTCCATATTATTTTGATTACAATTGATATACATTGTTCCAGTTTTTTTGTGTTTTAATTTTATTTCGTTATTAAATTATTCTATACGTAACCGTATTTTTTGCGTGGGAAATATTATATCTGTACCAATGTCGAACAAAACAAAAAAAAAATAAAACTTTTGCATGTTTGTTGTTAGTGGCTGCAGCAGTTCGTTATAAAATTTATTATATTTTATTTTTATTCTCGTCTCGTCGGAGTAAACAAAATTTTAATTGATGTGACAATATTTTGTGTTGTAAATTTTGATGAATTCGGAGACGAGAAAATATAAAATTTTATTACTTTCAATTATAAATACACCGGATGTCGTTTCACATTATTATTTTACGTATACCAGAAGGATTTGTGCTCGCTACACAGGAAACTAAATTTAGTTTTAATATTTTTTTTTTGCATAATTTTTTTCCTAGTCGTCTCGTTATTTATTCATCGTACACGAAAAATTATTATTATTATTAAAATGTGCGAGCAGGGAAAACGAGAGAGAGGAAAAACCTTAAATCGTTTTATTTTATTTTGTATTTTAGATATATTAGAGTACATGTTCTCCCAACGGACGACATCATATAAGTGGATTATTATTTTTATTCTTGTTATATTTTATTTCGGTCTGTGACTGAAACTACCTTTCTCGTTTTCGGCGAATGAGTTAGAGAGAAAGTACACATTTAAAATATGTTTAACTCGTTTTATGAATTTAATTTTATATTTTATGTGAAAATGATCTTCATCCGTATGTTATCCCTTCTCGGAATGTCCATCATAAATTTTTGTAGAATTCAATGAGTTGGATTTTTTAAAAGCTTTTGGTTAGTTTTTCTGTGATTTTATGTTTTTTTTAATGTTTGTGACGGTTGATGATTTCTGAATCAGAATATTGTGATAATGATTCTGTCATAACTAAGGTAAGTAGAAAATTTTTTATAAAGGAAAAAGTATTATGTTTGCTTAATTTCATTCGTAATTTATAATAATATTTTATGTAATACCAATTAAATGATTAAGTTATTGAAAACTCATAAAATTTATAGAAAAAGGTTAGAATATAGATAAATCAAATGTTCAGTTAACGTCGTATTTTCAAGAGTTTGCACTTTTCTTTTTGATCATGATAAATTTTGATTTATTGTGTATGATGCACAAAAACATGGTTGATACTGGGCTAAAACATTTTCGTTTCTTCTTAATTTATTTTCCAAAATTATTTTTATTTTTTAAACATTTTTTGGAGAAATATAAAAAAAAATTAAAAAAATTTAAATTAATTTTTTAAATAGATTTTTTTACTTCAAATAATTTTTCCTCATATAATTTAAACATTTTGTGGGATTTTGGATCACAAAAAAGGTTTTGTTGAAAATTGACAAGTTAATTAAAAGAAACCAATTGACCAATTTTTTTAGCGTGATATAAAACAAATTAGCGTGATACAAAATGGTCCAAGTTCTTAGGGAAAAAATTCAAAATTTTCCGTTTTTGTACTACTTTTGTTGTAAATTTTATTTAAAAGTCAATAATATTGTAAAGGCGTCAACTTATTTTTTTATTGTTTTTCAAATTTAAATAACCACGAATAAATCAACAAAAAAAAAATTATTAAAAGACGTTTAATATTTTGTA
Source organism: Culicoides brevitarsis (assembly GCF_036172545.1). Classification (NCBI taxonomy): domain Eukaryota; kingdom Metazoa; phylum Arthropoda; class Insecta; order Diptera; family Ceratopogonidae; genus Culicoides; species Culicoides brevitarsis. The sequence goes on along the minus strand of NC_087086.1, from coordinate 24,180,053 downwards.
AAAATCTTACCTATTTTCCATTATTTACCGTTAATGAAGCCGATCGATGAAATCGCGTGGAAAATTAATTAAAATATTACAACACCTCTTTTTTTTACATAATTTCAAATAGAATTGATCTGTCTTTTTATTTTATTTTTATTATATTTAAATTCATTCAAATATCTTTCAAATAGATTTCACTCTTTTACTAAACGTTTTTTAAAAACATTTTTTCCTCTTTTTATATATTTTGCGTTTCGCGTATAATTTTTATCTAATCATTTTTCCTCCATATACGTTCCATTTTTTTTTGTTTTAATATAGTGCATTCTTCCGATCGTTTGTATATTTAAATTTATTATAATATTCTTTTAATTAAGTTAAATATATTTATATATATTTTTTTATAATATTTCTTCTCATTTTTCTCTCTTTTAATTTTATCAATTACCTAAGAATTAATTTAATTAAATTTATATTGATTCTTTTTTTTTATCATTTCTTCTTTTATACCTATATATTTAACAATAAGTAAGTTCGTTTTTTGCCCCTTGTCTGCAGAGACAAAAGGTGTATTTTCTTGTTAAAATTTAAAATAAAAGAGGTAATGAAAACGCTTAATGTACATTTATTATATACACAACAAGGTTTGATCTTAAATTCTATCATTTTATGTGTGTTTCTTGCAAAACACGGAGCTCTTGTTTTCACATTTACCGTGAATGGTGCTTCTTCTTCATCATTTTCAATGTTTGTGAAATGCAATAAAGTAATTAAAAGCATTTTCTTCGTTTTTTAATTAAATGTAAGTGTATGTGCTTGTGTGTGTGTTGTGAAGCAGTAATGTGTTTAAAAAAATATCGTAGAAATTTCTCTCTTCGTCTTTCTTCATCTTACGTAAGAGGCAGGGGAAGCAATCGAGAAAATATTTACAAAAGTGAATATTTGTACAATTATCGTTCAAGGCTTTCGTGAAAAATATATAACAAGATGACGAAGAACGAGACAGAGTGAAATAATTATCGCTAAATTTTTATCTTTTTTTTGTATCAATTTATCGACAAACACACACAAACTCATACACGACATAGTAATTGATTAGCTCTCCATTGACCAAAGTTTTGACCGATGTTCGTTTATTTACTACTCGTGCTTTTGGTTGCAGATAAAAATTATTATCTCTCATATTTTTCCAACACAACTCCGCATGTAGCAGCACCAAACGGGGGAAAAAAGGTATACGAAAAACTTTTTTGTCCATGTTTTATGTATTCGCATTTATTTTGGTTCTGCAGAAGATAACCAACTTTATTAATTAATTAAAATCGAGCATCGCGCTTAATATTAAGAGAACGAACACTGCTGGGCTGTTTTGCTTGTGATAATTGTTTGTGCTCTCTGTGGCAATCAAATGGCTTTAAATTAAGCTCAACAAATTTATTTTACGCAAAATTTATTTTAAAAAATCTTTTTTGTAGAGTATAAAAGTTAGGTTGAAATAATATTGAAGTTTCAATAAATCTTATTTTTTTGTTAAATTTTTTTTTTTATTTTAAAATAATTTTTTATTGTCTAATAATCAATTAAATTTTTAAATTATTTAATTTATTTTTAATTTATTTACTTTAATTTCAATTTATTAAAAAAAAATGTTTGAGGATGATAAAAATTTTAAGATCAAATCTTGCTTATATTGTTAATGCAAAACTTTTTTTTCCGAAAAAATGTAACAAAAACTTCTAACATTCTATTGCTCATTATAATAGTTTTCTTGCATTTATATTATTTTTCATCATAATGATGGTAATAAAAATCCTTTCATGACTTACTAACGTTGATAAATAATCCGTAACAATTTTTTCTTCAGTTTTTTTTATACAATCAACAAATTTTTTTATCATAACTAAACTATGCATTATTTATTATATTTACAAAACTTTATTTTAAAGTTAATATAAAAATTCTCGTGTAATATTTTTTTGCAAAGCTGCAGAAAATACTTCTTTTACATCATATAATTTTTCAGTATTTACATTGTTTCAATATTTGCTCTAATAGTCTAAGGAGAGATTTTTATGAAGGTATTTATTTACAGAACGAGGAGAGGAATTCTGATATTTTTTTATATTTCAAATGTTGATGTTCATTTTTGTCTTATAGAAAAATCATGAAAAATGCAGCATTTTTTTAATTTACAATATTTTATCATTTTGCTTCAGTAATTTAATTTGTTTATAATTTAAGAATTTTGTTGACTGAAGGATTCTACGAATTTTACACGAAAATAAATAATATTTAATGAAACCAACTATTTTCCTTTTTGACTGCAGAAAGAATAAAAAAAAAAATTCGACAGAAAAAACAAACAAAATTTCCCGACTCCTCTCAATATTGTTAATTTTTGTTCATTTTCATTTATTTTGTTGCTTCTTGGTATTATTTTATTTACAAAAGTCGACATTTTATAAACAAACGTAATATATAGTTTGGGACTGCAGAATTGCGATCTACACCTCTTATTTTTTTTATTAAGTTATATAAATTTTTGCACCAAAGCAGATTGTTTTTTATTGTTCGTTTTCAACATTTTATAATTAGATTAGGGACTATAATGAGATGAAACAATACAAAATTTGTTGTAGTTTCTGCTTTTCATTTGTCGATTGTTGTTGTCTTTTGGTTTTCTTCCGTTTATAGAAGTTATTCTACAGCTAGTTTATATAATGGTTTGTTCCTTATACAATTTAATTAGACCTTATTACAGTATGAATATAATCATTATTAATAATTTTGTTGCGAAGAATCGTATTTGCTGCAAGCTCTAGGTGAACAGGAATTGTCTGAAAATGGAAATGAAGAAAATCTTATTAATTTTTGCGTATAAATTGCAATGCAAAATGTTCGAAAAACACGATTAAAATTTGACCGCATTTCTCACTTTTCGCACGTGCTCCAATCAAATTGATTACAAATTTTCTATAGTCATCATTTTCAAATACATTGCAAGGAATTTGGGGGAAAAACGTCTGTCTGGCAAGATGAAAAAATTTTACAAACATAAAAAAATAAAAAAAAAATGGTATTTATATTTTCATAGTGAAATTTTCCATTTTTTGATTTTTCCTATTTCTTAAAAAGAAAAACAAAAATAATAATTAAATAAATAAAAATAAATAAATAAAAAAATTATAAATTAAAATAAAAACTTGGAAAAAAACTATGAACAGTTTTCAGGACCTTAACAAGAAGGGCAATATAAAAATAATCTAAAAATTAAATTGAGTCAATACAAATTAATCATCATTTAACGTTTAAAATAGAAAAAAACTTAAAAAAATACTTTTCATAAAATGAAATAATTAAATTTTGTTATCCTTAATGAAGAATGGTTAAAAAAATCCAATAAAATTAACTTTAAGTGAATTTTTTTAAAACTTCTTGTTTTTTTTTTTCTTTTTTATTGAATTGAATAAAAAACAAAAACAATATCTTGCTTGTGAAAAAAGGAAAAAAAAAATCACGCAAAGCAAGTAAAAATGCGATTAAATTGTTTAATTCACGCCACTTTTCGTATCTTGTCCTATTTTCTTTGTCTCCCATTCTCTTGTTTTCTCAATTATTTATTAAGCTTGACCTGAACTATTGCTAACACGAGCACAGATACTAATGCCGATTAAATCATTCATTTTACATGAAGGTCTGCTGGTACAAGCAATGACATTGAATTCTCGTAAAATGGAGCAGAGAAGAAGAAGTCATAACAAAAGACACGTTTATGACATTCTCTATTGTCTTGACAATTTTCCTGTCTTTCATTTTTCATTTCATTGCGTTGGTGTTCATGATCCGAATCAAGGTGTGCAGCATCATGTCTTTTTCGCACTTTTTTTTCCATTCCATGCCAAAAAAAGACACACGTCGTCGTTGTTGTTGTTGCTTCCGGTTAATTGAACTAACCAATTTGTGTGCTTATTCAGACGAAACTTTTCATTTTTCTTCTCTGTACGTTTTTTCTCTTCTTCAGTGTTAGTTGCTTTTCTTTTTTGAATGTACCAAGAGTCATTTCGCGTCAGTGCACACGAACAAAAGAGGTGAAATTGTAACAATTATCTGGTATTAGAGGCAATTCGTTCATTTCTTTTTTCGTCGTTGTTCTTTTTTTAAAGCGAACAGACAATTTAATGTCTCTTAATGAATGATTTTTATAGACTGACAAAAGTTTTCGTTTGTTTTCTTTTGTGCATGTGTCTCTGCGGTGACGGGAAAACTTTTTCAAAAGTAAAATTTCTCTCGAAATCAATGAATAACTTGTGAGACAAAAGAAAATCTCCATTCAATTAGTGTTTCTCCTAATGCCATTAGAAACTTAAGGCATTTGGCTCACACAAATGAAGAAAATCTATTCAATTTATTTGCTTAAATAGTCTTATGTGTGTTTTCACTGCATGATTTCGTTACTGACATCTCTACTTCAAATGCGAAAATGTGTTGCTAGAGACAAGGGACTTACTGCATCCAAGTATAATTCCAATCATAAAACGATGTTGTTCTCATTTAGGAGAAATCAACAAGCAGAAATTGGTTAAATTGTGGTACGTATCCACATGAGACGTGCATCGTCGTTCTTCGGAAGGACAAGGAACGATCAAGTGTTTGCTCTTTATTAAAACGAGGAAATTGATTTTCTCTACTAGATTAATATTTGAAAGTGATTCAATGTCATTCATGACACAATTTATTATTTTTGATGTTAATTTTAAATATTTTAATTTCATTTTGAATTTCGTTTCTAAAAGATAGTTTTTTTTTACATTTTTTTATTTACAGAGGCTAACAAAATCATTAAAATTGTTTCTGATTATTTCTACTGATTTTTTGAGAAAATCGACTTTTTCCATTTCGATCGTATTTTTTTATAACTTATGAATTTCAATTTTTTATGTGAAGAACGATCCATTTTCATTGATTTTTTACGAGTTTTCGTAAAATTTTTATCAACTAATTTTTCATTAGTCACTTTTCCACGAATTTTCTGAGGTTTTTTAATAATTTTCATCGACAACATTTTTCTACGGAAAAACACCTATTTAAATTTCCAACGGATTTGACATTTAATTTTAATTTGACATTATCAAAAAACTTGTTAATTTATGCAAAACGGACGGACGGACGGATATCACGGACACAATACCGAATTTTTTAAAATAAATTTGAAATGCGGTAAAAAATACTCAAAATTCTTCAGTCTTACGAGTTTTAACTTGATTTGTTCAACATTAAAAAAAAACTTACCTTGACGTTAATAAAATTAGCACTACACTAGGGTAACACAGACTGCTATGAAATATCGTTGAAAGGATTCTGCTAGCTGACGATGTTTTTCTTCTTGATATTGCTGCCATGTTGTCACCTGAAATGATTTTCAAAGAAAAATTGAATAAATTAGTTAACTTTGTTAGCTTTTAAAAAATCTCATAAAGGGCAAACGTGATCTAATATTTGCGTTATAGAAAAATTCTTAACCCACTTCAGCTTATTTCATAAATAATAGTAACAATAATGTAATCGTAAATATCTCCTTACTTTATCTGTGTTTACAAAACAAAAATATCTACAGGCAATCAATGTCCAAAATGCACAAGGGAAATTACAAAATCGATAAAATATTGTACGCGTCTATATTTCACGTCGTCGATTGACCTTTTAACCTCGTTGATGCTTGAGAAAGCAAAATTTTTAATAAAATTAAAGTGGACTGGTAGCTAATGATAAACAAACAAATTAAAGTTTTACAAGCAAAAGTTGATAATTAACAAAGAAAACTGTTGTTTATCGATTTACTTGTACTACAAAGAGTTTTTAAATTACTCACATCGAGAGGAAATATGAAAGTTTTTGAAACAACTAACTATGTGGTTTACCTACTGGGGATTCTATCATTCATACATACATGTATTTCTCATCTATCCACACTTTTCACAACCGATATCTGTTGTTAATAAATATCTTAATACAAAATTGAACCATTTTCCCCCGAACGACGAGTGTGTGTGTGTGTGCTGCTGCAACCGCACGATAATATTAATAATAATGAGTTTATAATAATACTAGTGTTGGATAACTGCTGGATCATTGCTCGTTATACAAAGATGCATGTTGTTTTAATAATTTATTATTATTACTACTTTGGAAGCTCGGTCTCGCTCTCTCGTTTGTGCACTGTTTGTCGATATCCACATGGGTTGCAAAGATTATAAATCAAGCATAAGTCAATATGTACCATAGTTAGTTGGTTAGGACGCATTATACCCAGCAAACGAGAGAAAGAGAGAGCTTTCATGTAAATTTGTAATAAGTAATTAAGTGGAAGTGAGGGTACTTCGGAATATGACTATATTCCAATAGTTTACTTAATAATAATAAATATATTTGCAATAATAATCATTAAATTGTTATTATTTATTAGGTGAATTTAGGAAAACGCAGTAATTTTGCCATGCTATAGGAATTTCGGGCGCATTAGAGTATGCGGCTAAAGGGATTGGTCAATGATGTAATATTTATCGATAAAGTGAGTTTTATCGATGCCATAATTCATGGATAGAAATTTATGTGGTAGTCAAAATAAATTACGAATTATGTTGGAGTGAGCTTTTTTTTCTCTCTCTCTCTCGAAAGCACGTGATTGGTTTGCTAAGTGAAATCGCAAGTCAGGCGTGGATTTACATTAAGTTTTATTGGGATCTGGTCTGATTCCGATTTGGTGGAAATTTTGAAGTTTGTCGGAGTTAAAAAAGAACTTTACGACCAAAAATATGCTTGAAACGCATGAAGTCCGATGAAAATTGCATTACTAAATTTTAAGGTTAGGTCATTTTTGTTTTGTTTTGTTAGCTCAAATTTTCTAAAATATAAAACTTGACCAAAAAACGGTAAATTTTGATAAAAAAATTTTTTTTTGTCCCACTCACTTTTTGAATTTTAAAATGGGGCACTTGACAAAACTATTAAGTTTCATTTTGAGCGACCATATTATAAAAACTGATAATCGAATACAAAAGAAAATTGACTTAGGCGAATAAATTTTATATTTCCATTTTCTGTCGCGGGAATTATAAAATAAAAATAAAATTATAAATTGTAATATTTTTGACATTTTTCGTTTGAAGACGTTTTCTATAAAATACAGGTAAAAAAATTTTTAAAGTCACGTGACCAAAATATTTTTTTTTTCAAAAATTTTTATTTTGTAAGATTTTGTTCAATTTTTTTTTTAATTTTGAGTTCAAATATTTAAAAAACAATATGTTAAATTGATCAAATGTTAAAAAACAACGTTTAACATCCAGAAACGTTAAAAAATTACAAACAAAAAATTGAAAATTGATTTTGATGAGAAATATTATAGAGAAAATAATTCATGAAAACTTACTCATGGAATTAGTTTTATTTTTCGTTGTTCAGAGGAAGAAATGCATCTTTAAAGACTAAAACCAAGAAATTTTACGCATGATCTCAAATTTTGTGAATAAAAAGAAAACAAAAATTTGTAACAACTGTTAATCGATTAGCAAATCTATAAGAAACATAAAAACGAAAAACAGCTTATGGAAAATTATGTCATCGAACAAAAACTGTTAATTTCAAACTGAGCGATATTTCATTCCACATGGTGGTGCAAAATAAAAAAATCTCACTGATTTTTATCGATCGCACGTAAAAAAGCGATGAAGCCCCAGTGGTAATAAATGACAAGTACACCACGGAATAAGTTAAAAAAGAATCTATTCCACTGATATCACAATAAATATAAAAAGTTTTCAATCGACTTCAATTTCCACTAATAATTTATTTCACCTTTTCCAATTCATTTGCAACGTTAGTTGCAACAAATCCCTCCGTGCACGAGCTTTTACGAGATTTTAATATCTTTTAGTGCTTTTAGACTCCCTTTTTCTGCTCCGCTCGCTTTTGTTTGAACACTTGCAACCGACAACGACTATTCTTTCCGATTTATGTGTGCAATGCAGTTTTTTATTTGCCATAAATTTTTGCCTTGTTTCAATTTCTTGAGAGGCACACAGCGACTTGCACGACGGCATTCCATAAAGGAAACACATCGCATATAAAATCAGTACATCTATAAAATAAAATAATAATAATGACAAAGTTGCATCGCGTTTTACTCGATACTTTTTGTGCAAAATGGGTGCACTTTACTATAAATTCTCGCTTTTGTAACATACATAATCACATTTACCGTGGCAATGCTATTGTCACTTACACTTCATTTGCTTGCTGCACTGATTCATTTCCTTCTTTCCATTTTTTCTTCTTCTTTTTTTCATATTTCATGCGCGCGCGATTTCATTTCGGGTATCAATTTCGATTAGTATCAAAAAAATGTTTCGCCTGAGAGTTTTTTTTTCGTGCCTTTTTTTTGTCGCGTATAATGTAGGTCATGACTTGTGAAAAATTAATCGTTTTAACCTTCATGGATATCGTGATTGGATAGCACGTTTCTTCCATATACTGCTTTTTGTTTGCTCGTTACACAGAAGAAACGGATTCTAATTAGGAATGGCGGTGCTTGGCGGACAACAACGAAAGCAATCGTCGCGAGTCCTTTGGCAATAAAAAAATAATTGTTACTTTTTTATGATAAGTGTGCGTGATTTGATTTAATAAGTGTGTATAAACATGCCAAAAAAAGAAGTAAAGTAGGAGGTGGTGTATTTTTTTGGTTTGTAACACCTTTGGAGGAATTAGATGGTCATTTTAATTAAGAATACTTAACTAATTTTCGCCAAAATTGGATTATAATCGATGGTCAAGGTTAAGAAAATCGTAAATTATTTTACTTTTTAGGGAAATGAACTTTTGAGCTATGGTGTTCAATGAATTTAACCGATCCAAGGCATTTCAAATTTGGACAAATAAATGATTATTCAGATTTTCCAACATCACAGATTTCACAATTATTTCTTACTTCAAATAGTTGTCTAAACGTCAAGCTTTAACGAGCTGCTCAAATTTCAAATTCCAATTTCTAATTACTTGCTATTACTTAACAACCATTGTACTAACTGCACTCCATATTGAAATACCTCTGAAAATGTAACAATGCAATGTAATTAGAATAACAAGCCACATATCACAAATCATCATCAGCATTATAATATCTATCGAAATGACCCGAATGACCGCGTCAACTCGCAGTTCATCCATAAACAAAAATTGAAATATGTCGTAGTCCTTAAAAAAAAGTCGGTTTCAAAACTAATTACATTTAAACCACCTCTTTTGTCGTTCGTACGTTGTTGTTATTGTTGTTGATGATGACGATGTTATCAATGGAAAGGAGGAATATACATGCCACACTTGGAATCTCCAAGGGGTACCAGTAGGCCATTACAATATTTGAAAATGTTTCTTTTTTTTATCACTTTTAGAGAAATTTTTAATTAAACAATTTTTTCAAAAAATGATCAAAATCTGATTTTAATAGTTCAAAACAATTTTTGAAATAAAATAAGGACGGTGCCACTTTAATGCATGTCAATGTTCCCATTTTTCCCATGTCATTTTGTTCCCAGTTGACCAAATATTCAGGATTGTATAATCTAGATCAAAATCAAAAATATATTTGATCTTTTTTGAAGTGACAGATCAGATCATAATTTGATTTTTGATCTGATTAGCAAATTTAATTCAAAAATTTTTAACCCTCAACTTTTTTTTGATTTGATCTGATCTAAAAATTGACTTAAATCAAAATTAAATCAGATCAAATCTAAAATTTTTAAAAAAATTTTGGGCTCAATTTTTTTTGTTGTTTTTTTTTTTGATTCAATCTGATCTAATTTTGATTTGAATCAATTCATAGATCATATCAAATCAAAACGAGAATGAATTGCATTCGTGTATAAAACGAATGACTTGACCGCATTTCAATGTGTTCAATTCCATGATTTTTCATAAATTTTTCGAGTTTTCCCGAAGATATTTATCAATTTTCACTTTTCATGTTACTCGCGAGACTCCCCTGAACATTTTAAAATTTTGAAATTTTTCAAGATTTTCCGATTTTCCATGAATTTTCCGAGTTTTCCCGAAAATTTTCATCAATTTTCACTTTTCATGTTACTCACGAGACTCCCCTGAACATTTTAAAATTTTGAAATTTTTCAAGATTTTCCGATTTTCCATGAATTTTCCGAGTTTTCCCGAAAATTTTCATCATTTTTCACTTTCCATGTTACTCGCGAGACTCCCCTGAACATTTTAAAATTTTGAAATTTTTCAAGATTTTCCGATTTTCCATGAATTTTCCGAGTTTTCCCGAAAATTTTCATCAATTTTCACTTTTCATGTTACTCACGAGACTCCCCTGAACATTTTAAAATTTTGAAATTTTTCAAGATTTTCCGATTTTCCATGAATTTTCCGAGTTTTCCCGAAGTTTTCCACTAATTTTCATCGACAACATTTTCCAACGGATGAACACAATACCGCATTTTTTTCAAAAAAATTGAAATGCGGTAAAAAGTTGATGGTTAAAAATTTTTTGAGTTGATTTGCAAATTTGGAAACTCGTAAAATATTTGAAAAAATTCAATGAATTGAATGTTCAAATTGAACATAAGGCGCCATCCATTTACGGCGTCGGATAAAAATGGACATTTTTTGACCCCCACCCCCCCCTATAATCGGAAACCGTCGGAATTTAAAGACCCCCCCTAATTTACGACGTACTTTTTAGTAAAAAACCCCCCTCCCTTTTTCAAGAAAAATTGTTAAAAATTAATTCAAATTTATATGGAAATTTGTGAAAAATTGTTCATGTTTACTCAGTAAGTTAAAAAACAGATCAAAAAAGTTTGAAGCGCTTAAATATTATTGACAAATTGAAACAAAAAATCTTAACTATAGAGAATTTATACGACGTCGTATTTTCCTTTTACCCCCCTCCCCCTACGTCGAAATCCGTCGGAAATTCATGGACCCCCACCCCCCCTCAAATTTCCGACGCCGTAAATGGATGGCGCCATAAAAAGTTTTTAAAGTCGGAATCCATCGTAAATTTGACTCCCTCTAAACTTTCGACATCAATAATGGATGACGCCTTACGCTTAAAAACGTTAAAAACTCAAATTTCTGTAAATAAAAATTATAAATAAAAATTATCTATGCAAAATATCTTTCAAAAGTTGAAAAATCCAAAACATTGTCAAATATTGTGTCGGCCTTATTATGCGTTTTACATTTTAGTAACGCTCCATTCACTTTCATCCACAGAAACAATGATACATGCCATTTGCTTGGGTTTTACTATCACCAAATTATGTTTTACTGCTGATGGCTGGAAATGTGTACCTCCTTCATGCCGATGACGACGCCAACGACACCAACGATGCGATGATGATGATGATATATGAGCTAGGTTCGTATCGAATTTTGTATCTTTCTACGTAAAAGAGTGAGAGTTATTTTGAAAATACATGTATAGGCATAGTATATTTTGTTGTTACAATGGGGTACAATAACTCAATCAAATAATTGATGTGGTTCAGTAACTGTGCGGTGGAGAGGCGTCCCCGTGTAAATACCGTGACGCGTGTAGATGTTTTTAGCGTTTTGTTATAAAATGTGTCACATATTTTACATTGCATATCAGAACGAGGATTGGGAGAAAGAGAGCGTGTGTGATATGCGGTCTCTTGACGCCTCATTGTCAGGCTCGGGACATTTATGGATCGTTTTGTTCTGCAGTAATTTTCGCATATATAGAAGAACCGAAACCGACAAGAGGAAGGCTATGATGATGATGTAATTTTGAGAATTCAATTAGGCGAAATTTATGTGAGAGTTTTATGATAGTTGCAGATTGAACAAGTTTCCATTTTGTCCTGCAACATTGGGTTATTTATAGCCTGGACGCATGATTAACGTTCATCTATATTGAAAGTTTATCTCAAAATTGGGAATTTTACGCTTGAGAGTTCCTCAAACGCACAGAGTGAAATAACGATTTTCCGAATAGATTTTTATAGTTGACTTGTTTTGAATTTAAAATTTCTATTTTGCCTCTGCAACGACTTGTATACCTTGAAATTTAATTTTGTGTCATTTTGAATTACATCGCTAACTGCAAAGCTCAAGTGGATTTGGTATCCTCGATCTTTCTTTGCTTTCATTGAAATTCCATTCATCTTCAATTTAAGTAAACAACTATTCAGTTAATTTAAAAGGATAAAAGAATCTTCGTCCTTGGAGTGCATTCCTTGTTTTTCCTTTAATAAAAAAAAAATGAAAATAAAAGAAAAAGAGGGAAAAAACATTCCATCGCCCTTTCTAACTTTTAAATACAATTTTTTTCTCATTACAACTTCTTCGCACGAAGTTGTTTCTGCATCGCATCGTTGTTGTTGTTGTCGTCGTCATTGGCTCTATCTCCGCGTACGCCTCACATTTTTAATAATAAGATAGTTTTCTTATAGTTTATTATTCCATTTATCAACGCGTCGCACACTTAAACTGGAAACTTTTTTTTTAGCTTTATTTTTCCGTTTTAGCAAACTCGCAACGTACGAAAAATAAACTTGAGAGCAGAAAACAAGAATGACATTGTTTGTGTTTGTGCGACAAAGTAGAAAATTTCTCTGAAAGTAACAGACCGTAACGAAAATTGAAGATAAGCATTTTTTTTCAATTGGGTTTTTCATCTGCTTGCACACTCACGTGAAAGTGGAAACACACATGCGATATAGCAAATAAAGCAGGTTTCATGTGTCACAAGAGGACAACAGAAGTGCATTTTATTTGTTTGTTATCTGATATGGCCAAGTGGAACGTTGGATGGCGTTTAGCTATAACGTGAACTCTTGAATGTGTGAAAATTATCTCATTTTTTTTTCTAACAGATTAAATGACAAAATTTTCACAAAAAAAAATGTGTGAGAGAACAAATTCACCTGATTTTCTTTGAAATAAATCAGTAATTTATCACAGAGAAAAAATTTTCACTAGATTTAGTGCTGTGATTTTGTCAGAGCTTTTGAGATGCAATTTTATTTTTGATTAACTTTCGAGGAAAATTGATTCAAAATTTAATAATTCATGTCGATTTTGAAAGATGATTTTGTGACACACGGAAATGAAAAGGAAAATTTTTATATGTTTAAAAGTAATATTATCTGGTGTCTTATCGCCTTGATATTTTAACTAATGTATGGGAGGAGACCATAAAGTTAGTAGAACACACTGCATTTTATGAGTCAATTGACATGGATTGCCGTTAAAGTGTTTCATTGTTAAGTGTCTTAAAAAAATCTAGCAGTGAAAAAAATTCTAAAAAATTGAAAATTTAAAAGAAAAACTGACATAGCTATGAAGGTAATACTTTTATTTGAATACTTTTACTGAAAGACTGCTGTAAATTTGGTTGCTTATGAAAATTTTAGAGATCTGTTTCAGAGGAGGATTAAATAAACAGAAAATGGGCATGTTACTCTTTTTTCGTTCTTTTTAGGCGGACAAATTATGGAAAACATAAACCAGTAACGTGGATGTGTCAGCTTCTGAATTAACTAATTGGCTATTATTCCTTGAAAATTCCCCAGGATTTGACTTCAAGAATCAGAATTAAGCAAAAAGTTATGTTACTGGCTACATCAGATTTCCAACCGCCTTCGAGGTAAAGAAAATTAATTTGGCTGGTATAATCGCTGAATTTTGTTCTTTCTTTGTATCTTCTTATGTTTTCTTTAGCGATGTCTAAAACTTACATTCTCACCATACTAGGGCAACAGAAAGGTTGACATCATTTGAAAGCTATAAAATATTTGTAATATTTTTTTTATCATAAAGACCAGGCTAAAGACCATATGTCGATGTTTTTTTTTGTTAAAAATTAGCTCAAATTTATATTTTTGCAAGCAACTTTGCCGCGAAAAAATGAACTGCATTCGACTGCATCAGGTTCATTTAAACGCTTATTTCGTTTGTCCGATTCAGGTCACAGCTGTTTGAATTCTCGTCTATTTCACGGTTAAATACTTTTCTCATCATTATATCCTTTCACTTATTTTTTTCTTCTGCGCAATAAATAAATAATGTAAATTCTAATCCATAACGTTTCATTGCAATTGTCCAAAGGCATTATTTAACATTTTATTCTCGTGCAAGCAAACTTGAAGATGCAAGCTTTCAAATGCTTTTTTCTTCTTCACTGGAAAGAGATAAGCTTACTTTTTATTTCACAAAATTTCTTGTCTCTCGATTTTGATAGAAATTTATTTCTCGTCCATGCAAAGAAAACGAAGAAAAGCGAGCCATTTGAAAGGAGATTTCATTTTATTTTTGTAGCAGGCAACGGACACGTTTCCTGTTCCTCTTACTTAAAAATCGATTTTGAAATATTTTGTATGTGATGCCTGAAATGCAGCTGATAAATTTTTTAGCATGGCACGAATGAGTGAACATTTTCTTCTTCTTCTCCTTTTCTGGCGATTTGTAAGCCGAAATCATTCTTTCGATCTGTCGTTTAGCAAAAAAGAAGTGATATTCGGACAGGAAAAGCGAAAATTACACATTTGGACCATTTTTTAGTAATAATAATGGTAACTAGACAAGTAAAGTTTTGCACTTGCAAATTTATGGAGAATCAGATAAATTTATGGGGAATTCGGCTTTTAAAGTGATTCACTTCTGGAAAGTTTAATGAACAACTTCTGAGAAAACCCACTTTTATGCAAATATTCGAGAAGAAAAAAAAATAAAAAAATTGTTTGCCACCTTCTTTCCGCTCTGTTTGTCAAAGGCAAACGAAAGAGGACAGAAAAAAATATAAATAACATCTCTCGTTCATCGGAGAAACCATATAGACGACTGGGACGACAAACAAGCAAAAGCCTCGTTAATTACATTCAAACTAACAAACAAACTGAAGCGAGTGACGACGGTTTATCATCAAGGAAAAACTTTGCCATAATGCCACATGGATGATGATGAATAGACTATCGTAACATTTTTACAGTGAGAAAGGTAAGTGAAGGCATATTTACCATCAACAAAGCGCTGCAATAAAATAGACATCATAAAATACTCAACGGAGTCAACAAACATTTTTATTGAGGCTTCAAAGGCATAATTTTCCAAGAAAAAAACATTACGTCCGTCTGTAAATTTCCACTCTCAATGGTTTTATTTTTCGCAAAGCGGTTACATTCACCGTGTCGTAATTCTTTCTTTATTTTTTTTACTAAGCATAACGAGCGAGAACAAACAATAAAAAAGTAGCCGTGTCGCGTTAGATTATTTTACTTTCGTCTTTTTATTGCCATGTCGTATAAAAAAAATGACACTTGTGACCTTTTCAAGTAACAAAATCCTTCAAAGAAATTTTGTATTTATTGAATTTAACATCGGCAAAGTGTATTGACTTTAAAAATAGTTGACATTTATCCATGTTTTTGACCTCAATCGATGTTTGCTTTTCTCACAAAGTTATCTTTAATAAATGCCTCGCAAAAAGTCCGACTTTTATCAGAATTTGATACGGCTTGGCTCATGTTTCTCCACTGCAAGAGACAAACATTTATTACAAATTGAACAGAAAAAGTGAGTTTCTGAAGAAGATGAAGGAGAAAAGTTTAGACAAAATTTTGTCGAAACATGATAAGTCGATGAGGTACGAGAGAAAACTTTTTGGAAATAAAAGTTTTTGTTAGTTTGAAAAACCAGACGTTTATAGATCAAACTATTGATTGAATGATAATTGTGTTTAAATAAATACATTGACCGAAGAAACAAGGAAACGTAATATACATTTCCTAACTATTCGACATCAAACAAAAACTTTGTCTTGCTGCTATGACGATTTTCCTGTTTAAATAAATGAAAAAGAAAAAAAATGAAAACAGGGACAATGACAAAGTACCAATTTCTTATGTATATTTCGTGTGGCTTGGCTGTCCTTATGATATCATTTTGGTTTATAATCTACTCACTCAGTCATTCAGTGCGATCGCTACGAGGAAAGAAGGACTTTTTGTTGAGATAAATTGCATGAAGAATGTTCTCAAGTATTTTCTCATCATCATCATCATCAGCAACGTGCGATGCGGAGAAAAGGACTTTTGTACCATACAAAGCAATAATAATACAAATCATGAGATAAAACTCGCACATACAGCAAGGGAAAGAAAAAATCAACAACATTTATGGGACAAGGATTTTCAAAAGTAAACTTCTTGTCTCATGCAGATGAATTGGTGGTGGTGTATGGCAACAAAATAGGAGAAAGATGATGACAGAAAAAAAGGAGTAAAGTAATGTACAAAGTTTATGAGAGACGAACGGCAAAAACATCAAATAACTATGTGACAACGAGACGAAGACAAGTACCGGTGTGAATCGTACAGCTGAAGTAATTTTAAAAGTCAACACATTTTTTATTACTACCATATTTGTTTTGCTCCCTCACTGCTTCTTTCCCTTTCTCTGCTTCTTCATTTTTTCAACCGTGTTCATCAGAGTTGAAATATTGAGTTCAAATATTTACATGACTTTTGGAAATGTTTTGAGCAAAAAATAATTCAATTTTAAAATTTAACGATTTAAAGGCTTACTAAAAAGATAAAATGCCAGGTCACGTGGTTTAAAAAAAAATAATAAACCACGTGGTTTTAAATATTTAATTAACTGCACGATTAAAAAGTCATATAAACCACGTGGTTGAAAAATTTGATAAACCTTCTGGTTTCAGCAATCAAAATTAAAATAATTATTTTAAAAATTAACAAATCACGTGGTTTTAAAATCAAATAAACCACGTGGTTAATGAAATGGAAGTTCAGAAATTCTTCAACAGATAACTTTAAAATTGCTTTAAAATTAAAAAAATCAATTAAATTAAAAAATTAAATAAATATTTTTTCGTTTAAATTTTTTTCCGTCCTGTTAATAACTAGCAAAATTTTCTCTTTTTTAAATCCAAAAGATCCTAGTTACTGAAATCTTTAATTCAAATTCACGTCCTTTTTTCTAAATAATAATATTATTTTTGTTGTCATAGTCGTCATACTTTTCTTCACTTCTACTTCTTCTTCTTCTATCCGTATCCTAAAAAACTACTTAAAAACGAGTCTGAAAAGTACGATTTTTTTCTCGCATGCGAACACATATTAGGTACTTGTTAGTCTCCCATACACACACTTCTTTTAAAAGTATCAAGCACGCCATGTGTGTTTTTTGTTAGTAAGCGAAAAGCGAGCGAGCGAGCAAATGTGTGTGTTTGTGTGCGAGCAAAAGCATGAAAATGAAACGACCCATGTTTGGATAAATTATTTTCAAATTGAAAAAGTTTTTCACTCAGTTCCATTCTTCTTCTGCTGTATTTTGTTCTTCGTCGTCGTCGTTTTTTTTTATTTTTTAAAGTGTAATACATCAGAGTCCCTGGTCATGGACGCACACACACATACAACTCAATTCATCTTACTTTACGTTTTCGGGTTGCTCGAGAGGTAGATGGAACACTAACAAAGTGATATATTTACTTTTTACCGAAGAAAAATCAAATAAAAGTTGGAAAAAGGGGAGTTGAGGCCATCCTTTATTGTTTAATCGGGAAAAAAAATAATAGATTTGATTTAATTTGGAAGACGCATGAGTTCGGCAAGGCCATCAATCTAAAGGGTTACCGTTGTATAAGTTGTGCTACAGAGGAAAACGAACCTCTTGAGACGAGACAAAAACAGGGTAAGATAAATACTTGGATATAATGTGATGTGTGATTACATTAAAAACTCGCGTCATCATCTATCGTGGCGCGTGATTTTAATTCATTTATATTCTCAGCAGTTTTTTTTGTGCAATAAGCATAGTGCAAGAGAAAAGTTTTTAACAAAATATATGTGAGCGGAGCAAAACTTTGTTTGCAAACTGTTCCAAAAAGCGAATGCATTCACACTTTTAATGATCGAAACATTTTATTTAATTCACATAAAAGCTAAAGAAGAAGAAAACTCATCTCATCTCGGCATTGCACTTAGATATAATTTTTTAAATTAGAGAGTTTAAATAAAATTTCGTCGTGTGTTTTTGTAAAAGTTTTCACGCGAGTCGTCGTAAAAAACGAAAACTGACAACTTTTAAAAAGGTTTTTTTTTGTCTCATATGAGAATTCCTTTTAAATAAAGTTGTCAATTTTCATTTAATGACACTAATATGGAAGATTTTGTCTCTTGTTACCGAAAGAAAAACCTTCGCCTGTCATCTGTGTTCTAATTTTTTTGTATGTTTAAAATATGCTAATGTTGCGTTTGTTGATATGACCTGATTTCGTTCCATTTTACGTATCTCACTTGTGGTCTATGGCTTGCTCTCGATTAAATGTGTCCTTTTTTCGAAACGAACATTACATGAAGGACAAAAATACCCATTCTCTGCACAGTAAAAAATCTACGGTTATGAAAAAATCACATAATTGGCATTTTTGGTAGGTTTGCGAAAAAAAGGGGAAATTTCATCCTGATCCTTCAAAAATACCAAAACTGTCTGAAAATCGAAGATTGGGTAAAATTTTTTTTATTTTCTTTTAGTCTGTTTCAAGTAGATTTTAAAAAGTAAAAAAAATAATTTTTTACGTCTCGCTTTGTGAGACGAAGTGCGAAACGTAGATTTTTACTACTCAGGTTCGTTATGTTCAATGCGACCTTAATATTGATAAATCATCAGTATTTGGTCCCTGGAGTATTTTCTAACATAACCTTCGTTCGTTCATTCATTAGATACCAGTCAATCAAAAATATCGACAAGTATTGTAATTTTTTTTTTTTATTGAAATGTAACTAAATATCCGGATTTTCATGTTTCAATAATATCGAGTCATGCGTCAAAAATGCAAAAAGATCCTTTGTCAAAGTTCTTGGGGAGAAATTCTACTCATACCAGCTCGTTTGCAATGTAATTCAATACGTTAAATCATAAATTCCGTCCTTTTAAAAGGGTTCAACCACTCACTCTTCACCACGCTCGAGGAATAAAATGAAATAACGTTCTCCCCTTTTCACCTTCTCACCATATTTTAAAATACCCATTAAAATTCATGTCAACACAAAAAGAATAAAGTAAAGAAAAAAATATAAGAAGAAAAATGATAAAGACTTTCTGTGAATGACTTTATAGTTTAGTGTGCGACGACGACAACAACAACAACTTGAGTGTAAATAAAGCAGAAGACGGAGTGTGAGCTCACAGAAAAAGGTAACGAAAGGGAAGAATGTCATGACACTTGGGAAAAACTTTTGCAACTAAATCATTTTTGTGCACAACTTGTGTGTATATTACGAGAAAACATCTATATTCAAGTCTGATTGCCACCATTGTGTACACATTTACGAAAATTTCTTTGACTTTTCACACGTTTTTGTGGACAGTTTTCTTGTTCGCACAAAAAGAAAGAAAAAACTTTTGAATGCGCCTTTATTCTCGAAGAAAATCTAGTTTGCAAAAGACACACACACAAACAAAACTCTGAATCTGTTACGAAACCAGAGAGAAGATACTGTCATGACCATAATCGTCAGATATTGGAATGGATATAAGAAAGTTTTTCTTGTTTGTTTTTAACTGCTACTGGGCTTTTATGTAAAGAATAAAAAGTACATACTTTTAATAAAATTATGTAAGTGTGTGTGTGTATTCTTCTTCTCTACAACTTTTGCGCAAAAAACCACAGAAAAGTAAAGAAAAAAGCCTCTTTAGATCAAGTGATTTACTTTCATTCAACTCAATTCCGTTTTGCTTATGTAATTTATGAAGCTCAGACGTAAAACTTTTTTTTACTGATTTATTCAGCATTTCATCAAATTTTCATTATAACCTGTAAGCTTATCTCTTTAAATTCTGTCTTCATAAGAATTTGTGCCATTTGATAATATCTCTCATTACACTTTATGTCATATTACTCGAATAATGTCATGCATGAAAATAGGATAACCTTTTAATTCAAAGTGGTGTCACATCAACGTTTACACGGAAAAACATTAGTTGGTGGACACCAATTGTTCGTCAATGAAAATTTGTTAGAAATTTATAAATTTTCTGAGTTGATAGCTTTAGACAATAATCCGTTGAATAAATCATAATTTTCAGAATAAGAATAGAAATGATAGCTGTTGGTAAAAGCAGAGCGCTGGCATTTAAGGCAACTTATTAACTAATACGACAAAAAGAGGTGATTAAGGTGCATGCTCGATTTTACCATTAGACCTCTTTAAGTTCTATTACAAATATTAGTGGAGCACGATAATTGTCGTCGGTTACATTGGTATCTCTCGTTCTGTAACATACAATCATTTGCGAAGTGGTCTATGAGTGGTTTGTCGAAGTGGTGGCAATATCTCGCCTAATTATGCTTTTTTATTCCTATTTACGGCTCCTAATTCTCTCAATCCTCAAGACTCATTTTGCGCTTCTTTGTTTGTTCAAATTATAAAGGTTCCTCTTAAGTGTTTCTTCTTTTTTTCATCAACGGCAAGTTCATTTCAGCCGTTCGAAAATTTTTCATAGTATTCATTAAAATTCATTTGTGATGATGTCTCCAAGTTTATCTTCACCTTAGCTCAGTTTATCTTAGGATTTTTTTATTCACTTGTGTCGTATTTACAGAGCATTTTCAGGTACTTTGAGAGTTTTGAGTTCATCAGATGTGATGGACTTCACGTCCTTTGAAATAGTTGTCGGATGCAAAAGAAATCCTTTCAAAAATAATAAAATATTAGAACACATCAACTTATTTCTCCGTGTAAAGGTGTAAAATTAATATGTATACCTCCTTTCATCACAAGTGCAATCATGCTCATTCTCATTTTACATTCCGTTCTTTTACACGCGTTACACAATCCCAAAAATCTTCTTAAATCGAATCACTGCCACTTTCATTGTCATATTAAAAACGGAGAGCAAAAGAACAACAGGTTAATTAAATATATAGAATATACCTCTACACTTATATATAAGTACGAACACGACTGGCGCAGGCAGACAACAAGAGAAGACGCAAATATAATATAATTTAACTCAGTTAGAAAACAATAAAGTTTCCGTGCCAAAGTATTTTTGATTTATAGCTGCAGTGTCAAATGATGTGAATATATATTTTGTCATTTTATGTTATTAGGAGGATGCGTCTTTTCTTCTTTTCCTTCGCACAAGTATTTTTTTTTGTTTCGAAGAAAAATTGGTAGGTACTATAAATAGACTTAAGTAGAGTTCAAAGGAAGGAGTTTCGAATTCTAATTTTTATTATGAAGAATACGTTATGTATTTATCATTAAGTAGGTATATGATAAAAAAGGGGATGTGTGTGTATAAATTTTAAATAAGAAATAAAAATGTACAAAAAGTTTTCAAAATACGGCATTATGTTACCATAATACGGTAGGTACAAAACCTTTTGATTTTAATAAAGAACTTTAATCCTCCAACTATACAGAGGATTTTCGTTATTAAATTTAGTATTTTTTTATGAGGGAGGAAGGATGACAATGTGATGAGAGTAGACAAAAAGTGGGTTAAGCTCTTTTTTAGTGAATAATTTAGGAAACAAAAAAGATGTGTCTTGCTTTGAAGAAGAGAATCGTGGTTAATTAAATATTATATTTTCCTCGAATTGAATTTTCATCCGTTCACAAAAAAAGGGGTAAAAGTTCCCGAAACAAAGAAGATTAACTTTTTGCACACTTACCTTTCGAAACAAACACGTATATGCTAGCTGGCTCCGTGTTGCTGGCAGAACACGTGTAATTCCCACTGTCTGTTGTCTGTGGCTCTCTTATAACTAGTCTACTTTGTGTACGGGGACCCGGAGTAGTCTCTATGGAAATATCACTCCTTGTTTCATCGTAGTTGATCATGCGATCGTTTCGTTGCCAGAACACGTATTGGGGTGGTGTTGGACTCTGAAATTCAAATGAAAAAAATAAATAGTACAGTTCAAATATCAGATCAGCAGAAAATTTTCCAGGAAATTTTCGAACGTTATAGTTGATCCCTGTACATTACATTTTGACCGATGGTATCAAAATATCAACATGTGTACCTATTTATTACAACCAAACACTCATCATTCAAATATTCATGTCAGCAAAAATGAACCTTCCACGCATCAATTTACAACTGCTGGCTTATGTAGATATTTGATATGCATACCGATAATAGCAAATAAGTGGATTCTCAGTATTTGGCAGTATCAAAATTTCATATTGATTGCTCCAAATGCCAAACAGATTATTACCAAAAACACATGAAACGAAATAAAAAGTGGAAGGTTTTCATACAGGAAATAACTCAGTCACTTCTTGTTATAACACAACCCGGACAGACTAATACTCACACTTTTCGCAAAAAAAAACTGCAATAAATATATCTTTGAAGGATTTATTAGCTCATCGTTCTCTAATTCTCTTTTCTGTTCAGTCTGTCAGTTGTTTGTAATCAAATTTCCTGTCAAAATTCAAAGCCATTTCTTTGTCGAACTTTTTTCCTTGCTTTTGAGAGTTGTATAAGCTGTTTGTAGTATGCAGATTAGAAATT
Source organism: Culicoides brevitarsis (assembly GCF_036172545.1). Taxonomy (NCBI): domain Eukaryota; kingdom Metazoa; phylum Arthropoda; class Insecta; order Diptera; family Ceratopogonidae; genus Culicoides; species Culicoides brevitarsis. The sequence continues at coordinate 24,157,472 of NC_087086.1, read as the reverse complement.
GATATGAACGTCTACAAAAGATAAACTTAGGATTTGAACGAAATTGATCGAAACATTTGCTTGAAAGGATGTTTTCATAAAAGAAGTTCATTGTGCTTCACGTACTTTCTTCGAAAAAAAAAAATAACAGAAATGACGGAAGCACTGCCACACAGAAAAAAGCAAATTATCGATTCCAGACAACATTTTTATGAAAGTTTACACAAGTTCTTAGAGTGAAGCACGTGCCTCATGTCGATATTCGTGGAAATTGACGTACTTCTCTATACTTTTCTCGAGTTGTACGATAAAAATAACAAGAAATATATTTACGTCAAGTGAAATAAAAAAGTCAAATAAAAAAAATATTTAAATATAGACGACTTGCGAGTGGAATTATTATTTTTATTATTAATATTTGAGTGAAGGAAAAAGTTGATTTTTAAAAGAATTATTGTTGTTTGCGATTCCAGCAACGTACTTATCGAAGTTTGAAGAGAATTACTTGAAAATGACACAAAATGAGCACAGCATGGAGTATTGAAATATTACCAGAGTGTCTAAAAATGATAAAAAAATATCGCTTATCTGGTCAAGACATCGTGATTTAATGAAGAAAACATTAAAAAAATAAGCATTGGTCTCTTCTTAGAAGTTGGGTGCAATTCTTTCCTTTCATAAAATGACAAGGATATTTTTGTAAAAATTCCAATATCAAGGATTTACAGTCGCTAGAAAATTTCTCAGTTCGTGGGCGTTTTTCAATTTAAATCTAAGTCAATTTTGTTTTCAAGGAAAAATATTCGATTTGTCGCCGAACTAATTTATCAGAATTCATGAAGGTTTTTTTTTCACGTGGGACTTTTTTGCAAAAAAAAAATCTGTGAAGTTAACTTTATAATGGTTTCAGTCACGTGCTTTTATAAATTTTTGACCACGTGACCTAAGTTAACTTCAAACAACAAGTTTTCAAACTAAGTGAGTAGTGACATATTTTTAAATCACTTGACTTGACATATTGGTCAAACTATGTCACATGAGAAAATTTCAAACCACGTGACTTGAAATTGTTTCAAACCACGTGACATGAGAAATTATCAAACCACGTGACCTGAGAAAATTTTCACACAAAAGCTTTAGTTTTTCGATCTATAAAATTGTCAAATCACGTGACCTAAAAATTATTTAAACCACGTGATTTGATAAAAATTCAAACCACGTGATTCGGCACATTTTATTTCCTTTACCATCACTGTCGATCTCAATTTTCTTCGAAATGCGGAAAAAATTAATATTACTGAATGCTTTCAAAAAGAAGCTTTCATAAAAATATCAAAGACTAGTCATCTTTTATCAATACATACAAAAAAAATAAATAGCTCGAAACATTTTAAAACTACTTTTGTAAAAAAATGAAAAACATGTTTATGTTGAATTATATTAAAAAATGGAGACGCCTCGTGTTTTTCTTCAATGTTGGTTCTCAAAGGTTTTGTCGTTTTGCTCGCCTAGACTTTCTAAAAATACTATCAAAATATCCATCTCTGTGCTACATTTTCATTTTTAATATGACAAAGTTTTTTGATAGACTTGCAAATGCCTGCGAGTCATACTGTACATGACGCATACATTTTTTCTGTTGATGTTAGATTGCTTATGTCTGATGTCTCTTTCGTTCAGACAAAAATATTTTTGTTGTTTTAGAGAGTATTTTTTTATTATGGCACACAAAAAGGTCCTTTATGAAAGATGAAAACAGATAATCTGCCTCCCAGGTTCGCTTTAGAAAAATAAAAGAGAAACCATTAAATTTTTTGGATAAGTAATACTCGCACATGTCATCAACTTTCATCACTTTTCATAAATAAATAAAATATAGCTCAGATATGAGTTTGTGGTCACTCACCTTGTTTTGATTTTATGTACGCGCTAACACTTGCGATCAAAAAGTTTCGAGAGAGGTTAGTTTTTGGTGTAAATGTGAGTGCTTTCGGCACATAAACAGCCGCGAATGGAATGAAAATTATGAATTTTTAATGAATCGCGCGATGCAGGCAAATACACGGTCTGTTGATTATTGAGAAGATATTTCATTATATATTTTAGTTATGCATAAATTATTTGTTTATCAACATGAATGATCTCATCGCGCTCGTTGCAGCACAGTGAAAAAGAGTACTTTATCGCGCGGGAATTATACAGTATCTAATAAACATTTTAACTTACTACCCATTTGGGAAATAATATTCGAACAAATTCTGTGGAAATTTTGTGGATTAGAGACTGAGTTTTGCGTCATGCTAAAAATGCTTTTTTAGTGCGCTCGTTCAAAGGATCGCTGAATTTTGTGTGATATGAGCCGCTAATATTGCATACACTAGTTGCCTATTATTTTAATTCGTGCATTTCGTTCGAGATTAGTCAAGATTGGCATGCAGAATGTTAGGTCGAGTGTATTTTTACGCAGTTTTGAGTAAAGTGGTGTAATTGAAAAATTATTCACATACTTTGAGATCAAATAAAATGGAGAATATTAATGCTGAAAGCATATTTTTTCATTCAGCATAGACATTTTTGTATACTTTCAGTTAAATGTCGCTTTTCACAACATATATTTAGCTGAAAAATAGCTTTTTTTACAAGCAAATTAAATTGCAAAAGAAGTACTTGGAAACCCCCCCTAAACCACTAAAAAAATTTCTAAAGTCTCAAAAGTACATTCCAAAATTTCAAATTTAGGTAAGTTTTTTTTTTAAAATGAAATGATGAAATTGGATGATGTGACTTTTGAAAAAATCTCATTTTTAATGTTTAGTTTTTTAGCATATTTTTTTTTTTAATTTTTTTTGAAAATGAAACAAATACAATAAAAGTTCATGAAAAACATTTTCAATTAAAAATTAATTAAAAAAAATCAATTAATTTTAATGTAAAATTTTATGTTTGACTAGTAATTAAACTTAAACAATGAAAGAGCCTTAATTTTGAACCTAGTTCAATAATTTTATTTTTAAAAATTATCGTTTGAGCTCGTTTTTGCACTTTACCGATTTTCCACGAAACATTTTTAATGACTGAGCATATATATTTCATGTTTAATGCAATTTAATTTAAATTTTATTTGAACTTTTTTTTTAGAAAAAAATTTGGTATGCATACAAACACTGAAAAACTGACACACCAGCTAATACGTATTCGAATGACTGCTCTTGTTTTTTTTTCATATAATAAATGTATTTTGCATGATAAAGTGCGATGTAAATTAGACTCTTGTGGCTCGTTGAAAATGTGTTGAGTCAATAATGTGGAATTTTGTGATAAAATATGTGAAATTTGTTGTGCAAATATGGATAAAAAAGTGTTTTGGTGTGCTTTTGTCGCGCGTGTGACAAAGTTGAGATAAAATAAATTTATTTTAAATTGCTGTTCAACTTTTTTTTGACATCAAAAGTCGTACTGGATCTCGGAGACACATCAGAAAAAAAACAAATAGTTTCCTTGGTGGCTCAGAGATAATTAAATTATTACTTTTGGTACACACGAGAAACCGCTTACCATTCAAAAAAAAAATTCAACAATCTCATATTTTGCTCATATTTGGGAACGCCTGTATTTAATCCATACTTTTGTTCTGCCTGTGTCGGGTCACGAGAATGTAAAAGTAAATACATTGTTCTGTGAACAATAAATAATTTTCAAAAAGGACATACGCACACATGCTCGCCACATAGAGCAAGGATCGTGCACACGCCAGAACAATGGACTAAAAATATGCTGGAAATAAAATGATGCGATCTAGATAATAATTTTTGAATGAATAGAATCTGGGAGTAATATTTTATATTTGCGCTTGCAGAATGTGTGTGTGTGTACATTTTTAGTGTTATCTCTCCTTTTTTGTTTCGTTTTGTTGAAAATTTTGCAATACCAGAGTTTTAGACGTATTGTTAAACTTGTTGTAGAACAAGCAAAATCATGTTCGCAACGCTGGAAAATGTTGGATCTAACAGGATTATATGGAGAAAATGTTGGACAGAAAAATTTGGTGGAAAATTATGTGAGCAAAAATTAACATGAGCGTTTTTTTTATCAGATGTAGACTTCAAAATTTTGTTTAAATTTTTTCAAGTGTCAAAAGAATTGACAGAAATTCTAAAATTTGCTCATTGACACGTACAAGAGCAATGAACATTCAGAAAAGAAATCACGTAGTCAAATTTTACAGTAATACGTTGTTTAAATATTCAAACGGAAAATTCCAGGAAATAATTCTATTTAGTAGCATAAGCATTTTTCTTTTATTTCTATATAAAAGTTAACATTTTCGGCTTACTTCACTGTGTGTTCACTAATTTTTTCTTGAAGTTTTTGGCGTTTCTTACTTTTTTCTGCTTTTAATTTTTTTGCTTTTTAATATTTAGAATTTTTTTACACGTTTGTGTATTAATTTTATTTTATTTTTTTTTTGTTTGAATTCAAATTTAAATACTTCCATTAATTTTCTTATTATTATATTCATTTTAATTTTTTTTTTTATCAACATAATTTTTAATTTTTGTCTAACATTAAAAATGTATAAAAATATTTAATTTAACAAAAATTTACAAAATTTTGAAAAGGTTAACAAAAATAAATATTTATTTTACTATTTTCAAATTTTAGCTACATCGACCAATAAACATTGAAAAATCGAGAAAGACCTGAAAAGTGTGAAAATAAAAGCATAAAACGGTAAAAAATGTAACAAAATTTTTAAAAAATTCAAGAAAAAGTAGAGAAAAACCTGATTGAACACACGGTATTACGTCGATGGTATTGACAATGCATTTATAACTTCACATATTTTTTCCGTATGTGCATGACAGAATAAAATTCAACAATTTTTCGGAATCGTATCAATATACCCAATAAAGGGGACAATAAAATCATCGACAGAAACGAGTTTCACAGTAAAAAAAAATATGAATAGGATTTTTAAGTGTGTCTGCGTGCGTGAGAATAGTGTGAAAATTTCATTTTTTTCTACTGCCAATCGACATTCGATATCTGCAGTTCTTTCGATGTCATTAGATGATAAAAAGCAATCTGATTAAAATTACACGTTCCATTGTTTAATCAGATAAAATTGAAATCGTTTGACGTGGCTGCGGTTTTGATGTCACTTGAAGCCATCGGTTTTGTGTAGCGATTGAGATTAATTAATTGGAGGGAAAACACGCAATTTTCCTTGCCGCACGTTAATTTGCACCACACGCAAATTGATCAAAGGTATGTGATTGGATCTTGTTTGACAAATATTCTTTGATTAACTAAGTTTTCCCTGAATTTTCAGGTTTCTCAGTGATTTTTCAAGTTGTAATCAACTAAGTGGTTTTCCGTGTAAGTCTGTAATTAGATTCAATTCGCATCAAGAATCCACTTATTCTACAATCGTGCCATCCAATAAATGCATCTTTAAACTCGAGATAGTCCATTTTTTTCGATTTTCTTATTCATTTCCTTCAGTTTTTCCCTCAACATTCCATTTGAAATGCTTTAAATTCAAAATTATGCAACTGTGACAGAAAATATGCAATAAAAATTGTAATATCCTGGGAGATTAGTAACGTTGAAATACATAAAATGGAGAATATTCAATCGTTTTGCGTTTGGTACTTTTCAGTTCTTACAACAAGCACAAACAGCAATGTTGGAATAAGAAATAATCTTTGAAAATGAGGAAAATTCCTGTGAAACACAAGTAATATATGAGAATACACGAAGCAGAAAAATTCATCATCTGTCTACGCGTAAGGCAAAAATACCAGGTAAATAAATAAAATATCTACAAGCAACAAAATTGACATCACTTTAGGCGACGTTTGCTTGTTTCGATTGCTCCTGTCTTGTTCACGTTATTTACTGATATTTGCTTCGTTTCGTTGTGCTTATGTTTGAGGATAAAGATAAGATATGCACAAGACGATACCGAGTCAAGAACAACCGATAGATAAGTCTGTATATCATTGTAGAAGCAATAAATTTATTTCCATAAATAGTTTTTCAGTCGTGTCTTCTTGAATTTTTCTCTCGGTTTGTGTTTTAAATTGATGTCGACGTGCAGTGTGAGAGGGCCTAAAAGATTTTTTTTGCTGTTGAATGAGAAAATCAGCTATTAAGACAGCTTTTGTGTCTGTCAGTGCGAGAAAAAATGAAAATACTGTTTCTATAGAACTCAGAAATACGAAAAAAATTAAATTCTTTAGGTTTAAAAAATTTAAAATGTCTAAAAACTCGAATTTGGAAGATTTTTTGCATTTTAAAAAGTTTTAAGTCAAAAACCAATCAAAAAAAAATTGAATAAAACAGCTTTTTGCTTAAATTTTCTTACAAAATAACACTTATGAAGATTAAACAACACCCCCCCCCCCCTGAACTGAAAAGAAAATTTTGAATATCAGTTCAAGTTTAAGGCGCCATCCATTTACGGCGTCGGGTAAAAAAGGACATTTTTTGACCCCCACCCCCCTATAATCAAGTATATCCCCTCCTTCTTTAAAAAAAATTGATTAAACATTAGCTCAAGTTTAAATAGAAATTTGTGAAAAATTTTACAAAAGTTTTAACTTACTTAATTTGAAGCTCTTGAATATTTCTGACAAATTGAAACAAAAAATCTTAATTATAGTGAATTTATACCATGTCGTATTTTCCTGTCAATTCACTCATCGACGAAAACTCGAGAAAAAAGCACTTTTGTGACCCAACACGAAAAAACTTGATCTTTTTATAAATACATGTAAGAAAAAGACGTATTCTGCATGCGCTCAATATTATAATGGAAGAAATTACTTCCGGAGCTAATCCCTGCCTTGATCCCCAATTTTAGTGTACGATGACTTGTTTCATCAAGAATGCGAAATTGGAACGTGTCTCCGAGTGAGAGAGATAGAGAGAATATCGTCAACTACGGCAAATATTAAACAACCTCTCTTAATTGAATTGTAAACCTTATTTGAAAATTCAGTTTGTCTTTGACTCTCGTGCGTTGATTAAATTGGGTCAAACAGGAATTCCAATCATCCGCGTTGATTTGTACTTTCCTTTAATTTCGCATACAGAATGAGCATCGTGAATACCTGATGGCTATACTCGGCAAATATTTGAACTCTTTCTTCTTTCCCTGGGCTATTGTTACATGACAAAACAGTGAAATTACACTGCAAATACCGAGTGGCACACAGGCATTTTAAATTTTGAGCAAATAATCTCTTCTGGTGCGGCAGCGGCAACATCACGAGTGGCAAAAAAAAATTTCTTTGTAACACAAAAAAGTCTTTTGACAGTGGTTTAAATTGCGTTTTCCCATCATCTTCGTGTTTTTTATTCGCAAACTTTAGAGAAATGTAATTTATGCGCGAAGAATATGAGCACGTGCCTTTCGACGACCATCGTTTTTGACGTGGATTAAATACGGTAAAGCGGTTTTAAATTCAATTTAACCCTTTTTTGCACCAAATTCTCTAAACTTTAAAGGACAAAAACGATTTTTTTAAAATTATTTGTTGCTTAATTAAATACATGTCAGAAGATAAAGTTGAGTGATTCAGGTATTTTATGCGAATTTTCACCCATAAAGTAACGAAATTGAGAGCAAAAGACTTGTTATCTAAGTTTACCAAATTAATATTCCATTACAAGGATCAGCTGAAAAGTTTTTCAGAAACACAGTTTACCAAACGGAGTTTTGAAACTTTTAATAAATAAACATTTTGGAAAACTTTTCATGTTCTCTCATCCAATGCGATGCAATTTAAAAACGAAGCATTTGACAAGATTTACCATTTAACCAAAGCCAAAGTGTGTCCTTGCAGTGCGGAGCGATGCCACGCGCACATGGTGTCTGCCAGGAAACGAGAGAAGCAGGGCGAACAAACAGAAAGTGCCAGAGCAAAATTTAATTAAGGCAATTACATTCGTGTTTTCAATTTTGAAAAACGACACACAGAGAGAAACAAAGGAGCGAGCATGTCGTGCCGTCTGATTGTGCGGTTTTAAAAGCCACTGTAACAGATTATCCTGCCCAATGTTGAAATAAGCTGTGAACCCGTCATCTATCTGGTGCACGTACTTGTAACACATTCTCCCGTTGCTAGCCCGACGAATTGTAATGGAAGAATGATAAATTACTGTCCATAACTTTTCAATTTTGTACATTCAGTGTTTTGATATGTTCCCATCTATTTCCTGTCTACGCCAAACTTTTTGACATTTTACATGGGATTGTTTTAGATGTTGTAGTTGTTTTTCAATGACAATCTCGAAATTGTTGGTATATTAAATTTTTCAGCAAGAAACATTTGGGCGCACAACGATCGTCATCGATTGGAAACTTAACAAAACGGAATTGAAAAGTGTTCGATAAAACGTGAAACTTGAACGCGTTTTAAATTTCAAGCTGCAAAGGACACTTTTCTCGGAAAAATTTTCAATTTCAAGAGACAAAACATTTCCACGAAGTTTTCATGGATTACATTGATCATTTAAAGATATTTACAATTTTTTTTTTTATTTTTTTTCACACGTTCTACGAAACTTTCATCGGTTTACACAATTGAGACATTTCATCAGTTTTTTCCACGAACTTTCAATATTTTCCTAAAGATATGAAAAATTATAGAGAAAAATTAAGAGAACCTTAGTTTTTAGACTCTGAAAGTCTCAAAAAGGTCAAAAATTTCACTGGGAAAATTTTTTACTTTTCACGCTTTTTAAGATTTTGACTTCAATTTTCCAGATTTTCCCGAAGGTTTCCACGAATTTTCATCGTCTACGTGTTCATGATTAATTTTTACTTCGACTCTTCTCTAAAACTACTTAAAGCGAAAAATATTGAATTTGCCCTTTGCTTATTAAGTCATTTATGAAAAAGTTTGAATTAGCAAAAGGCAAAAAGGCACATCGTTACGGATAGACGGACAACACATTTTTTTCAAAATGAATTTTGAAATGCTGCAAAAATAGAATCGGACGATAGACGTTCGAAATAAATACATTTCACCTTTATTTCAAGCAATCAGTCTAAAAATCTAACGCTAATCAAGTTATATTGCTTCTCATGGTACAATACCTTTATTTACAACGAAACCCCTGAAATAAACACAACAAACTGTTTCATCGATCTGTTTTTTGTTGTTGTTGTTGTTGTGCCGTTGTTCTTCAGCAAAGACTGAATTGAGCACGTACTAGTGCTGCTGCGGGAAAAAAAGGGGGACAAGTAACGATGTGATCAATTGTGTAAAAAAACGACGTAGATTAAAGTCGTTTATTATACAATTTTATTCAAATTTTTGCCTGACACAGCAACGCGACGTCGTCGTCATCGCATCGTCGCTCTGCGGTCTGTTATCGACAATTTCGCATGGAAATCGTGTAATTCATGTAACGCTAATACTTTCGTAATACAGATAAATCGCATAGGAAATCTCGATATATATATGAGGATTTGAACTAGTGCGTTTTTTCACGTTACACATTGGGATGCGGAATATTATAAGGGAGAAAAAATTGTGTGCCCTGGATTTATATTTTATTAGAACAACATGCAACATTTTTTTTGTGCGAAGCGGACGTAATATCCTTGACATTGATTGAATTGTTTGGATTTTTTATTGCTCGAAACAAAAATGGTGCAATGGGCGAGCATTTTCAAGGTCTATAAAGGATATTTTGGATGAAGTGGGTTTTCTTTTGGATTTGACAAGATTTCCATGGATATGCTGAGAGCATTTAATCTAATTAAAACCCTTAGGTAAAAACAAAATAGATTATTTTTTACATATTTTGAACAAGAAAAAAATCAAGGACAGCCAAATTATATTTTGAATATTAATATTGAGGCTATTTCTGGAATCGTGAATTTCTCATTCCACAAATAAACATCTCAAAAAATAACAATTCTTGGAAAAATAAGATGAATGGACCTAACAAACATGTTTTTGATTTTCTTTTGCCAGTTTTTGAGAAGTTATTTATTTTTATCGACAAGGAAATCTGTTCATTTTTTATGATCTGTTGAAACAGGCAAATTTCGCAAACTAATTAAATTAACTAAAAATAAGAAATATATCTAAGAAAAAAAATTTTAATTGTTATTGACACTAATAAAAAAAAAAGATAATAAAATATTATTTAAAAATAGTCATTAAAACACTGCGTTAAATAAAAAAAAGTTAATTGAAACTTTTTTCGTGCTTCATTATAACGAATTTTCAATCAATTTTCTTTTTCAGAAGAATAACTTTTTACAAAATAAACGGAAATTGCTTGTGAATGAAACCAATCGTAAAGGTTATATTGTTCAATGGCACGACTTCCGGTTCTTGTTCAAATCACGCCGACTCTTCTTCTCTCAAACAAATATATTCTTTTCAATCTCAGAGACACATCAATAACTCACCAATTTAACACTGGCAATAAATTGCGCTCCCAAAAAAAAACACAACACAACAAGAGAATGGGCAAAAGAGAGCAGAAAAAAAGCAATTTTCTTACCTTTTCAATGATGCAAACTAAATTGATTGTTGATCCCATATCAACGTGTAATTCGCCTGAGCCCAAGATAAATGCCTCAGGAACGACAACTTGTAAATTTACAAAGTGCGAGATTGCACCAGTGGATGTAGCCACCTGAAAGTAAAGAAAAAGAGAGAAATATGTAGTAAAGTGATATAATTTAATAAACAGGAACAAAATTGGCCAAATATTTCTTGAATTCCACAACAATTGTTGAATATATCGATTGTATCTCTCTGTGTTCAAAAAACAATTGAAATCCATTATTCACACTTCACACGGGAATGCAAAAGGAATTCTTACAATTACAATTCTCCAAATGATTTGAATTGGGATTCTTTGAAGTTTGAGACGAAACTTGCTAAAATCAAATCAATTTAAAATGATTGAAATCACATTTCTCATAAAAATAAAATAATCAATTCCCAATCAATCCTTACTTTTTTTTTTAAGAAAAACATTTTGTTCGGCGTTTATGTTTGTGTTGGCTTTTGCAAACTGTTTCGCAACCTAAAATATATGAGAGACACGAAAATTATAGATACCAACTAACAAAAAAGTTTAAAGCAACATTTCGTAATTTGCTTTGGGATAAAATCTTAGAATGTATATTGGGGTTACATTATAGAATGTGCAGTGGGGTGATTTTACATGCCCCTCTGCAACTTCTTTAATTTTACTTTAATTCACATTTTAAAAATTTTGGACCATTGTACATTTTATAATTTCACCCCGATGCATATTCTATAAAAACCCCCTAACCCTAAAAGCCCCATGTACAAATCACATTTTACAATATTGCCCCAATGCAAAATTTTATTTTTACTTGGTACCCAATCTACTAAATTTTCATGTTTTGTATCTCATGCACAAATGTCTCGCAGAAATTTTGGCTTGCGAAACATGAAATTTTTGCAGTGAACGAAAGTTCTGCAGTCAAGAAGACTTTTTGCTCTCATCATCGTTTTCGTCTCTTACATGCCGCACACTTGAAAAAGAATAACCATAAAAAATTTTACGTCCTCGTTGTCTCTCATGACATGACGGTTGTGACGACAAGGACGATGACAAAAAAAATCTAATATCATCGTGTTCTTCGATATTTTTTCTTTACAGAACAATTTCTTCCCACCATCACATCACATCACACACGATACATTATTATTGGATGTGTCTCATCCATCCTTTTTTTGTTCGAGACAAAGTCGCTCGTGCCGTGTTTACCGAAAGAAGTTACAGCACGATGCGGGAAAGACAAAAGACAAGCCGCCGCATGGTAAATTTATGTAACGAGTAAAAAAAACGTTCTGGGAGGGTGATAGCACACGGTATAGCGCCAGAAGCCACAACTGTAACAATATTGTCTTTATACACATTTCCTCCTTCTTTTTTTCCGTAGTGTGTGTGTGTGTGTGTCAGCACTTGCCACTCAATATACACTAACTTATGTAAATCTAATATTTCCAAGTGTGTGCCGTAACATTGCGGGAAATTTGTCAGCTTTTTCCTGATGTGTATTTTTAGAACACAATGCGGAGACGAATCGGAAATTGATTTGCTTTTCCGTGAGATGCCTTTTGAATTGATTCGGTGATTCGCTTTGAAGTAACAGTTGATATTTAAATTTGAGCAGAAAAATTGAGAGAGGAACAAAGGAGGAGCAGGTAAGTAATAAAAATTTAAATTTCACTCATGTCAATCACACTTGAAGGTTAGAGTGTCCTTATTTTTGCGACTCAAAATTTGTCATGTTGCAAAAAAGTTTAAATAGTTTGAGAGTTTGCTTTGTCATCCACTTGGTCACAAATTTACTTCAATGTAAAAAATTATTGTTTCTCCATCTGAAAAGCTCGCGAGATATCGCTTAAATTTTTAAAATTCAGAAAAATTAATGATTTTTTGTTGTTTTTAAGTTTTTTTTCCAGACAAATAGCTTGAAAAAAAAACTTTTAAAATCTGTACATTTTAAATAAAAAAAAAATAAATTAAAAAATATAAATTTTAAAAATTGTTAACTTTTATGTACGTTTTTAAACAATTTCGGTCAGAATATTAAAAAAAAACTTAATTTATCATTTTTTTTCTCGAAGAAAAATCTTTAGACATAAAAATATTTATTAAAAAAATGAGTTTTTTTTAAAGGACTGGTCATTTTGAATTTTAATTTCTTCAATAAAAATATTTCAAAAACTCAAAAAATGAGAAACATCAAAATTTTAGGTTGCAAACATTAAATCTTTATAAAGTGTGGCGTAAAAAATGTGCGATGATGCTCAAAATTTCTTGTCTGAAAAAAAAACAAAAAAAAAAGCGTCAGGCCATAGTAATAAATTAGAAACTGCGTGTCACGCCGATGAAATTAATGTTCCACTATCTTCTAATCAATTATTTATTTTCTCGAACAACTTTAAGTGCTTTTTTATCTTTAATAAATTCGCTCATATTTCCATGATGAATGAATGCCGACGATATTAATAATATATTTTCTTTCCGAATTCCTTTTTTTATCGTTTTTCCTTCTATTTCTAGCTCCTCATAAGACGACAAAAAGGAAAAAAAAACTCGAACAACATCCTTGATTACACATCCTTATAACGAAGAGGCAAAAAAAATTATCTATACCTTGACGTGTGCGTAGTGTATTAATATGACGTGCGTGTGCACACAGCAAAGTATAATGACAAAGCAAAGCAAACGCATCTAAGCTCTTCTCCATCTCCATCTAATGGCATGACATGGCAAGGCAAGGCATACGCGAGACAGAAAAAAATGATTGATTGCTTTTTATTTAACAGAACGCTGTCGTCTCTCGCTTGTAATTTTATCATCGTCGTCAATTAAGAGATAATTTTGGGGTGAGAGATTCTATCTTTATTTTCTTTATCGATCCTTCGGATCGGATGCGTGACAATGAAGTGTTATTGAAGCATAGGAGAAAAAAAATTCGAACGTGAGGCACCGAGAATAGTTGTCTGGGAAGGAAAACATGTAATAAAAGTAATTGAGACGGAAATTGCCAGACAAGCAACGTCTCTAAAGTATAAATTTTCTACGAACAATAAAATGAAAAGCTCAAAACACTAGAAGTTGAATGTTTGTTTTTCCATTGAAATTAATTATCTCGTAAAAGTTAATAAATACACACATTCAATTTTGTTTTATTTTACTTTATTCACTTAACTCGCTACCACCAGCAAGCGCCGTCGTCGTGGCAGTGCATGCATAAGCAAGACACGTGTAAGTGCCTCCTATCTCTGCAAGCATGCAACACGAACGTTCATTTAATTATATTAAAAAAATACATTTTGGTATGAGAAAAAAAGTGTATAATTCTCATGAAAGGAGTTCTTGTTTTTGTTCGAGAAAATGGAAAATTAAATGGAAAAGTATTCAATTTTATTATTTCACATTTTTTCTCTCTGGTTCGGTGTTTCTCTGCTCATGAAACAATAATAACGGGAATACACAAAACATAATGAATTTTTAATTGAAGCTTTTAGCACTTTTGATTTTTTATTCATTTACTTTTTTATGAGTGTAACTCTCATCCTTCACTTTTTTTAAATTTAAAATTTTATTTGTAATAAATTTCTAGAAATGTATCATTTTTTTAAATTATTAATTGTTACACTTTTTGCCCATTACCAAAATTTAAATAAGCCACAATTTACAGGCCAAATCCATTTAATGCATTGATGCTGATAACGAAGAGATTTGTAATTAATTAAAAATATTTGAAAGGAAAAAGTTTTAAAAATTCGAGTGAAATTTTAGTTATCTAGTTAAATTTGAACATTCGCTCTTCATATAAAAGTTTTTTTTTTCAATTTTTTTTCTAGATAATAAATTAAAGTTTATCCAAGCATCTCAATTTGCGGTCGACCAACGGTTATCACATTAATTTTTTTCTGGAAAAAATTATGTTGCAAAAAAGTTTGACGTTCAAATCACAAAAATCACTTAAAAAAGTTTACGAGTTATAATTTTAAATTAAATAATTCAGTTCGGTAGTTTCTTTCATTCATTATACGCGTCGGTCTTCGAGTGTTTTTTTTTTATTATTATTTCATAATAATTTGATTTGGTTTGTTGAATCTTCGGTTAGAATCACAGACTGGCACAACTTTTCTTACGATTATTCACCCAGAGTTTACTTTCAAGTACTTTTTGGTAAATAGATTTAATTAACTTTGTTGTAACATTTTAATTTGATGCTCTTTAGGCAGTTTTTGCTTTCAAGAGTTGAAGAGTTGCTTTCGTTCGGCATCGCATCAGGTCAAGATCGGGAAAACGAGAAGTGAATTTGTTTTCATTCTGTAGGCAAATAAAGTTTTCAAACTTAATAAAATCATCGTGTTTCAACTTTGCGTGCAAAATTTTCCCTCATTCCATCGTTGAAAATCGTCCCACTCGTTTTTGCTCCTCTCGCTATGAATATTTTCACTCGCGTTGTCAATGACATGAAATCTGAATTAATCTGCCTTATTAAAAGTTCAAATCAATAAAGTGTAAGATGATGATGATGATGCTTTGTTCATGCGGCAATGAAGCAATGACACGTACAGCACAATACCTTCCTTTGTCTTGTTCGATGTAATAAATGACGAAGGTGACATTGACATAACATTTTCATTGTAATAGCGATAATAATAATCGCAAACAATGATGTTTTGTCAGTCGTTTTTTGCCAACTGAAGAAATGTACAATGTGACGAATAATAATGTCTACGTAACTATTTCCTCTAGTAATTTTTTTCTCTTCTTCGTGCAAAAATTTCCATCATCTTTTCAAAAGTGAAGAACACAAACAATGAGTTAATAATAAGATGATGATGATGATGACGACGAGCGAACGGAAGGTAGAGGAACGGAATATTAAAACTAATGACTATTACAACAATGATGCGAGGACAACGATAATGTGAATACTTGTAGGATAATGATTATTATTTATTTTATCTATTGACCTCCCACAACTTTTTCTTTTAAAATTATGTTGAAGTTTTTTTACTTTCTTATTTTTTATTAACTTTTGTAAAGTGGATTTTTGAATGAATGTTTGAATTGGTTTTTGCTACATTTCGAATAAAAATGCTACATTATGCTGGAGATGGTAGAGCTTGCACCGAGTCTTATTAAAGGACCTTCTGAAAGAACGAATCGCAAAAAATTGTGAGAAAATCTTAAGATATCGCAGTAAACGTCTTAGCTTTTAACCTGGCATCCAAAGTAAGCGTTCGGAATCAGGGGCGTAGCGTGGTAGGGTTCTGGGAGGCCGTGCCTCCTTCCAAATTTTGGGTCTCAAAAAAAAATTCAGAATTTGGTGCTTTAAACTTTTATTTTTTCTGTATGACCTTAACCTCCTCCCCCACAAATTTTTTAGCTAGTTACGCCCCTGCCTCAAGGGCGGATCCAGGGAGCTCTGAAGAGTAGGAGGGCAAAAAAATAAAAAATCGTCTTTTTTATCAATTTTCAGGTCTTTTTTGTCAATTTTCAGGTCTTTTTTGTCAATTTTCAGGTCTTTTTTTGTCAATTTTTTGGTATTTTTGTTATTTTTAGTATATTTTAAGCTGTTCTCGTTTTCAAGTTTCGCACCAAATATGGAGAGGAAAATTTTTCTCTCGAAGACCTGCAGCAGTTTCTAGTCAGGCTTTGTAATCGACCATGATTCGCTCACGTATATGAGAACAGGTCAGATGAAGGTCTTGTATATGGTGAGTTTTGTGACTTTGGTTAGATATTGTGACCTCAGTTGTTGTTTTAAACCATAGAATTATATGTTTGCCAATGTGGTACGGCTTTTGATATCTGGAGTGGTTTTTTCATCAACATGTATCAACGCTACTACACTTAGGTGTATTCAAATTCTTCAGCAGCCTCATATTCTTGGTCATCTGTTTGCCAGTTTTGACGACATTCTGGATTGTTTGTCATCATGAACTTGGTTTTCGTCTCGTTGATTTGTAGCTCAATCTTTGTGGCTTC
The DNA here is from genome assembly GCF_036172545.1 of Culicoides brevitarsis. NCBI lineage: Eukaryota > Metazoa > Arthropoda > Insecta > Diptera > Ceratopogonidae > Culicoides > Culicoides brevitarsis. The sequence continues at coordinate 24,140,954 of NC_087086.1, read as the reverse complement.
TTTTCAACTTAGAAAATATTTTTTAGAATTTTTATTTAGTGATTGAAGCTTTAAAAAGTTATCTGGTGAACGAAATAATATTTTCTTAAAAATTCTAGGAATCATTAAATATAAGCTCCCATTGCAAAATATCTCATCTTGAATACATAATAGACGAAGGAAGTTCCTTTAATGTACAGTACACCCTTTTTTACTTGTTGTTGCGAAAATTCTGTTTGAATGAATATTTTTTTTCTTTTTTATTAACGAGATAATAAGTTTTTCCTCTTGTTGGTGTTTGAAAAGAATAAAATTGAAAAGAAAAAAATATATAACAAGAATCTTGCCCTCAGCAAATATGAGTAGGTAATAGAAGTAGCTTGTTGCAACTACTTCCGTTTAAGCTTTTCTTGTAGAAAGATGGAGGCTTGTCAGAATATGACAAGTTTTTTTTTTGTATTGGAACAATAATAACAAGCCTTAATTTCAAACAATAGGGAGAAGAACTAGTAAAAGCCCATGCTTGTAATAATACTTTAACTTTTGTACTTATATACCTAACAATTTTTTTGTGAGTCATATCTTTTATCAGTTTATTACGAAAATGGAAAAGCAATAGTACGGCAACGATGAAAAAAATAGATAACATAAAAAAAAAAATAAAAAAAAGAAAATGATCCAATTTTCATCCGTTGTTAAATTAAATAAAATTATAATAATATTTTCCTAATAATAATAACAAGACGCCAAAGAAGAAGAAGCAGAAGAAAAAATCAAACATGAAGCTTTTGTGCAACTTTTTTATAAAACGCACAAACACACATTATCTTGAGGATATAGACACAATGGAAAAGAGATTAAATTATTATGTAAAGCGTTTTTTTCTCTCCTTTGTGTTTCTTTTTCTCTTCCATTCCATTTTTTTTTCAAATCTCATTCAATCAAATTCTCTAGACTGCAAAAGTAAAACCGGGCGGCGACACAATTCGGAATCATCCAATCGAACAGTCATTCTGCCTGACGTGGTAAATTTGAATTTGAATATAGACGAAAATTGCGAAAAAAATGATGATGATGAATAAATAATCGAAAAATGGGTTTGCTTAAGAGAAATTCGTGTAAATCGATTAATTTTAACACGTGTCGTTTGTGAATGAAATAAAAAATCAGGAAAAAATAAAATGGAGAGTTTTTTAAAGTATCTTTAAATATTTTTGTTAAAAATTTAAAATTTAATGAGAAAATGCATTATTGACAAAAATTAAATGCCAAAAACTTAATACCATAAAATATTAATTTGTGACATTAACTTAATTCCGAATTTGGGTAAATTTGACCACAAACAACACAAAATTGTCATTTTGTAAATAACAACTTCCTGGTTTCATTGTTTTAATTTTACAGAATTTTCAAAAAAAAAAAATTACCATCATCATTTTTCCGTATGTGACGCAAATTATTTCATTTTTTATTTAATTGTCGTCTGTCCCGCTGCACAGACTTTCTATAGTTGTATACGGTTATTATTATGCGAAAAATGACACTATTTTTCCGTATGTGACGCAAATTATTTCATTTTTTATTTAATTGTCGTCTGTCCCGCTGCACAGACTTTCTATAGTTGTATACGGTTATTATTATGCGAAAAATGACACTATTCCCGCATCAGACAAAAAATGTCCTTTCACTAAATTAAATAATTTTGTCGCTGTTATGAAATGTCATAATTGTCACTTGTGTATTTTTTATTTTTTTATGTTTTTATGATTGGCTCGATGTAAAATATTTGGCGAGGGAAACGTGTTAAATGATGACGCCAGCTGGCATTATTTAACTGCAACGTTGCACCATGTCTGGATAATAAATTTAACGTTCAAAGGAAAGATGTGAAAAAAATTATGTTTTAAAAATTTGACTCATCTAGAAAATATTTGAAAATCATTTTTTAAAAATATTTTTAAGTTTTTTTTTTCATGAATTTATTTTATGTGCTGAAATCGTAAAAAAATATAAAAATTTTCAGTGTTCCACACACAATTTTTTTGTGATTGACTAAAAGTAAATATCGAAATGCAAATAGAGCCAGTTTTTTTTGCAATGAAAAATAAAAAAAAATGTTTTTACAATAATCTCTGAGTGGGCCGTCAGCAGTTACAATGAATCAAACACAAAAAGCTATTTCAAATAAATTCATTAACTTTAGTGGAAATGTCAACTTTTGATCTATTTTCTAAACGTTTTTGAATTTTCACTTCTGCCTGACATCCAAATAAAATATATATTAAAAAGACATCTCATTTTTTCATCGCATACCAAAAAAAAGTGGAAATCCATGTTATTTTTCATCGTCAACGGTTTTTACGCTATAAAAAATTGGGTAGGTATTTATTTTTATAAAATGCATCCAATATATTTTCATTTCGGCACACACACAAAAAAAAACAGCCCCAGTCAAACTTGAATTCATCAGCATATAAATAGGATGAATAAAGTAACAAATATCACGCGTCAATAATTTTTTTTGTTAATGTATTGGAATTCGAACTCGTGATGCATGGTGCACACACACACATTTGGCAAATAAATGATAAAACGACGAAAAATGTTCAAAAAAGCGGAGGAACTAATGCAAATAATTTTTTTTATCATCTGTAAATAAAATTCACTCAATTTGTCAATCATCATCATCATCTTCGTATGAGTGAAAATAAAATAAAAATTTTTGTAGAAAGTATGAAATCAATCGAAACGTAATTTGGATTGATATGCAATAGTGAAAAAACGGGGTTTGAATGCATTTGCACTGTGGCACACATAGCATTTGAGTCATCAACAAGTAAGTATTTTGTGACATTTTTTATTACAGTTTTATTGACATGGCGGATATCGTTCTACTTTTTCAGGTTTTACTCAATTTAAAATGGAAATTCGAAGGTAAGCTAGTAGAAAGTAAATAGTTTTTCTGTAGATTAACTGAACGAAAATCGGTGATGGAAAAATGTGGTTACCTCGTTCTCGAAACTTTTTATGAAAAAAATGGGAAAAATTTTATTTTTAAAAAATATATATAAAAATTTTATAAAATCGTCTCGATTTAGACATCTTGGGCACCATCCATTTACGTCTGATAAAACAGAGCCCCCATCCCTTCATCCCCCCAATTTTGAAAGGTATTTGTTTGAAAATTTTAAATGGAAATTTGTAAAAAATTGTATATGTTTAGTCAGTAAGTTAAACAAATAGGTTAAAAAGCTTAAAGCGAATTTTGCTTTTCACACCCTTCCCTTCCATCGTTAATTCACTGTCCCCCTGACCCCCTCTAAACTTCATACACCTTATATAGATGGCGCTTTACATTTAACTTTTATATTCTAATTTAACAAGACTATTTTTGATCCCGGGAAAAATTCACTTTTTCCATCTCGACTTTAAAAAAAACCGTAAATTGTTGAAATTTTCAAAGATTGACCCATTTAATCGACTTTTCCGTGTCGTCCAATCGCATAAAGTGAGACTGTCGGTAAAATTTTAACGCAGTGAAGCGAGCAAGCATATAAATTAATGATTAAATTTCATCTCTACCTTTCAACATTCATACACGAAAATGTTGCAGCAACAAGCGATTCAGCGACTCAGATAAAGTCGGAACATAACTTTTAATTTATTCATGTAAATTTATCCATCTAAATTTATGTTAAAAAATCGTTCCATAGTTATATCACTGAGACCTGTTGTACATCTAAAAGTTTTCACGTACGAGAAAAAAAAGACTCAACCATACAAGTAACTTTCCCATAAAGAGAGTTACCCTCATGAACAGCATTCCTTTTGAGAAAATTCACATCTCGTTCATTTTTTATGTCTGCCAAAAACACAGAGCTCGTCAGAAAGCGATCAAATAAAAAATCTTTCGCAGCTTGGCGTTGTTAGAGGTTGGAAACCTTTTTTTTCTGAGGAAACATTATATTTTGCTACATTTCTGACAAAACAAAGGTTTATTTAACAACGTACGCCATTAACAGGGAAAATAAACGTATTTGAAAAAGACAAAGGCAGCGCAGAAGAGGCATCATGATCACTCAACTATCATCGTTATTGTTACAACACACGTTCGGTTAAACGTCCGCCATTACCGTATTCCTTTTTCTTCTCGCATAACTTGTTATTTGTTGAATTGCTATATCGTTGTCGTGTCATTGTCGTATCCGCAAAAGGGTCTCACTTATTTTTGCATTACCAGAGCTGAGACAAAAAGCGTCGTCGACGTCGTCGTAATATCATTTTCATAGATTTTCTCATGTAATTTTTTATCGCAATTTCTGAGGAAAGGACACGTTCAACACAAAACATGCGAAAATATATACAAAATACGGAGGAGGAAAAAAACTAAGACAGAATATTTAATGATCTGTAAACTTGTGAAATTTATTATCCTTTGGGAAAAACTTTTCCTCCATGCGTACATCTAGCTGTGTGTGTGACAATCTTCTGCCGATAGGAAGAAGCAACGATTTTTTTTTTACTTTTTTGTCTCATTTTATTTTATATTCCACGATATTTGTTGGTTATGGTTTTTATTTTTTTTTTTCGTTTTTTATTTTTGTGAATCTTCAAGCAATGTCAGAGAAATATGTGATTTTTATTTTATTAACATTACCTTGAAATGTTTTGGAGAAAAATTTGCTGTTCATTTCCCACATTATTTATTGCCACTGAAGGAGGAAGAACTGCCGGAAATAAAATGCAAATTTTTATTATGACAAAGAAGAAGTAGAAAAAAAACCGAGAGAAACGTAAATTTACGACAAACAACAACAACAGATAAATTTTTGGGTCATAAGGTAGGTTTTTTATGACTTCTACTTAGAAAATGTCCCATAAATTTGGAAACGTTACTGGAATACGTAATTGTTTACGTTGCAATTCAAAAACGACCGACGACGACGAGACATCGAACTCTTTTCTCATCCAAAAGCTGTCTTGCTCAAAATAAATTACGAGATATTGACAAGGCAAGACCAAAAATGTCACATTGTATCTTCACATAAAAATAAAGCGATATTTTTGTCATTTTCTTTAGAGCTCATTCCGATAAATGCATTCGTAATGACAGGTGTCTGTTATTTTTATGATTATTATGACACTCACATACTCATTTCAATGCAAATTTGATTCGAATTCAATGAAATTGTCGGAATATTTGTTAGATTATCAAACTGCGCGCCACGTAAATAGAAGTATTTTTAATAAATTTGAAAGTTTTTGGAATGATGGTGTCCATCCGCTAAACTAAAGATAAAAAAAAATTATCTTAAAAACTTCAGGGGAAAAAAATTTTGGAAATCTTAAATTTTTATAAATTGTAAATTAGGTATTCTTTATATTTTATTTTTTTTTGTATATATTTTTCTTTATATTTTTTTTATTTTTTTTTTATTTTATTTTTTTTTTTCTGGAAAATTTGGTTTGGCAAAGATAAAACTAAAAATTTTTCAATTTAATAAAATTGTTGTAGTGATTTAATTTTTTTTGTAGAATCACTTCAAAAAATCATATTTTTGCACTTGAAAAAATCTAAAATGCGTTTCAAAATGCACTCAAGCTTAAAAATCCAAAATAAATTTTATTTCCACTTCATTCAAAAATCGATAATATTTTTTTCAAATCAAATTGGATTGACACCAGATGTGAATGAACGGAAATGAACTCTGATATTTCACGCCGCGTATAGCAAAATACATTAGTCTCTATCCAATCTATTCATTTTTAACCTTGCACAGCTGTTTTGTCTTTGTTTATCGCAAAAACTGGTTAATTTATTGTAAATATGCAAACTAAACGTCCCGTTTTTTAATGCACATCAATGCCCGGTGAGCACGATTAATTTCATTATTTTTTTTTCATATCCAGCAAAAAATAAAAATCGTCGACAACTCATCCAAACATAAACGACGAAACATCTCTCTGCAGAGCATTTGCGGTGCAACGCTATCATCGTCATTGCACTGTTGTCACACGAAGCAATGTTTATTTGTTTGGAAAAAAGAGTAGTGGCGAAAAAATGTAAATAGAAACTTCGCAAACAGAAAAAAAACGAACAAACAAGAACTTTCGTTGCAAGTTTCGGTGTGCACATGAAAGAATATGCGTTTGTCTTTTGTGTTGTTTCGTGTTTAAGTAAGTGTTTTTATTTTTAAATGTTCATCCAAATGTAAATAGTTTGTGGCAATTTTCTTTTTCAACTGTAAAAAAATGGATGGTTTTGTAAATGGTTTGTGAAGGTCTCTCTCCCTGGCTTACTATCTCTTGAGTAAATATGCAAAAAAAAAAAAATAAACGATATTCTTTCTAGTGAACTGTTCTGTGAATGAAATGAAAAGAAGAAAGAGACTGTATAAATCATGAAAAAGTTGACCTAAAAATGCAAAAGTCAAGATGGAAAAAGAAGATAAAAGGGATCGTTAATTTGCGGTTTAGTCGTTGGTGAAGTGAAGGTAATGTGTTTCAGCAAATGTGTCTACACTAAAATCATATATTTTAAATGACTTTTAAGCAAAGAACATTATTTGAACTTTTTTAAGTTTTTTTTTGATGAATTAAAAAAAAAATTCAGAGTCTTTTAATTTGAAAAAGAAGTCTAATTTCATCCCAGTGCAATTTTAACTTATTAAAGTATTATACACTCGGCATTTACCCCAGTTAACACTATAAAATACTTGGCCCAATGCACACACAAGCTCTTTGACTAAATGAGCAGTTAAAAACTTTTACCCAATGCACATTGAGCTTTTTTTTTTGTCCCAGTTGACAATTTATTATTATTGACCCAATGCACATTTAAGATACTTGACCCGATGTAAATTTTAAAAATTTGACCCAATGAACATTTAAACCTTTCACTTTGCGGGAAATCCGTCATATAGTAACTTTGCTATATAACAGTTTTGTTAAATGGGAAGTTGAAGCAAAAATACAAATTTTTAAATATTTCTTAAAGGCTTCTAAAAGTTGTTAAATAAAATAATAAATAAAATTGAATGTTTCTCAAATCCAGTACGGATCAACAACATTTAATTGATTGAAAAAACATTTACGAAAACATTGCTTTAGAGTCTTGTTTTTATCTTCCAGTTGATTTAACAAATTGCCCAGTCTCTAATTCCATCTCCGTTATTGTTTACTTTGAGATGAAAAAGGCAAATCGTTTATTATATGATCTTCGATCCCAGGTAAAGAGATTATTTTCTGATATTCCTTTTTGTGTGGTTACGCCATGTAGCAACGTACACTTTGTGGTCGACTCGTTTCTCGAAGAGTACAACCAGAAAAGTGTGGACGAAGTATGGGAGAAGAAAGGAAAAAGGTTCAAAAGATTAATTTTATTGATGTACGATTTTTCTATTACTTTTGATGAGACTTTTTTTTCTCTCGTCAAGGCAACCATGTCCATTCAAGTTTATGACTATTTATGGGTACAGACAAAAAGTACTTTGATAAATCCGTTCATAAAATCATGGTGAATATCAAATGAAAATGTTGCGGTCATAAATTGAAATTACTTTGATTTTTTCTCCCTCTCTCTTTGCTTTTCTCTTTGCGGCAATTGAATTGCGCGATTTTACCCTATACTTGTTTAAGCTGATTGAATTTTTTCGAAAGATCAAAGGAACGTTTAACTTGACGGATTACTTTTTGTGTCATGAAAATAACTAACTAGACGTCTCCACTTGCAAATGAAGATGTTTATAAAGTAATTTGTATATTTTTCGTCAAAACTTTAATTATTTACGAGTTTTCTGGGCAAAAAACCCGAACGGCATTCAACTTTTGACATTGTTGAAGAGCACATAGACACACAAAAAACCAGTAATTACTTACCCTCAAGTATCATTCACTCTCAAACACATCTCTGTATCGCAGTGAGAGGTGTATGTGGTGGTGCCAGAGACAAATCACGTACGAACCCGAAAACGAAAACTTTTAGAAATTATCGCATCTGGGACACATATACATAATTAAATAGAGCTTTAATTACATTATGAAGCATAATTATGGTTCTTTTTAGTTTTCGTGTGATGCCTTTATAATTATCCCTGTAATCTAACGTGTTATTCAGGCGCTGCCCCTTTCTCTCCGTGCGGTCCTCACGTTCCGTACGTTTGACAATTTATTTAACTGGGAGGTGCTAAGTATTTATTGCTTGTATTTCTTTTTGACATTTAAATGGAAATTCCTCTTGTTCTTAATTTTTTTTCGCTAGTACCTGCGAAGAATTGTGGTTGACCTAAATTCTAGTTTTTTTTTTGGATGTGGGGTTGCGTAACAGGAAAGGGGAACACAAAATGAAGACAAATTATTGACAATATATTTTTATTTAACGTCCCCGGAAACGAATTTTAAAGATAACTTTTTTCTTTGAAAGAACATTTTTTTTCGTGAAAGCGCTTTTTTATGACAGAATGGACCTCAAAGCACCAATAAAATGCATTGCTTTTGCGGAAATGATCTCATTTTTTTTAACAGAATCATATGCGAATTAATTTTTCATGTGAAACTTTATGTTTGTAACGTCAAAAATATTTTATTCATCCTTCCTGTGCTACTTTGTCTCTCTCTTCTTCTAAAATTTTCTTGTTTCGACTGTTTGAAGCGAGAAAAAAGCAGCAACTTAAACAACAAGAGCAAACAAGAAGAACAACATTATTTATGTGACGCTCATTTTCATCTTCGTCGTCTCATTTTCTACTCAAATTATTTTTCATTTATACTTTTTTTTTGTTTTTAAAGTAACAACAACAACAACAACAAAAACGACAGAAAAGGACGAAAATCATTTTTTGTGTGTGAGTGTGTCTTGTCTTGAGAAAAATAAATTTTATCTTTTTTGTCGTTTGTTCTTCTCTTGAGAAGACATCTCGTTGACTATTATTTCGTTACCTTTATTTACACCTTTTTTTTTGTAATTTTGTTCATCTCGTTTCGTTCGTTGTTTTGTAAAATTAAACAAATGACATTTTTGTCTCGTTATTTTTCTTCTGTCGCTGCTGTTGCTTGGCAGGAAAATTTGAATAAAAACAATAAAAACTGTCAAAACTGATGAGAAATGCCTGATCAGGGTTGTACTGTAATTATGATTATTTGAGGTGGTTGAGGTCGGTGACTGCCTAATTTCTAGACGATGCGTATCACATCATGTCATTTTGGAACACATTTTGAATAAAAATTGTGGTATTATCATGGGGTTAATGGTGATGGGATGCCAAGTCACATGGTTCAAGGTTAAAAATTTATTGAAAAAAAAAGTGATTAAAAAGTTAATTAACCACGTGGTGTGAAAAATTATTTAAAACATGTGGTTCAAAAAAATTTTACACCACGTGATTTGAAAAAATATTTAAAACATGTGGTTCAAAAAAACTTTACACCACGTTGTTAAAAGGCTAAATAAATCACATGATTGAAAAATTGATTAAAACACGTGGTTAAAAAATTAAATTAAAATTAACCACGTGGTTAAAAAAATTAAATTAAGCACGTGGTTAAAAAAAATTAAATTAAGCAAGTGGTTAAAAAATTAAATTAACCACGTGGTTAAAAAAATTAAATTAACCACGTGGTTAAAAAAATTAAATTAACCACATGGTTAAAAAAATTAAAATTAACCACGTGATTAAAAAATGAAACCGATATAATATATCAATTTCTATGAATTTTAAATAATCCAATTGCTTGAAATTGAAATAAGCCAAAATAACAGAATACCATCGTTAATTGTTCTCCGAATAACAACTTTTTTAAAGTCATTTCACATTGTCATGACAAAGTTGAAAAGAAAAATTTCCATGAATTCAGTTAATGCAACATTTTCCCATGAAACGACAGATAGGAAATTTTATTGTTTGCATGTCAAAGCAAACGAGGAAGCCTTTGTCCTTCCTTTTGTTGTGCAATTTAACTTTGACTGCAATAGGGAAATTTTTAATTGAAACAAGTGTTTACCAAAAGCAGTTAACATTTCAATCAATTTAATTAAAGAACAAAAGAAACCGCAATAATGCCTGTTTTTGGTCAGTTGAATCAAAGCATTTTGATAATGAATTTTTACTTGCTTTGATTATTTTCCGTCCGTCTTCGTAAACTTGAAACATTTTGCAACTTTAATTAAATCAAAGTTTGAATTAAACTTTTTACATAAATAAATTATTCGTCCGCCTACTTGCTACGAGAAAAATTGCGGACCGCGCTGCAAACAGAGAAAAACAGCTGATTGCCTACGAGCATCATTTATATTTTCTCCTGGTATTAATGCTTCCTTTTCAAACGTTTTCCGAGAAAATTTTAATGCAAAACACCGAGACTAATGATACCAAGGACACAATTTGAATAAATTTACTTTGGCAAAACCCAAAAGACGACCTGGAATGGGAGCGAACTGAATGGCGAAAATTGAATAGACTTGTTTACAGTTTACTCTTTTTTTTCTCTTCAAAATAAATTGACATTTTTCAAGAAGGTTAATGTAAATACACTCGATTGGTATTTTACCGCTCCTCTTATTCCCTTTTTCACACATGATTAAACGAGATTATGGACCCATGAAACCAACGAAGGACGTCAAAGCATTTTATTTGATCTGTTTCAATCACAACTTTTCTTTCAATTTTTTTTCTCTCTATCGCAATTCAAGGTCGCTTAATGCAGGATTTAATGGCGCTGCTATTTTTTATTTATTTACTCTCCTCATTTTTATTTTTAGACGTAATTGGGTCAATGATGATAGATATTTTCCGTTTTTCAAGCCCCAAATAATTACGCAAGAGAGAAAGAAATATGGCAATTAGTCAAATTGAGACTACACTATTCTCCAAACTAATGACTATAAATGATCATTATTCTTAAAGTTTTATTCTCAAACAAAAAAAAAAAAAAAAACAAAAATGTGAGTATATTAAGATAAACAAACAATTTTTTTTGTATTTTGCATCTGAATCAAAATTTTCTTTTGTCCAATATGGTTTGGAATAATGGTATCTCTTAGTTTTTTGTGTGTGTGCTTTTTTCTGCTTCATTATTTTATCGAAATTAAAACAAAAGAAGAACGCACGCTTGCATTCTATTACTTCGTAGCCTAGTTAAAAACTTTTTGTATTGTTTTCGTTTTTCTTCCAAGTTTTCTGTTTTTTGCATATTTATGTTTATTTTAAATAAATATTTTCCTCGGAAAAAAATAAATAAACAAATGGAAAGAGTATTTAGCTAAAAATTCAGTCAACCGTTGCATTGATATTTAAAAGTTGGTAAATGGAAATAAATTGATGAATTAGAGAAATTTTTGTCGTGGTTCTCGATAAATGAAAGAGCGAATCTATTGAGAAAAAATTGGATTGAACACAAAAAATGCTGATAGCTTGACAAAAAAAAATTTAACAAAAAAACAAACTAACATTCAAACTAGTGCAAAATGGGAAACCATAAACATATTTTCTGCATTTCCCTCATTGAATGAGAAATTTCTCTCTGGTTGGTTGTTGTACTACTAGTTAAACAATTTTTTTTTCGTACAAATAAATATTTAAAAACAAAAGCGAAAATAATAAAAGAAGAAAAATATGTGAATTTTTCTGTGCTCGTATTTATTTAAAAACAAAAGTTTGTTTTTGTTCTTAAAAGTGGGTTTCTCATTGCCTATTTTTTTCTCTCTCTCCTTCTATGCGAATCCACGCCAGAACGAGCAAAAAAAAATTATTATTGAAGTTTTTCTGCCTTGCCGGTCTGACTGGTTTGGTAAATTGTTTAGGCAAACCACATTACTGTATAGAGAAGTGGCGTGAAGTATCAGAACTGCAAAAGGACGATGGTTTAACGGATTAAAAAAATTGTGGCATGTTACTTCGAGTTCTTTGTTTTTTTTGCGCGTCTCGTGTATTTTATTGTTTTTAATGAGATTACAAGCGCATGTTGTAACGGCAAGGCAGCATTTTTTTGCATTGTTTTTCACTTGTTTTCGAATATCGTGGCAGCAAAAACTATTAATTGCCCAAGTTTTTTTCTGCTATCTTCGACGCAGCTCAAAAGACTCGATGAAAGAGAAAATTTTTGTAATTTGCGGCGATATCTAATCCGATTACATTGATAATGTATTTTTTTTCGTCTTTTTTTGTGTGGGAATCAACAGAAGTTGTTGGTTGGCGATGTAAAATTCGCGGAATTATTATTATTTTATTCTATTAAATTGAAATGAAATTGATAAAATTTTGGGAGATTTGCGGAAAAAATGTGGTTTTGGTTTCAACGACGACAAAGGGAGCGCACGAAAATGTATTAAAAAGTTTTCTCATTTATTTTTCTCGCCTTTGATTTTATGTTTCTCCCCGATATTTGAGATCAGAAATTATGATTAAATTTTACAAAAAAATAAAATTAATCTCGTTTGATTTTGTTTGTACGAATTGGATTAAAAGTAATTTTTAGATGTTATCTAACGTAATTGTCAAAGTTTCTTTTTTCATTTCCTGAAATTCGATGTTTTCATCGCTTTTTGAGGACGCGCGTGTTTATTTTTTTGATTTAATACGATTTGCTTTTGATTTTGTGCCGATCTGAATGCATTGAATTTACGGATGACCTTGTTTGGTTTGTGGGAATATAGACGCGTCGTGATGGGTTGTGACGTGGGTTGTCGCAACTTCAATTCCCAAAACAATATAAAAAAATATAACTCGCAGACAAAACAAAAATAACGTAAACAAACATAAAATTGCAATAACAGCCAATTTCTTGAAAAAAGGGCAGTCCGTTGAGTGTTGCTTTAAATTAAATGCAGAGACAGAACGGCCATTTGGGATATTTTCCGCTTTGCTAGTGGTTATAAATTGGTTTATTTTCAATTTAAATTGAAATGTAAGCAAATTAAACTTCAGTTTTCATTCAAACTAATAAATATTAATTAATTATTTAATAATAATATTATTTTAAAAAATTTTTTTTTGACATGATATTGAAAAAGGGCCTTCTTTCAAAATCAAAATTAGTATTTTTTAAAATTATTTATTCAATTTTCCAATTTATTTGACGTTACAAATATTTTAACAGATTTTTTTAAATTGCCTAAAATTGAATTTTTGAACATTTCTGGGCTGTTTTAATATTTAATATTTAAATAAATCAATTATAATAAAATAAAATTAATTTAAATTTAATTAAATTTTTATTAAAATTAATTTACTTGCAATTAATTAATTTTAATTTAAATTACATCTTTTTGATAGTTTATTTTGCAAATTAATTTTTCAATTTATTTCATTTATTTTTTAACTTTTGAAAGTTTCTCGCTTTTTTTGACCCATGATAACTTGTCTCTCGATCGAATCCGTTAGCAACGATAAAAATATAATGCCACCCACTCAGGCAGTGTCCCATTAAAATTTGAATGGCATTACGCGACTTCCGTCATTAACTATCCTCTCACAGGTCAACAATAATCGAAGACTCTCTTTATTCACTTGAATGAAAATATTTTTCTGCTTTTAGCGAGCTTTATCGGCATTTTCAGCATCGCTTCGCTGAATAAATTCATTAAAACGGATTCATGGTTGGTGCGTATTTACACACAATATAATAATAATAACAGATTACGAATTGTTTATTTATTTTCTTTCCTCATTTTCGTATTTTTTCTCCTTCGTCGTCGTATTTCTTGTAAGTAAGTTTATTTATTCAGTCGTCGTTTGAGAAACACTCGAGAGCTAGAGCGCGCTCGTTTTGTAGACGAACGGCAATTATTTATCATGCTTTGTTGTTATCTGTGTGTGTGTGTGGGTATGTCGACTTTTTGCTGGCTTTTAATACGACAAGTGATTGCTTTGTTTTTGATTTTAATTAAGTCGCAAGTTTTAGGCGTTTCGTTCTCTGTTTCGCACACTTAACCTCGCACATTGTTGTATACGGAGAGTTAATATTGAATCGCTCTTGCAAACACAAACACTTGATTATATCGTTTATGTAAATAAATAAAAAAAAAAATAAAATAAAATATCTGCTCGAGGAAAATGAAAGAAGGAGCAAAAGAACGACAAAATGATATCATTATTATGGACTATTTTTCACAGAGCGAAACGAAGGATGCTCAAAATTATGATGATGTGACAAGCAAAGGATGAATACGCGTGTGTATAAGAGTTTGCCGATCATCGAGGGAGGAAATGAAAAGAAGAGTGAGTTATTTTCCTGTCATGCCTAATGAGAGGCAATTTAACTTTTACATTTCGTATCACCTGATGAGCTGCTTTCGAATTAATTAAAATTTTGTGTTTAACGACGTCAACAATCTCTTTCCTAATGACGTAATTTTATACATTTTTTTTAATCGAATTTCTTAGAATACATGGGAAAATGTGTGTTTCTGACGTGAAGGTTGCGATTTTTTTTTTTAGAAAATTCAGGAATATTCTGCATCTGTTTAAACAAGGAAACTTCTACCTTTACATACAAAATGAAAAACTACTTAAGTTAAGTTAAGCTAAGTTTTTCCAATTTTTTAATGAATTTTCCAAAATTTTCTACTTATTTTCATCGACAACATTTTCCAACTTAAAATTTCCAACAATTTTTTTATAAATATGCTGTCAAATTTGACATTTGATATGAATTCGCCAAACCTGCTAATTCATGCAAAAGTAAAGTGGCATACCACATAGACGGACGGACGGACGATATTACGAGAACAATACTACATTTAAAAATAAAATTGAAAACAGGTTAATGAAAGCTTTTAAGGCTAAAGAAGTCAGATTACTTTTTAATTTTTTTTCTTTTTACTCCTCAACGACTGCGTACGTGAAAATGATTGCTTTGAACGTGAAATAAAATTAATCCCAACTGTTTTTGACACCACAAGGTCTACTGGTTTTTCATTCAGTGTGTAGTTCATTCAGGTTTTGAAGCGGAAATTAAGCGTGACTTTTGTTCAACTTTTTATCCCGATGAAATATCCACATTAAATTGAAATAGGTCACGCAAGACAACAACATCACAAGCAAGTTAATGTTGATGCCAGACAATAACAATTAAAATGGGGCCCGAAAAAAATATTGCGCTACACAAAAATAATAATAAACACATTAAAAATAAGCAGCACAGTTCATAAAATTTCCTCGAGTCATCATCTGTGATGTCGTGTCTAGTTCTTAGCCCAGGCAACGACACAAGTCACGACACACGCTACATCCATGAGAAATGAGAAAATGCCCCGTTAAATTAATTGTGAGTTAAAAATGAATGGAACGTTGTCATTCTTGTCGTAGAAATATTTCTTTTATGTTTATTATTACATCTCTTGTCGTGCAACGAAATGTGTGAGTTGCCTTTAGTAAAATTTAACATCATTAAACATTTTCCCATAGACTGTGGCCATGTCCGAGAAAAAGCCTTTTTATAAACACGACATAATATAATGATGATGAAAATTAATTAAAATTTTCCCTTTTTTTCTTTCTGTGGACACTCGTACGCGTATTTGTATCAAAAACGATGTCGTGTCGTCTCCCTTTTATGATTATGATTATTACAGTAAGTCATGTACTTCATTTTATGACAACACACCACAGTCTCATCTACTGTGGTGCTCGCAGCTTTTGTGTGTGAAACGAATAATCAACTTCATCATCAGATGTAATTCCGTTTTCTGTTTCACTTTGGTGCTCCGTCGTTGCACACATTTTTAATATCATTAGAGCTCTGTGAAGTGAAATGAATATGTTGAGCTTTTTTCATTCGTTTTTGTTTCTAACTATTTCAGCGAATGGAAAAAAGTGCAGAAAAAATTATTATTTTTATGAATGGGTTACTGTGACAAACATTGTGTCACACGACAAGTTAAAAGGCTACAGTGTGAAAAATTTCAACTCGCAGCTCTAAAAATTTGCGAGATATGGGAGAAAAATTAAAAGGTTGAAAAATTTTGAATTAATATGACGAATTCCATATTGAAACGACCGAGTTTAGAAATCATGTCTTCCGATTTTGATGAAACTTTGGGGGATGAAAGACCTATAAAAAATAAGAACTTTTGCGTTTTTGGATTTTCAGATTTCCCCCCCTATCGGGCGTGGGGGGGAAATTAAGGTTTTTCGTTTTTCAGCCATAACTTCCCAATGGAGTACAGTAGATTCAAAAGTGAGGGCTTGTTGGAAAGGTCTTGGCAAGAGCTACAAATCATGGAAGAAAATTTTTTGACTTTTCTCGGAAAATGTCGGAAAATTTTTGAAAAATAGTTTTCAAAGGGGGGGTAAGGGGGGGAACTCGGAGTGTCCAGTGGTGTCCATATACTCAAAAGAAAGGTCTTTTTACGTACTATAAGACTGCATATTTAGATTTTCAAAATTTGGAGGTCCCCCGAACAACTTTTTTCAAATTTCGGTGATTTTTAGGCCATTTTTCACCAAAAATTGAGTTTTCCGGCTATATCTCGGAAAATATTCGTTTGCGAGTATATGTTTCATGGAGAAAAGTAATGTACACGAGACAACTAACATTTTAGGAGAAAAAAAAATTTTCAAAATTTTCCCCCCCAAAAATTTTCGAAAAATTTTTGAAATTTTTTTTTCACCCATATGATTTGTCGTCTCACGTACATTACTTTTCTCCATGAAACATATGCTCGCAAACGAATATTTTCCGAGATATAGCCGGAAAACTCAATTTTTGGTGAAAAATGGCCTAAAAATCACCGAAATTTGAAAAAAGTTGTTCGGGGGACCTCCAAATTTTGAAAATCTAAATATGCAGTCTTATAGTACGTAAAAAGACCTTTCTTTTGAATATATGGACACCACTGGACACTCCGAGTTCCCCCCCTTACCCCCCCTTTGAAAACTATTTTTCAAAAATTTTCCGACATTTTCCGAGAAAAGTCAAAAAACTTTCTTCCATGATTTGTAGCTCTTGTCAAGACCTTTCCAACAAGCCCTCACTTTTTAATCTACTGTACTCCATTGGGAAGTTATGGCTGAAAAACGAAAAACCTTTATTTCCCCCCCACGCCCGATAGGGGGGGAAATCTGAAAATCCAAAAACGCAAAAGTTCTTATTTTTTATAGGTCTTTCATCCCCCAAAGTTTCATCAAAATCGGAAGACATGATTTCTGGACTCGGTCGTTTCAATATGGAATTCGTCATATGTAAAACCAAATTGAACTTAAAAATTGACGTTAAACAGACACAAAATAAAGAAAATATACTCAAAAGACATTTTTAAACTTTAAGTGAGCCATGAGAAATGTGTCACAATTCACAACTTTTTAAAATTGTCAAATCAAGAAACATCAACATCGTGGTCCCACAAAAATCCCATTTTATGGAACAAAAATGAGAAAAAATTCACCTAAGAACACTAAGGCGCCATCCATTTACGGCGTCGGATAAAAAGGGACATTTTTTGACCCCCACCCCCCCTATAATCGGAAACCGTCGGAATTTAAAGACCCCCCCTAATTTACGACGTACTTTTTAGAAAAATACTCCCCCCCCCTTTTTTCAAGAAAAATTGTTAAAAATTAGCTCAAAATTATGGAAATTTGTGAAAAATTTTACATGTTTACTCAGTAAGTTGAAAAACAGATCAAAAAATTTTGAAGCACTTAAATATTTTTTAAAAATTGAAACAAAAAATCTTAACTATAGAGAATTTATGCGACGTCGTATTTTCCTTTTAACCCCCCTCCCCCTTCGTCGAAATCCATCGGAAACTCATGGACCCCCACCCCCCTCAAACTTCCGACGCCGTAAATGGATGGCGCCCTAATAAAAAGTCTAAAATATGCGACACAATCGGTATGATTGACGAACTTGATTTATAGATATTATAATTTTTTTGTAATATCTTTTTATTTTTTTCAGTAAATAAGGTTTTGCTCTTATTTCGGACAGTGTAAAAACTGTTAGTACTAAGAGTCGACTCATAAATTATAAAAAATCGACTTATAAATTATAAAATTATTTAAAAAAAACTTAAGATATCTTTATTAATAGAGAACAAGATGATAATCTACAGATCAGTAGGCGTTGGTTTAGATTTTTTCCAGTAGAGATTTGAAGTGTAAAATATTGTTAGTTTATCAAGTTAAGATTAATTGTGATCTCTATTATAACAATCATTCTTTCATTTTAAAAGACAAAATATTTGTGTCATAATTTTTTTCGGGTGTGGAAAAATAAATTAAAAATTTCTCTTTTTATGTTCGCTAAAAAATTTGTGTTGCAAAATATAAATTTCTTACAGTGCATGTCACAAAAGTAGTTTTCACTCATTAACGACAGTCTTTTGTTTCCCATAATGCAGTGTTTAATTTTTTTAATGCAATTTCATACAAAGTTGGACGTTATTGATGTCATGTCAATATAATTTGATTGTCATTGTGAATTACTTTTTTGTATGAATTTATTATTTAAATAATTCAGAACAAAGAAAGCGCTTACGTCATTATCGTTTCAAAAACACACAAAAATGTGAAGAACGCTATCATTAAGTTGCATCATGCTAATTTTAATAATGAAAATGATTATTAGAACATGAAACCGTTGTTGGAAATTCAAAACATGTTATTAGACATTGTGCTGTAATTGAACATTTGTCAATCATCGTGCCTACAAAAGACATAACATCAACATAATGTTTGCTCGGAGCGAAGCATCGAAAATGTATCAAATTTTTTCTTGTTTTCATAAGACGACGAAAATTTCTGGTACCTACATTTTCGTCAATAAACGAGCGAAAGAGAGAGAAAATTTTCGTCATATACATTGATGATAGTGGCATTTCCTCCTGAGATTTGATATTTATTTCTCTTTTATTTATTCACTTTAACTTTCGAGACTGTTTTCATAGTTTTGTACATGTGTGTCTGTGTTAAGCATGTTTTTTCTGTGAAAAACGAGCTGATGTGTATCAATTCAGAGTTTTTCATATCCGTTTCGATAGAAGCTACGAAGATATTTGATTCCGATAAATTCCCACTAGAATTGAGTCTTTTAAAATTTTTATTAACAGATAGATTGTTGAGTGCTTTTGGGAAGGATTTTTTTTTTGCTGTTGTTGAACTTCTGTTATTTTTTTTCAATATCAGATATTGCTGCAGTTGGAAAGAAGTGATTTATAAAGTGACTGGGATCGGAAGTTTCTAGTCAATAAAAATTGAATTGTCCCGGAAAATGATTTTATTTTCTTTTTTCGGAGCAAAAATAAATGTTTTTTTGACGTTTACTTTAAAATCCCAGTCACGAGAAAATTATTCACTTCACAAACTCCAATTTTATCCTCCACAACTTGATAATTTAATTTCACAAACACGTCATCATGCAACGCGTATCGTAGCGCAACCACAAAGGTCATTCTAATAAATTGCATTTTATAAAACCGTTGTGTCCTGTTTCTAAATTGCTAACATTAAATTTGTATCTTTCGTATGTGTGCACCGCATTGTTTTCTGCATTCACCACCGCACAAAATAACACACTCCGTACATGGAAAAATAAATTTTATCTAACTTTTCATCCTTTTTATCATCCCTCTTTTTTTCTATAATGTTACAAATTATGCATTCCTCTTATTTTTATGTATTTTTATGATCATTCATGTTCATTGCATTTTATACACTCGGCATGCCGCATGCTCGCATATGCTTATCGGAGCTTAGGTCTTCGTCTTCTTGCCTGCTTGTGTGCATGTGTTGCGATGAATAAGTGTTATATTATGGAGTAACCAGTAAATTGGAACAAATGAATTCAACAAAATGATAACAAAATTTATTAGAAAGCTCATGTAAAATTCCATTTTATATAAAGTTATCCCCCATAGAAGGATTTTTATTGTTTGTGTATACCTGGCATGCATTTTGCTGAGGCAGTTGCGGCAATAAATCGGGCAATCGCATATTGCCACACAGTGGGTAATTCGCAGGTTTGATAAAAAATAAAAATCTGATTTTTTTAAAGACAACTCGGCATTTAAAGTTTTCTTAGGATATTTTTTTTCTTTTTGTTATAAAAAAATCGTTAAATTAATGTAAATTCAAAATTTTTACATAAAATTAATTTTAGGAGTTTTCCAAATAAAAAAAAAATTAAAACTGCTAATAATTGGTTAAAAAAAATTTTGAAAGGCCTTGTTTTTAGACTCTGAGTATGGAGAAAAAAGTCCAAATTTCCCACTGGGGCTCTTGAGGTTTCGTTCGTATTGGGCATGCTACTGCACTTGCACAGAAAAAAAAACACAAAGAATATATGCCAAGCAACTAACCTAATTTTTTCATCTCTTCTCTTTCTCGTTCACATGCGATGATGATGCAGTCTGTGGCTGGCTGCGAGCACCAGCGAAGTAAGATTCATTTTCACATAAATATATGATAATAGTATAGAGGTAATAATGTTACATACACGATCAACGGGCATGAATGTAACTTTTATCATCATCAGCGTAAAATAGACTGTACCACCGCACAGAGCAAACAGCCAAGGATAGCGAGCGATACTGAACTTTGTATTCATCAACATTCAACGCAAAAATGATTTATATGAGGAGCAAAGAAAAAAAGCTTATCTGTTTTGAAACAATTTTGCTTTACAGCAAAGTCGTTCGAATAAAAGAAGGAAGAGTGGGTGATCCCGAAGCAAAGAAAAATATGCGGAAATGGATATCGTGCAAGGACGACGACGACGACGACGATGAGGTCTGGCGTGAACAATGATGTGTGCGATGGCAAAATCGAATAAATTATTAGGGTTCCTTTGAAAATTAATGTGAATTTTTATGGTGAAACGAGGTTTATCAGAAATCGGAGCTCTTTGCATGTGCGCGCCATGTCATGTGATGATGATGATAATATATGTGGCGTATGTGGTCATCAACTCATCCCATCTTCCTGCTAAGCCATGAAGCGTAAAACCAGTGAATAAATAATTTTATAGCAATTTAATTTGATTGTTCGAATAAATTTTTGCGGCGAAACGGATATGTGATACGGATTTTGGGGACAGAACGGATGAATTCGTAGAAGAATTTAAATTTATCGCATTTCAACGAATTTTGTTGGTTGGTTTGGCTACCTGACCGCGTTTTGTGTGACCTTTACATAGAAAGGATTTTTTGTCTATCCGTTCCAAGTAAACTCAATATGCACAAAACATTTAAAAATTTTTAGGAAAAAAAATATTGAGCCGATATTCGGGCTATTTTAAACGAAAATCAATGAATAATTGGATCAAAAACAAGTAATTTAAAAAATGTTGATTTTTAACCAAAAATTGCTTGAAAATCATTAAATGTCGAAGTTGAGGTATAATTTTTTGAGAAGTTTTTTATTTCACTAGAATTGTTCGCTGTCTGGAGTAGATCATTTTTCACAAAGAAATATATGCCCGCAAACCTAACATTGCTTCAGAAAAGTCAAAAATATAAATTTTCCACGTTTCATCAGCATTGCGCTCCAGTCGATTTTTCTCCATGGTTTGACCCTTATACCCATTGTTCTTCACAAATTAAGGCTTAAACCTTGGTTTGTTTCGGAAATGGAGAAACATAAAATTTCCGAAAGAAAATGTTGCTGCCTGGTCTCGAACTCGAACCATCCAATCTGCTACTACGTACGACCTGAAAGGCCTTCTAAGAGTTCCTTAAATTTCTTAAAAGTAATTTTTCAGTGAAGTTCTTATTTTATTTCTCAGCTTTTTTTCTCTCTAACAAAAAAACATACCTTTAGCTTTTAGAGTAAGAATAAAATTTAGAGACCGTATCGTTGATGAAAATTTGTAAAATTAAATTGAGCTCATAACTTATGCTTGTTTGCATTTGCAGCTTCTGTACTTTCATCTCATTGTTATAAATGTGCATCGTTCTGTATTATATTTCCTTCCTCTTCCATTCTCGAACGAGAAACAACGACCTCGTCTAACTCGTACCCAGATTCCCATTCATTTTTGTCGCATTTCTCATCACCATCATTTATCGTCTTAAACACAGACGTTTTTCACACCCATATGAATCATCATGATTCCTAATCTGATTATATTATACGTTTTTTTTATTATGATGATTACAATTTTATTATTACACACTCGCTTTTTTTTACCCGTTACACCGACTGAGCCGGAACGCCAGCCACGACGATGTGTGTGGGTAATAATAAATTCAATTTAAAATTTTTCATGTGAAAATCTGAGGTACTCACTTGACACTCGTACATGCCATGATCCCTGCGTTGCACGAATTTTATTTGCAGTGTCCAGGTGTTTGTGCCTGGCGTATGCAAAATTCCGAATCGCTCGTCGTTCGTGTACATTTGGTCACCGGATGATAAGATGTGCCAGTCTCGTCGACGAATCCAGGTGATTTGATTCTGTTTTTTGGAAGAAAAGACAAAATTCATTAGTAAAATTGAGTAACACGTGTCTGAAACGCACGTGTAAAATTATATTTCATGAAAATGTTTCTTGGAAGTGCTTTTAAATTTTAAAAAGGTATTTTTTAATCTGTCATAATAATAATTTTTCGAGGGGTGTCGTATTATTCATGCTCTACTTAATCTCTGTTATAAAATGCATGATGGAACGTAAACAAAATTAAATTTTAATGAGATTTTTATTATTAAGAATTTTTCATGGTTTTCTAATTGGGTTCATACAAGGTTGATCTAATCGAAGCATCCTCGCCAGCAACACGGTTAAAAAAAAGTGAAGTCTCATTAAAAGCACTTATGGTCCATTATAAAAGTTTTTATTTTGCCTTAATCTCCTTTTTTAATCCTATTCTGTACGAGCACTTCAATATTTTCACTAAATCTTATTTTTGTTCGGCGCGCCATTAGGAATGAAAATAATAATCTTGTGCACCAGCATGGCGATGAAGCTTCGTATTTCAAAAAAAAAAAAATCTGTAGTTTCGTTTGAAATTTAACATTTTTTTAGAAGATTAAATAAAAATAAAAAGGACGTATAAAAAGAATGGAGGAAAATGAGCAACAAAAGAGTGATTTCATGGTATTAATTGAGTTTTTTTTGATTGACTTTTTTTGCTGCTTCTTCTTCGTCGTCGCTATAAATAAATAAACCTACCCAACGACGATAATGATTAAGAAAGATGAGAGGCTATCGATTTGGACAGATGAGCGAAGAATGAAAAAAAAAAACTTTCTTTATCTTTTTTAATTTTTATTTTGTTCTTTTTTAGATTCGACTTGTAAAAGGCATCTAAGCTGGATTTGTCTTAATTTTTTTTCGGTTAAGCAAAAAAAAAGAAAAGATGGAAAACAAAAACTGAAAAAATGTAATTTACTTTTTCTTGTCCTGTTTCTGGCTTTGAAAGTTAGTTTAGAAGATGTTTTTTACAAAATATTTCAATTAATTTTTTTCCTTTGATAAAATATATCAAAAGATGAAAAGCAGGAAGATGTTGTGCCACGAAAGTCACATAATAAGCGAAAAACTTGATTGATTTGGGACTAATTGAGACAAATGATCCCAATTAGATGAAGATGTTTGTCTATTTTTGGAGGAAAATAATAATTAAAAATTACTTACCCTGTCTATTCCTGCAACTTTGCACACGAGGAACGCAGTGCCACCTAGTTGAACGGTCGCGTTATGAGCCATTAACTGCAAAAAAAAAAACAAACAAAAAAATTTCATTAGAATCATTGACAATTGCCATGGCAAACTTTTGACCTTTTAATGGAGGGAACGGAAGAAATCCTTTTTATTTTATTTTTTTTTTAGCGAAAAAAAAGTTATGAATAATAAAAATTTTCAGGTTAAATGTTTGCCCTGTGGACATTTTTTTCCTGAACAAACTCGCTGTTAATTAATTAATTATTAATCATTTACGCATGGTTTTCATTCAGTGTACATTAGCAAAGTTTTTTTTCACTTCACGCTTTTTATTCATACACACGAAGGTTACTCGTTTAATTATTCATTGTTTAAAGGACGTTATGCCGGGCAAAAAAATGTTGATTTGGTTTCTCTTTGATAAAATAATTTTTATAAAGAGCAATATGAACCGTAGCCAAAGTTCTTCGGAAAGAGGAAAACTTTGTGCTTCGCGTTTGTCCCTCAACCTCAAACGAAGGCACACACACAAAAAAATATAATGATGATGTCTCTTCCCTGTTTTATTATTCATTTCAGTCATTTTTACAAGAAAGCAGCAACACTGTCATACTGGGTGTTAATGAAAGACGGAGCAGAAGGTAGAAAGATAAAGTTTCTCTATTGGACTTAAGGAACAACTTTTTCTTTATACTGGCTTTTTTAGCGCGTCCACGAATATTATTATTACTTCCCTCATCATTTTCCACTTGGCGGTATTACGAGTCTTAAGAAAAAAAGAGGAAAGTTGGCAGCGAAGAAAAATATTTTTGGTTCCGGAAGTTGTGACAAAAATAATTATAATTATTATAAAATAATTTGGTGGCGGAAGTCAAATGCATTTAAATCTATCCACACAGCTACAGCGAAAAGTTTATCAATCAAAGTTTACGAAAACTTGACAATGCCCTATTTTTCTTTCTGCAAACTCAATGAAAAGAACGTGCAGTGACGAATTTCTTTTGTCCTCTCTCACACAAAAGTATGAAGATCGATTTCTTGTTCAAGTTGCTCCAGCAAATAAAAGGTAGGCATTTTTTACAATGGACCAAAAATATGAATAAAATTGAATTTGATTCATATTTATAACATAAAGTGAAATCTCATAAAGTTTTTTTCCTACTTATGTTATATTACTTTTCAATTTGTAAGAAAAACTGAGGTGAAAATTCTCGTCGTCCTTTTTTTTGCATACTCACCTATTACAAAAAACGTATACGGGATGAAAAAAAATTGAATAAGGAAAAAGTATAAAAGTCTATTAAAGAGCTCTGTATTAGGCACAAGAAAAATATATAAGGTGATAAGAGGGTATGAAAGTAAAGCACACTTGAATCCCACTTTCTTCCAGTACTTTGTTTCAATATTATCGGTGCTTGTGTAAAACAGTGCAAAATGCTTTTGCAATAATAAAAGAGACTAAACTAAAAGATTTTGCCATGCACCTACTATTTTGTGGTTGTTAAAAAATCTACGGGAGTACCTCTTATATCTCTCAAGAATTTCTTCAAATCAGTTTTGTATTGCTGTCCTCTTGAATTTTATTTTTTCAATTGCACAAGTCTCGAGTATTTTTGTACAAGACTGTCGAGAGAAATCGATCTATCTGCATAATACAACATGCATCATTAAAACTATCGCAAAGTTTTTCTGTCTTGTGTTTAAGAAGGGAAAGAGGTTATTGGCATGATTTTCCATGATAATGTTCACAACTTTTAACAGCATGATACGATTACGGACTTAAACTTATGAAGTGTCACTTGAGCTTTGTACCTGAAAAATTACTGATCGAAGTTCGATAAATATTTTTATAAAAGTTGACTTTTTAAACGATTTTTTTTAATTTTTTTATAACCATGAAGATTTAATGAGATGAATCGCATAACTGCAATTTTCAAAAAACTAAAAAAAAGTGGTAAATTTCTCAAAAATTAAGGTAAGCGTCAGAAACTCCTTTTTTAAATTGCAGAATTGAATTAATCTTTTTTTAATACCCAGTGGGAAATTTAGGCCTTTTAGACCCTCAGGGGCTAAAATAAAAACCTTATATAATTTTCTTAACAGTTTTCCAACTTTTTGTAGTTTTTTTGAGAAATTTAATTTACAAAAATGATGATTTGAGTAAATTGAATAATATATGGCTCAATAGTTCGATAATCATTGAGAAAACTTACTTTTGAGCCCAAATTCTATTAATCATACAATTATTACAATTAAATATATTTTTCCATGGAAAATATAGAAATTTTTGACTGCAAATCATAAAATTTACTCAATTTTTCTGTTTTCTAAATTTTTTTTCGAAAAAATTACATAATATTGGAAAACTGTTAAGAAAACTTTAAAAGGCTTTTATTTTAGCCCTTGAGGATCTAAAAACAGGCCCAAATTTCCCACTGAGTAAAATTTATTGAATTGATTTTTTTTTTCAAATTTTTTACGAGCTTTCATTTGAACTGATATTAAAAATTTCTTTTTCAGTGAGGAGGGGGGGTCATGTTAAAAAACACGTCGTTTTTGGATTTCGACGGTCTAGGATTATAGGGGGGGATAAATGTCAAAAACTGCCCTATTTTAATGGAATCAATGGATGACTTAACTTATTAAATAGAGAAACTATTTAAATTTGCATGGCCATGTTCAGTTTATCCTATAGCATCTTCTGTCCCTTCCAAAATTCTAATTTTTGTGATAAACGTGATTAACTTTTATTAAATCTGTGTTGAAATGAAAATAACAACTTTTAATTGCAGCAGTTCAAGTTTGCAGTCTGTTACAAAGTTCACTTCCATTAAACATTCAATAAAATAAAATCAATTTCCTCTACCACAACTCTTGCATCATAAATTTGACGACCTAATTAAAATTCTATAATCACCAACTTTTTAATGATGCCCGATAACTTATAATGGCTCTTTTTTGTTTTATTTAATGTTGAACAATAATTTGTTCGCTAATTGCGTTCCCAGCTGCTGATTGATTGGGACATTAATCGAATGATGTTTTCAATTTGGTTGCATTAACGTTTGATCGTTCACGTGAACACAACGTTATTTTTTTTTACTAGTTTTGCTCTCACCAAAAAAAAATAACAAAATGGTAATTGAAAAAATAATAATTTCGTTGTTTCTGGCGTGCCTTTGTGGCAAAAGTGAGGGTGAGTAAAGTACTTTTTGTGCAATTAAACACACATTAATCATCGAGTTGCTTTTCGTTACTCTTTGTGCCATTAAAGCTTTGAAGTGCTACGAATGCTTTTCAAAGGACGACTGCCATAACGTCCGAAACAACAGTCAATTTGTAGTGGAGTGCAATCACGCGAGTGTCCAGGCAGCATCAACGCATTTCAATTTTCTGCCAAATGTAATGAGCCAATTGCCGTCGGATGAGTTTTATTGCGCGTCATATGAGGGACTGCGAAGCAATACGACAGAATTAACGCTCAAAGGATGCTTTTACAGCACGTATAATCCGTGTGCCTTTTTGCCGACCAGCGATAGCAATATTGCAGTCGACTCGGGTTACCGATGCAAATACTGCAATTTACATGATGGATGCAATGCTGCCAACAATGGCAACAGCAGAGGCGGAAATGTTGATCAAAGGAAATCGTGGGTAGCTATGGTGACTGTCGGAATCGCAATGAGTATCAATTATTATTTAGGGGAATTGGAGATTTTTTAGATGCTGGATAATGATTGCAATAATATCAAATATTAATAATAAAAGCGACTTACCTCACTTTCCTCGAACTGCGGATTGTCTGTGCCTTCAATGTGATTATTTTCAATTTTTTGCGTTGGTCCGACCTTGCCTTTGTCGAGCACGGAACTCTTCCATTCTAGGTCTGGTGCATTGTTGCCAATGAGAGACGCTGGCTTGATGTGTTCTGAAAGAAAACCAAAACAGAAAATTGCTTTAGAATTTCACAAACAATCAAATTTAATTATCGTCAACAATCAATGCGCATCTAAACTTTTCACAAAAGTCTTCGACATTTATTGCACAAATTGACTTGGAAATGTTGTCAAAATCACTTTGATTTGCTTTGATTCTCCTTTTTTGCGTGTCTCGTTAACTCCAAAACAAGATTTAAATCCATGCTTTTTACAATTGAAATTCAATTAACATGACAAAGGAAAGCGCTCTTACGACTTCAAGCTACACGAGAATGAATCTTTTGTTCAAATGTGATACATAATTATGCTCTTTGATAAGGCAAAGGGAAGTCTTATCAGTGTACATTGTTTACGTATGCATATGACATTCGTTACATGACAGTGCTGATCTTCAAAAGTGGTTTGTTTTCAACACATGTGACTTTGTACATGAAATTACGATACACTGTAACTGTTGACTTGTGACTGTAACATTTCTTTCAGTGCATTCACATGAATAATCAAAAGCGTTTGTTGTTTATGTTTGAAAGTTAATTTATCATTTTCTAAATAAACTTGTCTTCAAATTAAATTGGGCCTCAAAGGCATTCAGCGTGTAATTTTACGCTTTAATGCCTAAAAATTTCAATTGAATTTTAGGTTGGTTTCGGAATAAATACAAAAGTATGCGGTAAATTCAAACAATGACCGGTCGTCTCCACTCTTACCATAGCTTGACATTCTGTTTCCATTAGTGGTTAAAACTTCTTGAGGTTTATCATCAATTTGTGTTCGAAATATTTCCAAGTAAAAGTGTAAGATTAATTGTTCAATGAGTTGGAATACTTTTTGCACAAACTATAAATGTAGGTAGGTGAATGTAAATTGTAAACGTTGCGTTGGAGACAGCCTTTATTCAAAACTTTTGAAAACAATTATTGTGGGACATCAGTTTTAGGTGTT
The DNA here is from genome assembly GCF_036172545.1 of Culicoides brevitarsis. Taxonomy (NCBI): domain Eukaryota; kingdom Metazoa; phylum Arthropoda; class Insecta; order Diptera; family Ceratopogonidae; genus Culicoides; species Culicoides brevitarsis. The sequence goes on along the minus strand of NC_087086.1, from coordinate 24,112,500 downwards.
CTTTCTTTGTTTTGTTATCTTCACTCCAAGACAACGTAAGATTTAACCAAAAATTATCAAAGTTTCTCGTACTTTTTTATTAAATCTTTTGTTTGTAAATGTCCTAAGACAAATTTTTACCATATTTTGTACGTTCAAAAACAATTGGAACAAACTATTCACAAATTTACTTTTTCATCGTGGCTTTCTTAAATTTTTTTTCTAACAGTTATTCGAAGGTTCAAGTCAGTTTAAAGTTTTTATGTTTTTCCAAAACAGATTTTACCTAACACTCTATGCAATCATTGCAATTTTCTAGATAAAGTCAGAACGAGAATGAATTGCATTCGTTTATAAAATGAATGACTTGACCGCATTTCAATGTGTTCAATTTCATTATTTTTCATGGATTTTTTGAGTTTTCCCGAAGATTTTCATTAATTTTTCATGTTACTCGCAAGATTTCCCTGAACTTTTAAAAATTTTGAAATATTTCAAGATATTTCGATTTTCCATGAATTTTCCGAGTTTTCCCGAAGTTTTCCACTAATTTTCATCGACAACATTTTCCAACGGATGAACACGAATTTAAAATTCCAACCGATAATTTTTTTAAATATGTTGTCAAATCTGTCATTTGAAAAGACTTCGCCAAACCTGCTAATTCAAACAAAATTAAAGTTGCACACCACACAGACGGACGGACGGACGGACATCACGAACACAATACTGCATTTTTTTCAAAAAAATGTAATGCGGTAAAAATGAAATGTGGTATGCAATGAATCTTACATATCCCAACAACACAGGCAACCCAACTTTTGTGCTCCAAAAACTGAGTCTGACACGCTACAAAATATCCCCAAAGATATTCACGAAGCAAAATCTATGTGATCGCATTTCAAAATTTATATTGACTCTGAGTTTCAATTAATAACAGTTTCACTAGAATTCTGATTTGCTAATCTCTTAAGGGTTTTTTGTAGCGTGTCACATTCAGATATGAGAAGGTTTTAGACAAAAATCAAAAGATTCGTGGAAAATTCACAAAATGCATTCAACATGATTGCATATTCTATGATCTGACTTAATGCATTCCAGGTAATTTTCTGCTTTCAAAAACAAAAAATAAAAAAAAATCGACGGCTGAAACGAAGCTCAAGGGAAGCTCTAGTTCTTTTATAAAACAAATTAAAATTCTTACGAAACAAAACCAAGCAAAATTTGGAAAAACATAATTTCGTATCAAAACACGCAAGAGAAAATTATGATAAAATAATTTCTCTTTTCCATAGAAAAGCCTTTTCTGTTGTTTTAATAATTTTCCACTAAAATGATATGGCGATGTCTTCATTGAGTGGAGCGAAAAATAGAGAGAAAGGGTACATTATCAAAATATCTTTGTGTGTTCATTCAGCCATTCATTAAATGTCTTTCAAATTGCGCACATTTACATGTTTTGTGGTAGTTAAACTAGGTGAATGACAAACACAATTATTATTGGCATAGAATCCCTTTTTCCATTTATCTTAAAGGCAAAATCTAACATTTATTGCTTTATTAAATGTGTGGGTTTATCCCTTTTCGTTTCATTTTCTGTCATTCAATGTCAGTGTATTTTTATGGTAATGTGAGATGAGTTAACCCATTAATATGTAGATAGCTTCACAGAAGAGCATGATGTTTTTTTCACAAGAAAACAAGTCTCAAAGTGTCAAAAAATAGGTTTTAGAAAGAATTTTCAAGTTTTTTTTTCGATACCTTCAAGGAATTAGTTATCTTTAAAGACAGAAACTCTTACTTTTCAACAAATTTAATAGAACAATGTTTAAATATTTGGAATTTGGTAGTTGCGGCAAAAACAATAGAATGAGTCTCTTACCATATTATTTATTTTCTTCTAATTTCACTTTTATTGCTTTTGTGTATGTGAGAGATAGTAACGACGATGCTTTACCGCACACCGAAAGTCATACAGTGAAACCCTTTCTTTTTAACTGTCTTAATCTAATCTAAATTGGGTACCTCCACACAATGTTCCCCTTTTCTATACGTAAATTGTTATCCCTTTTTCAATACTACGCATCACACAATGCGAAATTTCGAGATGCCTCTCATTAAAAACGTTGTCAGTATTAAATAATAATATTACTTTTTTGTGTGTGATATAGTTTTTGAGCTTGCGGCTGCCGCACAATTAATTTATTTTCTATTCAACCAAAAAGTTTCGGTTTGTCTAATAAGGAGACGACGCGCAGAATGTATAGGTAAATTCTCTTCAAATGATAATAATTTTATTTTGTCTTCGCATGCGATGCCGAACCACGCAAACACCATGCCACGGCAGATGAAGGAGATATTTTTGATTTATTAAATTTAGCTTGAGGCTCCTCATGTTTCCATTGTGTTGACACATATAGCGAGTGACGTAAGAAATTTTTGTGTTCGAGATAAAAAGAAGTTTATTTTTTTTTACATGGAATGAAAAAAAAAATTACACAGAAAAGTGGGTGCCCCAAGGACAACAGTTTCTAATGTGAAATTCTATTACCACGTGTCAGCAGATCGTAACGGAAAATTGATTGTTTTCTTTCCTATGTGCGGAAAAAAAAGTTTTAAATTTCAATTTTTAAAGTTAAACGTTGTTGGAAACATTAACAAAAGCGTTTTTAATTGTTCTACACTGGCGGCGTTACCCGTAGACTTCGTTCTACCTTGCCAATTTTATTTTTTTTACTCAGTGGGACTTTTTTAGATCTTCAGAGTTTCAAAATAAGACTTACCAAAAATTTTTTAGCAATTTTTCACGTTTTATTAAATCAATGTAAATTTGAGAAAATTACTTTATTTGCGTTAGTTGTCACACAAATTCAATCTCAATTTAATGCACATAAATTTTATTATATTTTTTTCTTCAAATTACAAATAAATTGAGAATAAATCTACGTGACAACTAATGCAAATAAGTTAATTTTCTCAAATATACATTTATTTTATAAATTTTCTCTTATTTTTTAATGAAAAATTGTTAAGAAAATTTTAAAAAATTCTTAGGGTCTCTAAAAAGAAATCAAAAGATCACATTGGGTGTCAAAAAGAAAAATTTTTCTTAAAATGTACACAATGAATACGAAATTCATACAATTTATTTTACGGCTAATAATGAGGTATGCAATAAAGGAATATATCAGATGAGGGATTTTTCAAGAATTTTTTCATAAAAATGTATATAAAAATTTTAATTATAAAAAATTAAAGAAATTTATGTGGCAAAATTTGAGAATTTCAAAATTTTTATATAAAGATTTTGAGTTTAAATTTTTTTAGAGACTATTTTCCTCTTTTCAATAAATACAGATCAAAAACGAATATCGAAAAAAATTAAATATGAATGCTCTTAAAATGTAATATAAATTAATTGTAAGACAAAAGACGAAGAAAATGTAAATATTATTTCCATCAAAGTCAAACGCTTGATTGTTTGTTTAGTACTTTTCGTTCATCCTCTTTTTCTTTCTTTCTTCTTGGGTCTCGACCGTCTCCGAAACATAAACAAAACGCCTCTAATGTGAGTTACGTAGGTGTTATTATTTATGTTTTTCTTTCTGTATGCTTCGTTTTTTATCCATTTACTTACGAAATTTAAGGGCTTTGTGCGTGCGTAAACGCATCGTAAAAGCTAAAAAATAATCAATTTACATAAAAAAGGATGAGAAAAGTCTTGCCAAGTTAGAAACACACAGAAAATGAGGACGACAACGCCGAAAGAAGAGGAATGTAATTTTAATACAAAGCGCCTTCGTTCAAGATAAGAGTCATATATTACTAAATAAATAGGCTTTATCTTTGTGTTTGTGTGTTCTTCGGCGCGGCATAAAATGCGAAATAATGTAAAATGTGCTTTATTATGACTCTTAAAAAATATTTTTCGCATTATTTTAGAAAACACAGAAACGATTGCCAGAACCCAAACGAGTGCGGTAAACGAGACCCGGTCCGCCCATATCTGTCATCGCGCACCGTTCAATTTCTCCTCCCTTTGCTTCCCAAAAGTGTTGATGGACCTGCCCGGAGAGCAGCGAGATCACCGAGCAACGTTAAAAATGTTGTGTCGTTTATTTTGCCAGCCCCAAGGTTAACATAATTTATAAATAAAACTGAAATAAATGAACGAGCGCGCGCGTATGTAACAGACGACGACGACATAATTTTAATGGAATTAGCTACTACTTCGACTCGTATTCTGTTTCAGCCCCGAGCGAATTTCCTTTCCAAAAAAACATACAGCGGAGAAAAAAGAAACGATGATTAAATTTCGCGTACTTTTAATGTTTAGACATGTGTGAAAGTATGTTGTCGTTATCAATTTTGGCATTAGGCAGTAAAGTAACGAACCGTGCTTTCAAGAATTTCCTAATTTCGTTGGAATGTCAAAAATTCCCATTAATGGATTTATGATTTTTCAGGTCAGTTTTTTCACTCACTCCATAAAAATTCCTTATCGCCGCATGAAATCTAATAAATAACGGAAAAAACGTCCACACTTGATATGCAAATTATTTCACTGATAACAGTATTTCTTTCATTCACAAAGTATTTACCCGAAAAACCAAAGAGAAAAAAAAATTATAATAAACAACATCTGTGCCTTTGTCCGTTCGCCTTCTTTTAATATTAATATTATACCGTGTCCCATTGCCTCTCATTCCAACAAACGCCATAAATTTCTATTTTTAAATAACCATTTTAAGCAATTTTCTTCTCTTCGTTTTCCTTCTCCGTAACGCTTTCCATCATCTATCAGACATTGTCGACGTAGTTTCTTTTGTGCATGCCGCCGTGAATAGCATGAAATATAATATGGAAATGACAAAAATAGGCACGAGAAAAGGGGGGACTACGACAATAGTGAGTGTGTCGTCCACTTAGATAAGGAAAATATGTCATCGGTCATTTTTTTATGTCGGTTATTGTCGATTTTTTTTTCATTCTTCGTGGAGAAAATGGGATTTTATTTATTTTAAAGCACGTCAGTTGGACGATTTCTAGAGCAACTATAACAATAAAGATTGCAGCGAATATTGATGGCGGAGTCTTAGTCCCGATGTATACAGCAACGTTCCTTTTTTGCCAAAGAGCAATTCTCTGGTGTCACATTAAATATACGAGGCGTTAAATTTCTGATATTGATCCCTTTTTCTTCTATACACAATACGCACGTATAGGGCAACAATGTGTTGTAGATCGATACGAGGTTTTACTTTGCGGCATTAGCCATCAGATGGAGAATTGCAGCAGTTTTAGCTTGTGATGATGATATTTTATTGCAAAGCGAGGAGCATTGCGAAAAAGGATTAATGTTCTGCTTGTTCGTTCGATAAGGCGCCATCCATTTACGGCGTCGGATAAAAATGGACATTTTTTGACCCCCACCCCCCCTATAATCGGAAACCGTCGTAATTTAAAGACCCCCCCTAATTTACGACGTACTTTTGAGTAAAATACCCCCCCCCCTTTTTCAAGAAAAATTGTTAAAAATTAGCTCAAATTTATATGGAAATTTTGTGAAAAATTGTACATGTTTACTCAGTAAGTTAAAAAACAGATCGAAAAAGTTTGAAGCGCTTAAATATTAGTGACAAATTGAAACAAAAAATCTTAATTATAGAGAATTTATACGACGTCGTATTATACTTTTACCCCCCCTCCCCCTACGTCGAAATCCATCGGAAATTCATGGACCCCCACCCCCCCTCAAACTTCCGACGCCGTAAATGGATGGCGCCTAATAAGGGACTTATTTTTAAAAAATTCTTTGTTTCTCGCAGTTTTTACGTTGTACAGAACTTTTTCAGCAAATGTGCGTCTATGAGAATTAAATTATTGTATTTTATAGTTTTTTCCGACATCGTAATTTATTTTTTTTTTAATCGCATTTTGAAGAAAAATGTGGATGGTGGTTTGAAACTTCTCAGGTCACTTTTTTTGTAAATGTCTCAAGTCACGTGGTTTGCAATTTTTTCAAGTCTCAAGGATTAAAACATTTCTTAGGTAACATTAGGTAATATTTCTTAGGTAAAAAATGTGACTCAAAAAATTTCTCCAGTCACGTGGTTTGAAACTTTTTCAGTTAAAGTGATTTAAAAACATCCCAGGTCACGTGGTCAAACAACTTTTTTTATAAAACGAAGTTAAAACGATCTCATAATGAACAAAATCGAAAAGCGGCATCATCTTTCTTTTTTCTCCGAACGACAACTTTATAAATGTTTATCATCATCAAAGCCGATCAAAGCAGAGTACTTTCAGAAAAAAAAAGAATAGTGAAGAGAAAAAAAGTGATTACACATGAAAATTGGTAATAAAAAAGTTTGATCGAGAATTAATGTCTGTGTTGTTGTTGGCGCTGTTCATTTCTATAGAAAATGTTTTTTTTTTCTCGACTCATAAAAAACAGCTTAAAATAAGAAGATTTGGGGAGCTCTGGCATAGAAAAAAAAATTCAACACAGTTTTTGCGGTTCACTTCGTTCCTCTTTACGAGGTAATTCAATCATATACGCTACGGCGACTTAATCTGTCTGTCGTTTTTTTGTCATCGTCGTCGTCGTCGTTCTCCGTCTGTCATACATGAGGCTACACTCATGTGTATAAATTTTCGGAAAGACTGATAAATGAACAAAAGAAGAGAGGAAGAAAAGAGGAAAATTCAATAAAAAAATCTTCTCAAATGCAAATTTCCCATTCATTATGTAGTTGTGGGGAATCCGTGTTTTGCCTGCGTTTGAGACAAATAAAAAAGAATGTTCTTCAAAGTTTGTTACAAAACTCCAAATGAGATGCGAAATCTTATAAATTTTTGCTCTAATAGATGGGGTGGGCTGTGCTTGAACTGTCGTTCAGCTTAAATGTATGGCAAATGGAAAATTTATACACTCCTAATAAATTACTCCATTTATGGTAATTCTATTGTGCGCTAATAAATTGTTTGTGACTCTCGGTGAGATTTATTACAGAGGTTTTCAACGAACTTAGCAAAGAAAATTTTCAAGGAAAAATTATCTTTAAAATTAAAATTATGTAAAAAAGTTTCATTGATTTCGTTATTTAGGATTTCGATTTCAAAATTTATTTTAGAGATCTGTACATGAAAAATTAAATAAAAAAAATTTTCCCCAGTTTAAAAATTTAAAGTAAGTAATTTAAGCTGGAATTTAAGTAAAATTAAGTTCATTTTGTAAAAAATCTGTGGTAAAAAAATATCTCAAAATTTTAGAATTTCTGTTATATATTTTTCTAATCAAGTAAAAAATTCGAAAACCAAAAATTCGTGGAAAATTTTGGAAAAACTGAGAAACTCGTTTTTGCGGTAAAAGCAAAACAAAATTTCATCAGTTCGTTGGTAACATTAGAAATTAACTTTTTACAAGTGGATTGAAAATAGATTATTTGAGAAAAAGACAGAGATTTAAATGATACACACACAAACTCTCTTTACGGCTGAGATTTATCGAAGTGATGGCTGTTCGCCGTTAATCTCTGTTAAATGTAGATTAAAGATCAGAAAAATTTGCTTCTAAAACAATTCATGGTAAGAAACTTTCGAATAACTGATAAGACTTCGTAAGTAGATTCCAATGTAAAACAATGCGATTTACCCTCCAGTTTAGCATCGCGAAGCAAATCTTCTAAAGTGCATTTCTCGGGTAAAAAAGTATGTTGTAACTCGAATCGAGAATCAGAGGATGCTTCAAGAGTGAATTTTTCCCTCTGGAATTACTCAAGTCATTTAAAAACTATTTCAAACACCCTAACAAACATGTTTTTCGACTCAAAAACATAAAGTTTTGCGCAAAACTTTACTCTCTAGGTTGACAGTTCATTATGTCGCACACTACCTACTACTTATATTTTCCACATTTTCCGAATACTCGGAATGAAACTATATGGTGTGCAGGCAGAAATTACACATTCCATACAATTCAAAACTCCTGTCACTCATAACTTTGCTAAAAAGTGTGTTGTTTGGTGGCTTCGCAGCTAGAGAGCGAGACACAATAAAATAAGACATGATACGAGAGCAAAATTTCAAATATTTATGGCATAATAAAGTGTATCAAAAAGTAGCTAAAAATGAATTGCGTCAACAAAATGACAACAAAGTAGATACGAAACCATGAGAGATAAATGTAAATTATAAAACAATAATAATAATAATGTGTTTGAGTGTGTAACAAAATGTTAAAAGTTAGGCTGAGTCTGTTTTTGACATTTTAAATTATATGTTGGCGTATCACATTGTTAATAATTTTCTGAGAAATTTACAGAGAATTGAAGAAAAGCATGAAAATCGTAGAATTTGTGGAGAATTCAGGTGTTTCTTAAATATTTTTTATTCCGAGAAAAACAAACAATAAATCTAAATTCGACAAATTACTTTTCAAACAATCAGCATAATAAAAAATTCTTGCTTTCACTTGAACAAAGAAAATTTAAAACTCGTGATTTTTGAGTGTTCATGCATTCATTCAAATAAAACATCAGACGAAACACAACACGAGAGAAGGATTATGTTTATCCATTCAAAATATGTTATCTCTTCATTCTTTCGCCTCGTCTGCCTGGCATAGACGAACAAAATGAAAAGTAAAGAAAATTTTAATGTATTTTCATGTTTTATTCGTTTTTCTTTTTAAAGTAAATATGTGAAGAAAAAAAAACAATTTTAAACAAACCATGTAATAAGATTTTCGTGTTATTTGTTTACTTGCTCTCAGTTATTATTATTATCTAAGTTTCAAGACGAGATTCATTTACATTTTTTGTTGTTTTTATGGAAGATGAGTAATGAGAAAATTGAAAGTGAGCTTTGATAATTTTTCATCTCGAATATGAAAGGATGAGAAAAAGTTTTTGATTTTTATTAATATTCAAGAAATATAAAAGTAAAAAGTGAAACAAATAAATTAGGTCGCTTTAAATTTAATTTTTCAAATTAGTTTTGAAAATAATTTTATGTAAAATAATCGAGTTAAATCAATTTTTTAGCAATTCAAAAAATATTTCTTTTTATTTTGCGACTTTTTTCATTCAAAAAAATTTTAAAAAGTTAATTGGGGTTCTCACAATGAAGTTTTGAAATTTGCTTAAATTGGAATTGTTGAAAATTCCAATAAAGGAGCGACTTAATAAAATTTATTTTTTTTTTAAATTCTGATATCGATCATAAATCATCATAAATGGTTTAAAATAGCCAGCAAACTAAAAACAACTGAAAATTTAAACAATATTGTCTTTTCAACAATTTCAATCGTTTCAACAAAAGTTTTGCTGTTGGAATTTCCAACAATTGTTGAAACGAAATCCCATACAAACTTTTCAACAATTTCAATTCAAATTCCAATTCCAACAGTTTCAACACTCATTGTGAAGACCTCAAAATTTTTAAAAATAATTTAAAAACCATTAAATTTTTCAAAAATTGTCTTAATCTATGATTTTTTTCATTATTTGGCATCAGAACTGAAAATTTAGTAGAAATCTAATATTGAAAAAATAATTAGAATCTCGAAAAATTATATATTTTCCATCCCTATGATGACAAATTTGATAAATAGGACAAAAAATTCGTTCACGTTAAGTATGATAAAAAAAAAAGAAATTTTTGAATGAAGAATTTTTGAATTTTCAAGGAAAAATGGAAAGCTTTTAATTATTTAAATTTGTAAAATTGCTTTATTATTCAAAGGTAAAAAAAGAATAATTCAACTTGAAATTAAAAAAAAAATAAATTTTCCTTATCTTCCTCAAAAAGTGTCTTAAAGTACTTCAAAACATCTAAAATTGAAAGTGGGACGACATTTTTCATTTTTCTTTGAACGGAGTATTTTTTGGTAGTCAATTTATTTTATGTCTTCTTAAAATCATCTTCAAAGGAAACCTCTTCTCTTCACCATAATAATCTAAACAAAGTGCAATCATCCTCATGTGTATGTCTCCAAAATTGTCTCTTTTTTAGTATCAAGACTTAACAGAAAAATGTTTCATATAAGGAATCATCATAAATATAATAACATTACATGAAGAATTTGTTTTTATGTGTTGCTCGATGCCCGTTCTTGTGACGATAATGACGCACAGAGAGAACACAAGATCCTTTGATATAAAATTCTCAAATGACGAAAGGAAATGGAAATGTAGTAAAATTATTTTATTTTTATTTTATTGCACTCAACTTTGATATTCTCTCTCTCTCTGTCTCTGTGATATGTGTTTTCTCGTGACAATCACCATCTAACACACAAACAAAATGTCTTTTCTCTTTTGTGTGTCGCACAGGCCTTCACAATAAAGTAATATTTGTCAAACAAATAAGAAATGTGATTCATGGCCTTTCTATATCTCCTTTTTGTTCTCTCTAACGCAAAACTTTGTCTTTTTTTTCGTACATTATAAATATCAGGAAGTCATTTCTTCGTCATTTGCTTATTTTCTCCTTGTAACTTCAATGTCTTTCTTACGTAATGCCATCATAGTAACACCAAGCAAATGACAAAAAGTAAAGCAGGACCTGACACAAAATATGTAAATTCCGAATCTTTTAATATTTTATGTGAGAAATACTCTTCACGAAACAAAACACAACAGCAACTCAAGATGAAGAAGGAGCTGGATCGTTATTTGAAGATGATGAAGGATTATAAGTGAAAAAGTTTGTTTGTTTTTTTTTGCTTCTTGTATGTGTGTGCGAAAAATCTCATATTTTATTATTATGATTTCAATATACAATGACGACGACACAAAAAGTTCTGAGAAACTTGAGTTATTTAAAATTCATGCTTGTGTCATTTTATTTCAGTCATCCGTTCGTACAATATTTCTTTTTTTTCCTGAATTATAAATATCACTTTTTCTCGTTTAAACTTTATGTAAACTTTACCCTCATTTTGAGTTTTTTTTTTCGTTCGCTATGCAAGTGCTTCCGCCATTGTGTGTGTTTATTCAATATGATTTTTTCCGATTTGCTGTTTTAGGCTCCGGATGAGGCAGGCAGGAAGGGAATAAATGTAGTGTGTGACAAAGTAAAGAAGGATGATAATTGAATTATGATTCAAAAAATGAATTCAGTGTCACGAAAATATTTTTCCTTTCTTTATTCTTGCTCTCTTTTTTCTCGTTTTAAAACGTGACATTAATAAATTTCATGAAAATTTCGCCTGCTCGAGTCCTTATAGAAATAACTTATGGCAGGTAGCAGAGTAAGTATTGATAAAAATGAACGGGGTGAAGGTGAAATATTTTTATTCAATTCGAGTTTTCCTGGTTAAAAATGCTTTTAAATTGATTTTTTTTACTGTCATAGTGCAAAAAAATATTTGAGATGATTAATGTTCCGTTTTCTATCGGCAACGACGGATGCTCGGTTGTTGTGGAATTCAAAAGAATTTTTGTGTGGAATTTTTTTTTTTAGGTCAAGATGTTCATTAAAATTTGTTATTAGTGGTCATTGAAAAGAATATTTATTATTATTTTTTTTTTCAGGGCTTGAGTTGCTAAATTTATGAATGAAAAGATTTTTTTGCCACATTAGGTCTTGTTAAATAAAACATAATAATTATTAATGTTCGATGTCCCGTAAAAAAATCAATAACTGGATAGGGCGAGGAAATTTATTAAAATAAAATTTTAAAAAATCAACGACATTTTGTCATAGCGATCACAATAGGTCTTCCGATCGCGGTGATGAGTCCTCAAACCTAACCTAAAAAATCAACTATAAAAAATTATTTTTATTTTTGGTCTAAAAAATATTTAAAATACTCAATTTACCAAATTAAAATTAAAATGTATTTTTGAATTTGAAACAAATTTGTCAATCTTTGTTTAAAAAATTTACCTTAATTTTCAAATAATAAAAAATAAAATCATTTAGCCATTATTTTAAAATTAATTATTTTATTATTTTAAAATAAAATTTATTCTCATTATGATAATATTTTACAAAAAAAAAATAAATAAATTATCGAACTATTTGACAAAATTTGTTAAAAATTCTTTGAAACATTGCAGTTTAAGCTTCGCAGTCAAAAAAATCTTTGAAAAATCAAATTTTAATTTTTACCGCAAACCTCTGATTTTAATAGCCTCAAACTAATTCTCATACCGCTTTCCACTCGCGTAAGCTGTTCCGTGCGCTGCATGTCACCAACACTCCTCATAATCGTCTGCATTCGATAACAATATGTCTCTACGTGCTCTATCACAGTTTATTTTCAATTTTCCACTTCATAATATCATTTTAAAATTAAAATGAAGCAAGAAGAATGTCTGTGGAAGACAATACAATGGCAGCTAACTCTGGAACGTCGCTATTGTGAAAACCATCAGCAGCATGCAAACATTTATTGCCTTACATCTCTTACAACGTTGCTCGTTGATGCTGGCAATTCACTAGAAAAATCAACTTGACGTTTGTACAGCAATGACGACGACGACGCGTCCCTCTGCGCTTCGTCGCCACCCTTGAACTCGCCCAAGTCACTTGAAGGAAAAAAAATATCGCATATCTCGTTTAATAAGATCTTCTTGCTTTTTTTCTCTCGAAGTTTTACGTTCTTCGATATTCAGCGCATAGTTTGCCTATTTTACATTCGTGCCTGCTAATAGTGAATTTCTGCTCTGTATCTTTCTCTCTATTAACTTGCGAGAAACTCTGCTTCAACATAATAAAAATACATGAACAACATGCTTCATTTAAATAGATTTAATATAAACGATGATGATGATGATGATGCAGAGATAGATTTCTTTCGCTTTTTATTCCATGTACATGTACGATCCCTTTGAGACTTTCAAGACATGCAAATAAGTGGATGAAGTTGACGTGAAACGGACTGAAAGTAATACTTTTGAATTGAGATAATTGAAAGAGAAATCAATCTCAATATCGTTAAACGGGAGAAAAACAAGTCCGTTACTCAGATTTGACCTCATTATGACGCAGAACAATTCTCTTTATCACTTTTCCATATTCATTTCCATGTTTGGCCCGTTTTTGCCATCGAAAATAATATAATTTTCGGTACGTTATCACACATAAATTAAATATTAATATATTCAAACACATTCTTGACCGCAATGACGATATTTTTTTTTCTCTCTATCTTTCATAACTTTTTTTTTGCTGTTTTTCTTTGTCTTTTCATGATGACGGCATAAACAAAATCAAGGCAAGACCATAAAAAAGCTGTGACACAACAACGACACGAAAACATTAGCAAGTCTAATTTATGCAGAGAACAATCAAAGTATTGTCCAAGTCATTTTACCCCCTGCTTTCTCGTTCTACACATTTTTATAGCGAGTCATGTTGTGTTTGTTCGTTGGTTTCTCGTGTGAAACATCAACGACGACGATGACGACGACGTCGACATAGCAAAAGACAATAATCAAAATGCGAACGAAATGAGAAAACAAAACACACACAGACGTTTGGGAAAATTTATCCATTACGATCAATTTTTCCGTTTTGTTCATTTTTTCTCAGCTTTGTCGACGGACATCGTCGTAAAAAAAATTGGAACAACATACAGAGAGACTTTGCATCGCACGAGTCAAGAAAAATATTTCTTATCTAGTTTTACCATTTTTCTAGATTTTTTTTTTGTGGCGGTTTATTTTTTCTTTGTTTCCCTTGATGATTTGCACAGACACAATTCTACTGAGGTTTTATCTTTTGTGATTTTTGAAGCGAAAATATGCAGTATCACTAGAAGTCTGTCTATTTTTTTTTACTTTTGTTTTATTCCTAAATTTAAAGGCTTAGCCAATTTTTTTTTTTTTTTGAAAAAAGCTCAGTTTTTTAGAAATGTTTTATAAATAAAATATTTTTTAAAAGAAAGTGGTAAAGGTAAAAAAAGTAAAAAAAAAATCTTGGTTCTCGTTTACACAAAATATTAGTGGGACCGAATTTTTTTATACCTTTAGATTATCAAAACAAGTCCCTCGGAAATTCCAAAATTTATTAAATTTTAAATAAAATTTTATGAAATTTAATTTTTTTTATGAAATTTTATTTTTTTTTATGAAATTTTAATTTTATGAAAAATACTTTTAATTATTCAAGTCAAAAAATTATAAATTTGGAAATAAAGTTAAAATAATAAAATTAAAAGATTTTTAAAAAAAAATTATTAAAATTAAGAAAATTAAGAGATTTAAAAAAATTAAAAATTAAAATTAAGAGAAAAAATCTATAGGTTGGTTTTGTGGATGTTTTATTTTTTTGTAGTCGAACAACCAATTGCGATAAAACTATCTAAAAATTTGTCAAAAAAAATTGGTAGAAATTTCACAGTTATCTAACTTAAAATTTTTTATGGTTTTTTATATTTTTACTATGGACATCCAAAAACACATAAAATACTTGACTTTAACATAAAAATGTGCAGAAAATTATGTGTATTATTTTTCAAAATGAGAAGATAGTTTTGTTTTGAGTAGTTGTCGTCGTCCTCGTACTGCTGAGCGTAACTAACATGCTGTCTGGCTACGACTGCAAACGAAAAATTGTGTGCAAACCATTATTTTTTGGCAGCATTTCAAGAGATAAATGAAGGCATGCGATTGCTGCTGATTCAAAGATCATCATGTGTGTCTAACAAATTCTAGCATTCGTAGAGAATTTCCTCTGTTTTTTTTCCAAAATTTTTCGACATCTAAAAAATATTTTCTTGATATAACTTGTCTTGTGTGCGTCTAAAATGGAATGAAATACTTTGATTTTTTAAGTTAACATGCTTTCAGAATAACAAATTTTTTGCTCTTATTTTCAGTAGTATTGCAGTTAAAAACACAATAATTTCACACAAAAATATCGGTTTAGGTTTCGGCATAAAAATAAAAATCGAAATATAATAACATTAACTTGCCCGCGTGCACGGAAAAAATGCATCCCTGACCCAAAAATAAAAAAAGAGGAATTTTATTGCATTAAAACTGGCGACACGAGCAGCGCGGCGCGCGTTTGTCAACCGAAAAATACAAAAACAAAAAAAAAATAGATAGACAGGTATTTGCGTTATAATTATTGTCGTGCGGTGTCGCGTAGGAAAAATATGTACCAAACGAAATGTGTGGTGCCATGGCATTTCATTAAATAAAATAATAAAGTTCGCGTGAAATCATCCGCAAAATGTGTGGCGAGAATGGTTTGTTGAACGCCAACGAATTTAATTATGTTGTTTAATTGTATGAATTATTAACGGAAATGTGTCAAGTGACTGGAATTACTTAAAATTTCGGGACCTCTATTAAAAGTTGTCGTTAATTTATTGCTGAAGTTTATTTAACTTTTGAAGGGTTTTAATTGACACACATTTTCGAGGGTGCTACAACATAAAATGTGAAGGATTTATATGTTTCGATTGGTGCATAAATTAAAATTTTAGACCGGTGATGTGGCGTCGAATTTACGTTGAAGTGAAAAACCACGAAAACCTGTGCAAAATTATTCAACGTTTAATTTTTTAAATATTGAAATCGCCTTCTGCTAATTCACGAATGTTGTAAAGTTTGACAATTGAAAAAAATTGCTATTACAGCTAATTCAAATTTAACTCTGGAACGTTTGAATTAGCAAAACGACAAATAGACACATCAGTACGGACAAACAGACGGACACAATAAAGCAATTTTTCTAAACAATTTAAAATAAGGTAAAATATTTTTTTACTAGGATTATTTGATGTCTCGATTTGATAATTTTTCATTTTTCACGTAAATTCTCTGAATAGGTCAAGTGGTTAAGGTTTTGTGTGTACATTAATCAACCTGGATGAAAATTAGTCGAGCATATAAAAGGTAAGTGAACTCGTTTTGTCATTTAATCTAAAAAAATAAAACAGACATCAAAAGTCTTGGCAATTTTTTGACATTCACATAATAAAACTGTTATTTGATATACTTTTAATATAATCATCATGCAATCATGAATATGTTATCCAATTATAAATCCAATTATTTTCGCACACACACACAACTGATATGACACACATGCATGCAGTCTTCGTCCCCTCCCGAAAATATCACATTTAATACGATTCGTATTGGTTTTCATTAAAATGTCTTGTCAGTTTTGTCAAAACGTAAAGTCACTGGCTTGAAAAGAAAAATAGACCGGCCGGAAACTCCTTTATAGTCGCAGCAAAGAAAAATTCTTGCGTAGAAGACAAGACAAAACTAAAGTAATAAAGATCCAGTTGGTCTCTGAGGGACCGACACTAGCTATAACGCAGGGATAATCCTGCTTCTCATTTTGTGTATATTGTCATAAAAAACGGACACGAAATAAAATCTCATGACAAACATATTTGATTTTCATTCTCTACACTACTAGACACACACAAATCTTGGTCGACATTATTATATTTTACCTGGAAAAAGGCACGCAACACGCACGTCATCGTACCACAGAAAAGGGAACATTTTGCTTGACCAGACAACAGGCCGTAAGGCATGGATAGTTAGTTATTTGTTAGTTTGTTTGTCGGACTGATGCATCGACACAAATGTGGATTGTGGAGGAAAAGAGCATGCAAAGATTAGTAATAAGAAAATGAAATCACACAGGTGTAAACAAGAATAATTATTAAACGTGATGCCCTAAAGGATATTTTTCACCTTAATGAAATATTTTGTGTATGGCGTGTGTTGCAATTCTGTCGTTGAACCTACAAATGGCAACGGACGTGGACAAGAATAATTAAGAAAAGACTTTGGGGCACCTCTGGTGATTTTTACCGATTAAAATCCAATAAATTGTGTCTGAAATATCACTCTGTCTGTATAAAATTGAAAGAAAAATACAAAAATATCTTTAATTTTTATGGCATTTTTCTCAGAGGATTTTTTTTTAACATTTTAGGTTTTTTTTTTATAAAATATGAAGTCGGAAAAACAAAATAAATTAATCGTTTTTATTGTAAATATTATTATTAATACCTTTAATTACTTTAATTTTTAATTAATTAAATTTTTATTTGATGAACAAAATTGATTTTTATAACCCAATTCATAGAATTTAATTTTTTTAAAAAACTACTATAAATTTTTAATTTTTGTTACAGAATTCTTGAATTTTTAAATGGTTTTGGACATAATACATATTTTTAAAAAAATCTCAGCAATCTTTTGAAATCATTTAGTTGCCATTTTTATATTTAAATGGTCAGGATCAATATTTTTTTATTCAAAAGCTCAAGAGGTTTAAATTTAATAAAAACTATCTCATTCTATTCTAATTTTAACTTTCAAAAATATTTATATTCAAAAATATCTAATCTTGAAAGTTTTTTCTAGCTTTTTGGCTATTTTTTAACGTTTCTGACATTTTTTTTGGAAAAATAAGGGTAAAAAGAACAAATTTATACGAAAATATTTTTTCAGTGACAAAAAAAATAAGTTTTTAGGAAAATTTGTTGTTAAATACAATTAAAAACTCTCAAAAGCTCATCATTTTTCCTAATTAAAAATTTAATTCTTCCGGCGGAAAACACTCAAAATGCCCTAAGTCGAGTGTATTAGGTGTAATAATTATTTATAATAATTACTTTTACATGACACTCGTTTGGGTTTTCTTTGTTTGCCATCGTTCCGTCCGTTCTCATTGTTCCAAACAACGACGCATAAAAATTTAAATTATATTATTGCGTCCATCCATTCAGCAGACAACGAAAAACACACGGACCTTTGCTACATAAATGCAAAATATAACAATGACTACTATAAAAATTAATGAAAATTTGTATCACAAAATGCCTTACTAAGCTTCTTCCGAACATTATTTAAAATATTTTCTTTGTTGTATGACGAGGCGCTTTGTTTTGTTTTGCTCGCTGTTCACTTTGTTTTTTTTTTCTACATGCCGATGGAAAAGCAACACTCTAAAAATTTGAAAGGAACGGTAATTTGCATTTTTTACTTGTACACAAAAAAAATTAAAAAGAAAGAACGAACAAAAAGGAGAAGTGCTCGTCGTTATATTAATATTATTAAAAATTATCAACGAAAATATTGTTAAACGTAAATAACATGGAGGGGAGAATCTCGTCATTTACATTATTAAATTAAAATTGAAAGTCTAAAGGTGGAGCTTTTTACAGTTTTTTTTCGTAGCCATTTTCATTAAAGATGATGACAGATAAATACTTGGCAATTTTCTTTAATGTCAATTCATTAACAAACAAACGAGGTCAATGCATCAATGAATGGGATTAATTTTTGCTTAACATCATGATTTTTTTTATTACTGTTCAGAGACAATATAGAAAACTGCTGACAAAAAAATGGATTAAAATCTAAACAAAACTCATAAAAGCATTGTAATGGAATTTATAGTACGAAATAAAAAAAAATCCCGCCGTTCTTCTGAGAACTGATTAAGAAGACAAAAACTTTGATGATCAGCAATAACAGACCACTTTATTAAATAAACACAATTAGACTAGATCGGACTCTGTTTTATTTATAGTCGATATTTTTTATTACAATTAAGAGGGTTTAGACAAGAACTTGCGCGCATTTTTGAGTTAAATTAAAAATGAAATTATTTATAACGAATATTTTCAGAGAATATTTTCGAACTCAGAAAATTCTGATTGACAGACCGACAAATGCTAAACAACTTAATCAATTTTTTTTTTCGTTAAAATCCACGCAAAAAAAAGACGTAACGAGTAATAAAATTCGACAAAGTTTATTATTATTACGTTTCTTTTCCTCCCGATTCAATACATAAGAGTCCATTTTTCCGCATTATATTACGATACCAAGTCAGTTCCTTATTTCATCACAAATCACCTTTTTTTTCAAGAGACCGGCGATCCCTTACTTTTTTTATTGCTATTACTTTTCTATTTATCCGCTAAAAAATGGGCTTTGGGTAAACCGTGGCATTCACCGTTTTGAAGCATTTTTCATTGAAAATACCCGTTTTTGGACATCCTAATAGCCAATATATTCGTTCACAGATTCAACACATTTTTCACATAAATAGTAATCTACGAAATTGTTCGAATAATCAATAAAATTGCTTCTTTTTGATTGTTTATTTTTATTTAGGAGTCTTCGCTGTTACAACATTCTGCCATCTCGAATGAAGATTTTCGATTTCGCATGAGCACAAACTGTAAACATAGATAAAAGGTCATGTTGATAGGACGAACAAAGGCGAGAATTTAATGCTTTCAACGAAAAAAAAATACATAAAAATATATCATAATAAATGTGTATGGTGTGATAGTAAAAAAAAAAATTGACAGCAAAATAATCCAAAAGTGAAGAGAAGAAATACAAAATTTTTATTTATTTTGACTTTTGAGACGAGGAGAAATTTTATTGTTGGTCGATATTTATCTGTACGGAATCAAACAGTGTTTGGGATAAAAAAGATATCACTCCAAAGTGATATGTTGACACTTCTATGTGTGTTTAAATGTATATAGCAGCGAAGTGTTGACAGAGATAAATCATTAAAGTTGTCCGATGTCCTCTTTTTGTGTATGCGACACAAACGTAAACACAAAAGTTGACACATTCAAGTGGATTGTTGTCGGGTCCTTTATTCAGCCTGCCTGCCAGAGACATTTTGAAGGACAAAAATTACATCTTAGCGGCAATGAAAAAAAATAAGTTGTTGTAACCGAAAATAAAAACAACAATAACTATGACGACAGGTAATTAATCCCTCGAATAATTTTCCACCATAAACTCATTTTTTATTCACATTTAATTTTCACTCATTAATAGATGTCAGGTCAAAGTTTTACTTTTTCCACCGAAAGAAAAGTTGTTTTGTCATTTTCCTAATGTAACAACAATTTTTGCCTCGTGACACGCAAAGGAATGGCAACGGAGAAAACAAAGCAAAATGAGACATAAATTTTCACTTTAATTCATTACCCTTATCAATGTGATTTCAAATTGTCGTCGTTTAACATAAATACTCGCACGACACCAAATAACGTTGGAATATGTCCGGGCCATGAAGAAAGACAAAGCATAAGGAAGAAACAACAAAAAAAGGAAAATCGACCGCGTTTCTTTTTCGTTTATTTATGTTCTTTTACCTTTCAGATTACTACAACAAGGTATTTGGAGAATTGTGTGTCAAACACAAAGTAGATTTATGTAGATGCATGCAAAATTGAAATCAATGTGAATTAGAGTGTGTCGGGAGATTTTAAAGCTTATTGTGGACAATTTTAATTGTTTTTGTTGATTAATTTTACTCACAATATCCAGATTAAAGATTCAAGATGTTCTTCTTACCTGAAAAGAAAGAAAAAAAATTAATTATTTTTTCATCAAAATAGTTTTTTTTATTTTTAATTCATTAAAAGTCGAGTTTGAGAATTCTATTAAATGCCGCTTAGCAACTTAATGAAATTAAATTAAATTCAAAAATTAGTTTAATTAAATAAAATTTATTATTTTATTAAATTAAATTAAGTTAAACTATGTTTGTATCTATTAAAAGAGGTATAGAAGTTTCATTAAATCATTCAATTTAAATTTAATTTAAAAAAATAGAGAAAGTAGTCGTCTGTAGAACGACATACTATACCGCATTTTATTGTTACATTTCTTCGCTTTTTTGTGCTCCTCATTTAACAATTTCGTACTCCTCAAGTCACATTTTCATACTCCTCATGGCCATTTTACAGTTTCATACACCTCACAACCCAAGAGCCTGCCCGCAGACCTCAAATAACAAAGAATTACTAAAAAAAAATTTTTTGTGGCACATGTGACACACACACGCATTTTTTCTTCGAAATGCGGTAAAAAAGAAAAACAAACAAAATGCAAGTATTTTTTGTCATTATGTAATAAAAACCAATTACAACTGAAAATGATTGAAAAGCTTGGATCAAATAAAAAATGACAAAAAAACAGTAAAAAAATTTTAAATTGGATAAAAAAATTAAAAAATTTGGTAAAAAAATTTAAAATTTCGGAAAATATGGAAAAATATGAAAATATTTTTGTTTGAAATTCTTGCAACCAATTTTTTAAATTAAAACAAAATCTCTAAGCTACTTCGTATATACAAAACCTAATTAAATTATGAAATTTTAAACACTTTTGAATCTTTGAAATAATGACCAAATTACTTTTTAAATTGTTATAAAAATTTCAGTTAATAAATTAAATAAGTTTTTATCACGCACGAATATTTTCAACTTCTTATCAACAAAAAAAAAATTTGTAGGCAAAAAATTGTTGCATTATTTTTCCGTTCATTTTTTTTTTGTTGGTGAAAAAATTCCTAAATGTTTCTTCTCTTCCTGTTATCCATGCAGCACATGATTTACTTGCCTCGTTCACATTTTGTCAGTCTCAAAAAAAAAAGCTAAAAAGATAGCTAAAACATTTTTGTGTGTGTGTGCTTCTTTTCCTCGTTATTGTTGTATTTTTTTGTATTTTCTAGTTGCTTTCCCATCAAATACAACAGGAAAAAGTAGAAAATGTGAAAGGGGTACCACCAACCGGGCACTACCTGCCATGACAGGAACAACACATTAAACCGTAATATAAATTCATTATCCTTTCCTGTTTTGCTTTTTCTTCTCTCCGCAGCTGCACACAGCACATGGGGCAAATAGGAGGGAGACAACAACTTGAACGACTGACATGCCATAAAATTATATCGAAAGGAAAACTGTGTTTTTGTCTGCATTTGAAACAAAAACGAACTTTGGAGCAAAAACTAAGATAGGTTATAATTTTTTTTTGTTTCGTTCTTTTTTTTTGAATTGAAAAATAAAACCCGTTCCGTTGTCAAGCTCAAATTCAACGTGCGACGTGCGGTCAGTTCATTTATTTTTAATATCTCATATGATGCAAAAACGAAACACGTGTCGCTTGAATTAATTTTTTATTTTCTTTTGAAACCTGGGTTTGTCGTTTTGCACCAAAATTTTTCAATATTTTTTTTTATATAAAAATCTAGGATAAAATTGCAAGAAATTTTTTTTATTGAACGTTTTTTAAATCAAGACCCTTTTTTAATTTAATTTAGTTTCGAAAAATATTCACGTTCAAATATTCATCAAATAATCAAACAAGTTGTTCCAAAAGTCAAGGTCTTATTTAATCACATGCGAATCGCATGGCTTGCGCGTCACGAGTTTGCATCTGTTTTCTGTTTGGCCAAACAATTCAAATAAAAAAAAAGAGTAAAAATAGGTATCTCTGTGATGTTTCGAAAATCTGATGACAAAGCTTTCCCATATATATATGCCAACCACTTTTCACATGCAAACTGTTCAAATAGTAGTGCTGTCATAAAAAACGCAACTCAGCACGATCCTAAAAATATGAATACAGCTGACGGCATCCATCAAGTAATAATTTGATAGATCATATTATTTGAACAGCAGGCGTTCGGCACATGGCAATGACATGATATATGTTCACTCATCATCTCAATACTTACACAGAGGAACGCCATACTCCAGAAAAAAAAATCTATAGCAAACAAGAAAAAAAAACTGAAAATGAGACAAAAAAGTGTCATCTTTTGTGTGTGAATTGGGAGTAAAAATGATATTTGATGCGATTTTGATTTTATTTTACTTTGCAAATGGTTTCAGTTTCAATGGATTTGTGGGAAAAAGTGCGTAAAAACAAAAAATACCTAGAAAGTGATAAAAATGATAATAAAAATAAATTTGTTGTTCGTTTTAGCTAAAAAGTTTGAAAAAGGCAAGTTGACACTTTATGGAAGTTTAATTTTTTCGATTTTTCTTTTATTTGAATTAATTTATTTATTTTTAGCCGAATAATTTAATTATTTGACTTTGTCACTTTCTTAGATTTTGACAAAAATAAAATTGCAATTTTCTATAATTTTATTTTTAGCAAGAAATTCTTTAATTTTTTTTTTGCAGGGGGGTAAACGGCAATGCACGACGACGTAAAAAGTATTCTATATTCAATATTTTAATAATTTTTATTTTGAATTCATCAAAATGATATTTAGAGTATTTCCAACTTTGAAAGCTTTGTCGCTTAGTTTTTGTATTCAAATGATTTTTTCCAAATTTTCGACGAGTTTTCATTGAAATTTGAACTAATATTAAAAATTTCCTTTTCAGTGGACGGTTGGCGATTATAGGGGCGGTGGGGGTCAGAAAATGCCCTATTTATCCGACGCCATTAATGGATGGTGCCCAAGAAATGAACAAAAATTGATTTAATAATACAAAATTTAAACTTGAATAAGCCACGTGACTTAAAGTCGATCTAAAAAAAAATTGAAAATCATTGAAATAACGCTTTCTTTGTTTTTAACTTTAAAATGACGCAAAAAAATATTAATTTAATAAAGAATCATCGTCAACGTCAAAAACGTTTAAATATTGTTTTTATTGAAACAGGTTGGATTGTCAAACAATTTTAATTTTACGTCAATGTTTCGGTAATTTTTTTATCATCTTCATATTTTTATATATATTTTTTTTTTGCAAAGTGAAAATTTTTTAAACGAAAATTTCAAAGTAAAAACAAGTGAAAAATTTTGTTGCTTTATTTATGAAAAAAAATAATTGTAAGTAAATTTGACTGTTTTTTAGTTTATAAAGACTTAAATGATATCCCATTTAAACCGTTTAATATTTCATAAAATACGAGAATATCAACGATTTAAAAAGAAATAATTGTCACGTTGCCACTTTAAAATGATAACTGCGTTCGACATGACACCGTTCGAGCTTTTGCTGTGT
This sequence comes from Culicoides brevitarsis, assembly GCF_036172545.1. Classification (NCBI taxonomy): domain Eukaryota; kingdom Metazoa; phylum Arthropoda; class Insecta; order Diptera; family Ceratopogonidae; genus Culicoides; species Culicoides brevitarsis. The sequence continues at coordinate 24,088,736 of NC_087086.1, read as the reverse complement.
AGTCATTTTTAAACAAATGAACTCTATCTCTATGCGATATTGTCTCGCGCATATAAGAACGAGCTAGAATTTTTGGCAAATTTATACATTTTTCTTTCATGACAACACACGGTTTTGACATTTTGCCTATAATAATAATAAAAACTTTATAATTTGACTAGTTTTTTATTGGAAAACTTTTTTTTTCGGGCTCTTTATTTTGTTGCAATTGACATGCGAAAATTGTTTGTTGTGTTGTTGTTTGCGACAAACATTTTGCTGACTGCACCGACAATGACGACATCGGCCGACATTTGGGGTTTTCGGAGGCATTTTCATGTTTGACCGATTTCCAACGCCTGCGACTGAAATTGCCGACCAAAATAAAGCAATTTTTCAATTATTATCGCACAAGTGAAATAACAAGCGCTTTCATTGTTAATAAAGGACACATTAAGTACCATGTCACTCACATAAATCATGGTCGTCATCGAAAAAAAACACGTAACCGATTGTTATTTTGATTGCTTCCTACAAATAACATTCAGCACTCTTGTCCGAGATACCGAGCTAAATGAATAAATAATAAAACATAGTATGACAACAATGACCCAATACAACATTCTTCATTTCTATAGCCATAACAACACTCGGGCGCAAAAAAAATCATATTTAACGAACCATAATATTGTCATTTTGATTGTAAAAAAACCCTCCACTCGAACACACATACCACGACGAGAAGGAAAGAAAGAATGTGTGAGCGGGGCAAATGACATGGACGTGACATCATAAATTATTAAATCGTTCAATTATTTCATATTATATTGCATTTTTATGGCGAAGCACGGAGAATGTCCGTATCTGTATGCCAATAGCGCACCAACGACAACAACAACGACGACGACGACGGAGAGAATATGCAAGTAAATGTATGTCGAGGCGTTCGTTCGTTAGTGAACTGATGACTACTAAATTATTTTTATTGTGGGCGTTTGTTGTTCATTACAAGAGTGTTCGTGTTTATGATGGACGTTCAAAACAGGACGTTTTTTTTCATTGCAATTATGAATGTCTTTTTTCCTCGTTTATTAATGACTTTGGAGGAATTTCAATGAAGGGAAGGCTCACATAAGTGACGGGATGATTTGACAAAAGAGTTGACGTGGCAATAACTGATGTTAGATTAAATATGTGTCAATTAAGGGAGTGCTTTAACCGTGACCTATTTTAATTTTTTATAAATATATCGGTGAATATTTTGCACTTACCACAATTAAATATTGACAAAAAATAAATATTTTTTTAAATCTTTTGTTTGTAATTATTATAACGTTTTTGGATGTTAATCGTTATTTTTTAACATTTTATTAATTGAACATATTTTTTCTTAAATTTGAACTCAAAATGAGAGAAAAATTGAACAAAATTTTACAATTTTAAAAATTTTACATTACAAAATTAAAATTTAAAAAAAAAATTATTCTGGTCACGTTACTTTAAAAATCTTTTTCATCTGCGTATTTAATAGAAAACGTCTTTTTATTATTCAAAAATTCCCAAAAATGTCAAAAATATTCCAATTCTATTTTTTTCCTGAATTTTTTCGACAAAATCGGAGGGGGGCTGACAAAAAATGGAAAAATAAAATTTATTCGCCTAACCCAAAAAAAATTTAATGATATTTTAATGAGGTTGAAAAAGTTTTTCATTTTCAGCAGATTTTAATCATTTCGAAAGTTTTGGATGAAAATTCTCAAAAATTGTGATAATTTAAATTTTTTTCATATGTATTACACATTTTTGTATTAATAAAAAAGATGAAAAACATGAAAAATTCATAAATATTGATTAACATTAACTCATTAACAAAATATATTCATTGAAAATATTTTTTGTTTTTTTTTGTTATCTTTCCAAAAAAGTTTATTAATTAAATAAATAGATTAATTTATTAATCTAAATAAAAAAAAATATTTTTTTTTGCAACAATAAATTTGAATGAAAATTTTTTTAGTAAAATATTTGTAATTATTATACAAAAGAAATGGGAGTTTTGATTATTCAACATTTATTTCATTTAAAATAATTGCTGCCTTTTCAAAAAATCTAATAATTGCTTTGCGAAAACACTTTTATTTTATAATTCCATTTCTTATCAGAACTTATTTCATAAATTAAGTATTCCAACCACCGACTACAATTTTTTTTATCATTCATTAAAAGAATATTAAACCCATTCTCCATAATTTTTTGCATTGCCAAAAGGGTTATACCTGTTCCAGAGATAAAAGGATACAATAAAAAATTTATTTGAAAACGATTAAAAACGGAATTTTTTGTAAAAAAAATTATATTTCTCTTTTACTTTGAGTTAAATCTGGGATCAGCTAACGAAAAAAAAGTGAAACCTTTTTTTCTACTATTTATTATGTTAATTTAATTCTTTTTGTTTCGTTTTTTGCCTCTCAAACAACTTTTTCTCCTATATTTAAAATATTAATCAAGCAGATTACTGCAGGCTATTTTTTTTAAAACCAACCCCTTTTTATGCAAATGCGTTTCTTCTCTGGCACTCTTTCTTTATTATTGAAAAGAAATGAAAGAAAAATAAAAGAGTTACAAGAAATCAAACAAGTATGTATCCATTTAAAATACATATATTCAAAAACACAACAAAGGTTGGTAAATAAAAGAAATTTGCTGAAAAAAAAGGTACGTTTTTTACTCTTTTTACGTCTTATCAAACGTTTATCATTGTCTGTGATTTATAAAAAAGAGTGTTTTGAGCAAAGTTCATTATTCCATTCATTTAGTATGCTGAAAGTGGAGACGCCCGGTTTTTATATATTTTTTGTGTTAGTAAATTAAAATTCATTATTTTCTGTTCTGCAAGTCATAAATGGCGTCAACATCTCCTTATAATGATTGAGATTATTGTCTTACGAGCGGGCATAATAGCAAAAAAAAAACTATATTGACTGGATCGTAATAATAAAAGACTTCCAAGAAAATTTCATCAATTGTCTGCATATCAAGTTTAATAAACCAGATAAAATATCGAAAACAAAGAGAGGAATATCGGAAAATGAGGATAAGAAAAATAAAGAAAATAAATTGCTTTGATGTCTCATTAATAAGGATGGATCTATTGAGACAAACAACTGATATGACGGCAATAGAGAGAAAAGTCCAATATTTGCTTGCCAAAGATAGATAGTGAGCGATAAATTATGCGTGTATGTGACAATTTTTTATCTTGTTTACTTTTTTTTTATTTTTTTGGTGATTAGTTTGCTGATGAACGCACATTAATTTAAACGGTAGTTGCGATTTTTTTGCTGGCGTCTTTGTAAAACTTATGTAATCCAAAAATTAACGAGCAAGGAATGATTTATGAATAATTAAATGCTTCACATCGTAATAACGAACTTTTTTACAACACCTTTTTTTTACCGCAACGTTTTCCACTTTGTGCAGTTCACATGTTTAATTACACGTCAAATTTCAAAAGAAATCTAAGGAGCGAGCAAAAAATATGGGTGCGCAATAAAAACGAACTAAAATCCTTTTTTGCTCCTAAACATGGATGCATTTAAGAAATAAGAGAAACAGACTGACGGAAAAATTATTTTTGGCTTGAGTAACAGAAATGTAATTCAACACTTTAAACGACATGAAAACGACTTTTGACATAATTATTAAAACATGTCATTAAAATTTTATTTATTTTCACAAAGGCAACTTTTGCAAAAAAAAAAACAAAAAAAAATCGTAAAAATGGTTGCGTGAATGTAAAATTTTATTTGATTTGGAGTGAGTGGAGCATAAATTGTTTCGCCAAGTTGCACTTAAATTCGGAAAAACTAAATCAAAATGCTACAATTTTGCGTGATATTTTTCTGTAGCATTTTTATAACGTAATTATTTTTTGAGGAAAGTCATTCGCGAACGATTATTGCATGCTGACGAGACTGAGTTATTGTTTGATGTACACGTTCCATGCATGCAGAGAAATTATTTTCGGTCAGTGACTCTGCACGAGAAGCAAAAAATCACGATAATTTATTTTATATGAATTGAATTTAAATCATTGCAATGGCACAGAACTAGAAAAACTCGCAACAACGTACAAGGTCTAAAAATTTTCTCGTATAAAATGTGGCGTCATGGAAAGAAACAAGAGGATGAAGGGTTTTTATGTTGCAAAAAAAAAACGAGATTGAAAAAATTCGTGGGAAAGAACAGCGTAACCGCATTTTAAATTTTAAAACTACGAATATTTTAACATATTTATTTTCCACAATTTTTCTGAAATTTCCACAAATTAAATTTTTTAAAGATTTTTCCAAGATTTTTTTCAAATTTTCCTGGTTTTTCCAAAGTTTTCCATGAATTTTCCTAAATCTATTCAAAAATTTCCACAAACTACCTGAAATTTACTGAATTTGCGTTCTGCTAATTCTTGGTGTAGAAATTGAATTAGCAAATGGCAAAACGGTACAACCATACGGACAAATGGACATAACATTAGGAATAATACCGAATTTTTCAAAATTAATATGAAATGCGGTAAAAATAAAACTCGATTGAGAGCCAGTTGTTGCAGAGTGTAAGCCGTGAAATTCCTCGATGGAATGGCGGGCGTCCATTGCAAAAAAATAACGATTCCCATGAGCATTAAATTTAAAATAAAAATGTATGTATGTGAAAAATGCACACGAATAACTTGTGGAATTGATTGCATTTTCATTATTATTTATGATTCAATTTTTCGTTTAATTTTTTTTTTTTTTTATTTAGGGTTGTTCGTTTTTCATGCTCAAACTCACATGGTTTAATAATAAAAATTGTGGGTATTAAAAAATAATGCAGTAAAGGCAGAAATAATACAAAAATATTTAATAATAAAAATGGACAAAATATCGGACACTTGATGGACGAAGTACAATAACACGAAAAAAAAATTAAATTGAAGTTTGTTAGACATGACGCCCAGCTGAAAATTTATTGAAGAATTTTCCACAATCGTTGGTTTGCAGCAATAAATTCCGAGTAATGTTTAAATAAATCGATTCAATTTATTTTTGCAAAACCAAAAGGAGCACACATTTTACGTCAGTCATTTAAAATATTCAATTACACTGATATCTCATGTTCTGAGAATGTGTGTGAAGTTTATGCCTTCCCGAAGAAGACATAGAAGTGCTCGCAATAAAACATTCATAATGATAATATGAATAATAAAAGCCAGCTATAACCATAATTTTGATAACAAACGTAATAATTTAAGGTTATGCCGCCGCATGGCGTACACCACTCTCGCCGAGAAACACATTAAAAACGGATATAAAAGCTTCCGATAATAGTGTAATGTGTTCAAATATAATAATTATAATTTTAGGCTGTTTGAATGTAAAAGCATCATCATCATCATTATTATCCAGCAGTGTTTTCTAACATTTTCTTTCTCGCTCCTGCTTTGTTTCTCAAGTGTGTGTGTGTGTGTGTGTCTAAGCAATGTAACTTTTGTACGCATTTCGAGAGCAATTAATTATCTCTTTAAATACTTTATAGTTGGTACTTAGGAAAATGTAAAAAGAAAATTGTTTAGAAATAATGTACACACAAAAAAAGAACAAATGAATGCGAAACAAAATAACACCACGTGCCATAGTAATTAATTTTTAGAGTGGTGCTGTGCCCTTGCCGGTTAGTTAAAAGTTGTCTAGCTGGCAAGATAATAGTCTATAAATGTTAAAAGGGTTGGCCATCTATTTGTTTTGTTTCGCGTTAATGAGATTAAGACTGGAAATTAACAATAAATTAGTACACATTAAGAAGAAGGAGACAAATATTCGAGGAATTCAAATTTTCTTAAACAATTTTTTTAAAGGGTCAAGATCATTTTCAAATATTCCAGTAGTTTTTATTTTTTTTTTACCTTAACAGAAACAGTCTTTAATTCAAAATAAAATTGTTAGAGAACGAAATTATGAAATTATTATGAATAAACAACAATTTACAGTTTTTGTGTTATTTTAGAATTTTAATTTACTTTCTATAAATATTTAGTCCCTATTTAAGAAAATGAAAATTTACAAACGTATATTTTTTTTGTTTTTCGTACGTATTTTTAATTTTAAAATAAATATCATTAAATTAATTTTAGTTTTTATTTTCAATTTTAAACTTAATTTAAAAAACAAGCTTAAGTTTCCCAAAATAAAAAATAATTTTGATCACGTAATCTTCATTTTTTCATCTTCATTTGAAATTTTTCATTAATTTTAATAAGTAATACAAAAAAAAATGAAATTAATATATTTAATAGGCTTACTAAATAAAAATTTATTTTAACTTTGTCAAATTCGGTTATATAATGAAATTTCAGATTTTTCTATTCATGACATTTTTCAATAACTTCATATTTCCATTGAAGTCCATTATGATTTTTAATTATTCCCACATGGGATTTTCTAAAAAATCGAGTAGGAAAATTTTTTAGAATGCATTAGCTTAACTGAAATGTGTTTGATGCCAATTTAATGGAAAATTCTTTTGATCTGCATTTCTCCGGAAGTTATCGTCAAAAGTCCTTTCATACAAAACAACATTCAATGCAAAATAAATTCCAAGAATCTTTTTGAGCATTTTATTGCAAATAGTTTCTGACAAATTTTGACATAAATTTCTACAATCAATGCTTTTGAATCTACTTTACGTCAAGAGCTTTATGTGCTTCAAAGTGATGTCTGCATTATTTACATCATCCAATAACAAATTGCAATTAAGTAGCTTAAAACTGATTATTGTTCCATTTAACATCCATCGACGAGCGACGTCGACGGTATAATAAGCAGATTAGCATTTCAATCTATCAAGCCATTCGCATTCGCAATTGATCTAATTTACATTTCAATTTGAACACACAGGCAAACGAAGAAGACTAAATCCGCACACGGACACGATCTGATTGATATTTAAATCGTTATAAATACTCGAGCATTTAAAGATAATAATTGATTGGAGTGTTTTCCCCGTTTGCATATCGATGAGTTAATAAATGTAGGTACATGCACTTACCTGGTTCGAGTGTTGTTGCCAGTAGGATTGATGGTAAACACAAGATAATTATTCGTAATTCCAACATGATGATGATTTTGATTGGTAATTCGATGATTTATTTCATTTAAAACGATTTTTGTGATGATTTAAATCCTCCTTCTACTTTTCCTTGAAGATGTTTTCGATATTTTCGAAGGCGGATATGATGATATACCTATTATTTTCTATTTATTTATTATTTATCGAATCCGATTACTTTTACATTACACTATAGTGGTATTTTGATTTTAATGGTAACGTTATATTTATTTTATTTTTGTTCTGTAAGACTGGAATTATTCTTTTAATATCTCTATTAACAACTCGTTCACTTGGAGAGTTTATTGTTTCTCAATCGGTTTTGACTTATGTTTGTTTATTATTCAATAGTTTCCTGCAAAATACATTTTAATGAGTTAAATTTTATAAACTTCTGACAAAATAACATTCATAAAGGAAATATGTTTTGCTACTAATTAGATATTCTGGGTAAAATATAATTGGCAAAATGTAATAGAACAGACAAATAAACGGGGTTAAAAGTCGTGGTTTCCGGTTTTAATGAAAATTAATTTTATTTTATTTTTTTCATTAATATCTGTTGCTGACTCGAATAATATTTTCTCTCGAATTTTCATTCATATACTACAAAAAAAAATTCGCTAAAATAAATTTCCATTCAATTAACTTTTAATGTTTACGCAATAAAAATTGCATTCCTACTAAAATTTTATTTGACTCAAAAAAAAAATCATCGAAATATTGAAGCTAAGTTAATTAGAGTTTTACATCGCGACATGTTCGTTAATTAAATGGCATCGATTTTTTCATTGTGTAATCTTCCGAAAAAAAAATATATATATATTGGTGTTCCGGAATAATGTAATAAATGAAAAATTGTTCAATTATTTGTATTGCCATAGCGTTCAACAATTGACATCAACGTCCAATGTCAGTTATATTTTTTTATCGTCTGACAAGTGTCTATTAAGTGCGCTTACATTTCGGTAAAACTTCCAATGCACCTTTAGGCTGATGCTTTTTTCAATTATGTGTTGAGGTTTTCCTGAAAAAAAAATGAATGAAATTGAAAAAATTAATTAACATTATTAAAATTTTTGATGTAACAATATGGGTAAAAATGTTAAATATAAAATGAAATGAAATGATTTAAATTTGGTTAATTAATATGAACAAAAATTAAGCTAATGAGATGTTTGTTGCCATAGGTAAGAGAAGAAAACAAATTTATGGAGAATTACAAAAAAAGAATTTAAATTTAGCGAATTTCATAAATATCTTTATTAATGAAGGACGAATATGGTAAATCGCATAACTGCAATTTTCGATTAAATTGAGTAAAGAACGAAAAATTATGAGAAAAGGCGAGTTTTATCGGATACATTTAAAAATTAAAAAAAAAGTTTTATCAACATTTTTTTGGATAAAAAAAAATTTTTTTTCCTATAAGAAATTTTCAAAATAAATCGAAAAAAACTAGATTGAATAAAGATTTTGTACAAATTGAACATCTCAAATAAATTATAATATTAAACCATTTTTCCTAAAAAAAAACAATTTAAACCAATATTTTATGAAAATTTAAAAGATCGAATTTTTTAAAGCAAAATGTGGACCAAATTTTATAATATAGGATTTTGTCTGGATAAAAACTATTTTAAAATATTAACCAAATAGTGTCCAAAAGTGCAATTGTGTGACTTATCACTTTTACCCTTTCAATTTGAAGCATGTTTCTAATTTTACAAAAACACAAATAATCTTCATCAATTCGCTTCACTCATTTTCACTTTCACAAAACATTCCTAATGAGAGAAATTTCCTTTGTTTTGCTACCCTCATTATTTCACGTGTTTGCTTAATACGCTCCTTCTCTCCGCCTTCTGTTGTTATTTTATAATTACTTAGCTCGAAACATTTCTAAAATAATAATAATTATTATTAATCAAATGTATGTTATTGCCAGTGGAGTGCCTGAACGTGAGCCTCGTTTGCCAACGCAGCCTATGATTATTAATTAATTATATTATTTGTCAAAACTTGAGTAATAAAGTGAAAATTTCCCTCTGCCTCTCGTAATGACGGCTGACGACTAAAGATGCTGTACAAGCGAACCCGAGACGTATTTATTTGATAACTAATTAAATGTTATCCAATTAAATAATAAATGATTTCTAAATAATAAGTGTGTCTTGCACAACTGTCAAAGCCGCAACGCCGCATCGTGAGAAAGGAATGTAACTGACAGAAGCATGTTTTTGACATCATCAACGCAGCGGGAGCGGCACATCCGCGCGTCCTAAAACAACAAAATTTGGCAACAAAATTAGAAAATTTTTCGGACATATTTACCAGCTTTTGAGTAAATTAATTTTATGATTATGTTGATAATGGTGATGATGATGATGATGATGGTAATTGTTATATTGGTTTTATTTTAACGCGTTGATGACGGAGGATAAACAAGGGCGTTTATGTTTGGATCGTGCGCATATTAAATGTTTAAGCACTAATTATTATTAATTGAGTAATAAAGGTGATGGTGTATGTCGGAGTTTGATCAGGCAACACACAACTCTAACTCATCGTTGCTGTTTTTTTTTTGTGTTGTAATAAACGCGTCGGCGGACAAAATATCAATAAACCAGGCGTTTCCACGAACGACGATGATAATAATTATCATTTTCCCTTGTTTTATTACGACATCGTCGACACTTTATTAATATTTTAGGTAAATATTTACTTAAGCCCGATGCCGAGGAGCGTGGTCTTATCTCGCCTAATCTCAATTCTTTGTGGAAGAAAAATGCGAACGTAAGAAAATAAAAGGGATGAAACAAACAAAACGCAGAAAAAAGGACAACAAAAATTATTATAAGAAATGGTTTACATCATCTCATTTATGTTTATGTCCGACATTTATTTTTTTTTTTGCTGATGTCGTCGAAAGGTGGCCCATCATCGATAAAACATTGTTTAGGTGTCACATTTGGTATCAAGAAAAAATTGTGTCACTCTAATCGAGACAATCACGATATATAAAGGTCACACTTGTTCATTTCAAAAACTAATGAAACTCTATGTTGTGATTTGTCATGATAAAAAGATTTCTGGATATCATTTCTGTGCGTGAAACTCTTTCCACAAAAACAAAATCTGATATAAAGTTGCAAAAAAAAAAGATAACGAACAAGTTAATCACATTTTCTAGAATTATTTTGATACTTTTCGGTTATTTATCTTTCATTGAGCTTTAAAAAATTGAGAGTTGACAAAGTTTTTGCGCTAAAATTTCAATTTTAATTAGCGTCAATTTTAAATCTCATTTTGTGAAATTTTTTAATTAATTTTTCTTTCAATCTAAATAATTTTTAGCAAGTGACACAGGGTCTGTTTTTTTTAATTTTTTAATTCTTTCCTTTTTTTAATTCATGAATTTTTAGATATTTTTTTTTATTTTTTATTTATTTATTTTTTTTTTTTTGAATAGGTAGGTAGCACAAATAATTAAAAATTGTAGTGAAACTTTAAGTTTAATATTTTTATTTTCTAAAAATTATTTTAAAAAAATTAAATAAAATTAAAAACAAAATTTTTATTTGAAAGAAAAGATTTTTTTAATTAATTGAATTTATTCAAATTTATTTTTTTTCCTTTGCAGATCAAAATATTTGGCAAATTCAGCGTAACAGACAGACGGCCAGACAAAAAATATTAATTTTTCAAAAAGCACGAATCTCTTAACAAGAAAAAAATTGTGAACCACGGAAGATCAAGTAGATTTGGAGGAATTAATGTCCCGAAAAGAAAACAAAAGAAGAAAAAATGTCAGTTTGTACTCGACAAAGTGAAATGAGATGAAAGAAGCAAAAAAAAAAAAACAGAAGAACAAGCAAAAAGCGGATCTTATAAAAATATGATAAAGGAAATAATATGGCTTTTATGACTTTTTCTTCTCATTTTTTTTTGTTTCTTGCCTTTTGTTTTAACATAACATTACACACATTTTTTTCGTTATTTAATGTCAACTCAGTGAACATGAACTCGTTCGTTCTGGCGAACGCAGTAAACAACAAACTCGGCAATATTCAAATCTGACATCTGTAATGGCCTCTTGCATGTACGAGGACAACAATAATACTCATTTATGGTATTTTTGTCGTGCTTATTATCTTTTGTGGTGCGGTATAGTTACTGCTGCCGCTGCTGTTAAAACAATTTGGATGATAATGTGGAGACATCGTCCTGTGAAAACAATAATAATAAAATGTTTCTCTATTGTTTTCTTTGGTGTAATTTATTTTTGCGTGTTTTCTTTTGTGTACGCGATGCGATAGCGCAGCACACGAAATATTTTACGCGAAAAATAAAAGAAACGGAAATGCAGAGACAAATGTCTATTTTATTAATTGTGGATGATAAAGGCCACTCGCTGTAATATTTTGTCTTATCCAAAAATATTTGTATGAAAAAAAAACACAACAATAGCTCAGCCAGCCAGCCGTTTTTCCTCCGAAAAAAAATGAAATTTATGTGGCTTTATTATTATTTCCCATTTTTGTGATGACAATTTTTCGGAAGAGGCGGAAAAACTCACAAATAATTAATTTTCTGCATGAACCATGCGATAAAAAGGCATGAAATTCTTCGTTTTTTTTCCTTTTCTTTTCGTCCTATTAATTTTTTAAGGATGTTTACACAAAAAAAAAATATTACATTGTCCTAGTTTTTCGGAGGAGAAGATCTCATTTTCCTTCCGTTTCGGTAAATATTTGAGCAAAAAGAGCGATAAATCTTGCGCTGCTTGAAAGGTTGACATAGGACAACGAGGAGAGCGTGTTAGAAACGGACATTGAAAATCTAATTTTTTACAACGCTTCGGTCACCATTTTGATAATGTGACGACTATGATGAGAAAAAAAAACATCAAAATGAGGAGAAAAATCGTCATATCATCATGGGTTAAAGATAGGATAATGTTTATCCATAAAAGGGCAATTTGCTCTATTAATTGTTTGTGCTTGTGTAAATTCATATACAAATTAGGGGTGTGTTGACAAGTTTGTTTTTTGTCATGTAAAGTCCAAAGATAATCTAGAAAAAATGCGAAAGGAAGTGAATTTATCCAAGGGCAAAGGATAATCTGTCATCTTTAATCATTTTGACAAAAAAATACCTACTTTTAATGGTGAGAATGGATTTTTTTTTCTTGGCATGACATGAAAAGTAAGAAAGGTCAAGGTCAGTTTTGAACAATTTTGGAACGTGCAAAGATTTCTTCATTTCTAATTCACGGCATTGTTCTTAATTTTTATCGCATTTCAATTTGAAAAAAAATTTGGTATTATGCTCGTAATGTCGTCCGTCCGTCCGTCTGTGTGGTATGCCACTTTAATTCAGTTTGAATTAGCAGGTTTGGCGAATTCTTTTCAAATTACAGATTTGACAGCATATTTAAAAAATTATCCGTTGGAAATTTAAATTAATTTTCTTCCGTTGGAAAATGTTGTCGATGAAAAATAGTGGAAAACTTCGGAAAAACTCGGAAAATTCATGGAAAATCGGAAAATCTTGAAAAATTTCAAAATTTTAAATTTAAGGGAGTCTCGCGAGTAACATGAAAAGTGAAAGTAATGAATATCTTCGAGAAAACTCGAAAAATCATGGAATTGAAATGCGGTCAAGTCATTCGTTTTATAAATGAATGCAATTCATTTTCGTTTTTTCTTAGAAAGAAATAAAAAATTTAGAAAATCTCTGAATGACCAGTGAGATGAGTGACCTTTGAGTGACTCTGAGTGAGAAAAAAACAAAGCTCATTGAATATTAAGCGGCTGTTTTAGAACGTTTTAGAATCAAATTGATTTTTGCTGTGAATAAAATGGACGGGTAGATCGAGCTCATGGGTCACTTTGGAGATGAAGATGAAACTTGATTAAAACATTGGAGTCAGAGTTTTATTTCATGATTTCCAGTCTCCAACTGACGACTTTATGCAGTGGAAACCTCAGGTGGCAAACAAAAAAAAATAATGACTGAAAATTTGTTGAGCAAAAAGCAAAAATCTGACATCAACTTTTTTGTGTCATTACCAGATTCAACAAATGTCTCATAAAAATGCATTTTCCTGTCTTGAACAAAATAAATTGGATAGAAATGTCTATTTTTCAACATGCACACATTCACTCTTGTTTCTGCTTTCTTTTTATAGATGTCTGAATGTATCTTTAGAAAAATTGTTCATACATGAAAATGTATAGACGTCTCTTTTTTAAGGAACTTTTTTTCTCTGTAATAATGACTGAACATGAGCTTTTATGATATTAGTTATGCAACATTTTTTTGCTATTTCTCTTTTTATGTGAAAAAACGTATAAAATTCATTGAAAATTCTGCATACATGAAAAAAAGGATATAAAGGAAACGTTGAAAAGTGTAAATGACAAGAGGCTTTTATGCATTCCCATACCCTTTTTGTACACTGAATAGGGAAACGAGTTTATACTTCATTTGAGAACGCGCAGCGAATTGACTCGACTGATCAGAAAAGTGTGGTGGAAGTGGTTGCATGATAGCAACACAAAAAAATCTATCGTCGGAGTCACATTGTCTGTTGGCAGATTTTTTTTTTGTTGTTGTGCTGTGGTAGTAGCAAAAAAAAGACGAAGATGAAAAAAAATTGTATGTGTCTATGTCAATGTATATCTGAATAAATGATAAGAGTAATAATGCATGTCATCTTTTTCGAGTCGCACACTTTTCGTTCGTCTCATGCGAGGAATAAAAGTTTGTTTGGAGCACGTTATACGTTCGTTTAATAGATGAAAAGATGCTTTTCCATATTTTGTATCATTTAAAAGAGATATGAGATGAGGAAAAAACTGTTAGCTCTAATGAGGTGTGTTAAATAAAAAGAAAAATTTTTTCTATACAAAAATGGAAAACAGCAAAAAAAAACTTGCTAGACTGTTTTCAATGGGAAGCATGGAGTTGAGTTGATGATGACGACGACGATGATATACTTTGCATTATTGTATTGAGCTGGCAGAGTTTGTCATGATTGAAAAAATGTGAGATTTTTGTGCGTTCACTTGAATGGTTGTCTTGTCAATGTTTCTCGCGTAGTTAAACTTTGTTGAGTGAGTCAGAAATGTTATAATGTAGCGTGAAATATAAATAATAGAATATCATTATATTTTTGTTAGATACATGCCAAAAAGCTATGGACCAGTAGATAAAGTTTGCGAGACGAAATTCTAGGCTTTTAGATTGGACTAATTTACAAAAACAAGAACTTGAGCCGGCTCGAGTTATATAAAGTTCATCATATTTTCAGAGTAGGTATATTTAAGATTCACTTATGCAATTTTTTAATGTATACTAGGGCGTCATCCATTAAGGGCGTCGGCAGTTTAGGGGGAAGGGGGCTCATCAAATTTACGACGGATTCCGACAAGGGGGTAAACAGAATGATGTCGTAAAAATATGCCGTTTAAAAATTTTTCGTTTTGAATTATTTAAAATAATTTTTGAAGTATTTCAGACTTTGTAATTTTCTTTTTTCAAATTTTTATTAAATGGAGTTTTTTTCACATTTTTCATTGAAATTCGAACTGATATTAAAAATTTCCTTTTCAGTGAGGGGGGAGGGGTCATGTTAAAAAACACGTCGTAAATTAGGGGGGTTGTTGGATTTCGACGAATTACGATTATGGACGGGGGGTATTGTCGAAAAATGCCCTATTTTAGCCGATGCCCTTAATGGATGGCGCCCTTGGACAAAATTTTAGAATGTGCATTGGGCCAAAGTATCAAAATGAAAGGGAATGTTTTCAAAATGCACAAATAGATGAACAATTTTGAAATGTGCATTTTGGCAAAATTATAGAATGTGTTTTGGAGAAAATTTTTAGAATGTGCATTGGGTCAATTTTTCGAATTTACTCTGGAGCAACATCCCTTTTTAAAAATGTTTCTCTAAGATTCTAAAAATTCTCTAAGATAAAATAAATATTTTAATTTCATTTGAATATAGATCGATAGATAGAATTTTCAGGCTTTTTTCTGTAAATCGCTTCTAAAATGTTTGCCCATCCTTTAACATTCATGTATGTTCGTTATTAAATATTTGTGTAACGGAATCCATTATGTCAGGAAACAAGCAGAAAAAGTTGTTTGTTGCGAAACTATTTAAATACTTCAACAACGACAGTTTAACGGAAACACATGACACTTTCATGACAACATGTCCCCTTTTCTTCTCGCTCGTTAGGTATCTAATACTCGGTGCTTTAGTTGGTCTTTGCATATAGACAGAAACACTGCATGCATGTTGATTACTAAAGACAAACAAACAAGCAAAGTAGGCCCGTAACATAAACACAACACCATTATTTAGTCAATGTTGTGGAAAATCACACGACATACTTTGATGCACACTCACACACACACACATGGCAACATCAAGACAGACGAGCGAACTACGGCAAAGGAGGCATTTAAAATGGGGCGACAACTATAGACATGACAGCTATTTATTTCACCTTGAAACCGAAAATTTCACATCATGCTGCGCGTGTATGTGTGCGGGGATATATCACCGCGCGCGTCATGCGGTTTTGTCGCTCTCTGCGAATCAAGATGGAAGATTTCCTCGCAAGAACTTTAGATTTGCGGCAAATGCGAAATGAAGGGGGAAATGAAATGCGTTCAACTTATCTAATGGAGCAAAACATGAACTGTTTTTTAGCTATCTCGATGTCGATCTACGCAAAAACAGTAGGCGTCTTCGCACATTTCATTATCTCTCTCTCAAAAAAAAATAACAACATTTGAAGGTATCTGGTATTTTGTTAATAAATAATCAAGAAATGAAAAAAAAGTTGCGCACAAACAAAATTTACCTCCGGAGATGTAGATAATGATGCGATAACTCGACTTGTGCTCTTCGCATGACCTTCATTTGTCATTTTTTTCTTTTCTTCGTTTTTTCTCTTGATAATCATTATAATGAATAATTACGCATCAAACGCACTTGTCAGGTAAATTCAATTAAAAAGTGTTACCAGATTTGTGTTGGCGACATAAACAAACAGGAAAAAATTGATGACCCAATTATGAAAAGGTGCCCGACGACAAATATTTAATAAAAATGAGACAAAAAAAAATCAGACAACTGGTAAGGTTCACACGCGTAATTGTTTGATTGTTGTGGATCTAGTGGATCAATGAACGAAAGTTTTAATGGTCTTAGACATTGTTTAAGTTGTCTGCTGGATATAATTATTTTGTTTCTGTCGCATTTCGAAGAAAAAATGTGGTATTAACTATGAAAAAGAGAATGAATAAGGTCAAAAGGTTTCGTAGGTTTATCAGGTCACGTGGTTTAAATCTTCTCAGGTCACGTGGTTCGAAGATTTTTCAGATCACGTGGTTAAAAAAAATTAAGGTCACGTGGTTTTCAAGTAACGTGGTTCTTAAGTCACGTGGTTCTCAAGTCACGTGGTTTAAAAACTTGTCAAGGAACGTGGCTTGAAGATTCCTCAAGTCACGTGGTTTAAAGGAGTCCTATTTAAGATATTTAAAGTCACGTGTTTATAAAAATTAAATAAACCATGTGGTTAAAAAAGTCACGTGACTAGCTTAACCACATGGTTGCAATAATTAGTTAAATATGTTAAAACAAAATAAAAATGCAGCACAATCATTGGTGATTTTTATATCGAAACTTTTTTGTTGATATTTTCTTTAATATCGCGTTACTAATAAGAAATTATTTTTTCCTGTGAACTTTAACGAAAGTTTTGTACGGAATTTTTTGTTTAACTAGTTGAATATTTTATTAGTTGTTCAATGGGGAGTTTATCGTGGAGTATTTATTTTTGGACTAATCGATAAAAAGTTAATGTCTTTTTATCGCAAATGTTATTATTGACGTCATTTAGGTGCTATTTCATAAAATAAATGTTTCAAATAACCTTGTTCAGTATTTTTTTGCGAAAGTTTAGATTTGAAGTTTGTTCAAAACGTTTTTCATATTATCGGTACGAATTTTCAATAAAAACATTTTCAAGGAAAAAAAAAACAGTGATAATAATCATTCATTATGTTCATTTGAATTTATTGCAGATAATCTTTCGTAAGTAGCCACTACCACCGCCAACACGATGTACGACAAAGGAAAATCATTAAGTAGACTGAGAAAGGAAAAAAAGTTTAAGTCTTAATTAGATCCTACTTTATTTATTATTATTTTTTCTCATTTCCAGTTATATTTGATGTTGTATTTATTTTGTTCTTATCCCTGCTGCCAGCGACCGAAGAAGTAGCAAGAAAAGCAACAGCAGCACAAAAAAATACATCAACATTATATGATTGTTTACAAGAAAAGCCATAATAATTCTTAATACTCGAACACGTAAACAACGGTGAGCTTTGCTGTGTATTTCATTCCATGCGAATGAATGATATAAATAAACATCATAAGCCAAGAAATAAGCGAGTGCATTAATCATGATAATACGCGCGCTCCGTAGTTGATGTTGTTGTTGTTAGATCGTTATTATCCAAGGCTTTTTAGAGACTTTTACTTTTATTTGTACATGAGGAATTCGCATGAAGACATAAAGAAAATTATATTGTTTTGTCTATTTTGTCGTTTTTTAACGTTTGCATGGTGGGAATCAAGCAAAACGTGCGCCTCATAAAGAATCGTTGATTTGAACAAGAAAAAAAAAATAATAACAAGTGAAAGCTAATTTTTACTACGAAGTCAAAATAGGTCATCCTGTTTGTCACTTCGTTAGAACAACAACATTTCCATGAATATAATTTTCTTGCTGGTTACTCAAACGCCCCCTCGCATTTCCACGTACACCTCATTATTCCAGCAAAAGTGCCTAAAGTCGTATCTAATTATGTCCTGATTTAATATCCATCATAAAAATAATAAATTTTTGCTGCCTAAGCCTTGCTCCATAATTAACATAACTAAGCATTAATAACGGCGAAAAATACTCCTCATTTTTCTAGGCACACACAACAAAACAACAATAACTCAACACCTTTAACTTCGCCGCCGCCGCACATTTGTTATTGCTTTCTCTCTGGACTGGCCGCTGCTGCAAGCAAACAATCATTCAACAAACGGTCAATAAACCTTTATTATATTCACAGGATTACGGCTTTTTCTGCACGGCACCAATATATAGCGCTAACAGCAGTCGGGTAAAAATACGCAGTCAGTTGTGTTGTCGTAAATTAATTCATATATCACTTACTTATGACTGACTGTGAGTGTGTTGTAATCTGAGAAATAAATTTGTCATATAATGATACAAAATACGAGGGAGTAAGTGAGTTGCGGGAGGACAAGCTGGTGTCATAAATATGTACGAACAAAACACACAATAAATTTGACAGGAAAAGGGAACATGGAAAATTGTGTAGCATTTGACAAAACATAATTATTGTTCTGTTGGTGTCAACAAAGCCATTCTAGAAATAAAGTTTCAATTTAGGGTTTTTCCTAAAACTGAAGGTAAATGAGGGTGAAATTTCCAACAAACCTATACATTATTTGAGTTTTTGTCATGTAAAGAAAATTAAAGAGTTGGTTAAATGTAAAGAGTTAATTTGTAACTTGTTCATGGGGAAGTTCGTTGATAACTTTAGGCAAATGGTTATTTGTTTAATTGTTCATTAGAAATAGTTAACCTGAAAAGTTTTTCACAGTAAAGTAATTTAATTGTAAGCATTAGGTTATATTCATTATGACAGACCCGTAAACTTCGTTCTACCTATAAAAAGTTCTTTTATCTTTAAAATCAAAACTTAGCAGTATAGATAATTGGTAAATATGAAGTCTCAGTACGAAACTCGAAATCATGAAAAACTTTTCTGATCTAAGATCTTTTAGAAGTTCTTTGTGACCGTCTGGTAGAGCTGAGTGAATTTTGAGAGTTTCTACTTGGAATAACAGATAAAAAACATTGAGCTACTCCTGGCGTTCATTAAGAAACTGTACTTCATACTGTAAAATCGTAAGCTTTCTCAATAAACGCCGGGGAATGGGTCTTAGCTTTTTAACCTGTAATCCCAAGCAGGCGCCCTCAAAATTCACTCTACTCTCGTAGAAGGTCCCAAAGGGTTTCTAAAAGATCTCAGTAAATTTTGAGCATGATTGGAGCCAGAAAAATTTTTCATGAATTCAAGTCTCGAACCGACGACCTTATGCTCATCAGTCCGATACGCTAGCCACTGAACTAAGCTGACTCCCCTAATGCAGATGAAAGGACTTAAATTTATCAATAATTGACAATTACGCAAAGGGATTTAACTCTTTACAAAAAAACATTTTAAGAATTTTTTTCATAAAATTAAACTGTTAACTAAACAGAAATCCGCATTTGATGACAGGTCATTCAATTGACGAATCGTCCGTCTAGTCTCCTTGATATTCCATTATCGGACCTTCATTACTGCTAAATTGACACATTTCTTTCGTTTTTGAATATGTGGGAAGATGAGACAAAACTTGAATCAAACATGCCATGAATAATTCTTCGGATAACCAGAAAAGCGGATGGAATGTAAAGCATAAAAGAGAAATAAAAAAATTCATCATTAGTCGTTAAACCCTTTTCTTCTTAGTGCCATTCAGCTTAGTGCTTTTGTGAAACGCACTCATTTATGTACGAACGAAAAAATTTCCCGTTTAACTCACATTAAAGAAACATTTTTGGAACCTTTTCATGTTATTATATATATTTCTATCCCATGCCCTGCCTCTTTCCATAAAATTTTGTCATGTGAAAATATTCCGACATGTAGATTCACTGGAATGCGTGTAAAATAAAGGCAGACATTTGGATGTGTGTGCGAAATAACGATGTGTGTAAACACATTCTCGCAACTCAAAGTCGGCTGTTGTTTTGTTTGTTCATGTGTGAAAATAAATATCTTTCTCTGTTTTAAAAATGTGAACCTTTCCTTTTAGCGATTCACACATTTCGACCTATTTTCGATGCTGTTGTTGTTATTATTGTCGCCGTCTATTACTTGTCTATGCCTTTCTGCTGCCAAACACAAATGTCAAGAAACATATGTGAGATTTTCTCAAAAGGATTTGTTACTTTTCTTCTTTTTTTTCTCTGTTTATTTATACATTTTTTATGTTCTCCTCTCCCGTTCTCTTGACATAATGCTCATAAGTCATACAAATATTTTTCTTTCGCACTCCATTTTAATGCATGTGACTTTTTGTCGTCATAAAAAAAAGAGTCGGAACATAATTGATGTGAGGTGCTGTTGTTTTTGTTTGTTTGTTGTTGTGATACGCAGAGAGATACAAGGATGGCTGTAAACTTGGGTGTCATAAAAGTTTCAGACTTAACTCTGGAATTTAGTCGGGTAATTGTGTGTGAGTGTCGTCAAAAAAAAAATGTTTGAACTTCAAATAAGAGGATTTTGCATGACGTGAAGCGGAAAATGAGCACGTTAAGCAAATGTTTGACAACTTTTTTTTTCATTGCTTATTTGAGCTTCTTGTGTGGGAGCATATGTGATTCGATTGAAAGGTCCTCCATTGATTTATTAAACTGCTGATAAGCGGATTTCTTTGGCAGGTAGGCGTTGCTAAGTCACTAATGAGATCTGAAATAAAAACATACCACAGGACTTCAAAAATAAGAATCATCAAACTAATGGATCCAAAAATTCATCTAAGAAGTCAATTTGACTCCTTACACAGCAATAAATTGATATTTTTGGCTTTTCTGAAACAATTGTGATTTTTGGGCTTATATTTCTCGGCATAAAACGATCTAATCAAGACAAAAAACAATTCTAGTGAAAAAAAATTTTTTTTCGACCAAAAATTCAAAAATTGCTTAAAAATTGTCAAATTTGAAATCGAGGTAAAATTTTTGAGAAAGTTTTTTTTTCACTAGAATCGTTCGTTATCTCGAGTAAATCATATGCCCGCAAACCTACAATCGTTCAAAAAAAAAAAACAAAAATATCAATTTTCCACGTCTCGCGCCGCGTGTTAGGATCAATCTCACTCATTTTTTCTGAAAGAATATTTTTAAATACATTTTCAAAACAAATATCGTCAAAAAATATTTTTATCAATTTTTTAAGTGCAGCTTGGTGTAGCGTCTACCTACATTTTTAATGCTTATCAAAAAAAAAACTCTTTTTATTTAATATTCACAGACAAAAAAAGAGTCAAACGATAAAAGAAAAATGTTCATAAAAGAAAAACTTTTTTCAACATCCCAACGTCAAATGTAAAGAGAAGTGCCCCTTTTTGAACACTGAATTTATGAAAATTGGTGAAATTATTACAATGATGATGATGATGAGCACTCTTTTGAAAAAAAATGTTTTTTCAAGTATAATTTTGTGCGAAATTGATTATTATTATCCGTTTCAAAAGGGGTTAAAATATTATTAAGTGGCTACTTCATTTATTGAAAAAAAAAGTTTCGTATCAAATTTTCAAGTACCTACTTTTCATGTATTGTTTTGAAATGTTTTTGCAGGTGTAGATTTATCAAATATCAAGTGAATGAAAAAAAATCTACGCACATTTTTAAAATAAATAAAAACACGGAAAAAACACAATCTTCAGAAAATATTTTTCATTTATTTTTGTGTTTTATTTACAATAAAAACTGCCATAAGCCGATGAGCAAATAAATAAAATAATAATCAAAAATTCATTTAAAATTAGTTTCCGGTTCACTGATCTACTGAAAAAATAGGTAATTTTAATAACACAGTACAAGAAGTACTTTCTCGCAAAAATGTAGGAAGCTACAGATTTATTTGTGTATACAAGATTAAATAACAAGATGATGACGAAAAGGAGGGAAATGCAAAACATTTAAATTAAATTTTAATGTTGCTGCCTTAACTCGTGCCACGATAATAAATATATCATGTTGTGTATGACGAGAAACCCTTTGGGCACAGACAAGAAAAAAGGAAAAGAATTTATAAGAAAATAAAAAAAATATGAGAAGCCCTCTAGGAGTGGAAAATGAGAAATGGCCAAGTCTCTTGCGATGAAGTTTTTTGCTGGAATAAAATTAATTATATTTAATTGAAGGAAACCTTTGGATTCGTTTGTGCGGTAAGATTCTCTTGTGCCTTTTGTTTAACCATAAAACTCTAAACCGTCACTTTTTAATGAACGTCAATAACACTCCCATTATGTAAAATTTGCGTGCGGTCGGTACTTCATTGCAGTCATTAGGGAACGTAATTATAACAAACTCAAAACAAAACATCGTAATCCTCGTGTTAATAGAAAAATAAGAAATAATTACAATTATTATTATACGAAGTGGTTTTGTTGGTTTTTCTGCAGAAAAAAATTCTCTCTGGCGGAAACAACTGTTATGAAATGGAAAGTTAAGCTAATGAAGAACAGTGTGTGTGTGTGTGTGTGATTGTTGTTGACAACTCGTGCTCTAATTCCTAAATACATGAAGAAATTTCAATTTAAAATTTTCTAACAAATCACGCATTAAAATCCCATCAATCAATTTCAGCGCAAACAGCAAAATAGCAGGAAACAAAATCTAATCATTGTTAAAACATCGACAAGAACATTCATTTCAATTTTCATCTTCCAAGGCACGAATCGCTACATAATAATTAACAAGTAAATCCACTTAAACCTAACATTGTATTTATATCTGACAGGGAGATCTGTTTTTGTGCCAATGAACAGGAAAAAAAGTCGTGAAAAAGGTCGTTACCAATTTTTTTTTTACATTCACAAAAATTCGCAATCAATATTTCTTTGTATAGAAACAGGATGCCGAAAAAAAATTGTACCACATGGTTTTCTCCATCAACACTCGGTAAGCTTACCAAAAATTAATGCAAAAATTTTAATTAAACAATTTACAAATCCAAGGCAAACGACAACGACGCTAATGCAGTAGACATACACTTTGAACTCACATTACAAAATTATGCAAAACAAGAACATTTCAACATTATTATCATTACTTTATCTCTTTTCCCCCTGCTAGTTGTAGACTTGTATGAGCGCAGAATTTAACCCGAGTAACGTCATTTTCAGGCAAGGAAAATGCCAAGACATGTACACACGAGGTCGTTTGTATTAAAAATAAACAGTTTTCTCGCAACTTATTATGTTTGCCTCTGCTGCTAATGTTGTAGAGTTGTTTGTTGCGTTATCGCTTGTTATTTTATTTTGTACATTCAGTTTTGCGAAAAACATACAAAAAAAGGAGTAATTCAGTTGTTTTGTTATTAAAAATTATGTTATGTCGTGTGTTTATAGCGGCGCAACATGAAAAAGTTATGTCATGAAAATGATATTTTTTTTTAAAACATGTTTTATAGTGAACGGGGGAAGAGTTATATTGATAGGATCTCGATACTTTGTTTTACTTTGCCTCCGGCCACATGAAAGTCAAGGCAAGTTACAGGATGCCGGATTTTAGAAGGCATCCGGTCAATGTTTTATTGGTGTAGGTAAGGGTTGCACTGTTTGATTTATAATAAAAGAAGGAAACTTTATATTTTTCATCCGGTCAAAGTTGATCGTTCTACAAGAAAAATGTTGGGAAAGAAGTGTAGGCGTTGCGATATTTTTTTTGTTCACAATAAATAAGGTTTTCATCGAGCGTATTTTTAGAAAATCAATATATGAAGGTCATTCATCAAAATATTCGGCCTTTTCAAGTAAATTTATATTATAAAAAAAAACAATCATTAAATATTTTAATCTTTAATGGAGAATTAGAAAGAAATTTTAGAATTGACTTTTAGACAAATTTTGATCAAAAAATATTAATAGTGAATTTTCATAATATTTTTTTTTAAATTAATAATTTATGTATAATTTTTAACTTTTTGTGCCATTTTATATGTTTTTTTTTAAAACTAATCAAAATATAATACAAATAAAAAGTAAATTACAAATTGAAAGGAAAAAAAAATTAAAAATTTATTTACCTACATTAGTTTAAAATGAATTATAAAAAATTACGAGCTCTTAGAAAGTATTCAAAAATATTACAAAAAAATTTTAATTTTTTATAATTTTTTTCCAATTTTAATTTTTAATGATAAAATTGGGATTAAATTAATTTAAAAGAATAAAAATTATTTTATATTCAAAAGCTACTTGAATCCAATTTGGGGAAATTAAAATTTTGTTCCCGGAAAACAACATGATAAATATATTTGCTCTCAATATTCAAAATATATTTATCTTAATATTCATATACAGTTAAAATAACAAAGTTTCAAAACTATTCATTTTGTCAATAACAGATGTTTTTGTTATTTACATTCAAATTACTACTACTAGAATCGATAAACCAAAGCTTTTCAAACATGTCGCTCATGTATGTGTAAAATTTACTTATATCAAAACATAAACAAAAACATTCCTGAGCGACAAACAGAGCAAATCTCATTCATTCATACAATCATCAAGTGTCTCTCACAAAACATTTTTACAATTCATAAATTGACCAACTATTTCTCTGTTTACGTTGGTACGTGCGTAATCTCAATTATCTTCCTCTCTCAAAAATAATTATCAAACGACCTTCATCGACCGTTGACGCCGTATAGTTTTTATGCGAACCTTAATCAGTTTGCAACCGGTTGTCGACAATGTTGGGTCTATTTCTAGCTATTCTGACTTTTATTCCCATTCTTTTGTACTTTGTCAATGCAAGATGGGAAGCAAAGCGCAACAAAACTAACATTCCCGGTCCAGAGAGCCTGCCAATTCTGGGTCATCTCCATTTATTTTGGAAACCAGGCAAAGAAAGAAAGTGTGAGTATCCTTAGAAATTGATTAATTTGAATTTCAAATATATATTTCTATTTTTAGCATGGAAATTGATAATGCAATTTCTTGAAAAATATGGAGACACCATCAGCTTTAGAATATTTGGACGCCTCACTATTTGCACAAAAGACGTAAAACTCATGGAAATCATCGCAAATAGTCCAAAGTTCATAAAATCTGACGAATATGAGTTCTTCAGAGTGTGGCTCGGTAACAGCTTGGTGATCACTCATGGCGAACGTTGGCAGAAATTAAGAAAATTACTTACACCAGCATTTCATTTTCAAATTCTCGAGAGATTTGTGCAAATTTTCGACGAGCAAAGTGAGGTTTTGATCAAGAAAATTGACAAAATTGGCGAAACTGAGGACGCTTTCGAACTTTTTCATGCCTTTGCTTTGGACGTAATTTCCGAGAGTGCAATGGGCATCAAGATAAACGCACAAAATGATCCAAAGTCGAAATTTGTTGAAGCAAACACCAAGTGAGTGACGCTCGATATCTAATCAAACTAAACAATTGATTTATTTTTTGTTTTGATCTTTTTTAGTATGTTGTTAACGTCGTACAAACGTATGATTAATCCGTTATGGCGTAACGAATGGCTGTGGAAGCTATCGTCCGTATATACAAGTCAAATGGAAACAATTTCGTACATTGATAAATTCGTGAATGATTTGATTGAGAAACGACGAAGTGAGATTTTAGCTAAAAAAGTTGAGGACGGAACGGAGAACAAAAAAGAGAAACCAGCGTTATTGGATATTCTCTTGCAATCCGAGATGGATGGTAAGCCACTCACAAATGAAGATATCCGTGGAGAGGTCAATACGTTCATGTGAGTACCAAATTTTTTTATTTAAAAAAATTCAGAAGGGTCCTTCTCAAACAAATATTATTTTTTTAGGTTCGCTGGACACGAAACCACTGGCAGTACCTTAGCTTTCACTTTCTTCTTGCTTGCTAAACATCCCGAAATACAGCAAGAATTGTATGAAGAGATCAAAAATAATTTTAATCAAAATGAACCATTGACGATGCGTGCTTTGAACAGTCTTCCCTTGCTCGATGGTGTCATAAAAGAGGCACTTCGCATTCATCCAATTTTCCCGGCTATACCAAAGAAGTGCGTTGAAGATGTTCATTACAATGGAATGACTATCCCCAAACAAACGATGATTCTTACGTTCTTCCTGCCCAATCACATGGACGAAAAATATTTCCCGGACCCAAAGAAATTCATGCCATCGCGATGGTTAGACGAAGTCACTGCCAAAGAACGAAATCCATACGCCTACCAACCGTTTTCGTCTGGCTTGCGTAACTGTATCGGGCAAAAGTTTGCA
The DNA here is from genome assembly GCF_036172545.1 of Culicoides brevitarsis. NCBI lineage: Eukaryota > Metazoa > Arthropoda > Insecta > Diptera > Ceratopogonidae > Culicoides > Culicoides brevitarsis. The sequence goes on along the minus strand of NC_087086.1, from coordinate 24,062,432 downwards.
ATGCTGGAGGCCAAAACTGCCATTATTAAAATTCTGACGAAATATAAAGTTGAGTTGGGCGTCGAGGGTTTCGAACCGGATCTGGTGGTAGCATTTTCCGTCAAAACAACCAATGGCATGCCGTTGAAATTCGTACGGCGAACGTGATGAGTGAATAAAACAAACACCATTTCCATCTTGTGAAACACAATTTTGAACATCTTCCCACTTGATTCATATCTTCGGTTCATACACCGAAAAGTATACTCCAAGGAAAATAAACAATAATTGTTTTCAAAAAAAAATTTTTTTTTGTTGTGAAAAAGTTTCCTCTCATCTCAAAACAAAGTCTCAAAACACAACATATGTCTGCTCTTGTTATTGTTAAAATAATCATAATCACATTTTCATGTAAGCAGAACTTGTACTGTCAAAGTAATACATAAATTCAACGATGAAAGAAGAGTGAGAACGAACGAGAGAGTTTGGGGGTAAAATAACATGACACAAAATGTTCGCAAAACATGCTTTTATATTATCTTTGAGTTGTCGGATATGTGATGGGAAACTCGTTGTTGTGGCACTTGAAAGCAAAAAAAAAAATGTTGATGTTAGGAGCTGGAATTCAGATTGTTTTTAAAACAAACAAAAGTGTTTGCTGAATGTATTCCTCGTTAAAAACCTTGCAGATACTAGGTAACGAGCTCCTAGACAAAAAAAAATCAAACAACAGACATTTTTCTGCGAAATACTAATAAAGTTACTTGTAGGAGTGCCAATTTAGAGACTGCTGATATATAATTAGGCTCGATTATCAAAAACAAATGCCAATATAGATAACACTGTTTCACAAATTCGAAAATTGCGTCTGGTTTAAGTAAATCACATGTCACGTTACGTCAAAAATAATGTTCATAAGGTTTAAAACTCGCGTGACCAATTGTTTTTCTAAATTCAATTAAACCTTTTTATATATTTTTAACCTGAATAATTGAATCAATCGATCATTCCTAAAATTATTTTAACATTTTCTTTGAACATTTTCTCTAGTGAACTCTCTTACCTTATGTTTTTATATCTATTTAAAAAAAAATAAGATCTAAACGTTATCTTAAGTTCCTAGAAATAGCTCTATCTATCTATCTATCTTAAGTTCCTAGAAATAGCTCGATTACACTATTTCACAAATACAAAAATTGTGTCTACCAGATTTGGAACCAATTTTTTTTAAACTACATTAAATATTTTTAATAAACTCGAAATACGAAAAATTAAAGAAATGAGAAAATTCAATATTTTTACTATACATATAGTTTAAATAAAACTGGTCCAATATCAGGCAGTCCCAATTTTCGGATTTATAAAACAATGTTATTGAGTTTTTTCTTGGAAATTAAGATAACATTGAGATCTAAATCGTTTTGATTGAAAAAAGTCTATTTAATAAAAAAAAACATTCAATTCTATTGAAGAGAGGTCTCTAGAGAATATGTTCAAAGAAAATGTTAAAAAATTTTAGGAATGTTCAATTGGACCCTAATTTATAAAATTTTTTTTTCTTCAAAATTACAAATATTTTGAAAAATTAATTTTTCTTTGTGACATATAGTTTGCTTTGATTTAATTTAAAAAATTCGCTAAGAATTGTCTTAAAGTTATATTTAAAAAAAAAAAACTTTTATGACTTTCATAAAACTAATATGTGAGACAGAAAAAAAACATAAAAATACTACTTACCCAGTTATGTCATAAACTTTTTTACTGTCAAAATCCTTTTTTAAGCTTTCATCACAATTGTTTAAAATAATCTTTTAATCCGTCTCACTTTTTTATATTTTTTATATTTCATATGCTCTATGAAATGACACTAATTTTTAAAAATATTTTTTTATTTTCATATTATTATTTTCGTAAAATTTTATTCTATTATTATTAAATAATAAATTCTTTGCAAGTCACTATCATATTTTGTTTTCCTATCATTCAAACGTAATTTATAATATTAATGTAATTTTGCGTGTCCTTTTTCTGCGTCCAGTTCCTTTTATTTTATTTACAAATAATTTGGTATTCAGCTAGAATGCTCGACTATTTGTAGTGACACTTTTGTTGGCATCAGCAAACATGGGAAAAATAGTGAGGGAGAGCGATATAAATGTATCAACAATGGCAAAATTTATATACTTTATGTCTGTGCAAAAAAAAATTCACAGAAGCATGCTTTATTTTATTGTTTCCTCTTTGGTTGGTGGTATATCTTTTTCCTTGTTTATATTTTGTCTGATATTTTTTTCTGCAAAGAATTTTCTTATTGTATCAAACATGTATGAGTTATATTATTATAGCATCACACAAGGTTCGTTTAATATATATATTTTTTTTGTTTCCCTTTCGTTAGATGAATTTTTCGGTGTGCTTTTTTGCTGCCTTCCGTAATGCCGAAAAATGCTCACACACGACTTTCTTTCACAATTTCATTATTTATTCATTTGATATGAGACTAAAAAGGGTAGTTTGGTGCCTCCTTTTATGCTTTGGAGACCAAGTTCCCTTTCCGTTCGTTTTTATTGTGTTTGTTATTCCTCTGTTGTATTTGTTTATTATTATTATTACTGCTACTTTTATTATTTATGCAAAAAATCTGCACTTATTTTTTTATTTTTGCTCGCACAAACTGAATATATTATTCAATGTTCAATGCGTTTCATTCAAGCAATTTACGTGTTCTACGTTTTGCTCTAAATACGCATGAAACTCGCATGTTCTTCACATTGAAATTTCACAGAATTTGTATTTCCTTTTTTTAATATTTTCACACTTTATTAAATTTTATTCATTTTATGGTTGAGAGATTTCTATTTCAAAACTTTTTTTTCGCACAAATTTATTTTTTTGCAATTTTTCTCACAAAAAGACCGTTTTTACCGATACACCGAAAGTGGTCCTCGCACGACAATGTCGCAACCCGAATTAATTGAGAAATCTTCCGATTTTATGTTACTTTCGAAATTGTTCGGTACAATGTTGGTCGTTAACGTGAGAGCGCGAGAGAAGGATGTCAGGGCGCATGTGTCGTCAATCATCTGGTTTTTGTGCCCGTAGTTACGCGAAGTATGGGAATGTCCTGAAATTTTAGCAGCATGTGTAACTTTGAAGAGACAATAACAGAGAATGTTTGAATAAAAATGTGAATGGTTGTGAAGAGAGTCGGCGTTTTGCGTAAATGAGAGTGAGATTCAAATGAACACTTTTGCCGAAAATGCCGGATGATAACTTGACATGAACACGTGACTAAAGAGGAGTTTTGCTGTCGTTATTTAGTTCATGCAAAGAGTTTTTATTTGATAAGAGAAATTTTTTGAAACCAAATTTAGGTTAAAACATTCAGTTTCAGGGATTTAAAAAATTTTAATATTTTTTCTTTAAATTTCGCTTTCTCAAAATATGTAAGATTTTTTTTTTAATTTTTTCCTTGTTCAAAAAATTTAGTGCCAAAAATTTGAAAAAAATTGGGGATTTATTAAAAATAAATAAAAGAGAGAAAATATGCACCTTTGACTGCCCGATCACCAATTTACAAATTTTAAAAAATTATTAAAATTATTTTATAAAATTTTAAACATTTCAGCAAAACTGAATTCATTAAATTCAATTCATGAAAATTTCAGTAATTCATAAAAATTTATACAATTTACAAAAAAATCGTGAGAAACACAAACCAGAAATTTTTAAATAGCTTTTTTATTAAAGGGGGCAAAATAAAAAATATGAAATGTGGTAAAAAAAAGTTTTAAAATACTTTTTTCATACAAAATGACAATGACCTTTTGGTGATGATATTATAAACAAAAATGGCAGTTGTTTCCTCGTCGCGGTACCATTCGGTGCAATCTAAAACGTCCATTTCCTCGCCCATAGTACATGGTTCCACTGCATTTGCCAATTTATTCACGATGTTTACTAAGGATCTAGGAGCCATGATCGCGTCATTTCCACGTCGTGACCCATACGAACTGAAATTGCGTGGCTTGAGTTCTCTTTTGTCGAGAAGCACGAGCATTGTTGATCGAATATACTTTTTTTCGCCAAAGATTAGTCTCTAAGGTAAGAATGAAAATTCATTTACGATCATCAATATCGATAGGTTTACGTATAAAAAGAATTTCTTTTCTAAAATTGATGTTAAAAAAATATTGAATTTGCACATTAAATTTTTCTCATTTTTTAAAAAAAAAATTAAATAAAAAAATAACAACAGATTCATTATTTATCAAGACATGTTTATAAACTTAAAAATTTTAAAAGGATTTTTTAAAAATCATTTTTATATGAGTTTTTCTCACAATAAAATAAATAAATAAAAATAAAATTTAAAAACCAACTATACAAAAAATGCAATAACCAACGAAACCATTTTGATGTTACCAAAAACCCAATTATGTGAAACCGTAAACTAAAAGCATTTTGATTGAAATTAACAAAATACCAAATATTCTAAATTGTCGATGTAAATTCTCCTCTCATCGTAGTTGAAAACATATGTGCATAAAAATGGTTTTTAATTATAAATTGATAATTTTGTATATTGTCAAAATTTAAAATTTAATATTCGAACTCAGATCAAAATCAACATTTGAAAAGAAATGAATACAAGATCATGGAATGAGCAAATTATTATACAGGTCAAACGTCTGGCGCTCATTTCCATAAAATCTGCCATCTAAATGGTCGCCAGAAGACTTCATTACAGCTGTTTGCATTTTTACACTGTTCATTTATTTTTTCCATCATATTAATTCTGCAGAAACCAAACTTCCACATTATTTACCTTTATCAACAAACACTTCACGTCTTCCACTCTCTCCATGCGCAGCATTCCCTCTATTAATATTACTTACCTACCATTTTACAACGACGTTACCTTTTGCACAAGCAGCGAGACAGTTTGAACGAATTACCTTTCTACAAATGCATGCCGATCATAATTTACGTGTAAAACACAATTGCATTTCAAAAAATAAATTTCCATGCATTTTCTCTTCGTCTCAGTAGTTGCCTGATGAATATGATGATGATGATGATATGTATTTACATAAAATATTCATTTTAAGCGAAATAATAACAGAAAAAATAGTGAGGCAGCAGCAGCAGCAGAAAACAACAACAACCTCATTTGAACGCGTGTTCAGCGTCGTGAAACACAAATTGTTCAATTGTTGTTGTTGTTATCGTCGTGCAATGCCATGAAATGGAAAAACGTTCGCAGAAATTCCACGTTGATGATGATAAATGAGGGTGGCAGCGGCATGCAGGCTGGCAAAGTTGGTCGTCAAGTTAGAGAGAATCGCAACTCGCTGCACGAAATTATTTTCGAAAGCAATTGTGCAAGTAAATGTACTTGTCTTCATCTGGGAATATTTTCATTTGTTGGTGTATGTAACAACCAGATATAAAACTAATTTTGATTTTTTTCGTCTCCCATTTCAAAGACTTCACAAAGACTCACAAGAGCACGGTTAGCTTAATAAATTAATCATTACAATTCGTCTGAAGCATAAAAAAATAACAGAGTCACGAGTCATTTTAGTGGGATGTAAAGAATAATGCTTGAAATTTTACAAACATAAGAGAATCATTCAAACAAGAACATTGTTATAAAAAACATTCCGTTTTTTTTGCATAAATTTATTGCAGTAAAATACCTCGAAGTAGCACCAATCTAAGTAGAATAAGAGCCGAGATGGGACCAAATGAATATTTTTCAGGCTCATATTCGTTTGAAAAATTTTCGAATCCTTTTGAAATAAATCATTGAACTGAAATTAGTTGAGGTGTAAGACCCCCCACCCCTGTTACAAAAAATACAAATTCTCGTACACAATTTGCATCATTCATACTTAAATATTTTAAAGTTATTGCTTCTTCGAATCTTCTTTACTGTTCTACATCTTTTCATGTACACACCAAGCTTAAAACCACTAAGGATCTTGCACAAGTATTTTTCCTTTGGGAGGGGAGGTTCAAGGTATTCCACTAGATGAGCTAAGGAGACCACAAATATTCTAACCATCAAATTTATGATAAATTCCGATGAGGGGGGAAAAATTTAGGAAAATGTACTAATCGTAAAAATAATCGTATATTCAATATAGATTTTAAAACTTTTTTGCTTTAAATTTATTAGAATTTCTTAAAAGTTTACCTAACTATGAAAGCTTTTTTGTCAAGTTTTAACCAATTTATTTTTTTTTTCGCAAGTTTCAATTGAAATTTAAACTTATATTAAAAAGTTCCTTATCAATGAGCGGGGGGGAAGGGGGGCATGTTATGCCGAAATTAAACAATGCCCCACAAATTTTTGGTTTGGTGAGTACGAATAAAATTTCTTGTACAACAACAACAAAGACGATTATTATGACAAACGCGAAGGTGAATGCATTTTCCAAGCACAAGAAAGAAGAAAATATGAAAAAGAAGCTTAATACTTCTAATTTTCTTTTTGTTTTCTTACAATTTATACTCGCAAATGAAATATATATTTCTTCTTAATGAATGACAGATGCATCGACCGAACATTTTTCTGCTTGTTTGTCGCGGAAAAACGAAATTATGAGAATAATAATGATGGAAGACGGAGAAAAAATGCGAAAAAAAAGTTAAGCAGCGCGCCATCAAGTGAAACCAGCAACGGCGATGCTCAGTAAAAGTTCATTAATTTTAATTATCTTCGCTGGTTTACGTTTTAATGGACTTGGATTCTTTTAATTTTCTGTAATAATATAAGTTTGTTGGCGGCGGTGGTGCTGCTCCTGCTGTTGGAATGATGGATTTAAATGAGTTACTTTTCTAGGAAGCCACAAATTAAGACAACAGAGTGACAAGTCCGTCCCCCTTCGTTTCAACTTTGCGACAAAACGGACGGCATTAAATGACAATCACGCACATTTTAACAACAATCATGATTTTGTCGTCAGCTGCTGCTAGTTTTTATTTATTTTTTTGGGGAAATGCGGAACGCGCGCTATCATATCGATAAACAATGCGAAATTTCTGGCGAACAATTTATTTCTGCTGATGGGCCACTAGAGTTTTGTCACGTAAATAAATCATTCGGATGATGAGCTGAAACATTTATTATGGCGCGTGCTTAACGTCCTTTCTACTCGCGATCATTCCGTGTATCTGGGTGCGAGGCGTTAAGTCATTTAACTTTTACGGGACACGACCATCAAGGGAAAACGGAATGGGTTAATGGTCATGGCGTGTTTCCACCCCTTACTCGTAGCAACAACCCTTTGATTGATGGACGATGAACTTACAATCTGTTACAACAAAGTTTCTGTTGCTGCCATTGTTTAAAATTAAAGCCATCATAAATGCTAATGATGAAATAGGAAAGGTCGATAATAATCAGATTCTCCAACAAAATGGTCCTTTTTGCCCTTTTTCTTTGCTGATTGAGACAAAAAAAAATAAGTGAAACACAATCATCATAAAAATATTTGTCTGATTCAATTATTACAAATTGGCCGAAATCCGCTTAGTATTTTTTGTTTGTTTGTGTAACGTCCTTTCTTGTACATTCTCATTCTATTTCTGTTTTCTTTATTTTTTTTCGACAATCGGTTGTTGTTTACAATGTGATTATATTTTAGTTTACATAATTTAAGTGTATTTACAGACGATTTTTATTGTCTTTGTCGTTGTCTTCATTGGATCCTAGGCGATTTCGTTTGTTTTGTCACCCTTTTAATAATAAATTGATTCATATTTCTTCATTGTTAATATGAATTAATGTTTTTTTTTGTGTTTATATTAAAACACGAAAATAATAGATGTTTTTCTTTAAAAAGTATCTGTATTTGTGTAGACAAATTGTTATTTTCTTCTAAACATCTCTGAATTGAAGATAATAAATTTTTTTTATCGAAGATGAATAACTAAATGATTAACTTGTACTTAAACACGAAAAGGAGTCGATCGATGACAAAAGTCGATGAAAAACTGCTGGAGGCGTTCGAAATGAAAGCTTTCAAACTCATCTTTGGTTCGAAACTTGAGAGCGGAAACTTCCGAAAACGGCTCAACTTCAAACTGGATAGAAATTATAGAGACTGATGATAATCTAGTCAGTCTGCGTTGGAAGACATTCAGCCCACATCAAAGAAAACAGGCTACATAACTGTTCCGAAATGATCGTGATATAGTTTCAAGTTAGGAAAAAAAATCATCGTGAACCAAGGAAATATAAGGAAAAAAGGCGTCGCTTTAATGATGAATCGTCGCGAATTTTGAAAAAATTAATGAATTTCCAACTCTGAATAAATGGAAAAAAATTTTCCTCTGTTATCTTTATTGCAGATTTGTGTTTGCCTGCGACAGATAATGTCGCTATTACCTGTCGTCGGTTGCACGGAAAACGTCAGTTTTGGTGGCACAAGTGAAGAGGTAAAAACGTGGTTGAGAGATTAAACGGATTTTTGGAAATATTAAAGCTGTTAAATAAAGTTAAAAAGGTTTTTCATTAAATTTCGAAAGTATAACGGCCAAAAATGCGATGAAACGATGGAGTCAAACCTCAGAGCTCTGGTAATGAAGATTTGGTGGAACCTAGCACAAGCAGACAACGCCGTCTTAAGCTTGACTAAATTCAAGTCTTGAATGAAACGCCAGCTAAGAAAGTAAACAAGTTAGCTAGGATTTTTTACTACAAAAAAAACTATTAATGATTTTTTTGAATCCTTTTGACAAAATACACATCTAAATTAAGTGGTCCTCAAAAAATCTTTGTATTTTTAGCTTTTTTTCTGGTACTTCATGAAACCATATAACAAATTAAATTAATTGCGGTACACAAACCTGCAAGAATTTCAAAGACGTTAATTTGATGATGATTGTCAAAAACGCGTGAAATTTTCGCACTCTTATAAACATCCAGGCCAACATTCTTCTCGTCACATTTTCAAGCTTTTCACTCTACTTACAGTTAAAAAAGCAGGTCAAACATAAGAATATAATTACTGTTATGGTAACAAAAGTGGATTTTATTCTATAACTGTACACAAAAGTAGGAAGCTTTGTTTTAGGATAATAAATTATTAAATCATGATTCTTAACATTAAACACATCCCCGGCAATCCTTAAAAACATAATAAACTGACTGTTTTTTTTTCGTACAGCAGCTTAAATTAATCTAAAAATATGTAAGATGAAGTACACACATACAAAGTTATTCACACGAAAAAGGATTGAAATGAGGAAAACATGAAAAAGGAACGACCTATGCTTTTATTTACTTACGTTTCCAGTGAATTTTAAAGCAAATTCTCATGTACATCGGTAGTAGCCACGCAAACAACACAATCCAAACTCTACTTCGCACAGCTCTCACACCGATCTACTGCCGTTTACATATTTAAGTTTAAATGCATTATGCAAATAAGGTACGGCACTGTAGTTGTTGTTGTTGTTGTGTGAATGTAGTTTGTTGTTTACTAAACGAATAACGAACGATAAACAGTTACTGACTCATTCATTGTTGTTTGCTTGGAAAAGCACGGAGGAGGCAAAGGCTTTTGTTGCTTTGGTTTCTGAACGATGATGGCGAAGACGACGAGGAAAATACTAGAGCTTAGATAAAGTTTTGCTTTGGTCTTTTTCTCTCCATTCTTCGTGCCAGGCATCGTGTCGTTTGACAACAAGAAATAATATTGTTGCTGCTATATCGGATTAAGTTCTTGTGTGTCGCTCTGTTCCGGGGCACGGTGATGAAAAAGTAACAGCAGCAACAACACGAAGTGTGAGACGACATTCTATTGTTATTATGCGGTAAAAGATTTTTAGAAAATAATAGAATTACCATGACTGGAGTATAAACGTTCGGTGCGGTGTTTGCATATGGAAAATTGTATTTTGAATGCTTTTTCATAGTTTTGCTACAGCAATAAGGAAGGTAGTTATTAAAAGATTAGCGATCAGTACTGTGTGGTTTTATTTTGCTCCACTGGCACACTTTTCACGTGAGAAGTCACGAAGACTGTTTTTCATGCAACTTTTTTTTCGTCTGCAGCTCAAATTCGTCCAGTGAAGCGATATGCCCGGTGGGGACATTTTAATATTTTTTCAAAATTAAGTAAAATTAATTAATTTTGAAGGACCTTATTTTAAAACCTCGAAGCAGTTGAAGAAACATTTTTGTTCCATTTGGCGTAAAAGCTGACCATGCAAAACTACGGAAGTGTGAGTACCAGATAAATTCATAAAAACACAGCAGCTGCCAATATTACTCCAATATGTATTCGAATTTGCGGTTCCTGCTCGCATCTCACTCAAAATTATTATTTTATTATGTTATCAAATACACACATATGCAATATTATCCACATAGACGGGTTTTTGGGGTGAATGTTTAAGCGTATCAACGACACCATCATCAGCACCAGCGTTAAATTTGATTAAATAGTAACCGAGTGCGAGAGTGCGATTCTGACGCAGCATGCATATTTTGCTGCCTTTACCGAATTAATTGCATTGTTGTATTAAAATTGATTTGGCTTGTGGTTTAATGATGATTATATCACCGATAACGAGATTGTGGTATTTTATTTCTGGATCATTAAAATTGCCAACAGATGATAAATGAGGTGCGTTGATACCGAAGTAAATGTGTGTTCATTATAATTTTTTCTGCTCCAAATTTGGACGTTAAAGTCAATGAAAGAGCATCTTGCGTGTCACATAATTTTCTATGAATTTCCTGTTTATGTGACGTTTAAATTAAGTGTCTCTTCTCGTTTCCTTCTATCATTCTCCAACAAACGCCGACAAAATAAACTCATCTTATTGTTCACACATTTTATTTGTCGTCACCGTTGTCATAGTTTTGCATCACTCTACCGCAGACTGTTGACCACCACCACAGACACATACAATTGTTTTACTATTGTTATGAATTTGATGCAAAATTAGAGAATCATAAATGGAAAAGAGCTCAATTTACTTTTTCCAGACTAAATACCATGAAATCAAATCGCAAACATTATTTTTAATGGAACTCGAATTTATTCTCTGTCAAAGTCTCTTTTTTCATTCGACGATATTTTCAATTTTGCCTCAATGGGTTTATTTTAAGAGTGTAATTCAATTCTTTGTTTCACTATGCGTTCAGTTGAAAACCGCATCACACATGCAGAACCATATCAATTTCCAGTAGAAGACTATCATTTTTTAGCCACACAAAATTTTGCACCAAACAACACATTTAGATAATTTTGAGCTGATGTGGATTAGCGTTTGGCGATGTTTATTATTAGAAGCTTTTACATTTGTGAGATATATACACAACCGCATGGTCAACTTAGTCACGTGGTTTTATTATTTTTTAATTTATTCACTTGTTTTATTTTTTTAAACACGTGGTCTACTTAAGTCAAGTAACATTTTTTTAATCACTAGGTTAATTTAGTCACGTGACAGTTTTCAACAAGCAACGTGGTCTAATTAATTTTAATTTTTTAACCAGTTTCTTGGTAATTATATTACGTATTTTTTTTTTGTTCAAAGTATGTGCAAAATTTTGTAGTCAAATTTCCAGAGAATTTTTAAACTAACGATGAAAAAATATTTTTCGCTTTTCGATTGAAAATGCAAAGTCTTCTGCATTTGAAATTTCAAATATTTTCCATCGTAAATTCAGTTTTAATTTTCACTCCTTGTAAACCAGAAAACGCATGCAAATATTAACATGCATAAACTGTTGGCATAAGTGACACATTTTACCCATACATTTTGCATGCATGAACTCCGTTTAATAGTCGCACAATTACAGTTTAGTCGCACGAAATTTTCCGAAAAAGTTGTTCCTTGTTACGCTCAAATAAATGGAAAAAGGAATTTGAATTTAATTTTAGCAAAACAGCGAAAGAGTTGACAAAACGTTGTGCCGCTTACTGAAGCAAAAAGACGCACGCTCTGTTAATCGAAAATTCCGAAAAAAATAATTTTGTCGTGTGCTTTCCTTGACTCTCATGGTTGTCTATCATCCATTTGAAATATCGCGCTTTCCAAATTTCAATCCAATTTAGTCCGATCAAAATTGTCATTTATTTCAATTAAATCCTTACAATCCTCCTCCCTTGGCTTGGCCATAAAAATGAACAAAAGCATTAACATTCAAGTCCGAATCCATCGTTTCATTACTAAAACGAAAAAAAAAATCGTGAACACAAATTTTGTACCAAAGTAATAAATTTTTTCTTGCGTCCTTGTTAGCTGCGTCGCGTCGGCCAGAGACGTTATTTAATGGGTGACACGATTAAATTTGACAGATAAATTGGATGTATCCTCGTCTGCTACATCTTTGATAGACGATTGTTCAGATTTTAAGACCTTCCTTCGTCATTCGTAAATATGAGTCAGTCAATCAATTCGCTTTCATTCACAAGATTCCAGCTCATTTTTATTCAAACCACGATCTTACTTCAACTTTGCTTAAATTTAATATGGTGTGGATCTACTTATACGAGTTAAAATGTTTCGTATATTAAATTGTTTCTTGAACGAGTTCGAATAGCCAATAAAAATTAACGGCCTGCTGACCCTTTTTCACATGATAAACGAGAATATAAGCTTTTTTTATGTGCGAGAGGACGAAAATAAGCTGAAAATGGGATTTTTATTAAATCAGTTGCGTTAAGTGTGTGTCATAGGCGCAAAAATAAACACTTAGACAAGTACTTTTGATGCAAAACATTGATTAAAAAGGGTTATTTTTTCGTGGAACCAGGGATCTTTTGCACAATTGAGGCAAATTTGGTACTTCACTCTATTTAGGTTTCAAGATGAAAATTTTGTAAGTTTTTATTTGTAGCACAAATGTCAAAAGATCACCGTTTGACATTTTTATCGCATTAAAAAAAATATATTTTGAAAAAATCGGATATTTTCTGGTGGTGTTGTCCGTCCATCTGTACCGATGTGCCATTTCGCCTCTTTTCTAATTCAAACTTTTCATATTGAAGCATAAATCAGCCGTAAACAAATTCTATATTTATATATATTTTGCCTCAAAAAAATTGTGGAAACTTTTAAAATAACATTTTTCTTGAAAGGGAAGTTCCTGGAAAATTCGAGAGAAAAAATAAAAATTCAAATAAAACCAATTTTTCAGAAAAAAAAAATTAAAAATTGAGCAAGAAAAATTTGTGAAAAATCAAAAAAATCTAGGTAATTTCGAGGAAAATATTTTTGAACAGATAACACATTAAAACGCGGTTAAGCTGTGCAAATGCATTCAATTTTCGTTTCCTAACATTTTTATTTATTTTAATTTAAAAGTATTGAATTCTTCAGATTTTATTTGCACAAAAATTTTATGAAAAGTGTAAAAAATTTTTATACAAAATTGACAAAATGCAAATAAAGTTCAGATTGGAAAAGTAATAGAATGAATCGTGCAAAATAGCAAAATAATTTTACTAAAATATAAATAAAGTTTTTGTTAACAAAAAGCATAAAATACACCAAAAACCACTTTACTCTAATTTGATTGAATGTCAAACACACACACACTATACAGTTATTTCTGGTACCGTTTTAACAAATAACACAAAAATTTTCCTAAAACGAGTCGGTTGATGTGTGTGACGCGCTTTTACGTTTGCCAATTCCAAAATGTAACTTTTTTGTGTGTCTACGAGCGTGGCACAAAAAGAGCCATAAGCGAAAATATTTTCAACAACCAACACTGCATTTGTACCGCTGGAGTGGCACAAGTTGTATAAAAAAAATATATAATAATAATAGCGTGAAGAGAGAGCCTTTTACGTGACGACACATGCAACTCTACAGCAGAAAAAGATACTGTCTCAAGTGGTTTTACTTACAAATTTTGCAAATTTAATTTCTTCTGCACTCGTAGATTTCGGTCTTGTAGCTGCTGCGTGCACGATGATCTGTAATGAAAAGTTTCGGTTGCCATCTAAGTGGTTTTTAACGTTTCAAAATAGATTTTTTTCTCCCTTTCCAAGAAATTCTCCTTCAAAGTTTGCAGTGCATCGGTAATGGTTAACATGGGAAATAATGATGTAGGTCGTTAAAGTTAAAGTTTACTTGGTAAAATGTGATTATGATTTGATGTGAAAGGGAAACAGGTGAGCATTTGCATTACTTACATGTGCACAAAAAAAAATATTTCAATGGAGCACATAAATGCAACAAACCAAAAATTGAGTCAATAAATAACCGAGTGACATACAACAAATCACATTGAAGCCATGATTCTGCAGCACCGCAGCGACAACTACAACCACTGACAGTGCCATCAATTTTCCCCGTTATTGTTGCTCTGAGGTGAAATCATGCCAATTTGTCTCCGGCATTTGATGCACTGCTACACTTGATGCGCACTCATGAGCACGACACACACACAAACACTCTCTAATAATGAGAAGGAATTTCGGTAATGACAAAGTGATAGCTGCGTAGATACCTCCTACTCACCCGAGGCAGTTTATCAATCAAAGTTGCATAGAGCTATCTGACATTTTGAAGCATTATCTGTGAGTTAAATATCATTTTAATGTATTTATTCTACATTATTACCTTTGTAGCATGATATCAAGAACATCAACTCACACTGCTTGAAAAAGATTTATTTATAACATGTGAGAGATGTGAATCTGTTTGGAGCATCATTTTGTGATAATTGATGCGATTTTGTTTCTCGATATTTCGGATAATTGATTGGATTTATATTTCAAATTGAAGAGCCAAGACAAGAGGCTTTTCAAAAATACACAGACAATTATTTTATGTTTGCAAAATCGACAATATATTCGTATTATTTTATTTAAAACAGTTTCGGGAATTTTTGTAATTGGAAACTTAAATTGAATTTAAACGAGTTATATTAAAATTTTACTTTTTATGAGATTTAATTTTAAACTGTATTGTAAACCTAAAAAATGTTTTACTTTTTATAGATATTAGATATTAAATTAACTTAATTTTAAATCTCATTATCTATCGAAATTTAGATGAAGAAATTTTCGAGTCACGTGACCAAATTTATTATTTTTTCTTAAACTTTTATTTTGTGAAATTTTAATTCAATTTTAACCCTAAACCTTGAAATAGTGAAAACAAAAATTAATTGGAAGGAAATAATCAACGTTTAACGTTCAAAAACGTCAAAAAGGTAGTAAAAAAGTATTTGAAAAAATTTTATTAATTTTTTAATTTATTTTGTGTTAAATAATTTTTTTTAAATTAAAAATATTTTTGAAACGAACAAAATTGATAAAACTTTAAAAAAAATTGCAAAAAAAAAACAAAATAGATAAAACACATAGATTCAACTACTGAAAACTAAGAAAAAAGATCATGGAACTGTTCAAAAATCGTGACCTCCTTGTGAACTCGTTAAAATTGAGAAATTTTCTCTTATATTGTGTGTGTATTTTTCTTGTATTTTATTTGCATTGTTAATGAAATAACTTTGTCGTTTCTTCTTATTTTTATATTTCGTCCTCGTATTTGATCCGTTCTTTCAATATTGATTCGTAATGTCAGCGCAAGATTGTTCACTTTGGTGCTAAAAAAAAACTATTTGAAAGTAAGCATTAGCTCTCATCGATTTAAATGCATTTTAAAATAAGGCAAGAAAGACATTTTTTTTCCTTTTTGCATAGCAAACGTCAACTACTGCGAATATAGGAAAAATACTTTACTGACTTTTATTTCTTCTCAATCCTTCATTGTCATTTTGCTGCCAATGATTTCTATTTTCTCTTATTATTTCCAATATTGATATTTGAAATTTAAATTCATATTCAAATTAAACGCGACCGGAGATAATTTTTGCAGTTTAACGAAGCAATATTATTGTTCGCAAAAAGAGAGAGAGAGAAAAGAAAAAGTTTTGTGTAATATTATTTGTGTATTGAGAATAATCAGTAAGCAAATATTCAAATGGATTCAAATTGTTTTGTGCAAAATTTATTGTTTGGCATTTGCTGACCTGATTTTCTAGCAATTGCCCCCTTTTTCCGGGTAAATAAAGAAATATTGCCATCAATGCGATTAACTTGAAAAAAAAAATGATGAAAAATCTCATTAAAAATTATGTGATTGTTTGGTTTTTTTTTCTTTTCAGTTTTTATCCCATTTTTTTATTTATTTCTTGAAAAAGGTAAAGTATTAAAATTTTCTAACAATGAATTCACCTTTATGACGAATTTGGAATTGATATTTGTAAGTAGTTATTTGCATCTGCTGCTGCTTTTGACATTAAATGATACAAATGGCACCGTACTCTTTTTTGTCCTATCTTCCCACATGAGTCTTATTGTTGCCTCTATAATCGGATATTTGACTTATTGTTATCGTCAACGTGTGTTTGTGCACGATGAAAAGGGTCAACTTTTGTCAACTATAGGATGTTTTCAATTTGTTGTTTGCGTTCGTCTCCCACAATCAAATTATACTATGCGAACATCAAAAGTGGATGCGGTGGCAGCGTTTTCTTTTGTACACAAAGATGTGAAAAACAAGTAAAAGTTACCGTTCATTGAAAACTAACGGTTGTATCGCATTTTGATATATTTATTTTTAATTTTATTGTACACGTGATCTAAGAATTTTTCAAATCACGTGACTTGAAAATGTTTTAAACCACGTGACCAAAAAAAATTTTAACCGCGTGACCTTAAAAATGTTAAAACCACGTTACCTACGAAACTCCTAAAATCACGTGACTTTTAATAAATGTTTAAACTGCCTAACTTGAAAAGTTTTCACAAAACGTGACCAAAGACATTTTCAAACCACGTGATCTTAAAAAATTTCCAACCACGTGATCGGAAAAAATTCAAACCACGTGACTTGGTTTTAAAATATTTTAGGTCACGTGGTAGAAATTTTTTTCAGGTGACGTGGTTGAATATTTTCAGGTCACGTGGTTCAAAAAATTTCTCAAGTCACGTGATTTGAAAAATTCCTAGACAGTCTTAATATAAGGTCTATACCGCATTTTTCCTTGAAATGCGGTAAAAACTTGTCGTTTGTTATTCTCACTTTGATGCAGTGAGAATTTCACTGGTGGTCATGACGTGAGTTCGAGATTATATTTGTATTGTGTGCTCGTGTATAAATCGTATATATCAACCCTTGTCACAGACTTTCGTTTCCGAGAAATCTATTAAAGTGTCCTTTGTTGATTTTTTCTTTCACACGATCAAAAGAAAAATATTTCATGAGAAAATAAAATTTTCTCTTTAAAAGTGGGTCACGAGGTGTAGAAACTAACACTAGGTTTTCTTTAAGTATCTCGAGATTTACCATGTGGCACAAAAGTTTAAATGCAACAATCACGTTTGATCAAAATGAATACGTTTTAAATTTATTTTATTCCATTTCACATCAAAAACAACTAACTTCATTTTATGTTTCCGTCCTCTTGGGCTTTTTAAAAGGCAGACACTCAAAACATTCTCTAAGAATTATATAAATTTTCTGTATTGCTGATTCATTTGAAAAAAATAACGTTTTCGCAAGTGAAGGTTTTTCTTTTCCCACTTTAATTCCTGCTAATTTCTAAAAATCCTTTAATCCTCTAAAATACTTCAATATAAAAATGCGCTTTTGTTCAATAATACATTTTGTTTTTAAAAAATAAGAATTTTCTTTTGTAAACCAGAGATGCAATGCACATGTGTGCGTTCAAAGATAAAAAATAAAAGAATGATACAAAAACATCGGAAGAACATGAACAATAATAAATAGAATAGAATGAAAAAGATCATCATAGTTGAGAATGCTATACCGCAATATCGCGCACAAAGAAAAATAAAATAAGGAAGCATAAGAAAAAAAATTTAAAATGCCTCACAAAAAGTAACATTTAACCACAAGTGGCAAGAACAAGATTAAAAAGAAACATTGCAATGTAGATTTTTTCTATTTTGATATCTTCTTTTGCTTTTGTTCAAAATGACAACAAGTTATACCATTTAAACGTACACAAAAAAAAACTAATAAAAATATATTTTTATCTTTTTTTCGATCAATATTACACTTTTTCACGCATTTTAGTAATTTTTTTAAAAATAAACTTTATTTTATCCGTCCGTATCTTTTTTTATTCATTTCTTTCACAGAACTTAAAGAAAAAATTTTATTAAATTGAAAAAAAAAATTAAAAATTGAAAATTGAATAAAAATGCGATTAGGTGATACTTTTATGCCAACCAGTTTTTTTTTCTTTTTTTTTAATACATAAAAAATAATAATATTGAAGATTGGCATGACATCGTAAACGGTTTCATGCGGCATACACCACCTACGATTATTACAAGAGGAGAAAACGAGGAAGGTTGTTAACGCTTTTAAAATCAAACTAGCAATAATAATAAATGATGTCGAATTTTTCGTACGGAAACATTTTATTTTTAGAAAGACCTTAAACTGAACGCATAAACGGATTTTATTGAAATCAATAACCATCCAATGGAGAAAATTGGCAATCTAATTGGGCAAAGAGCGAAATTTTATCGTTTACGCAATCACAGGTAATTATAATTTTCAAAGAATCGCATCTAACTGCATTATTTCGATTAATTAATGAGCTTATTGCACCTACTAATGCTAATTTTTGTTCAAATACGTGCTAATTACCAAAATTTACACAAAATAACATCAGGAATAAATTTTAAAATTAACACTATATAACCGAAAAGCAAATAATTATTTTTTGTTAAAATCGTTTTTTGCAATTATTTAAATATTCCTGAATAATTAATGAACGCGTATGTCATTTTCTTCTCCGAGTGCATTGTATTTTGGTCCCGCAATGAAAATAAATTCTGCGTGTGTGTGATATTTATAAAACATTTTACATCATTTATCGGACACCAAATTTATGTTGTGCTCACGGGTCGTTGTACTACCATTACTTTCTGCCGGAAAAATAACAGCGTTAGATTAACACCATCATTCTCGACAAGTCTCAAAACTAATTACCGCGGTGCGGGTGTATTCGCACGAAATACGCGTACCTTTTCTGCGTTCGTGTGAGCGTCGTAATAAATCAAAGTCCCTTGAGAAATGTCCCTTCTATCTTTGCAGTTTTTTTTATTAAGGAAAAGAAAATCACGATACTTGTCACATGTATGCGAATATCAAAAGCATAATTTTACAAGTTTTTGCCGGTCATAAAAGATTCAGAAGGTCACTGCAGGTACAAAAAAAAAAGAAATATCGTTGTGATATAAAAGTTTTTGTAATAAATGTCTGGATGTCAGACTTGTTTAAAAGTAATCAGACGTTGTTTATACAATCCTTGCCTCCTCGTATCGGCATCATCTTCTGGGGATATGGCAAAATAAATGAAAATATTTGTATATTTGATTGTCATTCGATAATACATCGACATGCGAAATTCACAGAAATAAACAAAATCCATCAACATTCAAGCTGGTCGACGAAAAACCCGGAGATTGTCCCTTGATACATTTGCCACTATGTGCTCGGATGACTGGATTGAATAATAATGATATGGTCATTATTACATTATTTTTTCTTGGACTTCCACTCTTCGTCATGAATAATGAGAATTTGATATAAAATGGATTTGAGTAGTTTTGTGGTCCTTTTGCGGATACAAATTTAGTTATTTTGCCGTAGAAGAGATAAGGAGATGACGTCGCTGTTCGGTCATATCATTTGCGTAATAAAAGAAAAATGTCTATCATCGGGTTTTGCATGCGGTTGGAAATATTCCTACATTTTCTTTACGATTTGTGATAATTTTTTGAAAGGCGAGTCAGCAGAAAGCTTCATATCATATGTACTTGAAGCCATTTTCAGACTTCTGATGATAAATAAAAGAATTCCAATCTCATCTTTAAATTAAACCTTTTGGAAACGACCTTTTACTCTCGTTAAGCACGACATGACCCTCACATAAACTCTAAGACTATTTTCATTTATGATACCGCAATACAATTTTACGTGATATTAATTTCAATCCTTTCGACAATGCGACTCACATGAACCCACATAAACTTGGCACTAATTGGGCTAAAGAGCGAAATTTTGATCGTTTCGCAATCACAGGTAATTATAATTTTCCAGGTAAAGAATCGCATTATTTACTAACTGCATTATTTCGATTTTTAAAGAGTCGACAAAATCATTTGCTTATTGCAAATTAAATTTTTAATGCTAATTTTTGTTCAAATACGTGCTAAACTTACCAAAATTAACAAAATAACATCAGGAATAAATTTTAAAATTAACACTATATAACCGAAAAGCAAATAATTATTTTTTGTTAAAATCGTTTTTTGCAATTATTTAAATATTCCTGAATAATTAATGAACGCGTATGTCATTTTCTTCTCCGAGTGCATTGTATTTTGGTCCCGCAATGAAAATAAATTCTGCGTGTGTGTGATATTTATAAAACATTTTACATCATTTATCGGACACCAAATTTATGTTGTGCTCACGGGCCAATAACAGCGTTAGATTAACACCATCATTCTCGACAAGTCTCAAAACTAATTACCGCGGTGCGGGTGTATTCGCACGAAATACGCGTACCTTTTCTGCGTTCGTGTGAGCGTCGTAATAAATCAAAGTCCCTTGAGAAATGTCCCTTCTATCTTTGCAGTTTTTTTTATTAAGGAAAAGAAAATCACGATACTTGTCACATGTATGCGAATATCAAAAGCATAATTTTACAAGTTTTTGCCGGTCATAAAAGATTCAGAAGGTCACTGCAGGTACAAAAAAAAAAGAAATATCGTTGTGATATAAAAGTTTCTGTAATAAATGTCTGGATGTCAGACTTGTTTAAAAATAATCAGACATTGTTTATACAATCCTTGCCACCTCGTATCGGCATCATCTTCTGGGGATATGGCAAAATAAATGAAAATATTTGTATATTTGATTGTCATTCGATAATACATCGACATGCGAAATTCACAGAAATAAACAAAATCCATCAACATTCGAGCTGGTCGACGAAAAACCCGGAGATTGTCCCTTGATACATTTGCCACTATGTGCTCGGATGACTGGATTGAATAATAATGATATGGTCATTATTACATTATTTTTTCTTGGACTTCCACTCTTCGTCATGAATAATGAGAATTTGATATAAAATGGATTTGAGTAGTTTTGTGGTCCTTTTGCGGATACAAATTTAGTTATTTTGCCGTAGAAGAGATAAGGAGATGACGTCGCTGTTCGGTCATATCCTTTGCGTAATAAAAGAAAAATGTCTATCATCGGGTTTTGCATGCGGTTGGAAATATTCCTACATTTTCTTTACGATTTGTGATAATTTTTTGAAAGGCGAGTCAGCAGAAAGATTCATATCATATGTACTTGAAGCCATTTTCAGACTTCTGATGATAAATAAAAGAATTCCAATCTCATCTTTAAATTAAACCTTTTGGAAACGACCTTTTACTCTCGTTAAGCACGACATGACCCTCACATAAACTCTAAGACTATTTCATTTATGATACCGCAATACAATTTTACGTGATATTAATTTCAATCCTTTCGACAATGCGACTCACATGAACCCACATAAACTTAAATTACTAAATGGAATGAAAAACTAAAGAGTTTTCAGTTTGAAATGTGTTCTTGAAAAAATTCTTATTTGTGTGCTTTTTTGTTCTTTTTTTTGGTTCAACAGTTTTCCAGGTAAATTTGCATTAAAGTTATTTACATTTAGTTAAGGAAAATTTTTTTCTTAAATTTTTAAAGAGTCGACAAAATCATTGCATTAAAAATTAAATAAAATTGAAATTTTTAAATTAAAAAATAATTAAATTAAACAAAGGGTTTAAACTTAAAATTAATTTGTAACCATTGAAAGAAAAAAATCATGATGGAAGCGATCTTGAATGTAGAATGTACCCAATTTTTATCTTTGTGTTTATTTTCACTTAATTTGTAACTTAATAAATTATTATTGAATTTTATTTTATTATTGTTTTTTTTTTGCAGATCATAAAAATTTTTGCACGCTGTGTCACCAAAAAGGCAAAAGGTAAATTAATTAAATTGTACAAATTGCATTTTCACTTGAAATACCAAGGGAGAATATGCAACAAGATAACACAATTCTGTACTTTTTTTTAAATTAATTTGTTCG
This sequence comes from Culicoides brevitarsis, assembly GCF_036172545.1. NCBI lineage: Eukaryota > Metazoa > Arthropoda > Insecta > Diptera > Ceratopogonidae > Culicoides > Culicoides brevitarsis. Next base: position 24,040,276 of record NC_087086.1, on the reverse strand, counting down.
TGAGCAATTGAACCACATTTGAAACAATTTTCAGGAAGAAAAAATCATCAAATTTTCATATCAATTGAAAACATGAAAACATACTCACACAACAAATTCAATAAATTATCACATTTCCAAATATTGATAATAATTTGCCTATTATTAGCTTTATCAGTTGACAATTTATCCGTGCACACACAGATATTCGTGTATCGCTGGCAATTAAATTTTATTTGTGCGGTTTTCAGCAAAAATTCCCAATTTTAAATGGTATTTATTTAGGGAATTAATGAGCGGTTCAATAAATTATTTTTGTTTTTTTTTCGTGATTTGATTTTACTTTATTGATTTATGTGATGCAGCAATTTTAATTGTTTATTATAAAAATTATCTACAATTGAATTAAAAGTAATATCAACAGTTGTAACGATATTTTAAACATCATGACTGCCATGTGATAATCTCTGAAACATTTTATCACATTGCTTATTCAGCAAAACTTTAAATTCGTTGACATGATTTTTCAGCAATCCAGAAATATTTTATTGGGAAGAGAGGCTGACCTCAAAATAAGTCGACAATTTATCGACATTCCCACTTTTTTTTCTCTCGAAACAACTATAAAATCGCATAAAAGCAATCGACAGTACATTGTCTCTAATATATATTGGACATTTCAATAACCAACAAAACCGGCTTCTAGCACATTAAATATTTATAATCATACACAATGTGATGGAAAATACTTTTTTTTTCTTCCCATAAATAAGTAGGGTTCATGGAAAATTTAAAACGCTTGAAAAGCTACACAGACAGAAGCTTTAACGCAAAATATGTACATCAGAATAATAAGAACAACAACAACAAAAACACCATCAGCAACAGCAGCTGGGATGCGACCATAGAAACAATTGAACTACAATGAGAAGGTGATTTTCATTTTCCAAAACTTATCGTACCTACGTGGACACATGTTGTCCGGTTGCAACAATGGACGACTGGCACAATACTGAATATTGAAATAAACAGTAGCTGAACACATAGAGACAGAGACTGGGTATTTAATAAAATAAATACAGGTTTTCTGTTCAATAAATATCTGTTGTGTGGTAAAAGGTAGTTTTCCGCGGAAAAAGGCTCAACTACAAAATTTTCATTTTACCTTCGTACATTTTGGATGCCAATAAAATACGAGAATTGCATCCAGTATTTTTATTCAGTGATACACTGTAGTGCACTTGTGAAACAGTTCTTGTGCAAATAAAATGTTTTCTGAAAATAAGTGTTAAATGTTGCAAAACACACTCTCTCGTTTTGGTTTTATGCTTCCACAGATGGAAAAAGCATTCAATAGCAGTTATTTATACCACTTTGAATTTAAACAGGAGCTTCAACATAAACAAGGAAAAACAAAAAAAAAATAGTGACAAACATATAAATAGAGACTTTTATAACCAGAACCTGTCACCAAATGTCTGTTAACAAGTTTTCGGCAACATTAGACTGTCTAGAGTCTAATTTTTATTTTTTTAGACTACAAATATACAACTTTTTTATTTGAGATATCTGTATATTATTATTCATAATATTATTTCCTCGTAAACGTTATTTAACCCGTAAAAATATGTTCAATGAACTTACACGTAAACCTTGTTTTTTTTCACGTAAACATAAAATATGTTTTACGAGGTATGCAATTTCGACGTAGAACCTAAGATTTTTTGTTGTGATTTATCAAACGTTTTTTAACTTAATAAATTTACAAATTTTCAAATTTCCAAAAATTTGAGCTAATTTATAAAAATTTTTCTTGTTCGAAATTCCAACGGTTTCCGATTTTAGGAAGGTGGGGGTCAAAAAATGTCCTTTTTTATCCGACGCCGTAAATGGATGGCGCCCTAAATATGAAAAAGATTCTACTTTTTTTTATAAATTGTAGACTTTTACTTAAAAAAAGGTCAACGGGTAATACGAAGTTCACGGGTAACTCTAGTTTTAAATATATTGTTTAAAATGTGTTTTTTTTTTTTTTTTTTTTTCAAATAAATTTATTCAACAGAATCAATAGATGTCAATGAACGTATCAGTGTTTCATAAAATTCAATTCAATCATTGCAAATAGAAATTTTGATGATTCTACGCTAATTAAATAAATATGTTTTAAATGCAAATACTCTTTCAATTATATTAACTAAAACTTTGAGGATTTTCATGTTTTGCATTGTTATCATTGCACAGCATTTAAACAGCAACTCAGCATTTTTGTTATATTTAAATTGTTTAGCAAACTTTGTGTAATGATCTAGTAATAATAGTCAGCATTATTTTCATTGTGAAACAATTTTCTCAAGGACTTTATTTATTTCCCATTTAACATTCTTTTTTTTATGACATTCATTGGCCAAAAATTATGACACAAAACACACAGAGCAAAAAATCAGTGCAGTAATGTATAATTACTTGGATCAAGTCCAATTTATCTGATTTTTGATAAGCCTTTCTATAGCAAAAAATATGATTTCTTTGTTTCTTCTTTTTAAAAATCTCGAATTATAAATTGCCTCCGACATGTTTTCTGATGTCACCAACGAATCTTCGAACAAAAATTTAAAAGATTTACTCGAGACTTGTAAATTTAAAAAAAAATATCTTAATTAATTATTTAAAATTAATCATTTTCTTAGAAAGTTTATATCAAAAAAAATTTCTTTGAAAAAAAAATAAAAATAAATAAAAAAAATATTTGTTTTTTTTTGTAGTCGATCCGTTGGAAACATTTTTTTTGTCTAGGAAGAAAATCATTTGATGCAGAAATTTTTATGGCATATATCATATCACAATGATAATGTGATGTGAAACATTAGTTTTTATAGAGAAAAAAGTAGAGGAAAAAATATGCAGTCCCACACGAATGAAAAAAAAACGAGATGAATGCTTCTACCAGACTGCAAAAAATAATAATTAAACAAAAAAAGAATCGCACAAAAAAAGAACAATTAAATGGCACATTATTTCACATTCATTGTTTGTGTGTTGGTGGCTCTCGTTTTGTGCCAAATTAGAAAAAACTCCTAATGTGCTTCGAAATGTGTGCGAGGAACAAAAGAGAGAAGACATAAATGACGTTAATTTGAGCATGAATGTCCAAATTCAATTAAATGCCATCTAACGTGATAAATTTCCGTGTTAGTTTGCGAATGAGTGCGAAAAATTTGTTTTTAATTTATTTTTTCATAAATGTCATAAAGTCCATTGGCAGGGGAAAGACAATTGTGGAATTCTTTTCGGCAGCGATGTAGTTCAACGTTTGCAAATATCGTAGCTGCATACTTGCCGGACTTTCCATCATAATTTCCGCAGCTTCTCTCAAATTTTGCGATGCCTTTTTCTCTCCCTCGGCCGCAATGATGTTGGCTCGAGCCTCACGACTGGCCTCTGCTTCGGCCGCCATTGCGCGTTGCATGTTTTTCGGCAATGAAACATCCTTGATTTCCACGCGTTCCACTTTCACGCCCCACGGATCCGTTGCCTCGTCAATTATCGATTTTAGCATTTGCGAAATTTGATCGCGTTCCGTAAGAATTTCCGTGAGATCTTTCGTGCCAAGGACATTTCGCAGAGTAGTTTGTGCCAAAAGACGTGTGGCATAATCAGCGTTTTTAATTTCCACAATGGCTTTCATGGGGTCTTGTACGCGATAGTAAACGACAGCATCGACATTTACGGTTACCGCATCTTTTGAGAGAATTTCTTGTGCGGGCACGTCAAAGGATATCACGCGCAAATCCACACAAAAGTACTCGTCGATGCATGGCAAGATGAAAAATATTCCGGGACCGCGGGCTTGTCCTTCCCGGATGCGGCCAAGACGAAAAATGACAGCACGTTCGTATTCCGTGACAATTTTGAGACAAAATATTAGGGAAACTGGAAAAGTGATGCCGAATGCCAGGTAAGCGAGTCCAATAAGTAGTTTTTCCACACACTGCGACATTTTGTTGCGAAAGTAGTCAATGAGTGGATAACCTAAGCCTACTTGGTTTGTTTAACAATACGAGCTGCAGACACACAAACGAAGAAAAAATTTTAAAACGATACAAAAACTTGAGTCATATCAAGGCACAAGAATAGAAAAGAATCATAAAATTGTATGTATATTTGTTCAACGAAGCAGAAACTCACAAAAGCAAGTCTTCTTCTATTGTATTGCTAAACTTTTCCCATTAAACTAATTCTTGCATATAATTTTTTCTCATCCTTCGTCTTTTTTCTCTTTTGAAAGATTCTCGGAAGGAGCTTAAAACACAAAAAAAAACACAAATGATCATTATGTATATTTGTTTGTGGGATGGACAACTAATTTTTTCTTGGGAAAATGTAAAATAACACTGGCGAAGACGAAAATGATCCAGTTTAGTTAAATGAGTCACAATTAATAAACATGAAATTGAGTTGTCTCACTTTAAACAATTTCGCACGACAATCAGCGATCGCTTTGATGTTATATTAGTGCGTGCTCATAAATGAATTGAAATCTTCTCCGTTTTATTGATTATCTTTTATTTTATTTTGCAAAAAAAAAGTAGAAGTCTTGTTTATCTTGTTTCACTAATCAAAATGATGAACTGAACAGTGTAAACAAATTGAGCGTGTCAATTATGTTTTGTGTTCTTTTTGTTTTCTCTTACTGTTATTCTTTTTTGTCGTAGAAAATTCGAAAAAGGAAGCCAGGAAAACACTTGATTTTCAATTTATTACACTTAGTGAGAAGTTTGGTCTTCTTTTTAGGAGGTCAGGAACTAAAATTGAGGTTTTTGAAAATTTTCCTCCTAGTTTTTCTTAGTTTTACCAATATTTTGTTGTTTTATTTTCGAAAAAAAAACCTAACTAAAAAAAGAAAACAAAAAAAATAATAAATTTTAAACCTCAATTTTAGAACCTGAACCTCATAAAAGGGGCCCAAAATTCCCACTAGACATTTTATTCCTCTCCTGCTTGTGGATCAGACTCATACTACTGACAAGTTCAATGACCATGTGCAAAAAATTATGGATTGTGACGTGATTTAATGACACTTTTCAGAGACAATGAATGATTGACGAAGGTGTCTGCATTCCTTTTGAATATTAATAGAATATCGTAACGGCAAAATAAATAAGGTAAAAAAATGAAAAAAAGCACAAAAACAAAGAAATATCACGCATTATTATGGACTTGTCCAATAAAGAAGATAAACGAGCCACAAACCAAATTATTTTTCTTTAACTGCGCTGCATATTTTGTTTGTCTCGGAGAATATTTAGTTGAAGTACTATAGCAATAACATAAAATATTAAATCTTAAATGCAAATAATAATGCGACGCGTTGTTGCTCGGTGTAAATATCCATTATGCAAGAAAGACAAAAATAAAGAGATAAAGCAGCATAAGGAGGAAAAACTAAATTTTATTTTTTCACACCTCGCATTTTTTTATTAGTTTTTCTCTTTTAAATACATTTCCATTGGCTCTTTATTTTTTGAATGTTATATGGATTCAGAAATTTAAATATAAGTAAAACGGGCTCACTTTATTATCATCAAAATGTTCTTTATGAAATTATGCTGCTTCGGGAAAATAAAAATTCATGGAAAATCGGAAAATCTTGAAAATTTTCGAAATTTTTAAATGTAGCTGGAAAACGAGAAATTTCAAAATTTTAAAATTTAAAATTATGCTGCATAAGGAATAAAAATATTAAGAGATATTTTTTTACACTCAAAATAAAATTCGTAAGATTTCAAAAAAATTCTAAAAAAAAATTTAACCGTTAAAGTCCTTGGGTATTTTTTTCATTTTTTTATGAAATAATTTTTTACTGATTTCATTGATACTTTTGGAAAATGTTCACTCAACGATGACATTACCTTTGAAAATATGATTTTCAAATAAAAATTATGTTCAAACCGTGAAAGATGAAAATAAATTTTTTAAAAAGTACTTGATACTTTGCGCTGGAGTGTGTATTATATACCTATGTCTCTCCTCATATTGTGAGTGTTTGAGCGTTTGTACAAAGGTTTTTGTGTTTTTTTTTTCATATTGGATGCCTTTGTAGTTTGTACGGTTTACAGAGGAGACGCGCCAGCATGAACAAAAGCACGCGTACTCGAATAAAATTAAAATTATATTTTACCATGTTCGCCTTCAATTTTCTTTTGCTGTAAAGTTTTTATTTTTTTATGACGTCTCTTTTCCTTCGCTTTTTTTCTCCCTTTTGGTTTCTTTTTATTTTTTGCATAATAATAATATTGCAAAGACGACAATGTATTTTATATTTTGTGTTCCCGTCGCTTGCCAACAATCTCCGTAACGTATGTCCCTCGAAAAGCAAATCATATTTTTTTAAAAATATATATACCTATATATAATCTTGGGAGAGCTTTACTCTAAGTACAATCATAAAGTGAGTGCATGTGGCTAGCTTGCTGGATGCTACAACAGAGTGAGAAACGAAAACTGTGTAATGGAATTTTTTAATAGAATTTCTATTGTTCAAAATTTGTCCTGCTATAAAGATATAAGAGCAGCATTAATACTGGAAGAGAGCATGCACTATGAATACAATCGTATAACCATTTTATTTTGATGTTCTAAGCAGAAAATTTTATTTAATGTGTTTTCAATACACATATATTAGCTTTTTAGTTCTAAATTACACATGCTTTTTTTTGCACAAAACTTTCGTAAAAGTTCAATCCATCCTTTTTGAAATCCAATGTTCTGTTTATTATTTTTTATTTTTATTCCTCGATGATATTTTTACTTTTTATTCGCAATGTTTTTGTTTCAGGTTGCTACACAGATTTGACAATCAAACCACAAAAAATGGTCTGCTGATTTTCATCAATTTGAAAGTTGTGTACAAATAGAATTCAATCGATATCTCGCTTCAAATAGAGATACTTAAGAATTCCTATCAAAAAAATTTAGTTTGATTTCCTTTTGATGAGATCATAAATTTTAATATGCAATAATTTTCAAATTAATTTTTAGTTTTAAATTTTTATTTCAATAGCAATAAAGAAATTTTAGTCTCTTACTATTTTTCTGAAACACAATTTATCTTGCTCATTCATGTGTTTCAAAAGATATACCTATAGGGGAAGACGGGGCACATTCATAACTGGGGTACATTCATAAATTGATTTTTCTCCTATTTAGAAAGGCCGAATCAAAAAATGTTGTTCTACAAAAGGTGCAGTTTTTCATGTGCTTTAAATACACAGAAAACACTTTTTTGATAAAATCTGTCATTTTGGAGAAAAACGGCAAAATGTGTTTTTTGGGGTCGTTGATCTAATTTTTGTGACTTAGGAAATCATGTAAAAGTCCATTATAAATCATGAATAATTTTGAAATGTTATTTTGAATAGTTAGTGCCAAGTGTCTTTCACAAATTTACAGAAAAAAAATTTTAAAAATATTCAAGCATCTTGACATACACAGAGCGTCATTTCAAAATCTTGCTTTGGGGTACATTCATAACGCACATGGCACAATATGGCGATTGTATGAATCCAAAATTTTTTTGATAGGATTTTGTTAGTTTTTTCGAGAAAAACTACTTACAATCAAAGAATTTGACGAAAAATGGACTTAGATGTCAAAATGGGCTAAAAACAGGCTAAAACGCCATTGTTCTCACATATCCTCATAATAGCCAATATTTTGAAGCCTAATGTCAATAAATTTCGATATCTGAAAGGATATCTGGAAAAAATATATCACGAAAAAGTCTGCTGAGGATCGTAGACCATAAACACATTTCAAAAAAATTACTTCCTTGAAGTAAAACCATAGTTTATGAATGTACCCCAGGCCATTTATGAATCTACCCCAGGGTTGGGGCACATTCATAAAAATGACTTCTTTTACTCAAACGATCATTACTTCCTTACTGATGGTCATAATTGATCAAATCTTGCGCCAAAATAAAGTAAACTAATGTAGCTAACACATCCATGAAGAAGATCCCGAAAATTATTTATTTTTCTACATGCCAAGCGCGTTCTGCAAAAGTGTTATGAATGTGCCCCGTCTTCCCCTATAAACTGAAATAATAAAAAAAAACTCTTGATAATGAAATATCTAAAAAACACATTTTTTTGTTTACATTATTTTTTACAAATATTGTGTCAGTACAAAGTCAGTATGATTTACAGCATGATTTCTGAAATGTGTTACAAATCAAACAATTTTATACCTAACTTATATCAATCTGTCTTATCATCCGCAAATCTTCAAAAATATAAGAAAGAAAACTTTCTGTTGGTTGGAAACGAAAGAGAACGGCATAAATCAAAAAAGGACACCAAGTACAAGTTTTTCAATGATATAAATGATGGACAAATATAATAAATTGCATAACTGCACTTTTTGACAAATGTAGAAATAGCGATTATAAGTTTTTTTTTTAAATATTTTTTGAAGAGTTTTAATAATTTTCGAACTTTTTCTTGATTTTTATGCTAATGGTCCTTTTTAGTTAATCCAATATTAATTTTTTCAGTGCAGAAAAACTATATACCGGACCTTTGGAGGGTAGTTTTGAGTAATTTAAAAATGATGGCTATGGTAAATCTAAATCTCAATGTATCTGAAAATACTCTTCTTTCCGCATATTTTCTCAATTTTTAACTTGATTTGTCCAAAAACTGCATATATGCGATTTATATTATATTCTCTGTTTGTAAAATAAAGGGAAGATTCATTTTTAGTAATAATTAAGAAAGAATTTTCTGACGTACATATTTTGAAAAAAATCGTCAATATCGCCTTGTTTTCGACATCAAGTTTCTTTATTTTTAAAAACGTATGTAAAACTGATCAAATATTTTTACCTATGTTCTCGAGAGTCACAAAAATTTTTTCACCATCTTCGCGCATTATCGATACTCTGTCATCAACTGATAGACTTGATAATATATTATTTTGAAACCAAATGTATTAAAAACAGATTGTCATTGACGTCAAACTTTTGCAAATTTGCTCAAGTTTTAATAAATTGGTATAAAAAGCCTTGTTTTCGCGAAAATTTGCCAATTCGACTTTGACTTGACTACAAAAATAATAAAGTGAAATATTACTTTAAAAAACTTATTTTAAAAAGTGAATAGTGAAATGAAGTTTCTACTCGTTTTAGTTGCTGTTGCAACTATTATCAACCAAGCTTATGCTGGTCCCTTTCAACCCGAAGTACGTGCTGTTAGTACAACTGCCTATAACAATTTAGCAGCTACGATGACTGCTGTAACAAATAATCAAACGGCTGCATATAATTCTTTATACAAAGCATATACTGTATTAATACAACCACCTTCTTACGACTATTATAACTCAGTATGCTATGAGACTTATACGTGGTTTTACTACAACTACTACGCTGTTGGAACCTATTGTGGTCCAATGCCTGGTGAACTTAATCTAAATTATGGTCTAAGTCCTGCCGCGGGAATTAAAGGAGCAAAAGCCACTATTGAACAGAACATGGATAGCATATTTATATCGCTTCAAAAAGCAAATGATTATCTTAAGACCGCAGACTCAGCTGCAGCTGCAGCAATGCAATCGAGAATTGATGCAGCAAGGGCACTCGAAAAGCAAGTTATAGACATCTCTGCGGCATGTGCTAAAACAAGTCCATCAATGTATTACAGTTGCAATGATGATATGTATAACGCTGTGGCGAAATTCTGTGCTGAAACAGGAGTAATTATGAAAGATATAACACAAAAATGGTCTGATGCTGTTGCTGCTGATGGACAAAAATGTACTCAAACGCAAGAAACAACAACTATGGTGAGTAAATTATTATTTTTTTTAAAGGATTTTTGGTCTATTTAATTTTTTTTTGTTTAGAAACCATGTAGTATATCTACAAATGGATATAATACATTAATGGTACAATCTCTTGGTTATGTCAGTAAAGAACAGTCAAATATTTATTATAATGAAATATTACCAACTTATACCAGTTTAGGAACATACGTACTAAACCCCACGTGTGCTAGTACCTATAATTGGTTTGTTGCCCAATATGATATTGTAGGAGAACAAATTTCGGCAATACATTTAGCATACTCAGGCTACAATGGACTTACCAATAATGAATGGAATGGTAAAAATCTTGCGAATAAATCTATGGAAACCGTGATTAAAACCCTGAAACAGGCAAATGCTTACATAGCTGAACGTAATGAATCAGCAGCCGCTACTCTTGCTGCTCAAATTGAAGCTCTAAGTGCAGCACGTGCAGCAGTAGAGAGCGAAATGCAATGTGCAACTACAGACAAATATATGTATTATTCTTGTTGTGATAGTTTATATGACGCAACTGCTAATTTTATGAACCAATCCGTAGAAGTCATGAGAGATATAGTACAAGCCTGGGGTGATATGGTCTCCGCTAATCCAAAACAATGTACAGGAGTCGGAGTAACCGTAGAGGGGGTTGAAACCTTAATGAATGATTCGCTCGCCTATGTCGTCTCTCAACAACTTCACGCATACAATAACTTATCAAGAGCCTATTATGCACTGGGATATAACTACTATGATCCCGAATGTTATAATACATACAATTGGTTTTATAATAACTATTTTGTTGTAGGGACTAATATGGGCTTAATTCATGGAGCATACTCAGGTCTTTATGGCGTTTCAAACACGGGAATAAATGGCAAAAATGCTACCACACAATATATGAAAAAAATTATCAGTACTTTAGAAGAAGCTAATAGTCGCCTTGCTGCAATCAACGAATCTGCAGCTGCTACATATGCCCCACAAATAGAGGCACTAAGTGAATTCGAATCTGCAGTACAAAGTGAAATGGAGTCCTGCGCAAATTCAAAACAATCCATGCTTACCTCCTGCTATGACAGCTTATATGAGGCAACCGCTAAATTCTGTAACGAATCAGTTGATGTCATGCGAGATATAACAACAGCTTGGGCAAACAATGTAGAAGAAGATCCAACAAAATGTACAGGAGACTATGTAAATCAAAATACTACAACGACTACAACTAAATCTCCAACAACGACTTCAAGTACCACTTCAACTACGACTACCACTCCTACAACAACAACTACAACACCTACAACAACAACTACCACTCCAACTACAACTACTACCCCAACAACGACTTCAAGTACAACTTCCACATCAACTACCACTCCAACAACAACGACTACAACTACTACCCCAACAACGACTTCAAGTACCACTTCAACAACGACTACCACTCCAACTACAACGACGACAACTCCTACAACAACGACTTCAAGCACCACTTCAACTACGACTACCACTCCTACAACAACAACTACAACACCTACAACAACAACTACCACTCCAACTACAACGACTACAACTACTACCCCAACAACGACTTCAAGCACTACTTCAACTACGACCACCACTCCTACAACAACAACTACAACTCCTACAACAACGACTTCAAGCACCACTTCAACTACGACTACCACTCCTACAACAACAACTACAACACCTACAACAACAACTACCACTCCAACTACAACGACTACAACTACTACCCCAACAACGACTTCAAGTACAACTTCCACAACAACTACCACTCCAACAACAACGACTACAACTACTACCCCAACAACGACTTCAAGTACCACTTCAACAACAACTACCACTCCAACTACAACGACGACAACTCCTACAACAACAACTACCACTCCAACTACAACGACTACAACTACTACCCCTACAACGACTTCAAGTACAACTTCCACATCAACTACCACTCCAACAACAACGACTACAACTACTACCCCAACAACGACTTCAAGTACAACTTCAACAACGACTACCACTCCAACTACAACGACGACAACTCCTACAACAACGACTTCAAGCACCACTTCAACTACGACTACCACTCCTACAACAACAACTACAACACCTACAACAACGACTTCAAGTACAACTTCCACAACAACTACCACTCCAACAACAACGACTACAACTACTACCCCAACAACGACTTCAAGTACAACTTCCACATCAACTACAACTCCAACAACAACGACTACAACTACTACCCCAACAACGACTTCAACTACGACTACCACTCCTACAACAACAACTACAACACCTACAACAACTACCACTCCAACTACAACGACGACAACTCCTACAACAACGACTTCAAGTACCACTTCAACTACGACTACCACTCCTACAACAACAACTACAACACCTACAACAACGACTTCAAGTACAACTTCCACAACAACTACCACTCCAACAACAACGACTACAACTACTACCCCAACAACGACTTCAAGTACCACTTAAACAACAACTACCACTCCAACTACAACGACTACAACTACTACCCCAACAACGACTTCAAGTACAACTTCCACAACAACTACCACTCCAACAACAACGACTACAACTACAACCCCAACAACGACTTCAAGTACCACTTCAACAACGACTACCACCCCTACAACAACAACAACTACCACTCCTACAACGACGACTACAACTCCTACAACAACAACTACAACTACAACCCCAACAACGACTTCAAGTACAACTTCCACAACAACTACTACTCCAACTACAACGACTACAACTACTACTCCAACAACGACTTCAAGTACCACTTCAACAACGACTACCACTCCAACTACAACGACGACAACTCCTACAACAACAACTTCAAGTACCACTTCAACTACGACTACCACTCCTACAACAACAACTACAACACCTACAACAACGACTTCAAGTACAACTTCCACAACAACTACCACTCCAACAACAACGACTACAACTACTACCCCAACAACGACTTCAAGTACCACTTCAACAACAACTACCACTCCAACTACAACTACTACCCCAACAACGACTTCAAGTACAACTTCCACAACAACTACCACTCCAACAACAACGACTACAACTACTACTCCAACAACGACTTCAAGTACCACTTCAACAACGACTACCACTCCAACTACAACGACGACAACTCCTACAACAACGACTTCAAGTACCACTTCAACTACGACTACCACTCCTACAACAACAACTACAACACCTACAACAACGACTTCAAGTACAACTTCCACAACAACTACCACTCCAACAACAACGACTACAACTACTACCCCAACAACGACTTCAAGTACCACTTCAACAACAACTACCACTCCAACTACAACGACTACAACTACTACCCCAACAACGACTTCAAGTACAACTTCCACAACAACAACCACTCCAACAACAACGACTACAACTACTACCCCAACAACGACTTCAAGCACCACTTCAACTACGACTACCACTCCTACAACAACAACTACAACACCTACAACAACAACTACCACTCCAACTACAACGACTACAACTACTACCCCAACAACGACTTCAAGTACAACTTCCACATCAACTACCACTCCAACAACAACGACTACAACTACTACTCCAACAACGACTTCAAGTACCACTTCAACAACGACTACCACTCCAACTACAACGACGACAACTCCTACAACAACAACTTCAAGTACCACTTCAACTACGACTACCACTCCTACAACAACAACTACAACACCTACAACAACGACTTCAAGTACAACTTCCACAACAACTACCACTCCAACAACAACGACTACAACTACTACCCCAACAACGACTTCAAGTACCACTTCAACAACAACTACCACTCCAACTACAACTACTACCCCAACAACGACTTCAAGTACAACTTCCACAACAACTACCACTCCAACAACAACGACTACAACTACAACCCCAACAACGACTTCAAGTACCACTTCAACAACGACTACCACCCCTACAACAACAACAACAACTACCACTCCAACAACAACGACTACAACTCCTACAACGACGACTACAACTCCTACAACAACAACAACAACTACAACACCTACAACAACAACTACCACTCCAACTACAACGACAACAACTCCAACAACGACTTCAAGTACCACTTCAACAACGACTACCACCCCTACAACAACAACAACAACTACCACTCCTACAACGACGACTACAACTCCTACAACAACAACTACAACTACAACCCCAACAACGACTTCAAGTACAACTTCCACAACAACTACTACTCCAACTACAACGACGACAACTCCTACAACAACGACTTCAAGCACCACTTCAACTACGACTACTTCTCCTACAACAACAACTACAACACCTACAACAACGACTTCAAGTACAACTTCCACAACAACTACCACTCCTACAACAACGACTACAACTACAACCCCAACAACGACTTCAAGTACAACTTCCACAACAACGACAACAACCGATTCCACAACGGAAACATCAACTGATTCATCAACGGAAACATCAACTGATTCATCAACGGAAACATCAACCGATTCATCAACGGAAATGTCAACCGATTCCACAACTGAAACATCAACTGATTCATCAACGGAAACATCAACCGATTCATCAACAGAAATGTCAACCGATTCCACAACGGATATATCAACCGATTCCACATCAGAAACATCAACTGATTCATCAACGGAAACATCAACCGATTCATCAACGGAAAATTCCACAACGGAAACATCAACCGATTCAACAACGACAACTAAAACTATAAATAATGAAAATCTACCTATTCCTACTATTCCACCATTAGATCCCTTATCTGTCTAATTAAATTAAATTTGCCTTTGTTAATTTAAATAATGATATAAATATAAATTGAAATTTTCTTGTTAAGTACGAAGATGTTCAATAAAAAACAAGGCAAACATATATTTTTCTTTTATCCCTTTTTGTAAGTGAAACGATTGTGATCAATACAAATAAATACGAACTATTAAAAATATAAATTCAAAAAAACAGCCTTTTGTCAACCTGTTAGGATAATTGTTTTCATCACTCCTTATGTCCAAGCAAAACATTTAAACAGATTTAACATAACAGATTTAAAAAATAAATATTGAAAACTCTTCAATATATAGTAAGTCCGATATCCTTTTGATTTGTTTTTTTTTTATTTGCCGGTTTTCCGATGTACAACATGGAGTAAGTAGATACTGTAAGGATGAAGAAAAATTTACACACACAGTATATTTCTACACATCAAATTTACCATTGCCACACATCGAAATACAAATGCGGTAAATCCATGTTGAGATAGGTTTCAGAAATAACGGAGGACTAACGGTGAGTATTTTGAGAGGCTCGTAACATAGGATATCCAGAAAGAGAGCTTTCGTATCACGCATGCGTTTCATATCATATGTCCTGGGTCGTTGTAAGTTATAAAAGTTTTGTGTTATTTTTTATTTATTTAGAAGACATTCTGTACAGTTGAGAGAGCCGGTCTAATATTCTCTCTCTTTTCTCTCTATTTTGATAATCAAAATGAACACTTTTAAAGCAGCAGAGTAACTTTGCTGTCATTGATCAAATCCCTTTTAATTGCACAAACTAAGTTATAAATAAATTAAGTTAAATATTTTGTGAATTTAGTGGAAGAAAATCTTGATACAATGCAATAATATTTTATTGATCGAGTTGATGTACATGAAACGACTATACTTGAGTTACATACAATATTTTATAAACTTTTAAAAGGACTCTACAAAGACACAGACTTTAACAAACAAATAAATCACAATGAATAGTTTACTTACCATTAATTAAAAACTAAATATCACAGCATCGCTTCCAGTCATGGGTATGGCCAAATGGACACATTTGAAACATGAAAAGAAACATATAAAAAAACGAATCAAAAGCCAGCACCCTATAAGTTCGAAAAATGTGATTTGGGCTCACCAATGAGGACTAGGACTCCAGGTTTGTGGATTCTACTTTTCCAAAGGAAGAAAAACTTGATGAAATTGCTATTAAACATACTTTTCTCATACTTTAAAAAAGTATCGGATCACATCAAGAGCTTTTCGAGGCGACCAAATAAACCGAACTTTTATGTTACAGATCTACGCTTAGTATTTTTAGTTACGCTTTTAGTACGCTTAGTACTTTTCATATTGTGAAAAGTGCGTCAAAAACGAATCAAAAATAAGTCTATCATTTTTAAGTTTTAAACTCTTCATTATCTGAGGCTTTTTTTCATAAAAATGCTTTTATTTCATGGCTTTTTTTCCTCACTTTACATTTTCGTATTCCTTATTACCTCACAACCTCACAACTTAAAAACTGTTCTATGACCTTGAGGTTTAAACAGATGACACGCGAAAAAGTCAAGTTTAATACCGTATTAAGGTAAAATATATTTTTAAAGATACAGATGATTTATGTGTGTTTGAGAAATTTCACATTAAAAGGGATAATCCAGTGACAATCAATTAAATTCAACGAAAACTTTTATTGTTTCAACATCATGTAAGTTAGTCAATTATTGTTGCTGGCTAAACAAACACAAGGAACGCGCGATAACGGTGACCTATTTACATAATTCGCACAATTCCATTATCTTATTGTTTGTTTGTTTGTCATCAATTTAAATCGCAAATTAAATACAGATTTTGTGTTATTTCAGTCCTTTTGTTCAACTCACATGTACGCATACAACCAACATATATTGACTGTGTGTTGTGTATCGCTGACTATTACTCGCTGCCCCAAAAATTATTATCAGTAACATAAAATTGTTTACATTAAATTTAAGCTGTTTTTATCTTTTACAAGCGTGTTTATTATCCAGCTGTGTTGTTATAGTTAAATGAGGGAGTGTTGCTACCATTGGACTGCGTATTGCTGTTATTGTATGGTACTGCATCACCTGGCAAAGGATACGATGCCGACTAAGGATTCCATTGTCTACGATAAATATTATGTGTCTATCTTTTGTTTTTGCCAAAATTTTACTAAAATCATTGTGAATGTCGGCCGAGTATTCAAAAGGACACAAGACAATTAAATCGACAACTGTTACGAAACAAGCATACAGAAAGCTAGCGTAAAGTATTGGTGATAGTAGATCTATTACTAACTTTGTATTTTTATTCATCTGTGATAAAACAAAAGGTTGTAATTTTTTGGTCTCTAATATGCTTTCTAAATTAAAGATAAGCAATGTTGTTTTTTGTATGTTTGTCCTTTTTTCAATGAGCTTGAATTTCCGATGGATTTCTAAGGAAGGAGAAAACAACAAAATACGACGTCGTAAAAGTTCATGATATTCAAGATTTCTAACAAAATTTTGAAGTCTTTGAAATTACGTATAATGTTTCATTTTTAGAAAATTTCCAACATTGGTCGAGAACGGCTTCAATTTAATTTATTGGAAGTTAATTTAACCCCTTGTAAAATTTTCATCCCTTTAAGAGATGAATTGAACTTCGTTAGGAATCAATCTGGTTATTTTGACATTTTTTTGAAACTCACCATCCGCAGACCCAAGAAAATTATTCCCTCTACAATTAAATCTACTTAAACCTTACTTCAAATCAACATACTATCCTCGATAATACAGTTTAACAAAGCATTACCAATGTCATTTTTCTACAAATTTTCGAGATAACGAATAAAAATTTAATCAACGCAGGTGAATTCAACTCACTCTTTTCGTGTATCGCAAGTTTCACTCTGGCTTCCGACTTCTATTTGCCTAATTTTCCGTTTCCGGCGCAACATTTTAACATTTCCACCAAAACACATTTATAAATGCTCAAATCTTTGGCAAATAAACACTTTGAGTCCATACACACACAAAAAATAAAAAATATACAGTGAAAAAATGTACACTGTCGGAATATGATTGCGTGCTTGTAATACTCAAACAAATAAAGTGGCAGTCATAAATAAATATTGATTTTGAATGTTTTTCCCGGTTGCTTATTCAAATTTGTCTAATATTTGCTATTGACTGTTTTTTTTTTCATTAGTGCCCTTAAAAAATTCTATGTCCGGAATATAAATATTGAAAGTGATTGAAAAAGATGTGAAAAACACAAGTTCTTGATTGAAACGTCGGAAATAGATAGACAATCAAAATTATTTCTTCCATTTTTGTTGTTTCTACGTGTACTTTCAATTTCATTCATAAATCAATCACTTTCTTATAATTTCTCTCTAAAGAAAATGTTTTCTCGGAAGACGTGCCGTCTAGCGTTTGTGTTGTAAATAAAGCAAAGATAAATAAATACTACGAACAAAAAATTGTCACTTTTGTTTAACTTTTTAGAAAAATATCAGAAATTTATTTGGGTGTCGCATAAAATGGAAAATAGAAAAATATTGACTTTGACATGTGAAAAATTTCGATGTCATATCTTGTAAAAATGACAAATTACCTTTTTCTCTGGATCCTTGTTGATATTTGTGGGTACGAAAATGCACGTGAGAGTGAATTGACCGCTTTTTTCAGCCTTTTTGTTTCCATATTTCAAAGATTGACAAATTGACATGCAAATTCAATGTATAGAACGTGAGAAAAATGTCAACCTGTGTTCGAGTGAATTTATATTCCTGTTTCGCACATTTCATCTACAAACAAACACGATTTTTTGAAACATTTTTGTTCTTAACCTTTTTTTTAAGGAAGGTAAATTCTAAAAAAAATAAATAAATTTTCGTTACGATTCGTAAATTATCTGTATTTTTTTCGTTTCATTTCCAAATTGTACTTATTTTTAATGCTAATTTTCATTTTACATCAAAGATAAGCAACAAGACAAATTTTCTCCAATTATTTGAAGTTGATTGGACTTTTATTGATGATTACTGCTTATTTATTCGAAAAATTGTGCTTGATTAAGACACGTGAGAATGCAACTCACACACCCACCCATAAGATGAAATTCTCTGAAAAATGAAGAAAAATGAGGATTGAACGTAAATTGCTGAATAAAATAGTAGCAAGGAGACTTTGTTATGCGAGGCAACTCTGGCAAAATCTGTGATTTAATGCATTTTATGTATAGTAAGTTTTCACTCTTTCGCACGAACGATGTAACGGTATGTTAAGTAAGAATTATTTACTCTTTTACTAGGTTAAAGAAGTGAAATAGATTGAAAAGATAAACTATAATTTACTAGGAAGTTTATTCAAAAAATTTCACTTCAGCAAAGTTAAAGAGAGCGAGCTCACAAAATATGCAAGTTTTAATCTTGATCTGCATATTCATCCGTTTTTAAGGTTTTTGGGAAGTTAAATACAAAATTATAAGATTTATTCAAAATCTTGCAGAAAGCTAAACAAAACTTTGTTACATTACTTTAATAGATTCAATAAGTATTTATTTTACATGATATTTTAAAAGTTTACTTTGTAGTTGGGTTTTTGTGTTTTTCGTTTTATATCAAAATTCATACCAGCAAAAATCAGTTCAAATTTTTGTAATAATATTTGATGAAACAGCAAGTGACACAGGTAAAGATTCTTTTTTTGTTTTTTTTCATGCAATCTTTCAACGAATCTTTTTCGTATGTAGATTTTATTGTTTAATTCCACATAATGAACTATTTTTCGAACGTACCAAGAGCTTTATAATTTGTTGAATAAACTGAAAAGTTATGCGACAAGTGGGATAAGAGAATAAAAAGTTTCGTAAGGTACCTGTTTTTAAGTTTAAAATTAATAATGATCAAGGATGATAATAAAATTTGAAGAAACAATATAGTTTTGAGCGTTCTTATCCAGTTCTTATGCATATTTGATTTTTGAAAATATATATGTTTTTTAAGATAATTATTTATTTCAGGCGTAAAATTGTTCTATGAATATTTCATAAAAAGATGTAAGGCCGCTCCAAATGAAAATCAAAAATAAAGTCCGATACCCAATTTCAAAAGGCGATTGGATAATGGGGCAAAATAAAAAAAAGTTAAAAATTTAACCAAAAATGACCGGGTGTATTTTCATAATTTTTCAAGAAAATTTCCAAAAAATTTTTGAAAAATTTTCAATTTATTATAATTTTTGTTTTAAAAATCATATTTTATCATAAATTTTCTTCTCTAAATATATTTTTCATAAAATTATTCAATTTTTTTTTTCAAAAATTTTTGACAGTTATTTTTATGAAATTTTTTTCTTTAATTTTTAATATGATATATTCTGAAATCTTTTTTAAATAAGCAAATTTCAAAGTAAATAGTAAAAAAACATCAAAAATATTATTTATCGCTCAAAAATTGATAAAATTTGGTCATTTGGTATGAAAATAGTATTTCAAAACTTTTTTTTTATTTTGCCCCTCCCCATTTTATTTTAAAAAATTTTGGACTTTATTTTTGATTTTCATTTGGAGCGGCCTTAAGGCTTAAAAAAAATTAACCTAAAATCAATTCAAATTAGGTACTTTTTATTATTTTTTGTAAAAAAAAAACATTTCTTTATTGATTTCATATTCCTCTTATTAGAGATCAACTAGGAAAAAAAGATTCAAAATACGTTTATAACTTGTAAAAATTTTCCTAGTGGAATTTATGTTTTCATAGTTATCTAATATCTAGAGATCATCCCTTTTTTCCTAGTAAAATTTTTCCAGAAAACATTTTTGAAATTTTTTTTTACTTTTATTCGAATTTAAATTCCTTGTTTTCATTGTGCTCTATTTGCATTGGCTTTTACTTTTACTTTTTATCCTTTATAATTTAAAGAAATAATTCTTAAACGGTATTTGATACTTAAACATTTATTTGATTTAAAATCACACTTCTTTTTACAAAAAAAAATCTCTATTGACAGAGAAATCTAAAGCCAGTAGGAGATTTAGGCTTTTTTAAGACCCTCGGGATCTAAAATTAAGGACCTTCAAAGTTTTCCACCTTTTTGTTGATTTTTTTTTCAAAATAAATTTAGAATTTTAACTTTCAACTAGGTAAATTCTCATCATATTAGGCGCCATCCATTTACGGCGTCGGAAGTTTGAGGGAGGGTGGGGGTTCATAAATTTCCGACGGATTTCAACGTAGGAGAGGGGGGGGGTAAAAGGAAAATACGACGTCGCATAAGTTCTCTATAGTTAAGATTTTTTGTTTTAATTTGTCAGTAATATTTGAGCTAAGCGCTTTTTTGATCTGTTTATTAAGTTACTGAGAAAATATGTACAATTTTTCACTAATTTTCATTTAAATTTGAGCTAATTTTTAACATTTTTTCTTGAAAAGGGGGGGGGGGGGGTATTTTACTAAAAAGTACGTCGTAAATTAGGGGGGGTCTTTAAATTCCGACGGTTTTCGATTATAGGTGGGGGTCAAAAAATGTAGCTTTTATCCGACGCCGTAAATGGATGGCGCCGTACAAAAAGCACATAATTTTTAAGTTTCCAAGAACGGTTTTTAATTAGATTAAAAATAAAAAATTTGAACGGATTAAAACTGCCAAAATTTTAAATGTATAAAAAATCAAGTGTTTCTTATGCGCTTGCGTACGTTTTTAGCAAACAAACTGTTCGCGTAGGCTTCGTATCAAAAATATTGCTTCGCTTACGAGCCGTATAGAAACGCAAACGTAAGATTTTAAGGAAATTCGTAAAATATATTCATGGTGACTTTCCGCTTAGATCATTTTCTGCTATTTCGTTGATTTTCGTCTCTTTTCGGCGTTCAATAAAACTAACTAGAAGTTCGGCAAATGTGAAATTTTCGGTTTGTGTACTTTTAGCTTGGAATGAATTGTGTATACGACGGAATTTCCATTAGATTGGAAATCGCTTTGCGTCTATGAGTGGCAAAGCATACAATTTATTACAAAAAGCAACAAACATTTGTGTAACAATTGTGTTGATAAAAAATTGCGTGTTGGAAATTAAACCTAGGCCAAGTATAACGGTGTTACGGGCAAAAAAGGATGTAGTAAATATATCACGTACTAACGTGTGCTACTCATTTGCAAAACGAAAAGCGACGGTATATGCTAACAGCGCTTAATTAACCGACTTAATGTACAGTTTGGAAACCTTGAAGAAGTGTCATATTTCATGTTGTTATATGATTGAAACAAAAAGGTTCAAAAGTGAATGACATACGAATCTTATCTGATTATTAAACTAAAAGAAGAAAAAAGGAGCAACGACAACGATGACAGTCTTAAATCTCTCCTTTCACGACACACACACTTTGACTAATCCTAGCTGGGTATCAGATGAAAATCCATGTTTTTCTGAATTTTTTGTTGTCTTTTTTTTCTTTTGTGTCCGTCTTACGTGTGTTTGTGTGAGGGAATGTTCCAACAGCAGAAAAAAAGTAAAGGCATGCAAATGCCCTACAAAATAAACATAAAAGTCGGAGACGAAGTTCATAAACTGACTTATACTCGTGATGTAATTTAATCCCTCGTTTTTAATGTCCTTTTTCTTTTTAATTCTCCTTTCAAACTTTTTTTATGACCGACATTCCGAGTTATTTTTCTATGTTTTTTTTTTGTTCCTGACGATGATGCGGGAGAGGAAAAATTTCATTTGTTTTTTTTTTCTACATAATAAATTGATGTTAAATACGAGAAGACTGCATGCAGAAGAGTCGAGTATTATTTATTACTTCAGAGAATCAACTGAATCAGTTTAATTGAAATTTTTTTCTGCCAGTCGTTATAACAACATAAAAATTTCACGAGAAAAAGTACTATATCTGGTTAATTTCAAGAGAGAAAAAAAAAACTGAGTAAATGGATGGAAAGGATGTTTTGTTTAAAACGATACTGAAAGCAAATTATTCGAAATGTCTATTAAAAACACGCTTTTGTTGATTTTTTTTTCTTCAGTGATCCGATGACGATGACAGCGTTGTTATTCCAAGCAGCATAGAAAAAAAGTCTACTGAAAAAGAAAGTCCTGGGGACATGAAACGAAGGAAAAACAACTGCAGTGAAATGTGATACTGAAAATGTAAACAACATTTAAAAAAGTTTCTGTGGTCCAATCTCATTCTCATTAATTTATTTATGTATACTGCAATGTTTGTAATACGGGAGACCAAAAAAAGGTCATCCTTTTTACATTTGATGATATAAGAGTTTGTGAAAAAAAAATTTGTCAACGTAAGAGGATTCGAAATAGTTATTTGCTGCGAGATGTGATTTTAACACAAGCAGCTTTACTATAGAAAATTAAAATTCATTAGGTTTCTAAAAATATGATTTTTGCTTTTAAGAGCAAAACCATTTTTTTTTGTTTTTAATATTTTTTGTTTTCGCCTGAGCTTGGCTTAATATTTCGAAACTTCGGAAAAACTCGAAAACTTCGTGGAAAATCAGAAAATTTTGAAAAATTTCAAAATATAATTTTTGTTCTGCCAAAATCATAATTATTTTTTAAACAACAAATAAAAATCTAAAAAAACGTCTTTGAAAAATGTATCGTGTAAAATGTAGTCCTCGTTTAATTTTCCGATCAAGAAAAAAATGTGTGGTGATTTGATATTAATTATGCCCAATTTATTTTTGCCACAAATATCATACTTTCTAGATAAAAAAAAACTCTTATTGGACCTCCCTGTGCTTCTATGAATCATCAAAATGTTATTAATTTAACATTTCGCGTGACTTTCACGCAGTTTACAAGTAAAAAGCTTCAAGTAAACAAAAGTACACTTCCTGCAAATGAAAGAGATGATTCTGCAAGAGTGAAATTTAATGGGAAACACAAGTGGAGACGCCTTATCTCTCCTGTTAATCTTTTGAATGAATCAGAAAATTACTCACCTGTATCCTAAATGAATATGAAAACGTACTACCCCCCATATTTCCCGTCTAATTAATTTTCAGCCGCAATTCATGGGAGATTACACCGAGATAAACAGACAAAAATAATGTCATTTCTCACAAGAAAATGTATAAATTTTAATTTCACGCACATCATCTTCATTGTTTGCCACTCAGGCTCTTTTACGTACTTCCTTCGACGATGACACGTATTTTTTGTTTGTTTTGTGCCTCTCTTTCCGTTCTTTTTTTTTCATTCTTCTCTCGAAAATTTCCACCTATCTGCATCCCATTGTTATCGTACATTTTTTTTTACGTTAGTTGTAATGCTCAACTTTCTGTATAGCCTAGGCAGGTAGTGAGAGGTACACCGAGTGTGTCATGAAATATGACAAACAGTTTGAAATATTGAATCACAAATATTCATTCATTATTCACACAGCAAACAGGAACAGTGGAAACGGCAGGGTATGTGTGTGAATGTTTTTAAACATTTGATAAATTAGAAATCATTTGATAGTCTCAGGTGTCATGAGGTGCATATCGCTCATGAATCTACGTGGAACACATGGCGCTGCACACACGGCGAAGAATAAGGTGAGAGAGATAACACGTGTGAGCTTGTTGTGTGTGATTTTGCGGAAGGCGAATATAAATGAAGTTCATTACGATGAAATTGATGGCAAGCGAGATTCAATTGACAGGCAATGAAGATACGACAAACAGCGAAAAAATTGAGAAAACCAATTCACTTTAAAAAATTCATGTTTCGCCAGCGAAAATATTTGCGAGACATAAAATTTAACGACACTCGGTATCAACCAAAAAAAGGATTGTACATTGGGACAATATTTTAGACTATAATTCGGATTGCAATTTAAGAATGTCCATTAGGATGAAATTCGAGAATGTGCAATGCTTTTATAAATTTCGAAATGTGCATTCGGATTTAAGCTCAAAATGTTTATGAGGATGCTATTTTAGATTGTGCATTAGGCCGTTATCTCAAAATTTGCATTGGGCAAAATTTAAGAAGTACTTTGGAATAAGATGCATTAATCCCAATGCACATTTTGAACTTTGCCTCAGTACAAAATAAAGCCTCCAATAGCCCACAGAAGCACATTTTGAAATTTAACACTTCAACGCACATTCACAAGTTTCATCCCAATACATATTCTCACATTCCTATCCAATTCACATTCTGAAATTTTACCTTAATATTTTTGTTGGTTGGTATTTAATATACATTATTTTCATGTCTCGCGGATATTTTACCTTGCGAGACCTGATTTTTTATAGTGAAGGAACGACAGGTAAATTGTATTTGAATTTTTGAAAATGATGATACAAAGGCGAAAATTGTTGCACTAGGGACTAGAAATTGCTCGTTAAGATAAACTTTTTGCCAGTGTATCAAATTCAAAACTTTTTTTTGACACAAAAGCTGTTCTGTATTCCAGCTACCTGGCGCGTAGTCTATGTGCCATAAATGGTCAATTTAGTCAGTTAATCGTGCTTCTTTTATTATTATATAAAAACTTTTCTTCTTGCTCTAGTAGCTTGCTTTCTTTTTTTTTCGTTTTGCTTCTAACAAATGATGATCCAATATATCAGTTCATTTATCATTTGCCAAAGCCGACGTTTGCTCTTTCATCTTTGTTTCTTCCTTCACAGTTTTTATTGCCGTTATATATCTTCCATTTTTTCGTTTTATTCTGACAAAGACAAGATATTTATTTATGTACACATGTAGCCGACACAGAATGGCAAAAAGTTTCCAAAATACGAACCGCACGACACAACGGCGAGAGTTGAAGAAACATAGAATATTTTTTCTTTTACTGCCAATTTTTATGTGTGCGAGTAACTTTCGATGCAATTTAATACTTTTTGCTTAAGCTCTTTTTTTCGGTGGTGGCCTCGTTTAAAATGTACCGACATTTCAACTTTCTCTAGTACTTTCTTTTTACTTTTCGCGCATTCGTAAAGAAAAACCCAGCAGAAAAAACGTTCTGAAGATCATAATCTCGTAAAAAGATACATTCAGGTTGTCAATTTTTGCCACGATGACTTGCGAGAAAATTTTGTTTTATTATTAATGTTCTGACGTTACAAGAAAACGACTTGAAGGCATTTAAAAATGTGTCTTCATTTTTACGATTTTCCTTTTGCGGCGTAGTTTTCTTCATTCATTCTTGTTTTTTTTTATTTCATTTCTTTTTATTACGATGTGACTCACTGAGGGCGAGCGATTTAAGTGACTGGGAAAAAAGTGGTACCAAGTCAATGCATCATATTTATTGGCAATCATAAAAATGAATAATTGTCAATAAATACTTGCACTCTCGCAGTGTCTGTCGCTCCTGTATGGAGATCTACTTGCATGATAGTGTTGTGTGGCGTGGCGCAGCGCACGGACGAGTTGTCTTGCTGGGAAAATTTATTCAATTGCTCGCCACGACGCGCAAGCAACTTTGTTTCTCTGTATATTTATGATTTTTTTGCTCTTTTTTCAGAAATTTATGAAGCAGAAAATGGTGAGAAATGAATAATAATGGCGTGTAACTTTTTTATTCTGTTTCTGCATAAAACATTTTTTTTGTTTGATATATAATTTTGCTTTTTTTTAGGTCTAGCAGTATTGTTTGATGATGAGGTATGATTTGCATGTTAATGTCTATTTGTGATAAATATGTTGTAAAAACTTTTGTAGGTACTTTTTAGATTTTTTTTGTGTCGCGTTTCGTTTTTTCAACTCGCGTATCAGAAGTAACAAAAAACTATGGAGAAAAAATTTGTTTGAACGAAATTCTTGAAGGTTAAATAAAAACACACGATTTGTCATAAAAAAAAGTAAAAAAAAACTCGATGGAAGAAAAAACCAAATCAAATCTGTAACACATGTTGTTTGTTATCCATTTCTTTTGTATACTTTTTTAGTTGTTCATCTTGCGAAACACCTTTCTAATCCTAGTTTTTTCCTACTTTTCTTATTGCTTTCACAATTTTATTGATTACTATGAAACAGAATACCACACATTAAATTTCCTCGAACAAATTCGTTCATAACAAACATTTTGAATGGCGAGGCTTTTCTGTCTACGCAATTTGAATATAGGATTTATTTTATTTGAAGTTTCCGATTTTCCTTAATTTTCGTTCAATATGTATCAAATGAATGGAAATTTTGTTCAAATTTTAATCAAGTTTGGTTTTATTCTGGAAACGTAAATAGAATCAATTATTAAATATATTTAATGCTCTAGTCTGTAAGAGAGAGGAACAGAAATCTCAACCACAAATTGTATTTTGCTTCTAATACTCTTGTGATTATTTATCAAGAAGAGTATTCAACTTTGACTTTCAAGTCATGGATGTTAATTTAATTAGTTGTTTTAATCTTCAAAGAGCTACGACCAAAAACACTTAAAAGAAAACTTTGATTTTAATTTGAAAATTTTACATTTTTTCTATAAATTTCAGTCTAGGTAGATTCTTAAGCTCGAATTGACTGTTTTTAAGCCTAAAGATGGGGCTTTTTAAGTAAAGAAATCAGCTAAGTACAGCAGTTAGCATACCTAAGTGATGAGTTTAAGGTCGTCGGTTCGAGACTCGAAATCATGAAAAAAATTCTTGCCTGAAATTTTCTGACATCTTTTACAAACTCTGCCTTCGGGAAGAGCTAAGTGAATTTTGAGTGCGACTGCTTGTCTCTTTAGAGACCACGATGCTAGTTAGTTATTCTAGACTTAATAGGAGTCTGTTTAGAAAAAGCTGGATTTTTTTTCGTAAAATTTTGACAATTTAACTTTGAAAGTACGAAACTCGACTAAAAGTTCCTCAAAAACCATTTTTTTATCTTTTTGTAATATTTGAGCATTTTCCCACACTTTTGTTAACAAAAATCAAAAACAAAAAAATCAGACGTTCAGCATTTAGAACTACTGTCAAAATTAAGAGAATAATCAAATAAAACGGAAAATATATTTTCAGCAAAATAATTTTTGTTGCATGTTCAGACGGATCTCTCCTACATTCATAGTTAAGAGACTTAAATATAAGACTCGCCCTACGGATTGAAAAGTGTTGAAATTAATCCCTTAAGTGATTAAATTAATCCCTTATTTCGTAGGATGAGATTCAAATCATTAATTCTTAAGAAATTTTCTGACATAATCTCCCTTAAGGGATAATTTAACCTTTGAGTTGGTCACCAACAGCTTGCCCAAAAAAATTAATCCCTTTAAGCGGTTAATTTAATCCCTTGAGTGATTAATTTAATCCCTTAAGAGGTTAAAATAATCCCTTCAAGTGTTTAATTTAACCCCTTGAGTGATTAAATTAATACCTTTTAAAAAAGTATCGATGTCGTCAGAATCATCAAAAGGTATTAATTTAATCGCTCAAGGGGTTAAATAAACACTTGAAAAACCATTTTTTTTTAACCTCTTTTGTTAATATTTGAGCATTTTACATTTTTTGTTTGGTGACAAAAATCAAAGGACAAAAAAATCCCTTAAGGGTTCAGCATTTATCAACTACTTCAAAATTAAGAGAATAATCAAATGAAACCTTTTCAGCAAAATAATTAATTGTTGCATCAATTAATTCATTCATAGTTAAGAGACTTAAATATAAGACTCGCAAATATTTCAAATCACAATTTTCCCTGTTCTCTATTTTCTGCCATGCGGAACTAAGAATTTTATTCCAAAATAATCCGACTTAGAGCCTCAAAATTCATCATGCAACTCAGTTTTACTATTGGCTTTTACAATTTCGGAATAACTCTTAAAATCAATGTTAACTTTTGAATACAATTTCGTCAACATCAACAAAAAAAGGTAAGGCATTTGAAAATAAATATTTGTTGCCTTTCCAATTATTTATCAGTTAAATGTTTACTTTTGTCCGAAAAAGTCTGTGTAAGCAAATTTTAATTTGGTAACTCTTTAAAAATGAATCACCTTGCACAAAAAAATGTTTGAATATGGAAATATGTTGCCAAGTTTGCTACTTTAATCTCTGTTCATCCAAATGTTTAAGATAGCAAAAAAATATGTAGAGCGTTCACATCAAAATTTAGTTCCTTTCACTCCACTTCACTGCCAGCTAGACTGAGCATGAATGGCTCTTATGGGCTTCTTCTCAAACAGATGGCCGTTATGATTGAATTTCAATATTTCTTTCGAAAAACGATTCACAGACACATACACACAAATTCATCCATATATTTTGTTCCATCTGTTGTTGATTTCTTTTTTCAGACGTCATTGCGTTGTCTTTTGATTCCGTATCTCTAACAAAAAAGAAGAAAAAAAAACGAATTCCAAGAAAGACAAAAAATTGAACTCATATTAAAGTCGTTAATAAAGTCATCGATAAAAAAAACAAAAATCAAATAATTCTAAGAAAAATAGGATTTGGAGAGACATTTCTTGGACATGTAAAGGGCAATGACATGGGAGTTGACATTATTAGAACTAATGATTATTTGATGGCACCTTGTTTGTTTGTTTTTGGTTTCCTTTGACTGTCCTTCTTTAGTTTTTTTTTATATTTAAAAAAATAATTGAAATTTGTCCGTTATAACGTTCGTCCGTAGCAAATCGTTCATTTTATGAGATACTATTAAAAGTGACAAACTAAAAATAATAAAATTCAATAAAAAAAAATCACTTGAAAAAGGAATTTAAAAAACAAAAAAAATAAAGAAATGAAGAAAAACAATAAAAAATTTAAAAACACAATTAGATAGGTATGCAAAAAAAATCGATACAAATTAAGAAACAAAAAATTTCTAAAAATAAATTGCGTCCGATATAAAACTCGTTTTCGTCTAATATAAAAATTGGACATTTTAACGGTTGATTCCATGGAAAAGACAAAAGAAAAGACGCAGTGCAAGTTTAATCAAACAAAAAAAGAAAAGAAAGGAATCCCCTGAGCAACAACCGAACAACTTTTGGAAATGAAAAAGTTTTGCTTGAAGCGTTTCCGAGAAAGTGGGTTGTCGCCTGTCTTCTATTCGGTAAACTTTGTATTTATATTAATTAAAATGTCTTGTTTAACATATTTTTTGACTAAATCCTAATTAGCTTGTTCATTTTTCGACGTTAATGTGTGTCGTCTGTCTTTATAATTACGAGTGTGTGACTTTGTGAGAAAATTTTGAAGAAGGTACGTACCTTTCACAAAACTAGGGCATCATGACACATTCTATTAAATAAAACCGAAAAGATATCCATTGAACCCGAAAAGATTATCTTGTTTGTTCTTGTATTTAATAAACTATAGCAAAAAAAAATATTTGTTGCTCTTTATTTGTTTGAACATCCATTTGCAAGCCAAGCCAACCTCACTCGTCAGTCTGTCCTGTAACAACAGATGATGCTCATTTTTTTTTTGCTATTTTGCCTCACACAAAAAATCTTGTTGGACCAACCTACTTGTCTCCATTTCATCTCTGTTTTACAGTTTGCAATGCGAAAAATCTGAAAATAAACCCATTTTGTCTGTGTCTACGTGAATCTTGAAAGAAAATTTTACCACAAACAGTTTTTCCCTTCAGGTAACGTCCTCACAACGAATGTGTATTTTTAGCCATTTATATGCTATATCGCATTATGTGTGGCTGTAAATAGTGCTGGTGCTATACGAGACAAACAGCTTCCAGTAATACGATAACGAATTTGAGGATAAATTGAAATAAATGCCCAAGCAAATCATCTCAATCGAGAGATAGAAACAATAAATTTAAAGCACAAAATTGGGGATAAATAACGAAATTGGGAATGATACATGTGTGTATGTTCGAGAGATTGCCTTGATTTAAAGATTTTTCGGTCAATTTGATGTAGATATAAAATTTATGTGGTTTTTATTATCTATTATATATATAATAAAATATAGTTCGTTTGAAGCGGTTTGAGACATTTTCCGAATCAAATCTTGAGTTAAACTTTCAAAGATAAAAGTTCACAGGTTATAATCCTTTTATAAGTAATAAATTATTTACTATACAAACACAATGTATCAGAATTTAAGGATGATCTGGCAATCTATCTTCATTAGTTTAAAATTATTCTTGATCCGCATTGCATTTGTTTATAAAATTTTACAAATTAGTACCGCATTTCGAAGAAAAAATTCGGATTTACGGTATTATTGTTGCATATTTTATATATTTTTATGTCATGTTGCTTGAAATTTTTCAGGTCACTCGGTTAGCCAAGTCATGTTAACGTAAGCCATTTGAAATAAATATTAGTCAATTAATTTTATTTAAGAATTAAAAGCCACGTAGTTAAAGTTATTACTTTAAAGTTTAGTTCAAAATCCACGTTTTTAACGAAATCAAAATGCTTTTGTTGTTTGTCAACCGAACAACAATTTTTTTTTAAATTAAAACCATAAACTTTTTTTTTCATTTTTTCAACAAAAAAAAAATGTTAAGTTTTTTGAACATGATACTATCAACAAAACACATTTTGTTTTTATATTGATGATATTAACTTCCCAATAATTTTAAGTTTCCAATAAAAAATTAAAAAGTTGTTTGAAGTCATTTCAAATTCATTTTACATGCTTAATAATTAAAAGTGATAATAAACATTGAAAATTCATAAGTTTCCAAGAATCATATGAATGAAATATCATTTCTTAGTAACAAAAATAATTATCAAAAGTTGTTCAATCTGTTTGTGTAATCAAACTCTTGAATTTATGAATTCATCTAAAGGATTTATTTACAAAGAGATTCAGCAAAATGATATACTTGTATAAAATTTAATTGTAAATCTAGTATTTAATTCATTAAGAGGAAAATTTAAAGTTTAATTTAATTAAAAAAAAAATATTTCCGCTCTGCCAGAATCGAACTAGCAACCTAGTGATTTCTACAACCAAATTGCATTCTACAGTCACTCGCTCTACCATTGAGCTAAGAGCGGTACATGACATTAGTGTTGTCCAACAAATAATTAACACACATTTTTAATGTATATAAATAAGTGATAAGACAAGTTAATATTGAAAGGTCGAGTACGTGTCAAACAATTGTTCAACACTTAGCTTATCGCAAAACATTAGAGAAGTACTTTCAACAAAAACCATTTTACTTCACTTTTTACCGCATTTCAATTTAAAAAAAAATGCGGTATTGTGCTCGTGATGTCGTCCGTCCGTCCGTCTGTGTGGTGTGCCACTTTAACTTTGTTTGAATTAGCAGGTTTGGCGAATTCTTTTCAAATAACAGATTTGACAGCATATTTAAAAAAATTATCCGTTGGAAATTTAAATGAGTGTTCATCCGTTGGAAAATGTTGTCGATGAAAATTAGTGGAAAACTTCATAACTCGGAAAATAGGATAAAATCTGATTTCAAAATTTTAAAATGTTAATTCAAACATAAAAAAATTAATTAAAATTGAGGATTAACGCTTCGACTGAAAAATATACAAGCTTGTGAAAAAAATCAATAGTGATAAAAAAATTCGAAGAAAAATTCGATAAATTCGAGAAAAGTAATAAAAAAAATAAAATTTGTCAAAATTTTTTAATGTTTATGAGAGTGTCATGAAATTGTGGAGCCCAATACTTTTTAAAATGTGTTAAAATTATTTGTTTTAACGAAAAAAATGTAATCTTATTTTTTATTTCAAATTATTTTTTATTACTCTAAGATAATTTTAATGACATTCCATCAGCTGCACAGAAACGTCTAATTTTTGTACTAAATCCGACTAAATCGAAATAATTTTAACACAAAATCAATACTTTAAGCTATAAATATTTAAAATTAACAACTTTTACGTGACTTCATTACATTTTTTTACACAGCAAAAAAAAATTTTTTTTTTGTTATCAACAATAAAAAGGGGTTTATTCTTCATTACAACAAAATAACAACCACATTCGTGCTTGTAAGCTAACCTTTTGGAAAATAATTTTACATACCACCGTTGCCAAAGACGAAACCAAAGTCATGAATTTACAACTTTTTCTCTATATAACACAAGCAAAAACTTGATTGAGACCTATAAAAAAGAGATATTTTCTTAAATCATATCAGTCATAAATGCATCGACTTCCCATGTGTGTGTATCGTGTTTCTCGTCACACGTACATTATTTTTTTTTATTTTAAAGGAAAACAGTATCTTAGTGAATTTGTTCTGATTGCATTTCATAACGTGCTTTTTACGATTTATTTCTTCACGTCATTTTGCAAGTTGTTGCTGCTCTCGCAACGCTGATGATACATTGTGAATCGTGATCAAAAGAACGTCATTTATGATAATAATAAAATGAAAATCAAACATACGTTTTCTTGCAAGAAAAATTTACAACAAAAGACATAAAATGACACGTTGTTCGAGATTTCTTTTTTTAAAAAAAATATAGAGTCTTAACAACGCAGAGTTTTAAAAGAGATAAAGCAAAAAATATTACCTACAATGCGTGTCATATATCTATCACATCATGCGACGACTCTGAAGCGTAAAAAAAGAAAGGGAATCAAATTATTTTCCATAAAATGGCAGAAAATGTCTTATTGAATATATTTCATATCGTTCTCGTGTGCCGCACATGCATCGTACAGGGAAAACAGCTTTGAAATAAAAACCTGAAAGAAAAAAAAGAGAGAGGTGATGAAAAAAGGGGTTAAACGTTTATGTTCCTTTTGTTGGTGTCGATGCTCGTTTTGTTGTCGTTTGTCACTTTAAACTCCGTCATACCGCTCACACACAGCGATAAACGACAATTTCCATGAATTTTATGACTTTCAACATTGTTATGTCATTAGGATGAAAAAAGGGCTTATAATTTATTTATCTCTCTCAAGTGACACTTTTTCTTTCAATAAATTCCTGTGTTTTGATGTCATCACGTTTGATCGTTCGACAACATATTTTTTCCCCATTTTTTGTTTTTTGTGTAACATTGACCGGCCCATTATTTCGACTTTGATTAAATGTCAAAGGTCGCTGAATACAGAGTCAATTTACTGAAATAAACACCCAATCGTTCAAATGTAATAATGTTGATTAACAACAACAACACTTAAAATTTATTATTTATGACTGAAAAAACGGAGAAAAAATACTACAAAAAAATTAAACAGGAAATTAATAAGTTCCTCAGAAATCCTCTGAGAGAGAAAAACATCAAAGGCAAAGACGCAAACAGTAAACGAAAAGAATCATGAAAAAAAACTATAAAAAGTTTACCATGTACGGCATTCGAAAGACTTGAGCGCATTGTAGAGATATGAGAAAAATCTTTTTTTATTACAGACTTTAGCAATTTCCTGAAAGACAAAAACTGAAATAAACTACGCAATATGAATAAAGTTGAGACAACAACATCACAAGGGAAAAAATAAAGTTTTTCACGAAAACGAAGGGAAAAAAATTAAAAACGTTGTTTTTTGTTTTCTTAGATGAGATCTTACTCTAGAATTGCTCGACAGTAGAAAGCAAGCAAAAAAAGGATGTAAAAAAGGCAGTTTTTCAATAAATAATTCATTACATTTGTTGACTTGAAAATCATTTTTCATCCATCGTATTGCTCCGTTTCGACGAGTTTCATCGTCCAGCGGCGCAAAAGTGGTCCGGATAAAACAACAACATTTTTTTTTACATAAATCCCATGAATGAAACATGAAAGTTAATTTATTTTTATTTATTTACTGGCTTGCCTCTGTCGTATATTATCGTCGCATGGCATGGTCTAATAAAAATTGCTATCAGATTGACGAATTTTGTTATTTCTCCGTGCATATTCGGCGTTGTCTCCTTCCTTGATTTGTGTCCCCGCGCTAGTCCATCTACGGAGAGAAAAATAAGGTATAATCAATCATATTCATTTTTTTTATCTGTATACTGTTACTTACTTTTGCTCCTTCTCCGTCATTTCAGTTTTATGGCCTTTTTTCGTTTTGCCTCTTATTGAAATGCAGATTAGAATTCATTTATGCTCCAAACCAAATTTGAAGGAAAATGAGAGAGATGAACAGACGGAAGAATTGATAAGACGAGCTTGATTTAAATAAATATTCTGGTGTGCCCACTCATTTCCGGTAAGTTCATCATGTTTAGTAATAACAATAAAAATTCCAATGTTTTCATCGTAAAATTATATTTTAAAAAGCATTTCTCATCGTGAGGCGGATAATAAATATTTGTGTATGTAAAGCGGATTTGAGGCCAAAATTTCTTCTATTTCTTTTTTTCTTTTATTAAAAAACAAGAAATTTTTCGGTGAGATATTTCAAATCTTCGAAAATGTATCTCCCTATTGTTGTCATCTTACATCTCACTCTACAGTTGCCCTGTGGCTTTATTAGACACAAGGAAGGATTTATTGCCAACAGATAAGGATAGAATGTCAAAAATTCTGTCGTTTTCTACATTTCTTGTG
Organism: Culicoides brevitarsis; assembly: GCF_036172545.1. Classification (NCBI taxonomy): domain Eukaryota; kingdom Metazoa; phylum Arthropoda; class Insecta; order Diptera; family Ceratopogonidae; genus Culicoides; species Culicoides brevitarsis. Next base: position 24,005,143 of record NC_087086.1, on the reverse strand, counting down.
CCATCATTCTATTACATTTCTGTAAAAAGCTTACCTGTTTTTATGAAAAAAAAAATTGTCGTTCGCGGAGAACAATTAACATTGACGCATTTCAAATTCGTTAACCACGTGGTTTTATAGATTTTCAAGTCACATGACTATTTTTAAACCTTAAAGTTTTTCAAACCACGCCATCTGAAAATCTTCCAAGTTTTCTGAATATTTTTTTAAACCACGTGACCTAAACAAATTTCTAAACCACGTGACCTAATAAGCTTTTCAACCATACGAATTTGCTTACCACCCCCATAAGTCCCAGAGTATACCACAGTTTTTCTTCGAAATGCGATAAAAATAAATTTACTTTTAAATGAAAAATATAAAGACATCACTTAATGGAGACGCCTTGTTGCTCCTGTTGTAAACGTCACTTTTCCCAGTATCGCATGATAGATTATTGCGGGAAGATTGATGACATAATCTGGGAGAAAGTTAATTTTCTAAAGTAATTCTAAATTAATGATCAGCGGCTAAAACGTGAGTTGGAGAAAGGTGACACTCACACAACATACAAGGGACGCCGTCGCCGTCTTCAAATCTTAATCATAGAAAAATATTTTCCCATCATATTTCTTACATGGAAAAATGGATGTCACAGATGGTACTCGTAAAAACTAACGGCCGGATGCCTGGACTTTTGCACAAGGACGAAAAAACACGCTCTAGTTTGTTGATTCTTTCCTGGTAGCAAAACAAATCCCTTTGAATAAGTGTTGAGAAAACAATTTTTTTCTATTTATCTGAACGAAATAAGACATAGAACGGAAATTATCTACATTCTGCAGAAACAGATGGATTTGGTTAAGATAAAAAATTTTGAGCTGTCGGAAAAGAAAAATTACTTACTTAATACTTTGAATTGGAAACACATGTACCTACCGAAAAAAAATTGTGTAGAACGAATCACGATTTTTTTTTTGTTGTTGATATTTCTCTTTTTGCTTGAAATTGGATTTCAGTGGAAATTTACCTACAAAAGTAATCAAACTCACAACAATCGAACTTTTCAATAAACAAGCAATCAACTGCATAAAATATTTTCACAAACTACTGTGGATGTGAGTGCTTTCAGAAAATTCTCGTACAAAAAAAAAGCGAAAAGTAGATCAAAAAGAATTTTAATTAAATACATTGCCTTCGATCAAGTTGTTTGTGTTTTAAGAATAAATGGAAAGAACAGGATGCGTGAAAGTGTGTCGGATGAAAAACTAATCAAATCTGTGACAACTACTGACAAAAATAATTTCTTGACATTTTTTATTTCGCTTAAACGGGAATCGACTTCATAATTAAAAAAAATCACCGTTTTTATAAATATTTTACAGTAAAAAACCATAAAATTTGATTTTCATTGAATTTTTTGACATAATTTTTAAACCTAAATCTGAAATAAAATTTGCTTCTAAATTTGAAATAAAATTCAAAAATATTAAAGAAAAAAATGAGAATTTAATGAATTTCGTGGAGATTCGAATAATCATATTTTGTAAATTGTATTAAAAATGAGTGTCTTATTTGGATTTTTCTGAAAATACGATTTTAGAAATATCAAAAAACACTTCCGTCTTTAAATTTATATCTATACGTCGAGTTTTAACGCTCCTTTCAGAGTTAACAACCAAACCGATGTATTGTTTCCTGCAACATAAAAAAACTGAATGAAATGAGTGATAATTAAATAAATAAACAAATAAGTCGAGTAATTAAATTGTCTCTGTTTGTGATTTTCTCTTTGTTGTCCGCCATACGTCGATTTCCATCCAACGAACGAAAATAATAATATTTCACGGTATTTTTCGATTCACAGCCATTAAAATAAAATTGTGTAGAGAAAAAACAACTTAATTAATTGACTTGCTCAACATATTTCTTGTTGATTCATCTATTAAACCTGGGTAATAAAATAAAATATTAACAACTGGTTCACGAAAAATAAATACTACAACATATAACAAAAAGCGTCTAACCTTTTCGTTGCTGCTTAAATAAGTACTTTTCGATAAACATTCGGAACACGCCATATTGCTCTCCCCCAAACCATTAATTACACAATTTATGAGCTGTTTTCTATTTTAATTGCCTATAATATTATAATAATGAACGACTCAACAACAGTGCCATATTCCCTTTTTTACACAAAATAATGGACTATTCAACCATAAATTCATTCCGTTTCGTTTCTACTTTTTTCTTATTTTTTCTCATTATTATTTCATTTTACTTTTATTTTTTACACACTTTTTACGTGTTATTAGTCGTATTATGATATTTTTGGGTGAATAACACACACACACGAAATTTATGCTTTATTTTCGTATATCATTTCAACTTGAAAGCACGGGACCTGCCTCATAATTTATGCAGTTTATTTTGTATTTTAAGTGGCGACTGTTTATGTTATCAGGCATTTCGAATGTTACAATAACACCTGTTAATTATCTATGTTGCTGTTGTTGTCGACTTGATTGTTGTTTTAAAATATAATTTATTGAATTAAATGAGAGGATTAGCAGCACGTGGATATTGCGTTGGGGATTTACAACAAAATCTACCTATAGGTACTGTCGATCGAAAATATTATTCGAAATTTGAATAATCAATTATTAATTCATATTTTTAACCAAGAGTATTTTCAACTGAAAATTGTTGTATACAAAATTGAAACAATATTTTAACAGGTTTTAAAATTCGACCACCGCTTTAATTATTGACAAAAAAAAACGAAGAAAAATAAAAACAAATGAAATTTTTATGAAAAAAAAATAAAAATAAGTCACTTAAACCTAAAAAGAATTTTAAAAAAATCTATTTAGACTGAAAAAATAATTTAATTCGATTTCAACTAAAAAATTTGAATGTAACTTAATCAAAAATTAATTTTACGGTTATTGAAAAATAGCATTAAAAAATTAAATATTGTTTATTAGTTAAAAAAATATCATATATCCTTAGAGATAATAAAAAAATCATAAAAAATTAGAATAAACAAAAATCTTTTACAAATAAAGTCGACAAAAAGTGCCAATTTTCATTTTTTTTTCGACGACGAAAGTTAAATAATTAATTTTAATCGCCTAAAAACATTAAATGACAAAATTGTGCGTGGGATACAAAGATAATCATTTTAAATGTGCTTAAAAGAAAGAAAGAGCAAACGATTACCGGATATTTAAATAATTGGAATTCTAGACTAAACGTTTCTATAAAATAAAAATATGTATAATGTTTTTCAGATCGCATATCGTCACCGTAAAAACAATCAATTTAAAAAAGTTGAAATGAAAAAGTTTTATAATAAAAAATACTTTTCTGCCATTTAATAATCTTTACATCAGCTCAACACTTGGATTTAGCTAGAAATTCCATTTGACTCATTTTATAAAATAATCCTTATCTCATCTGTGTATAGACAAACTGAGCATCCGCTCATCATCCTCCTGATTAAATATTTTTAAAAGGAAGGAATTTTTCTTCTTTTCAACTTTTTTTTTGCTCTTCGTTTTCCTTCTTTTCCTCCTCTTATTTAAATTCTTATCATTTTATTTTTTTAACACAACTTTTCTCCTGTCTGCTTGCTTTTATAAGCTTTTATGTGTATTTTATCATCGCCGCACACAATATATGGCATGCATCTGCACGACACGGGACAGAACATCATATTCATACGAATTGAATAATTTATATATTTTTATATTATAATTTAATCTAAACTCAGTTCATGTAGAATGGCGCGGTGTACAAGCGAGAAAAGAAGAAAAAAGAACAACAATGGAGCAAAAGATATACGGAAAAAAATAAAAAGTTGTACTTTTCGTTGGTTTGCTTTCTTGGCATGCCTTTTCAATTTATGAGCTGATGCATTAAAATAAAGCGAGTTGTTTCACCGAAATGTACAATCATCATAAATTACCTTAAAAATTCCTTCTTATCTCTTCCTTTCTTCCTTCATCCCCTTCCTCCGTAACGATCTTGCTCGCTCGATTTTTGTTGTTGTTTTATTTCATTTTACGTACTTTATGATTGTAATGAATATTCAATTTGTGTGAAGGAAGTTATGCTTTGTGCCGATGACGCCGAAGAAAGTTTGCACAAAAGCAAAACAAAACAAAACAACTACAAACGATGCATAAGAGGATAATAAAATTTTGCAATTTGAATTTAAATTTTTTTTCTCCCCATTTCTGTTTTTTTTTTAATGTTTTTATGGAGGTCAAATCGACAGAATTCTCAAATTGAGTCACTTGTACGTTTTTTTGTCGATGGATTAAGAGCTTTCGAACGAATTTGCAACAAAAATTATACAATATCCTTGAAAATGTTAAAAACACTCGCATTTTTTGAAACCTCTTAATAACATTTTTAACACATTTCATTGCCGCATGTAAAAACTCTTGCACGGCTTAGACTGATTAAATTTTGGAAAAATGCGCACTCAACAGCAAAAATCTCTTCCAACTGTCAGAATTTCTCGAGTACGTTTGAATGACACCAAAAATCTCATTTCGTTTATCACAATTTTTCTCTTTTCTGACATAATTCACGTATAAATGTGCTTCTGAGCTAAAATAAAAAAAAAAGTATGACAGTGATGAATGAAAATCTGTTGAATAACTACCAAAAAATGAAAAGAAAAACTACAAAACATTTACTTGTCATTTGTCACACGTACTGGCAGCACAAACGCACATCAGGAATCCTGTAAAATTTTATAAAAACATCCCATTAAATTTTCTCTTCAGTAGCAAGCTCGACGTTGCCGTTGTCGTCATCGTCGGTCGTGTACAAAAATTTCCGGCTGTGTTTTCAATTTTCCCATTCGTGAAAATAATACAAAAAATATATATATTAAAAGCTGCATTTGAAAGCAATTGAGTGCGTGGTACTTGAAACTCTGCATAAACAATAATAATCATAATAACGAAAAGTACTTGTGTGAAATTAACCGGAGGCAAATCAACAAAATTGGCAAAAACAAAAGGAAGTTGTTGTATTTTGCATTTACAGTTGTAATCTATACCAGCATCTCGCTCTGTGCCAATTGTGTATTTGTCTCTCGGCGCATTCATTTTGTATTTACCTTTTTATACGTACTTACGCTGCTCTTCACTAGAATCTGCTTGTTGTTATTATTTTTACCGTTATTATTACTGGAAAATACTTTTTTTTTTGCTTCTGCTTGCTTGTTGTTGTTTGTTGATGTGTTCACGAGGCATGGAACAGCTCGAAATATTTTTCAGAGAGAGAGACAAACACATGAAAAAAATAACATATTTTCATATAACATTAATAAACAGGTTTGTTGTGAAGACGAGGCGTTTTTCCTGTGTGTTTTGTTGTTTTTTTATATTTTCTTTCAGTTTTTTATACTTTATTTTTTGTTTCTGAAAATGTTTTGATAACCTGATGGAAGTTTGAGAGGAAAGTTTATTTTTTCAACAGACGCAATTTCATCTTGCAACCCACTTGAAAGGAAACGGCTAATGGCGTTCAAGGGCTCTTCAGAAGCGATCTTTCATCAAAAAGTTGTTTTCCTTCTTATTTGAGTTTTTTTTTGTTTTGCGAAAAAACGTTTATGTATCAAAATGTTACTTTATGTGTTTTTCAGACTATTGGTTCGAATATTCAAAAATGAGCAAAAAATTAAAGCAACACTATTTTTTTTATATTCAAAAATGTTTTGTATTACATAATTCGTTTTTAAAAAAATTTTTTTTTTTTGACAATTTTTACATACATTTTTGAGATTTTTATAAGTCTTTCACATAATTCAAAAAAACGTGAAAAAATTTAATATTTTCATTTTTTGTTCAATCATCGTTTTAATGAGGGAAGCGAGAGAAAAATAATTAATTTTTTGTTTGCTATTTTCAACGTTTTTGTTAAAATAATTACTGTTTAACAATGATTCTTTACATTGATTTAATTTTAATTTACTTAAATATATTATTTTAAATTAATTATGAATCCAAATTTCCCAAAATGGACAATTTTGAAAAATATTTAATTTGGTCTCGTTTCCTTAATTATTTTAAAACAAATTTCAATAAATGTCTTGTTTAAGAAATTTTAGGCTATTTTTGTGGTTTAAATCAAATAGTAAAATTTTTCAGAAAAAAAAATTTGAAAAAGGATTTTTTATTTAAAAAAAAAAAATCCATGGTGCCTTTCAATTTTGCTATGAGGAGGTGATAAAAATTGAAACATAAATTAAAAAAAAATAAATATGGCAAACATTTAATACAATCAAATTAGTTTAAGGTACTGTTTTCATTTTTGTTTTAACGTCAACCTTCTCCAGGCAATAAATATATGGGTCATGGACATTAGTAAAAAGTAACGTTATGAATTAAATAATAGGTACCTAGTCAGAAATAGTGTAACAAAATCTCTCTTTTCACACGTGCATTTCCATGTCTTCTGAAGATCCGCTTATTACAAAAATCACAATCATATCATTACACAAAATGCTTCTCATTTGAATTTTTATCTCCTCGTAAAAGCTGACAGTCAAAGTTTTGTGTTTGACTTCTGTGGCAGCATATCTATTTCAAACCCATTCGTTGCGTTTCCATTATTATAACAGAACAAATTGGGGACACGTGTTTCTATGCGAGCAAAAATGGCAAGGAAACGAGAGAGAGAGAAAAAAGAGCCAAACAACTTTTAGATCAAATAATATCTTTTGTATATGGTTTCTTAAGCCAAACAAAAAACTGAATAAATCGCTAAGCTGCTTGTAAACAAATATTTATCATTTTGAATAACTTTTCTGCTCTGCATATATCTCGACGCACACACCAGTGACAGCATAAGACAATACTTTTACCCGCCTTTACTTTTACTATTTGCTCATGCCATAGGAGCGCGCCATGGCATGCCACGATAATAATATGGCAAAATTATTTTCATCGTGTGTGCATGCAAAGCAATGAGCACTAAAATGTTTATTTTCTAGCTTTAATAAAATAATAAGAAATGATAATGTTAATAATAATATAATGGAGCAAAGGTAGACATTCCTAGTTTCTGTGGTATTTGGCGTGGTGTGTGTATCTGTGTGTTTGTTTTGGGTTTTTACGTAATCCAAAGTAGGCATGTAAATGCAAATTAGGCACGATAAATGCCGTCTTTGTTACCGAAATTGTAAAATTTTTCTGTTTCGCATTTAAAAATTTCTAGCTAATCTAACCATTTTTATTTAAAGGATTTTTTTTCGAAAAAACTTACCTTTTACGAGATCCCAGATTAAATATGATCAAGATATTCTATAATAATATTCTGCAAGATCTCATCTGCAAGTCAATCAAAACATTTTCAACATAGATTTTTTTTTTCATTTGAGCTGATCCAAAATTTAATTAATTAAAATTTAAAATTTAAATCAGAACAAAAAAAAATCTAAAAATTGAGCCATTATTTTTTTAAGTGAATTCAAATTTTGTTTAAAATCAATTTTTTATGAGATCAAACAAAAATCACTTTTAATTTTTTATTTTTTCAGATCAAAAATCAAATTTTTATTTAATTTTATTTAAAAATAAAATAAAAATTTAGACGATTTCTTTCGATTTTGATCAAAATCTTACAAAGTTGGTATAAAATTTGGACAAAAAAATATAAATTTATTAAAATAAAAAGAACTTTCGCGTGAATAAAACAACTGCAAATCATAGAATTTTTACAACTATGAGTGTTTAAGCGCAAATGTACTCTCACATTACAATGAATATATGAAAAGGAAAACATCACATGCAAGAAACCCCTTTTAGTTTTTAATTAAGCGATAAAGATTTAAACGGAATGACATAATTTAGCCCTAAAAAGCGGTTGTTTTTGTCATTGACACCTCATACAACAAAGCACATTAACACAGATGATGATGTTGATGATGACTACAACCTCGACGACAAAAAAAGGAGGAAATATAAAAAGCCATAAATATTCAAAACCATGTTCAAGCCTTTGTTATTATGCCTTTTTTTACTCTCTTTCTCTCTGTCATAGTTTGGTCATGTCATTCTGTATGCCTATTATTGTTGTTTGTGTGCATTCATGTGAAGTACATATATTTTTTCATTTTCCTGCTCTAAAATATACATCCATGTTCGGTGTTCGGGTTTGGTGACAACATGGTGTATTTATTGCCCGCGGCAAATAAGCAATTCATGGATAAATGTGTGCAAATAATGCAAATGTTTTGTCTCCATGTACATACCGTGCCGCATGGCATGTGCGCAAAAATTTAGAGAAAGATGATAAAAGTTGCACAAAATATCTATGTGGAAAGAATATCGCTTGTATTTGCAATTTTTGTAGTTGTACCGTGCGAATCCTACATAATGTGTGAATATTATGAACGAATGATTCGGAATTAATTTTTATTGAATTTTGACACAAATATCGAAAAGGCTATTTTTGCTAGTTTTGCATTGCCACTTTGATTTGTTTTCATGACATGACGAGGTAAGCCAACCTGAATTTTATCATAAACTAGAAAATTTGATAAAACAAAAATTTCCCTGTGCAAAAAATAATCTTTTTCTGTCTCCAAATCGACAAGTAAATCGAAATTTTTCACTTCGATTGAGTTGCTATTTTTTTGCCCCGTAATGAGTTCAGCAAATACGATTCCTTGTGACTGCGCTACCTTTTTTTTGCTGCTTACTTTATTAAAATTTCAGCTGCCTGATAAATATTATCGTCTTGATTCCACATGACGGGATACAAGCTCAAATCGGACAGAAAGAAAAAAAAGCGTAACTTTATCAAATATTTCCTCTATTGCTGTCATGGTACCAGTGAATCTAGTATATATTAATAATATACGAAAATATTCGGCAACGGCAAAGAGGCACAAAAAAATGAGGTCCTTTATATTCAAGGCAACACATGAGCCATCAGTGTTTCTTATCACGACGCCATCCATAGTTTTTTTAAAAACCTTCGTGTTTTTCTTAAAATTCATGTGACTTCTGAATTTTTGTGTTTTTTAAGTATTTTGGATTAGAACGCAGCAATATAAACCGACTCTTCTCTTTGCCATTTCGCTCCCATCCGTTCCGATTCAATGTTTGTGCAAAATTTTAGAGGCACAAAAAAATGAGGTCCTTTATATTCAAGGCAACACATGAGCCATCAGTGTTTCTTATCACGACGCCATCCATAGTTATTAAAGTGTCTTCTCTCTTTCTCCCATTGTTTGTGCAAAATTTTAAGCAAAAAATCCCTTTCGTGCATGGCAATCCACGAGGCAACCGTTTATCGGAGAAGGCCATTTTTGACAGACACAAAAAGAAGAAGAAGAAACGTGATCGCAACTTGAAACGGTTCGCATCTTTAGAGGAAAAGATGAAGAAGAGGCACACACAAAAAGTGCTAATATTATTTTGCATTCTGAAGATTCCTCTTTACTTCAATGGCTTCTCATTTTTCACATTCCTCGACTTGAAATTCCTTCACCTTTTTATCTTTCACACTTTTCTGCCATTTTCATAAAATAAATATTTAAATTATGCGACTACGATGTACACGAGAACTTACTTATTCAAATTAAAACGGAACAATTAACAGGAAAACAATTAGAGGAATCCTTTTCACTCGACACACTGACAATATAAATACGGAATAAACAATGACGATGGCGACGAATGAAGATGAAGCAAAAGGAGAAAAGACACTGGCGAACATATTTCCCAAGGTTACAGTTGATTTAATTAACATCAAAATTCGGAAAGAGCACTTAATTAAGTCAATATCTAATTGTTTGAGTGAGTCAGCGAAACGACGATATTTAAAGTGTAATTATTTATAATTGCGACGAGCGATAATTTGATGAATAAATACGACAACTCTCGAGGAAAAGTTACGGAAACGACAAATAATGCGACACAAAGTCATTATGTCAACATTAATCATTTTTCGCACCCATTTTAAATGGCAAAAAAACTGTTATTTCGGACCAAAAAGGACTTAATTGTGTCAATAAATAAATAAATTATGTATTTAAAGTGTTTTGCCTCCAACTAAATGATTATTTTATTTCTTTAATTACTGCAGTAGTACTGTGAAGATGAAGGAAACGACTCTAATTGCTTTTTCCTCCATTCTATTTTCTATTCTGTGCCTTATATCTCACTCGTAGTTGGGTGACATGATAAAATATCGTTAAATAATTATCAACAAAAGGGTTGCCTTTATTGTGTCAAATGACAAGTGAAATTGTGTTCGTGCTGGCAATATCTTCTTCCTCACTTCAACACTCAGAAAGTTAATTACAGAAAAATATAAAGACAGCCCATTGTAACATGCCACGTATAAAAAAAATATGCAGAAAGGGACCGAATAATGAGAGTCATTTGTCATGAAGCTCGCACAAGAGCGCATTTATCGTAATTTTTTTCTTATAGCAGACAGAGAAAAAAGTTTCTCCTCAGCTCTTGGGACAATGTTTAGAAAATCATTGTCATTGTGAATAATAATAATTCTGTATGCATTGTTGAATTTTATGTCGCCAACCATTTTTTACAGCATTTCATCATTTATTTTGAAAAAAATTCCGTTATGACCTTGTGGTATTATCCGTCCGTCCGTCATATTGTCCGTGTGTCTAGGCTGATTGCACTTATATGTGATTAAGATGAAAAATTTACATCGTAATGTTTCTTGAGTTGATCATTTGTTGAAATACGTATAAAACCTCGGGAAAACTCAGAATATTAAAAAAAATAGGAAAACTTGAAGGTTGGAAATTAGTAAAAATACATCGAGAATATAACAGAAATTTGTGAAAAATCGTAAAAACTTAAAAAAAAATTTAATATATTTTGAAAAATTTGTAAAACTGAATTCTCGAAAAATTTATAGAAAACGCAAAAAAATATCTATGATTAAAATGCGGGTAAGCTATTTGTCTCAACGAATGCTTTCAATTCTTGTCTTCCATTTCTTTTGCCCGACACTACATCCTCTGTAGGTTACAGCTTTAAATTAAACGATTATCGTACAACAAAAAGAAAAACCATGTTTGCTTTTTTATATGTACATATACATTTATAATATCAGTAATTATTTTCATTTTTTTTACATCTGCTTGTCTCTGCTATCCATTTCGTAAGAAAAGCAACTCGATGACTCTTGTAGGAGCAAAGAGTGAAGGTTAGAATCGTGTCATCGCATCCGTGCCTTGTCCGTTTTATCCTTTACTGTCTTTCAGAATGAAAATGAAGAAAAAAAAACAAATGAAGGCGGAGAAGCAAAAAAAAAAGATAAAAATGAGGAGAATGATGATGATAAGAAAACAAGGTAAATTTTAATGAGTCTCACGTATTTGTACTTTATATGAAATTACCTTGCTAAATTCTGAAGCTAAATTAGTGTTGTAAGTGGATAAGTAACTCATGGAATATGTTGTGCGTACGAAGATAAAAAAAAAGCAAGCGGCAGAGGAAAAAACAAAAGAAATAGTGTAATTAAATAAAAATAAGGGAAGAAAAAAATCTAATTAAACCCACTGAAAACTGTCATCATGTCTATGATGTTAGATAAGACTTTTTTTTTAATTTTTGTTCTTTCAACATTGACGACGCTTTGCTATGATGAAAGCAAATTGTAAACAAATTTTTAATGGAAAAATTGAATGTAAGTGACTTGATTAGCAAAAAAACTTTAATCATGGTTCAATTAAAAGACAGGAGATTACAAAAAATAATTAGCTCCTTTGTCTGTGAAGTTTTTAAATTACTAATCTTTTTTTTTTTGCTTTGAAACAATCTTATCCCTGGATACAACGTTTCTTTCATTATAATAGTTGCTATTAGTTACCTTATTTATTATTTTTTTTACTGGAAGGCTTTTCTTACTTTTTAAATTGTCACTAATTCGATTTATTTTTATTTTTTCGAAGAAAATTACAATCTAAAGAAATTGCTGTAGAAATTTTCCCACTGAAAGGACCTGCTAAACATTTTCCATCAAATTTATTTGTTTATTTTATTCTGTACTGAGAAAAACATAAATACTTACTTCGTGGAATCTTACACTGCCTGAAGCCTTTTGTTCGCCTATACTTTAATTCTAAAAACTTCCATTTTATATTTTTTAATTATGTATTATAATAATGATTAAAATTTATTTATTAACTTATCTTTAAATCTTCTTTAATTATGTTTATATATATTTTAATTTAATTAAATTTCTAGTTATTTATTTATTTATTCTTTTAACACTTATCACAATTCTGGTTTCATTTTATTTCTTGTTTTATTTTATTTATTTATTTATTTTTTTCATAAGGCACATTAACGATTTTCTTTCGCATACGATTCGATATTTGCATCTGAGCGTCCGCCAATCGAATTGCGAATAAAAGAAAATAACAAAAATAATGTTATTTTTGTTTAATATTCAGATATGCAACATACCAGTCAGCACACTTACCTCCTATCTTGATTATAATTTATTTTGATAAATCTCTCTGCTGGATTTCAACACTTTCATTATATAATACTATAATAAACATCTCGATATTTTGCTATGCACGTAGTAGTATACTTCTGATGAATATTGCTGGTATTTACAGTTAGCTACATATCGGCATTAATTAGAAGAGGAGGGAGAGAGAGAGAGAGAAATGAGTTAAATATAAATCAGATTCGTAAGTGGGTGGATAAATATGGTCGTTATTTCTGAATGGTAATTACCTGTGAATAGCCAATAAAGTTAGGACTGCACTCGGGATTAAATACATGAATTTAATTAAAATACAACTATGACAGGTATTAAAAGCTACAGATGTTGATGTGATTCCAGAATTTACTTTCCTTTTAGATATTGCGGCCGTATTGTCACCTGAAATCGAATAAATTAATGGACATGTGATTATTTGGACGGTTGTGAATGGCGCGGTAATTATGCGAAAGGAAATATCTTTTGTGTATCGCAAAATATAATTATTCAGTTAAAGTCGATACAAAAATTAAGAATGTTTTCGTTTTCAGAGTCATTAAAAAAATAAGTGAGAGGTTTCTTTCCCCGAAATTTTCAAGGAAATTTTACATTCTCGAGAATTTATTCGGACTTCAAGATTCATTGCTCTGTACTATTTATTAGTAACGAGGTACTTACGGACATCTTAGTCAATTTGAACTAAATTTTTAACATTTATTCCTATCAAATTATTAAACGACTCGTGAGACTCTCCTGAACATTTTAAAATTTTGAAATTTTTCAAGATTTACCGATTTTCCATGAATTTTCCGAGTTTTCCCGAAGTTTTCCACAAATTTTCATCGAAAACATTATCCAACGGATGAAACCTAATTTAAAATTCCAACGAATAATTTTTTTAAATATGCTGTCAAATCTGTCATTTGAAAAGAATTCGCCAAACCTGTTAATTCAAACAAAGTTAAATTGGCACACCACACAGACAGACGGACGACATCACGAGCACAATACCGCATTTTTTTCAAAAAAATTGAAATGCGGTAAAAATTTAATTGGAAAAAAACAAAAACATTTTTGATTATTGTATTGGCCTAATGAGTAATGTAAAATTAGGACATACTGCATTTTTGTCAATATAAATCTAACTGACATCTAAATGAACAGAAATAATTTATTTCTGTCAACTATAAAGAAAATAGAGCTAATAATTATTTAAACCTTTTTAATTTTTTGTTCAAAAGCTTTCAAATTGATTTCAAAAACGTAACAAAATACGTTTCCTCAATTCTCTGAATTTATTATAAAATGAAAAAAAAAACTTTTATTAAAATTACAACACTTTCATGCAAATTTGAATTATTCCCCAAATATTTATTTTACCCGCAAAATTGCTCTTCTTTTCGTAGAGCAATAGAGATATAGAGTAGTAAAAAAATTCAATGCCTCTTCTGTGTAATTTATTTTAATAAGATAAAAACTGATTTAAACTTTGCCATAAACGAACCAAGATAGATCTCCGTCATGATAACCGTAATTGTATTTACTTATTTCGGCCATAAATTTCATGATACTCGAATATTAATTTTCTCTGTTGACCTTTAATGAAATTTTGGCCGCGTTATCAAAGAAAAGCAAGACATGAATTTTCAATTAAAAAACCAAAAAAAAGAACCATATATCACAGCTTGCATTAAATTTCAAAAGGGAATCCATCAAAAGAAAAATTATTAATTAAACTTGTCGAACGAACCTAATTAAATACTTTTTATGACAACACAGAAAAATATTTTGTCCAAATATTTATTCAAGGAAAATTGATTTTATTTTATGCGATTTTGTACATTGATACATTTTTTGCATAAGTTCCTGATTGCATTGAGCCACATAGTTGTGCCCACATTGCACGCTCACATAGTTTTATCATGTTCAATTAAAATAAAATTCATTTTAATAACCGACACAGAAAGAATTTTTTAGTGGAAAAAGTTTTGTATAATAATATTTTTCGTAATTATTTCACATTGAAATGGCGAACATGGAGAAAGAGATTTACGTTTTCCTTTGAACTTTAGCATCAGAAAAAAAATATCCGACGGAAAAAATAACTTTTATCATTTAGCATGCGGTCACTATGGAGGAACGCAAAAGAGTTTTCTATCATCGAAACTTTTGGTACGTGGTATTATTTCAAACAGTTTTCAACAAGTTGAATTGGAAAACAAAAATTTTATTAGAGAGCCGAATAAATTTTCCGTTAGAGACAGGAACGACAAAGAATAAACAGTGAAAAAAAGTTTTTGTAATTGAAAGTCCTTCCAACGTTTGCACTCAACACTTGTCGTGAGTGGCGTTAGAGAGAGCAAAAAGCAATCATTTTGAATGAGTATGTAGTCATTGACTCAAGCAAAACAAAAATGCAATGTTCGGCAGTAAGAGTAGCAAAACCAGCGTTATTTCATTAAAACAAAAAAATATTTGGGGTAGCCGAAATATCAACTAACTATTATTGCTTCAAGGGAAAAAAGCAATTAATGGAAAAGTTTTACTTTGATTGTTTTCTCTGGTGGTTTGCTTTGCCGGAATTCAAATGATTGATATCGTGTTATGGAACTTTTCTGTATTTATCTAAGCCGAGGAACGAGTCGAGTTGAGATAAGGGATTTTCGGATTGAATGATAACCGAAATTCAAAAAGCGACGTTGCCAATGATTCGAATTCAATTTTCGGACTTCCGACCGTATGACAACCACTACACCCGCAAAACGTTTGAAAATTAGAATCATTCAATAAGTCACAGCCATTAGCTATCAACCACATTAAATTTGACTTGTCAAATGCTTTAAAACAACATTCGGTGATGTGGCTGCTTCCCTTTGTCGAGAGAAAATATTCTCAAATTTGTCTCATCAAAACACTCTCCCTCAAGCTATTTACAGGTCATATAATAGCATTTTGACAATGTGGTTAACATGAACTCTGATTTCATTTTCTATATTAGATTTTCGTTTGTCTTACTTGGCACGCGTGTAGTTGAAACAACAACCTTCGGATTTGAAAATGGGTTAATTTTACTCCTTATTTTTGAAAAGGGAATAGTTTAATAACCAGCGACAGTTATCGTCGCAAATACCTGTCGTCGATTGCAACTTGAGAGTGAAAGAAAAAGATGAACACGTTCTTGTAAAAATTATTGATAAAATGAACGATACGATAAATCCTTGCTAAGAACTTCCTGGTGCTTTTCTAAGTCATATCAAAAGTAATCCTTTTTTAGTAATTTCAACTTTAAAAGTAGTCAATTTTATCTAAAAATTGGTAATTTTTTTGAATTAGCTCTCTAGTTCATATTTGTACAATTTTTGTTACGGACTAAATAATTTACTGTAACGCCAGGGAGGTGGCTTTTAACAAACTAATTTGATGTACCATGTTGTCAGGCAAGATTTTAATTTAAAAACTGTTTTAATTAATGAGAGGAAAATCTCTACAAAAACCTCTAGGATCGATTCTTTGTGCAGCGGATCAAAATGTACAAAATGTGTTTTTAACGATATGCATCTCTATCGATTATCGATGTTTAATTATCATCCTGAAGAAAATTATGTTTTGATCATTTGTCTCCTTTTCCAAAATAAGGAATCTGTAAAGTGTTAGAATCATCCGCTTTCAATCCGTAGGGCATCGTCTTTTAAATCTACAACGTGTACATAATATTAATAAACATGCTTGTTATTAGTTCTTCAAAATGGATGTCATCTCTTTTGTGTGTGTGGTTGTTTCATCCCACAAAATATATTAAATTCTAATTCATGATGTCAAGAGTGGATGTCGACGACGACGACGACGACGATGGTGATGATGATGATGAAGGTAATGAAACCGATTTACGTTGGTTTCATATCTGTCTCTGAATTACCAGGAAGTCATGTACTCACCTTTCGAAACAAATACGTAGATACTAGCTGGTTCGGTATTGCTTGCTGAGCATGTGTAATTCCCGCTGTCGGTTATCTGGGGTTCCCGAATGATGAGACGGCTGTGGGTGCGGGGACCAGGTGTCGTTTCGATGGTGATGTCATGTCGCGAATCGTCATAATTAATCATGTGGTCGTTGCGTTGCCAAAAGACATATTGCGGTGGTGTGGGACTCTGTATCAAAGGAGATGAAAGAAAATTTTTCGTTTGATGTGTGAAAAATCATATTAGCAATTTAAAATTCTTAGAACCTACCTTTTCTATGATACAAACTAAATTAATTGTTGAACCCATGTCAACGTGCAGCTCACCGGAGCCCAAAATAAATGCTTCTGGCACAACAACCTGTAGATTCACGAAATGTGACATTATACCAGTTGCCGTTGATATCTGCAAACGAGAGAAAAATGAACATATTTTTGCATATATTACGCTAAAATGTTTCAAAAATGCTTTAATCCTTTTGCCATATATGCAACCAAAACAATTTAAAACACACAACATGACACGAACGTTACACAAAATGCGACAACCCGTTGACCTCCGCGCTCTGCCTCAAATCAATTTTGTTAATTAATATGCACGAATTGAAATATTTTTATGCAGTGAAGCTTTATATTTCATTTTGCTCATCGATGCGAACTCACCTAGTTTTTCTTTTCTTGTCAGAAAGTTTTAATCAATAAGTTTTTGGTAACAGTTATTGAATTACAAAATTTTATACGCCACAAGTTTGTCTATTAAAATAGGCACATAAGATATCAATTAAAATTGACTACAATAGAAGATTAATAAACTTTGAGGCTTGATCGAAATAAACATTTTAAAGAAAATCTAAAGACCCAGAAAAGAACTTTAAAAACAAAAACGGAATTTAAATGTAGATAAAACTCGACCTGATCGAAACCTTTCAACTCATCGCTCTTCCGAAGAGATCCTAAGAGTCGCATTGGTGTTTAATGATAAAAAGCAGAATTGATCGATTGTGTTTATTGAGATCTAATAGCTTTGAACACCAGATGTGAACTCTCGGTGGGAAAAATTACCTTTTTTTAAGGTCTCTTTTACAAGAGAAATTTCGAAATTTTTATTTTTTTAAAAAAACAAAAATAAAAAAAAATATTTTTCCAAATAAATAAAAATTTCGGAATTTCTTCTTAACTACATCTTTATTTAAGAATTTTTTTTTGCCACAAAATTTTTTTTGCATCTAAAAGTTAGTTTATCGTGTTCTATGATCAAAATCCCCACGATAAATTTGAGCGGATCCGTTAAAAAGATAGCAAGAACCTATATTTCTTTTGGTCCACTGTTTTTCACATCTTTTTCCTCATTTAAGAATTTTTTTTTGCCACAAAAAGAAAAAAATTTTTTTTGCATCTATAAAGTTAGTATTATGGCGTGTTCTATGATCAAAATTTTAAAAAATGTGAAAATTTTTATTTTTAATGCCTTAATTATACCACGAAAAAAAATTTTTCTTTTAAAACCAGTACATTACAAAACTGCGAAAAACCTAAAAATTAAAATGAACTGAGCGAAAAATATTGATCCGTTAAAAAGATAGCAAGGACCTATATTTGACTATTTTGGGAGCATTTTTATCATTTCAAACGCAAAGTGTTATATACCATTGGAAAGAGGACAAAATTTCTGACAAAATGACCTTTTTTGTTTTGATTTGGTCGAATTCTTGAGCCTTTATGCTTCAATAAGTGCGTTTTTTGACCATTTTTGGAGGTTTTCAAAGGCTGTCGACAAATTAAACTGGAAAATAATTGGTTTTAAAATGTTGCTGAGAAAATTTTGTATAAAAATGTAGAACATTGTTTGTAGATAAAAATTTGAAAAATGGAAGATATAGTGGATTTAAGTTCGATTAAAGTGCGAGTTCGATGACTTAAAACTAATTTTGTTTGTTTTTCGACTTAAGATCATTCTAAGAAGGTTATGAAGTATGACAAACTTTTGCGAAATTTTCTCAGTAACATTTTAAAACCAATTTTATCCCATTATGGCCCATTAAACTATCCGACAGCCTTTAAAAACCTCTAAAAATGGCCATAAAACGTACTTTTTGAACCATAGAAGTCCAAAAGCTTTACCAAATTTTGTTAAAAATGATCTCATTTGATCAGAAATTGTGTCCTTATTTTCAAGACCTTAAAAAAAGTAATTTCGTCCCTTTGGGCTGATTTTTTACAAACCGTTTTTCAGAAAGTAAGGATCATGCTCAAAAATTGCTTCGAGGTCAAAAAATGCCCTAATACATCAAACGCGCCTTAAATTAATGAATGTTGACTAAAGGAATCATGTTTTTAATCTTTGATTATTTTTACTTTTTCTCTGGTGTAAAACTTCTTTCTTTTCTACTTCCAATGATCATACCAACTTTCGGTTCTGATGCACCTTGTATATTTTTATCACAATGCATGTTCTCTTGCATGATCGACTTTGATTAAATTTAAATGAAATAAAAGTTTCAAGTGTCCTAGTTTCCGCAAAATTTTAAATAACTTTCAAACAAATTATGAAGATTGGATAAAGAAGACAAAAATACCGAAAGAAAGAGAAACACCTTTTCATTATAATTTTATGTATGTGTGTTATTCACATCTGAGCGAACTTGTTGTAGTTTGCTACTTTTGAAAATTAAAAGCATCCTCATGTCTCCTTTGTGGTAACAACTACATATAGTAGTACACAAAATATGAACATGAAGAAAATATTTTATATGAGTATAGTTTAGATTCCATTGTGTGTTTCTCATGTCTTACATCGCATATCGTCTCCATGTATATCAATTATTATTCGTCTTGTGTTTCTGACTCTGAAGTTTCTATTTCTTCCATAACTAGATTATTATTATATTATTTCTAAGTGACACACATAAAGCCTTCGGATTTGTTTTACCCAACGTATATAAATTGTCTTTTATTTTATTAAATGTGTATTTTATTTTGAGACGATGCCATCATCTTCGCATTTTTCAGATATAGAACTAACCTATCTTATAATGCTAGAAGGTATAACAACAACAACGGCATAATCACATGAGACAGATATTTGAGATAAAATATTTAATTTGAGCATAATCTGATTAAAGGCTGTTCGTCGGCAACGCTGACTTGAACTATCTTACGTACGTCTGTAAAGAGCAAAGCTGGATTTAGGTTATCGATTTTCGTCATATACTTTTAATTTTTATTATGAGTGTCTTTCAGGCAAGATTTTGAGATTTTTATTTTTCATTAAGAACAACTGCAAATATTGGCACAATCTTCTCATATTTTTTTTTCTTCGCTTCGGCATACTTAGCCTTATAGAAAGAGAAGAGTAGTCATTATGGAGTCTACAAAAGAAGGTCATGAAGAAATTTTTTTTTTCTTGAAAATAATTGACGATAATAGCGAATAAGAGCATTTTTCTACAATAATCCATTTGATCCTACCACATCAATAAATTTCATCATCAAATGCTTAAAGTACTTCAATAATTGATGAAATTTCTACATTATCCACTAACAGAAAACACTCACCAAAGTATGTGTGTGTGTGCGACTGTCCGAAATTTAATTAACCAAAATTGAATTAGACAAAGACAGACAGTTGGTAATACATCGCCTGTCACATAATAAATTTTCTCTTACGCTTGTGTGACTATTTCGGGGAAAGGTTTGCGGCGTGTTGGATAATTTAACACATTTGACGTGCGCCGTGTATGAAATAATAAGAGCTTTCCACTGCACACATACGTCTAAATGAGTTCTTAATAACGCAGGATTTGCCACAGACTAACAACATTAATATAATATAATACAATCCCACGCTTATAAAGTCTCTCTGCACTAAACCCAGTGTGCTAAGAACACCATTATAACGTGTGTTAGAACTAATTACTCTCTTCATCTTTCGTAGGTCTGCTATTTCAGCGGAGTCCTTACCTGGCACTCGTACAAGCCACTATCTCGTTGCTGGACAAATTTAATTTGCATTGTCCAAACATTTGAGCCAGGTGCGTGCAACACTGTGAAGCGCTCGTCATTCGTGTAGGTATGCGATCCGGATGACAAGATGTGCCAATCACGACGACGTATCCAGGATATTTGATTCTGCAAAGAAAAACAAGAAATTTTATTTAATTTAATTTAAATGAACCAAATAGAAAATGGAGACGACTGGTTGTTTATGAAGAAAGGTTAGTTTATTTAATCGTTGAACATTTATTTAATGTTGAATTTTTAGCGACAAAAATTCCGCGTCTTTGTAAACAGATAGATAAGGGAATGTATGTCAGAATATTACCTAGGATATGCCGAAACATAATTCAAGCGGAAAGCACGTGATGACAAAATAAAATTCTCATATTTTTTCAGTCTCATTTCAACGTTTTTTTACATTTCTATCGTCGTTGCACTTTTTTTTATAAATTTCGAAAAAAAATGTACTTCATGTAGGTACTTTGATGTCCGTCTGTTTTTTTAGATTCTTTGAAAATTTTCTT
The DNA here is from genome assembly GCF_036172545.1 of Culicoides brevitarsis. Classification (NCBI taxonomy): domain Eukaryota; kingdom Metazoa; phylum Arthropoda; class Insecta; order Diptera; family Ceratopogonidae; genus Culicoides; species Culicoides brevitarsis. Next base: position 23,984,182 of record NC_087086.1, on the reverse strand, counting down.
TGAAATTTTAAATTTTTAATTCTTTGTCTTTTAAACAGAATTTTAATCTAATTTTCATTGAGAGAGTTAATTTTAATTATTTTTTTCGTTTTTTCTTCCATCAGATTATGGGCAATTGTTATGGTAAAATTTTGTGATTTTCTAGTAATTTAAAAATTATTAAAATTTTATTTAAATTTCTTAAATTTGCAAGATTTTGGAACAAAATGAAAAAAGCATGCTAGTCATTTAACTCGGAGACTTTAATAGATTTTTTTTAATATTATCTTTGAAAATAATATTGCATGGAAGATGCTTCCGTAATAGTTTTGCATAAACACACACACACATGTAGAAATGCATTGCATCGTTTCATCTTCTTCTTTTTATTGTTACCTCTAATGCTGCATACAAGCTGATGCTGAGAAGAGCAACAAAATACTTTAAAAAGTTATTCAAATAATGTTCAAGCAATAATATTTTACATATATTTCTGTATCAGCATGTTGTAAAAATGTTGGTTTAGCGATGACACACGAAAAAAGCTTCCGCTATCACAACAACATACGAAACGAAGCTGGCACCCACGAGAATATTCCAGAAGCTGAGATAAATATGAACGGAAATTTTATTCGCTCATATAATAAGAGTTTTGAGCGCATTACGAAAAAAAAGATATTTAATTGTGGAAAAGGCGGACTGACATCCGGTAGAAAGCTGAAACGAATCTCTTGAACCAAACGCCTCATAAAATCGTTTACATAACACCCAAACACTATATGAAAAGCTGAAAGACAGGAACTTTATCCGGAAAAATGCACTCGCTCTACTTTACATTTGGAGCATGGAACTTGATATTAAAGGAGCAGGCGTACATATTTATACATATATACAAATTTAACAGATTTTGATGCAAATTTTTTTCTTTCAAAGGAAGGGGAGCAAAGGTTATATTGAAATAGATGGTGTACACTTGTAAAGGCAGATGTAATAATAAAAGAGAACATCTTGAGAGGATTTTCATAACACCTAAATATACATGCACACACACACATGAACTTTTATCCCATATTCCCTTATGAAATTTTTTATCAATTTTTATCGCATGTGTGCATTAATGTACACAAAAATATGGCTTCTGCTGAACTGCTTTTGGAAAATTTTCAATTTGTAACATTGTAATCTTTATTACGTACGTAACGCTAAATTCGTGTGTGAGCGACAAAATAATTTAAATTATTTGCTTAAATAATCATTTCTTGACAATATTTTTTCCTTATCGAGACAGTTATTGTCCATATCCGTGCACATGACATGGTGATGTGCTAGGTCAGTGGTTAAATTTTATGCCAGTGAATCATTTCGGGTGTTTGGTGAATGGAATTTTAATGGGATATGGTAAATGCTGTGATTGCAAACTTTTAAGTGGTTCGCTCAATTTGAAAGTTAAACAATTTTTATGGCTCCCAAAAAGGTTTTAGCTTAGCATAAAAGTCTTTGCTGAAAATGATTGTTTTTTTTTTCGTATAAAATATTTTTTGAAAACTTTTTTGTTTATAAATATTTCAGGGAGAAAATGTTAACTTTTATTACAGGTTGTGTGTTTTTTTTTAAGTTGAAGCTAGCAAAATAATATTTGAGTATATTTAGATGGAAAAAAAATAACTTTATGGTGTTTTTTCAGCTTTTCATAATAAATAAAAAAATATGAACATTTTACGTTCGTTGAATTACTCTTTCGACATCATAAAATTAAAGTTATCAATTTTCCGTATGTAATTAAAATTAATGTAAAAAAGGGAAAAAAACTTTAGAAAAAATCCTAAATAAATAAATCGGTTAATTAAAAAACACTAATTAAAGTATCAAAATGTTTTTGGTGTTTTTTGAGAAATTAATTATTTTTGAGTGAAATTTCAAATTTTGATATTACAAAATTTAGAAGAAATTTTATTAAAATAGTATTTAATTAAAAAAAATCTTAAACAAATTCATTTGAAAAATTAAAAAAAAAAATTAAAATTCGTTGCTCTTTACTCTTTACTTAAAACTTATATAAAAAGTAGCAAAAATGTCTAGTGATTTCACCTCTTAGTCAGAGGCTCTTACACTTTTTTCATTGTTTTGATTAACGTGTCTAGCTCGCGCGAAAAATTGATTCAACAAAAGTTAAGAAACCCATAAAATTAATTCAACTTCATCAACGTTTGACCTACGAATAAAATTGCACCATTCCAATTCTTGTCAACACTCATTTGTTTTTATTTTTTTTTCTTGTCTTATCTAAAGTGACTCCATGAAAGTACCTCCGAAATTGTAATAATCATTCAATCAGTCACTCATGCAACATCATACATAAAAAATGTAAGCTTATAAATCACACTTTAATATTCTTTCTTGACATCTTTCACGTAACACACACTATCCGTGCACACATGATAGCATGACAAGATACTATCAAACATAAAAAATCGACGTCGTCGTCGTCGTCGTTTTTTTCTGGTGCTCCGTCCTGCTAGTAGGTAACATAATACGTTCCAGGAAATATTTCCACTTATCATGCAAATGTACAATAAAATATTTGTGTTGTGATTAATAAACATGAATATTGACACGTAATAGTACCGTCGTAACGCTGAAGAAGATATTTGGAACGAAACTCATCAATTACGGACAGAAAACGAAAAAGTTTTTTCATTCAACTCTGCGGAAAATAATCATTCGAATCAATCTTTTTGATGTTCAGCCACCGCCGTTCCGTCTCTTCGGGGAACGAAATGTCGTTGCTCGATATGGTGGAACAAGAAAATAAATAATGAACCATCATTTGATATATTTTGTTAATTTTGTTTAACATTTGGCAGTTGTTTGTTTGTCTGTCTTTCTTCTCGTCGTGTCTTCTCTTCCTCTTTCTTCCGTTTTTTTTTCTTCGTACTTCATTTCTCTGATGTAATAATTTACGCCCTGATTATTAAATATTTTCTCTAGTTCATTTTTTACGGCAAGGCATTAACTCGGTGTGCTGCTCGTCTCTCTTTTCGCACAAGATATAAATCGTGTTGTGTTGATATAATTAAGATATAAAATATAATACACAATAATTTTAATGTTTTTTCACTCTGTGTGTTTGCCATTCCCCGAAGCAATTTTCAACTGTATTCTTGATATTTTTCCCCCATTCATTGCTCGGTGCTAGGCGGTAGCGGTAGATATATAACTTGTTACCAAGATATGAACATTTGCTGCTGGCTGGTGTGATTTTTACGTTATTCGCACAAAATGTGTGTACGAGGCATTTATTTCATTTTCATTTCTTATCTGTTCGTGCTAATCATTTTCTTTTACTTTTTTATTGTAAACGGTGTGCTGTTGTTGTTGCTGCTGTAAGCACAGGGCAATATTTATTTATTTCGGCTCATTTATCAAATTTGTCATCACGCGCGCTCCTTTCACATTATTGCATTGTTAGACCAAAATTTATTTATAGCTGAAGCGGATGCGGGCATTGTATTGATTTTATATTTATTTTACCTGAAAACCACACAGAAAGAGGGGAGAAAACATTATAAGGCGGTTTCGGGTGTACTTTTATATGGTCAATATGTTTGAAATAGGACAGAAAGTAGACTTTAATAACACTGCGGCAAAGGATGGAAAACCAGATGGAATATTTTGTGTAAGCCGATTTTTAGTGTTAAGTCATGAGACAACAAATGGGTTAAAGTTCCCCCAATTAATCATACCCACAGAATAGAGAAGAATCAGGTTGATTTTTTGCCAAAAAATGGCAAATAACAACCAGCGAGTTTTATATTTGGGCCTTTTTCAACTCTCAAGGTCCCTCGGAAGCCCTCCAAATTTTTTTTTAATAGGTTTCCAAGTTTTTGTTTCAAAAATAAAATATTTGTATTTAAAATTATTTTAATCAATTTACTAAAATTAACATTTTGGCACTTTTGTCTATTCCCTCAAAAAAGTATTGAGATTACTTTGAAGAGCTTTAACTTAAAAAAATTATTTACTGAAAATATTTCCTAGTCGAATTCTACTTGAAAAAAATCAGTAATGAAAACTTTGAGCCCTCTTGAATTTCAACTAAAGATTTTCAGGACAAAAATATTTATTTCTAATGAAAAACTACAAGGAAAAAGACAAAAAGGCAGAACGAACTACGGTTACGCTATCGAGATTCAGTCTTTTTTGGAATAACTTCCTTTGTGTATTTGACCTGTTTTGTTCACAATTTTCCGATTACACCACGATTATGGCAACTCATCAAAAAACCATAGACAGAAGTGCCTCGTGGGATTTCCACGTCAATCTGCATTGCGTCAAAGTTTGAAGAGTAATCAACATGACAAACACAATTGTGCATTAACATCCCTCATCATATCATAACACACGAAAAAAAACCAGCAAAGTCCCCACACACCATAACCTTGAGTCGCTCGTTTGGAACGATCATGTTCCCGATTCAATTTACTCCAAATGTCAAAACCTGTCATTCTATTATGAGAAGAAAAAATACTGTTTTTTTCATCAAAAAAATTGAATATTTTATAAGGCTTTTAACTCGATTTTAAATAACTTTTTTTTTGTTCTTAGCTGCTGCTGCATGACATGTTCAATCTAGAAAAAAGAAAGGGCACGAAACAAATCATGATTGTCGTCAACTGTTTATGTCACATGACGAGTAAGCAGAAATAAAAGAGACGAGTTAAAAAGCTGTTTGTATGCTAAGTAGGCATGAGCGCGCCTTTCTTCGCTCTCTTTTTTTTTGTTTCTTGCGGAAAACACGCGATCTTCACAGTAAAAACGTCTCGCACAAATAAATATAACAAAGGACGGACCAAAAATCAAGTCGAAACATGAAGAAAAAGCACCAAAAAGAATAATAAACCGTATCAGAGTGAATAAAAAAGCTTCACTTCAACGTTGACATATAAAATGATGACAATAAGACACACATAATCGTGAAAATAAACGACTGCTTGACTCTGTCAGTGCTGCGCGTCGTCATGTATAAGCTCATTATATACAACATAATGCGAATTTATGGAGTCCCTTAGTCGATGAATTTGCAGATAAAGACACAGAAAGAGACACGGAGAATTACAATCATTAAATCAGAAAACGCTTCCGCCTCTCGTTATTATCCTCTTAGAGAAATCGTGAAAATTTCCGTTTTTATCACTTGTACAATTTACGCAAATGCTGCTGCTCAAACAAGCCAATTTATATATTTCTTTCTTTTCTGTTTAATTAACGCTTTGTACAGCTTAACTTGGCATCTCTGTCGCTCTTCCTTCAATCTCTCTCGCCCGTTCTTTATCTCCTAGAAGTAAACAAGTCGAGCAAACATAAACAATGACACTTATCGCACCCATCTGACACATAAATCTGTTCTGTTAATTAACGCTCATCCTCACTTTGTTTGGTTTTCCATAATAATAACCAGGCGTCTCCATTTATTATTGACTCAAATGCAAAACAAAAGAAAAATGTTTTTTTTCTGTACTTACCCAATTCAGTCCAACTCGATCGGTGCCTGTTACTTTACACACGAGAAAACCTGTTGTACCCAGTTGTACTGTAACGTTCTCAGCTTTGACCTGAAATTAGATGCGTGTCAGATACAAGACGTGGACCATTAATCAATTAAATGTGTGTATGTGCGTACAGTCGGCAGATGACGGAAAAAGGGAAAGTAATGTGATTTTGGAACGTCATTCCGGAGAGTAGGGAGAAAATGGAGAAAGGCAAACAAACGAGAGAAAGAAAAAAATGAATAAATGACAAAATGTGTGCCTTCCCCAAAATGCTTGAAAAGATTTTGTAAAAAGAAAATTAATGACAGCAAAACGATGAACAAATATTTAATTTAAGCATGAAATTTGTTGAGACTTTAAATTGTTAAGCGTAATTTAAATACATTTGTTAAGCTTGAATTTGACTGGTCATACTGAAATTTCTTGAGGCACAAGTGTGCCAAATATGTTAATTTTAATGGAAAATAATTTTTAACCGCTAGATTTTTTTACCGTATTTCAAATTTACATGAAACAAAATTTAAAAGCATTTTTTGAAACGAACAGCTCAACCGCATTTCAAAATGTTTTAATTTTTACAATTTTCCAAAGAATGAGATTTTTAAGGTTTTTTTTTTTTAGAATTTCAGAGATTTTCCCAAAGTTTCTCACGATTTAAAAAAAAACTCAAAACGCAAAAATTCTTCGGATATAAAAAATCGAAGGTGTCTCATGTGCAACGTACAAAGCAAAAATTTGAAAAAAATCTCGAAAAAATTCTGGAAAATTGCAAATCAAAAAAAATCCATCTTGTTTCGCGTATTTTTTGAGAACATATTTTAAAGCATATGTAAAAGTTTCGATAGCACCTCCTTATCACCTAATTTTACGCATTTTCTTCTTGTGCTATTTTACCGACAGCTATGATAATAAAATTCCGATCCTCTCCACTTTTCCTTCCCTTAATAGACCATTAAATTTTTCTGTCGATTTCATCAATCTCTTATTTCCGCATCGACGATACTATTTGCTGTTACGCAACTACCCTGATCTTTATTTAACCCAAAAATTACAACTAAAACAAAAATGTTTCAAATAAAATAAAGAAATTTAAAATAAGCGAAAAAAAATAATAAAAATAGGTACCGAAAGCAAATTCGAGTAAAATGAATTGTAAACATTCTACGGTTTAATAGACGAGTAATTTAAATAGAAAAACAATTTCAATTATTTTCCTTTTCTATGAACTGTACTGCGATAAAGGGAAATTGTTGTCAATTTTATTTGATTTTTCTTTTTTTTCTTTAAATTGTTCCAAGTCGACAACGACCGACGACGAAAACGACGTTGCAACACAATAAAGGTTTAAGGAAATGAACCGAAAATTGTTTTAAATAGCATTCAAATTGAAATAAAAAACGCAAATAAAATGAATAATCCTTAAAACGAAAAGGAAAATCAATGAACGACTCGAACATAAAGCAAATAATATAAAACTTTTTTTTTGCCATGATGATGATGATGATGACGGCGGTGAAATGAAGGAAAAAGGGAAATAGATAGTAATTTGAGTCACGAATCAAATATAATAAAAGCAAAGGTAAATAAGTGCTTAAAAGTGGTTTCCTTTATGTTATATTTGAAAATGTTGAAATTCTGCACTTAAATAGCTCATAAACTTTATTTAATTGCGCGATTTCGCGTTTTACTGTGTTGACTAAAAGAAATCAAAATGTCGAATAAAATTAGTGCGATTTAAGTTTTTATCTTTATTAGATACTTTTTGTGTCTTGATTTTGAGCCGATTAAAGTTTTTTTTTCTGGAAAAAATTGAATTGCAAAATAAAAAGCCATTTTTATGTTTCGTCGACGTCTGGTGCATGAAAGAACATTTAATCTGAACTCAGTCAAGCAAGCAATACAATTTCGTTCAACTTTTAAAAGAAGATAAAATTAAATTGCATCATGATATAAAAGGATAAGAAGTGCATCGTAGTATCTCTTTGTTTGATAGCATAATGGATCGTTCGATGTTTCTCCTTCAAGGATCGCAGTGAATTGAAAGAATGGAAGAAAAGAAAACAAAAAAGGATGACAATATTTACCTCATTATCTTCTATCATCGAAGTATCGGTTGAATCGAGATTGTTATCTTCTTTTAAATTAGATATTTTCTGTTGGCCAGCTCTCTGCCATAACTTTTTCCAATCAGTGTCTTTCACGATGGATTTATTATCTGCAAATAGAAAGATTTCACTTTTAGTTGGTTATTGTAAATTTTTTTTTTCTGTAAAATATTGGATAGCTGTGAAAATCATGAAAACCTGGTTAAACATCGAATTACGGTATATTGACTGCGAAATATTTTATTAAAAAAATGTCAGTTGCCTTTTATGGTTTTTTTTTCAGAGTTGAAATACTGAAAAAATATTTCGTTAAAATTTTCACATTTTTTTTACTCTTACACGTTCATAAATGTCAAACGTTAAATATTGTTTCACCCACCGAATAAAAAACCATGAGCCCTAGTGGACTTCACTATAGGTCTTTTATTTCTACATTTTCCATTACGTGAGATGAGAAAATTTACTCGGACAAAAAATTGTTATCAAAATAGTGAATAAATTTTTTTTAATTTTCCACCAGGGACGAAAATTTGGCATGTTAAAATTTTTTAGGAATTGAAACGAAACCACTAAAAGATCCACCAAAAGAAAAAAAATATATCAAGTGAAACGTTCTCGGATCTTTAAAATAAGGTCTTTCAACTTTTCTAAAGAATATTTTTCAAATTTTAAAAGAAAAAAATTAAAAATTGTGAAAAATTTTCCCTATTTGAAAAAGTAAGTATCTTACGGCGACTTTCGATGGTTTTTCATTCTGTATGCACGTGACGAGATCGACATCTCTGAATTCATTGAATGCAAAGATCCAGCAAAAACTATAAATTCATCGCACATTCAATTTCTCGACGTCGGCTCTGTCATACCTTTCACAGAAGCACTAAAAATGTCACGAAATATCCCAAAATTTAATTAAGTCCACGTTTCCATTAATTTTCGTTTTTTTCTGTATATATTTATTTTTTTGCCACTCACAGTCGCCAACCAAATGACTACTGCATCATTGATATTTGCTTTATTTATACACATCTGTGAATTCCGCAGCGATGGAAATGTAACGAATGACTGCCAGTCGACGACCGCCCGCAGGCAAAACACGTGTAATGATATTAATTTCGAGTGCTTATGTGTGTGCATGCGTTTAGGAATAATTTGATCGGAAAATTATTTCTATTAGCCATCGTTTTGGGTTCACTTTGTGTGTCAATTGAATTTTCTGCGTAGCAAAATAAAATGTCGAGCGAGCGAGAATGGGAAAAATATCTGATGGAGACGGCTGTTCATCATGCATGACTATTTTTGTCGCAAACAGGTGTAAAAATTCACATGCGATGTTACATTTTCACGAATAATAATCAGAAAGTCGTGTTTTGTTCGCACTATCAGTTATTGTTGTGTTACGCCTGTTATTCATTTATTTATCGCCGTTAATATTAGATAAGGTTGCACGGGTTGCAGTGTTCCGAAGCACGACACACAACGAAAAAAAACATAATTCACTACAAATTCGATTCGATAAACATGCAATGAAAATATAATTTCACATGTTTAATTATTCATATTAAATTTTCATCTTTCGCTTGTTTCTCCTAGGCGGCAATGGCGGTGGGACTGTCGGCAGTAGCTTTTAATTTATTCAATTAAATTTTGTCATTTTGACCGACATGTGAAATGATGTCGGAATTCATAAAGGATGATGTTATGCGTATGGATAATAATAATTTTGCCAGCATTGCATTATAAATAACTAATTGGTCACAAAACATGCTCTTTTGAGAGGGGGAGATTTAATGCGATGCTTTTTCCCTCTTTTTTATTATTATTGAAAATTTATTTTATTCAAAATTTATCATCGCAGCATCATCAACTGATGAAATTCCAAAACCTCATTTGGAAAATAAATGGATAAAATAATGTTTAATTTATAACTTTTTAAAATCTCATTAATATTTATGAGATGAGAGAACGATTAAATTATTTTGTGTGGTGAAAGGTGATGAACGTTCGCTCGACACAAAATTATTTGACAATATTTTAATTTTGCGCAATTTGCAAAGGAAGTAAATAAAACTCGGCTGGAGGAAAATTTTTGCACATCGCGAAAAAACGTTTAAAATTCCATTATAAGAAGAAACCTATTCGGAATTAAGTTTGTCTTCCACTTTACATCCTCATTTATTTTTTTTTTTTGCTTGCATCTTCCTTAGTTTCTTACATTGTGTTTATTATTTACTTTGCTCGAAATTGCATGTTTAAGTGCATGCACAAAAATTTCCTTAAAGCCGCACGTAAAGCACGCTTGTCTGCATGTGTGTCCTACTTCCTTCCAACTTTCAACGTGTACCCGAGGAAAATCTTGAAATACAAATTTTCAGCAATTTTCATTAAAACAACAATAAACACATACGAAGGAATTGCACAACTTTTACCACGTTGCAACGTCAATTACAACAAGGAAACACCTCGTTAGTGTTGTTTTTCCACTTAAGTCTAAGCGTATTTTTAAGAGCTGCAATCGGACTCTTGAGGATTTCGTATTTTTTTAAGGAAACGCTTCAACTCACTTGAGGTTAAGAATTATTTAGAAGCATAAATTACGAGCGACAAGTTATTCATTGTGGGTGCAAGTGCATGCCTTGCATCTACTTTTGTTTAGTTTATGCAAATCGTTTTAAACTGTTTTAAATTTTGGTTTAAAGTGTTTCGGCAAAAATCTTCGTTTTACGAATAAGATAAACTTTTGATCGATTGAAACACTGTCGGAACAAAAAACATATCAAATTTCTACTTGGTCTAAGCAGTCATTTGTAAATTGGTAGAAAATTTTTGTTATTTCAAGTGACCTGCTTCGAAAATTTCCCATTTTGCAGAAGATGAATTCCACATCAAATGGATAGAGTTTAAAAATCATTTTTAATGATTTTGATGAAACCTACCCTACCGTATAAGCGAAAAACGTTTAAGGGAATTTTTTGATCTCTTTTAATGGATCAATTTGTTTCGTTATAAGGGATCAATCTGATCCGCTTTCGAGTTAGTTACCCGCAGATCCAAAAACTTGAATCCTTCAAGAGATCATTTTAATCCCCTAAGAGGTCAATATGATCCCTTAAGAGGTCAAACCAACCTCAAGGGATCATGTTGACCCCTTAAAGAGATGAAATTGACCTCTTGAAGGGATCAAATTGACTTCTTGAAAACTTGAAAGCGTGAAAAAGTGAAAAAAAAATTCACTTAAGAGATCATGTTGACCCTTCAGGATCAATCTGACCCGTTTTTCGCCTATAAAAGTGGGTTGCAGCAATTTCTTAGCTATGACTTCGCGAAAGAACGATAAAACCCTTTTTGTGGCCTTCGGATCTTAAAAATTATCTTAGTTTTAAAAAAATTCTAAGAAAAATTAACTCTCAGGACCCAAAGGTCCTAAAAAGGCAATATCGTTCCACTGAAAATAGGCAACTTCGTATGGAATTCTTCAAAGTTTCATTTTTCGAGTATTTTAAAATTACGCCACTTATCCTTTTTATTTGCTTCAATTATTTTCACGTTTATCGCACGCGACTGGTCTCAATGAGTCTCTGTTTGCTTTATATTTTCAATTTGTCTCCAAATTCTAAATTAAACACTCAAACATTCCAATAATGCAAACTAAAATGCGTGTTCTTCTCTCACTCGTACAACCACACACACACACACCGAAGAGAAAATCATTCATGCGCGTCGTCATCCCATGGGGCAAGTCACAGAAATTGTTTTCCGTTTTTTTTTACCTTTGCGAATCGTGAGACGACTTTCAATGTTGCTCAAATCACGGCGAATTTTCTCCTCTGTGAGTCGGAAACATTTTCAGATAATTGTTCATCTAATACTTTTAATTAATAACAATACAAGTGTCTCTCTGTTTGAATTCCAATTTTGACAGTGAAGTGTCTCTTTTAAACTTTTTTGTGTTGTTTTTAACGTTATTGTTTGCAATATAAAAGTGTTTGTCTTCCAACTTTCTCCTCTCCTTTGTGTCGGCGAAAGAAAAGGTTTATCCTTTGTCTCATTTTTATTGTTTTTTTTTCTTCTTCTGTGGAACCTTTTCTTTTCGTCTGTTTTGCCGTCTTTGATCATATTTCAAGCGAAGATTACTTTGAACCCATCTCCGTCGAATGGGCTTAACTTGACCTGACGTGTGAACCATTCATCCTCTCAAACAAATAAACATTTGAATTTTATGGTATTTTGTGTCACTGAAAAGGATTAGAGATATGCGAAAAGGAAACGTAAAAAAATCATAACTATGTCCTTCTCGCAATTCATGAGTTATCGATTTTTGCGTCATTTCAAGTTATGCAATAATAACGATGACAGACACGTTACGAGCAACAACTTTTTCGCATAGTGAGGTTTCAATTGCTGAGTTGCGCTTGTTGCAATAAAAGTAACGTTGTTTGAGGCAAAACAAACAAAAAAAATGAAATTGAAAGAAATTTCGTGCTTGATAAATTCAACGACTTAATCGTGTTTTTTGTTTTTTGATGTGAATTAAGTGAGATTTTTTTTTATTAGGTATATTTTTATATTTTTTCGAATCTTGTTAAAAAAAAATTAAGGTTTTCTAATTTTTCTTTTAAGAGTTTTCGTAAAAAAAATAATTTGGTAAATTTTCGTTAAAAAAATTTTTATGGTTTTTCGATACGTTTTTTTATATTTTTATTAAAATTTTTTAAAAATTTTATTTTTTTTTTTTTAATTAATTTATTTTTAATTTTTGACAAAAAAAAAAGAAATTAAAATTCAAGATTCTTATTTTTATAATTGTAACAAGGACAACCGTAAAATACCACATTTTTTCTTAGGCAGAATGTAGTAAAAAAAACGAAAAATACGACTGTAATGAAACTGTTATGACAACAACGTTGCTTTTGCTTTATTATTTACATTTAATTTACGACGGCATGGCAAGGCAAGGCATACCTCTAAGGTATTTTCGTATTTTTGTCGTCAGCATCGCGTTGTCGTCACAAGCAAGGTCAAAAAGGAGCGTACAAAAGGTAAAGGAACGCTTTTGGCATGCTTTCGGATTTATTTTTATCACATGCCAACACCGCGCGAAAGAAGCACGAAGAGCCGTTGGCGCACGAGGCGACGAGAACAAAAGGCCCAATTTATTCATCACCGTCAAATTAAATGAACGCGAACTCTGCCGCGAATGACGAAACAATTATGGCTATTTCCATATTTTTTTATTCGTCTTTTTTTTTGCAACTCACACAAATTCCGTTCGTGAAAGGAGAAAAACGAAAAAAAAAACCACTTAAATATGTATGGCAAATGTATTTACTATTATTTCTGCAAAATCTACGTAACACAGAACGATGCACGGCGCACACCAACCACCAACACCACCGCCAGAAATATAGCGAGCAAATATAGAAAAGTTCAAATTAAATCAAGGCAAAATGAGAAAACGAAAGAAAATGGAAAAAGTTTTGTTTGTTTAATTAATTAAAGCGTGCCTCAAGAATTTCAGAAGATTACTAAGCAAGTACGAATAATAATAAAAATAATGCCATAATAAAAGGCAAGTCGTCGATTGTATATATATTTGCTTTTATTTCGAAAAATATTGAATAAAATCATGAATTATGTTGCGAGGTAAGAATAAATGATGAATTTATTTTTGGTTTTGTGTGTGTGTGTGGTCGGGCACTGTTAACTTAGCTTCGTCTTGCCTAAGCAATCAAAGACGATTCATAATTATTTATTTTTTTTTTCATTCTTCTTTTTGATTATCCATTCAGTTTTGATTCGATTTCGCTTTCTTTGTGTTTCAATTATAAATGATAATTTTGATGAGTTAAGCAGATTGAGTGGAGAAAGTGGAGGCGACTGGTCTTTTTTATGCAAAATCATAAATATTTTATATTCAAAATTTCCAAACCATTGAAACGTGACGTGAAATATTCCGCACTGAATTTGGCTCTACGTCAATCAAGAGATTTCGTTTGATGTCGGTCTTTGATCCAGTTATTCGAATGCTCAAAATGTGTTTCCAGGGATTTAACAAAATTCACTCCTACAATAAAATTGTCCTCCCCCAAAAGAATTATAAACACCATAAATTCACTGCGTGAAATCTCATTTATTTTTGACCGATTTTCATAAATGGACCAAGGATGGACGAGCAAAAAGCATTTATTTATTCCATTCATGATAATTTCTACATGAAAATCCCCGCACAAAATTTGTCAATAAATTTTGAATACAATTATCACGTTGTTGTTGTTGTCGTTCGTCTATACATCATACACTTTATTATTATTATGGTCTGGCACACGGGTAAACATTTTATCTCAATTTTATTATCGTGTCATTATACTCAGAGATCGAGCGAGAGTTTGTTAATAATTTATGACAAATATTATTGTTATTCCTCTTAATTATCTTCGGAATCGATTTATAATAATAATAACAATAAAGGATCATCAAACAATACACAAGAGATGAAATATTGACTCTTCAATGAAATTATCCCTTTTTTATAACTTTTCTCCCGGAAATGTCGAAAAACAACGAAAACGGTCATTATGCAAAAATTATGCTAGTGTCAACAATTCTGGGAGGACATCAACAATGATGTGAGAAAAAAATTACTGCAGTATTATTTTTTTCTGGCTAGTTGTAACGACGCCAGACGCGTGAATGAGACTTTTCATTAAAATAATAATAATAATTTTTACGTTGTTGTAATTTTTCTGCCTGTATGTTTTTTTTATTCAAATTTGTCCTATGGTATTAATTAAAATTAAACAAGAGCAAAAACAACTCAATGTGACGTAAAAATACACACACACACATAAATATCCACAAAAATATTTTTGCCTCATTTCACATTTTATTATTCGTCCGAGTCAGAATAAATCAGAATACGAGTGTACTGTGCAGCACCGAAAAAATGTTGTTTTTCTAGGTACGTTTTTTTTTTTTTTTTTTTTTTTTGATGAAATTTTGTGTATTTATTTAGGTCAGCCAATGAATGTTTCGTTGTAGTATAGTTATAGTTCTCTCTCTTTTTTTAATTGTTGTTGTAGCTGCTGATGTTGTTGGATTTTCTGACGCCTCTGGCTAAGGAAAGTAATTACAGAGCGGGAAAAATTGATATGCTACGCATGAAAGTAGAGTTCCGATCAAAAGTCAATTGTGTTGTGATATATATGCGGGATTAATGGCAGCTTTTTTTTCGCATTGTGTTATGTGTGGAGAATTTATTAAAGCATGACGATGAATACAATTTGAGAATACATTTTATGGACATTGATGAAAATTTAACATTGTATTCACAATAATGTATTATTTAAAATGAGCCATTCTACGTGAAACTCGGTAAACTTTTTTAATTTCGGGAGTAAAATAAAACAAAAATTGTCAAATAGAATTTCGATTAAAAAACGTACAAAATTATTATTATTATTTTTTTTTTTTGTTTTATTCATTGAAATGTATGTTTGAAAAAAATCTTAATTTCAGTTTTTGGAATGTTCAAAAAATGCCAAAGAAGGCCAAAAATATTTCATATTTCATTTAATTTTTTAAATATTTTTCACCTGAATTTTTCCGACGAAATATGGACGACTAAAAATTGATATATTAAATTTATTCGCCTTAATGAAAACTTTATGAATTGTCTCTTGATATTGTAAAAAATTGCTTTTTCTCGATTTTTTTTTTTCAAAAGGACCATTAAATAGCTATTTTTTTTTTGTTTTATCTGGTTTCCATATTGAAGTTTATCTAACGATTTAATTAAAACTCTCAACATTAAAGAAAATTCAATTTAATAATCGTAATTTAATCCAAGACGCTACCTTGGTAATTTAAAAGTTACATTTAAAATTCGTTAAAAGGATAAATATTTTCCGTCACTAAATACTTTCAATTTTTATTAATACACTAAATTAAAATTTGGCCCACATACAAAGAGCACCACTGCCAAAACGCATTAAATTTCTGTTTTTATCAAAGCAATAAATGTTTGCACACTTACCTTCAGCCGGATTCGTTAAGGTATTCGCTGCCAGCAGGTTACTTGGCAGTATATTTAGGATAATCCAAACTGTTGGAAGCAGCAATTTCGCAAGTTGCAATGGAATCATTTTCATAATATACAATATACTTTTTTTTATAATTATTATTTACACTTTTAATAACACTACTTTTAATTAAATACTTTCTTTATGTATTTTGTTGTTGTTGTTGTTGCTGATGTTGGGTTGTTATAATTATTAAAACATCTGAACTTTCATTTGAATATACAACCATAAAATTTTTCATGCTTTCAAAATAATAATAATAATATTACACATGAACACGGACTTTATCCTCTTACTTAAAAAATTAATGTATTTTTATGATTATTATTTTTTCTCTGTATTCTGCGGGATAAGCTTTGTATTTTTTTTTGTTAAGTTACACAAAAAGTTTCACAATTTTGTGTTTTAAACAAAGTCCGCGAATTTACTCGTGCGAACAGGATTACGAGTTTTCTTGATAAGAGTAATCCTTTATTTATTGTTTGTTTGTTCCTCGTGTAGGCGATTCGTCTTGGTGCTCACAAAACTATCAGATTTTTATAATTAATTGCTTTTAATGATGATATAGTTGTTCCACATTTTCTTTTCACACATGCTGTTTTCCGTTTGTTTCATGCAAAAGTAAATTGAAACGTCGTTGTTGCATTCACGGCACTATCAGAAATTATTACGACGTGGCTGGCACATTCTGTAAGAGAGAAATATGAGAAATAAAAGAATATAAATTTATTTTTTATGACGTTAGTTTGTTCTCGTTCCAGGAGATGCTGGAGAGCAAGGCAATGAAATAAAAAAAAATGTGAAAAAAAACTTTATTCGGAAAACAGGGACACGTAACAGCAAGGAGAGAAAGACAGGAAGAAAATGAAAAATGACGCAACAATATAATATAGACCAGCAATGCAACATATCTCCACTTTTTTATTTTAGATTATTCTGGAGACAAATTTTTTTATTATTATTATGGATGCAACGATGCAAATTTTATTCGCTTTTTGTGTTTGTGTGTGTGCAATGCAAATGGTAATTATTGATGATAAATTACCGCGATTATTATTCAAATGGAAACTTTCTGTTCTGTTTAACGTACGTCGGAGTGACACTCTCTGATACAATAAACATTTACCTCGCAATTACTTTAATGAATTGCATTTTCGTGTATACGGTCGATGATTTATTACATTATGTGTGATTATTTATACATAAAATTATTTTTTTTTTTTGAAGTGCAAAAAAAAGCTTAATTAAAGTTGTTCCGAACAATAGTTTGTTGTTTGTTGCTGTTGCGGCTTGCCAAGGAAAAGTTTTTGATAAGCTTGTGGTTAAAGTTGCTTTACGCCTCGATGAAAAGTTGGAATATAGAATTAACGAGACTAGATGTGAATAAAAAAGAAGCACATGTCTGTTATTTTTTGCATATTTTTTATTCTACAAAAGTTTTGAACTTTTGTTCAAAGAATTTCAATGAATGTAGAACATCAAAGATTCAAAACAATAAAACCACAAATAAAGTACATCTTTCTTCAAATTAAGTTTTAAACCCAAGAGATTTTTTGTTCACGAAACAATTTAATTTGAATAGAAAATAATGTCAATTTTTCCTCAAAGGTGATTGAATTTATTTATTGCAATTTTTATCGCCTACAATTTAAAAAAAATCATGTAGAAAAAATATAAATATAAAATTGGATAATTTAGACAAAAACTTACGATTTTCATTTAATTCATACAAAAAATAAGGTATCGTGACCAAAATGATATATTTTTTCAAAATTTCTATTTTTAATGTGACTTTAAATTTTAAAAAAATTATTTTAACTATTTTTAAATTTAAAATTCGCGACCATCAGGCTCAAAGAATTTCAATGATAATATTGTGGTAAATGAAGAAAAGAAAAAAATACAATGTAAAAAATCATCATTCAACGTTCAAAAACATATAAAATGACAAATAAAATATTAAATAAAAATAAGATCAAATTTTCCCTCATAAAATTCATTGCTCATGGGACAAAATTGAAAATATTTTCTCAAAAATAAAAATTATAAAAAGTATAGCTTAGTTTAATCTTGATCTCTTTACAAGAAATTTCAAAGACATACATGACCAAATCCATTAACTGGGTTAAACTTTTTCTCATCCCATTTGAGACAAAAAATTTAATACAACTCAAGATTGCGTCTAACGTCATTAATGAAAATCTCATAAAAATAATTTGATTCAATTTTTCATGCATAAAAAATTCACATTAAGGTGATCTCATATAAATTACTCTTCGTCATACATCATATTATTTTGCAATAAAGGTTATTCGCTCCTTAAAACAGATCTTTTGAATAATTTAAGTGAGTGTCTCTTTATGATGTCATACGACGCAAAATAACTGGAAGAAAATAATTTTTCATTTTATTCATTTTTAAAGAGAAAACTTATTTCAAATGAGTTTGGCATTCAATGGCACAAGCGACGATTCTCATAATAATGTACTTTTTAGTGTTTCTCGCACAGAAAAAAGACGACATTAAAAAAAATATACACAAAAGAACCATTAAACTACATAATCATAAAAAGTTTACTATGCAAAGCCATTCTTTTGCCTGCGAGTCTCACCTTACAATTTCGCTTGGTCTTTGTTTCGTCAAGTTTACCGTACTTTTTTTTCTTCTGCTCTTTCATATATTTTGAGCCTAAGCAATCGTTTGAAGTATATCCACCACGTATATAAATAAAAAATACATAAAACATCATAAAAGTGTCTGCCATCCGTTACTAACACAGAGGGTGTTGTTTACACTTCCAAAGGGAACTATTTATGGTTGTTCAGCTGGCTTCTTTCATCATCTATCTTTTCTACTCTTTTTTTTTCATTTATTGCTTGAAATTCGCGTCAGGCTGCGAGAAATGAATAGCAAACATTTTCCGCTTTGAGAGTTAAACACCTGATAAAAGTTATATAGATAAATTTCAAGCAGTTAAATAAGATGACAACAATAATAGAACTAGTAGAGCACGTGCAGAGAAAGAGAGACATTCCGTGGGAAAAAGGCAGATGCGTTAAAATATGATGTGCGATACACGACACCAAAACAACTTCATAGGATGTTCAAACAAAATCGAGATAAAAGGTAATGTTTGTCAGAATAAAAAAGAATAAATAGCGTCATTCTCCATTATATATCGTACGCAAGCAAGATTGTATTGATTTTCACTCGGAAATGCTCGTCTCTTTTGCTTGCCTTCAAACGAGTGAAAGACCTGTTTAGCTTTTTACCGCATTTCAAATTGATTTTGAAAAAGCGGTATTATGTTCATCGTGAGTGTCCGTCTGTCCGTTACGTTATGCCTTTTTCTCCATTTGCTAATTCAATCGCTTCATATTGAATTAGCTGAAAAGGCAAATTTTTCAAACTTACACCTAATAAAAAATTCGTGAAAATTTGGAAAATCATGAAAAATTTCAAAGCAACCCGAAAATTTTTTAATAAATCCAGGAATAAATCTCAAAATTCAATGAAAAATTCAAAAAACAAATTCAAAGAACAATTCTTTGAAATTGTGCAAGCTAAAATATTTTGAAATGCGGTTAAAATGCTGTTCGTTTTAACAAATGCTCTTCAATTTTGTTTCAATGAAAGGAGACTGAAGCACAATGAACCCACATTTTACGGAAGCAACACAATTTTGTATCGTTTGAAAAGACTCATTATGAATTAAATTTTAACATGATCATTATATGTAACCGTGGTACATATACAACGCATGGCATGGAAGGAAACCACTCAGGAATACAAAAGTGAAGCAAAATCGTTCATTTAATAAAATTTTTGGGATTTTCGGTTGCCCTCATGATGCTTTTTTTGTGTTGTCGAAATTTTATTTATCCATCTTTATTCATTCAAATTTCATAATTTACATTTTTGTGCCTTCTTCCTTTGTTCGGGCCTTTTAAAAGTTTAATTTAAAGGAAATTGCGGTCTCGAGTCTGTCTGCCTCAGGACGCCAGGTTTAAAAAGGCATCACGTTTCAAGTGCTAAACCAAAGGCCACATAGCTGGCTGGGGTTACAAAAATCATTTTCCATCAGAATATAAAACAGGAAAGGCATCTTCTTAAAATATATAAAGTACTCGAAATTGCTCAAAAATAGTTTTCCTTTCATTCGTTTGTGTAGGTACTGCACGATAAAAAGGAGAAAAATGTTACATTCATGAGCAAAGGATGCAATGAGGGTGCTTTTCACAAATTTAGGTCATTAAAAAATTCCATTTTTTTTCCTACAAAATATCTTTTGTTCATCCTTTTATTTTCTCAGAAGTTTGAAAGTGAGCCACATTTTTATGTGTGGTTATGCAAAATGAGCGACTAAATGTTACTTCATACTAGAAAAGTGCCCTAAAAGCAGAAATTTTTGCAAACAAAAAAATTACAGTTATAACAAATCATAATGTACAAGAGAAAAGAAACATGGAAAAATAGCAGATCTCCATTTCCTTTAATTCGCTTACTTCTGATATAATATTACATAGTGTAGGTACACAGAGGAAAAAATTTAACGTCGAATAATGGAACCGTACAACGTAATAAATTCTACTTAAAAGGAACTAAATTAAACTGATTTGCATATTTGTCTGTAAATGTGAGCAAGCAAAACGAAGAAAAAAAATTTCAGCACAAAAAAAATGTGGGAAAGCATTTAATAGCTACTGTATTATTTCTCATTCAAGCTTGAACGACACACACACACACACACAAAAATCATTGACTTCAACGAGTCCGGACACGAGAAAAAAAAATATAATGAAAAATATTTGAATTTAAATATGAAAAAAATTATATCAGCAATGGAGCAACAGTCGTACAACCATTTGGAAAACACACAAAAGAGACGGACAAGTGGAAATGTGTCGTAAATGAGAGGAAAAAAACACGGGACAAAAGAAAAAAAAACGTATAAATGAATAAAAATGAACAAAGGAAATGAAAAAGTGAATGGAAATATGATAAAAAAAATTGTAAAATTGTTTTGTTTCCTGCATTCTGCCATGACGCACTATTGTATGCTTTTGCTCTTAGTTTGTCATTGCTTTTGGCCTCTGTTATCGGCTTTTTGCCTCTTTTGTTTGCTTTTTTAGTGTTCTCTTGATTTTGTAATTTAATAATGATTCAATTCATATTTACTTTTTTTCTGTGTTTTCCATTCAAATTGGAGACAATAGTGTTTGTAATTGGAGAAGGGAACAAATGAAAGACAATAGCCTCAAGATAATCAGAAACACTGAAACGTAAATTCTGCAAATCATTGCGGATCCCATTTAAAAGGTCAAAAATACACTGTAAAAATGATTGTCTTAGCTGAAAAAAAATTAAATTTCTTGGATAATCTTTCTTTTTGCGTCGCAAAAAATTATTGGATAAAATTTTTCTTACAGTGTAACAAATTACTTTTTCAGTTAGCCTATGCTACAGTAAAAACAATGATATAAAAGATTATCCCTCTTCTGTATGGAAGCTTCCTTTTCATTGACGCTAAGCTCTTTTAAATTCGATTAGGCAACGTTCATCTTTCGTTACACTTCTCCGGAGCAATAAATAATAACTACATTTTCCGAGAACTGATCAAACAAAATGATAAATGTGCAAATATGATATTGACATGTCGGATTCAACCTTTGTAGTTTATTTTATATGTCAAAGTCACGACTCCCATAAATCAATTTGCTTTCTTCTGTCTTTTTTTCTTTATTTATTCTTTTTTTTTAGAAAAAACTAACAAAAGCAAATAAATTACGAAGACATCGATTTGCGAAGAAAATGACAAAAAACAGCAGAGAAAACAGAAAATCGGGTCATTAAAGAAAAAAAATATCGAGATTTAAGAAAGAAGCAGCTGCCTCCTCACACATGAATGAAACGCGTGAATGAAAATTTTCTTGAGAAACACTCAATTTAATCATCAATTCCCCAGAACAAATTAACAACACCAACAACCACCCAACCGCCGCGTTCCGTTGTTACCGCAAGCGAGGGGGATTAACAACATAAAAAAAGCGAACTTAACAAGTAGACAACGGAGAATAATAACAAAAGCATCGCTCTACAATTTTCTTTTCAGTCTCTCATTATCTGTGTGTTTCTTTTCAATTTTTTTTTTCGCCTTAGCACATCATATATATTTACAGCTCGAGCAGCTGCAAGATTGCTGAGGAAGATGAAAAAAAAAACACACAAAATCTATCCATCATAGTCGTAACCGCACGGTTTTTAAGGAATGTGTTATGGCTTACAACACCAGCAGCAGCAGGAATAGCCATGAACTTTACACTTGAATGCATTTTTGCTTATCGTTTCTCTCCTTCGTCTATACGTTTTGTTTGTTTCCTCCCCTTTTAACACATTTTAATGCGAACCAAAGTAGTAAAAGGGATCTAATGTTGCCTAAAATTTGTTGTTCACTGATTTGTTTTTTTTTCTCATGTTGGTTTGGTGGTAAAAAAAAATACACCTAGTAAGTATAAAGCACCGAAATAACAGCAACAATATTTGCATAAATTACCTTTTTCATCTCCCAACTCAACACATATTGCTTTTTATATCTTTATATTTTATGTTTATTTTAAATATATTGGAATTCAGAGGCGATAGACACACACGGAGAAACACGCGTGTGTGTAAATATAATTTTAAAAATTTCAATTGCTGTTACTGCGACGGTAGATCCCACGCTACTTCTATCGTTTTTTTGATGATTTTACACTTGGATTCTTTCATTTCACAAAACATTTACAAGATTCACATGAGCGTGAGTCTTTTTACTTGAGAAACTTTCAATGCAAGTTCTAAATTTATATCATCCCCCTTCTACACTTTTATTTATTTTTTTGTTTAACTTCAATTACTTTTTTTTCGGGGAATGACTGGCTTGCTTTTTTTAATAAAAAATTTTATTTTTCTCCTTTTATCGTCCACCCGACAAAATTTTTATGTCATGTGTGTGTGGGTGACACGACGACGTGACAACTTAATTTTTTTATTAATATTTTATTATTTTATTTTTTCTTCTCCCATATATCTCTGCAGTATTATTGTATACCTTTTGCTTTGATACATAAATCTAGCTTGTGGGAATCCGCACGTCTGGAGGACTCACGTCTAGTCACAATGAAATCAAATCGAAGACTGACCGTTTTGCAAAAGGATTTTTCACACATACAGATTTGTAAACTTCCACGGGGGCTGGGAGTGTGCGCGGGAAATTGTAAGGTTCCTAGCTACACACAAACACACATATTACATTGCATAAGCATATTGAGGTTATTTTCTCGGCAAAATCAGCTGTTTTTGGATGTTTTGGAATGTGTGAATTGTTCCTACGATCTAGTTTTACGTTGAGGCATTATACCGATAGAAAGGTTTAGTTTTGTTGTAATGATTTCCAATTTTTGTGCATGTAAGGTAGGTTTTGCATGAAAATATTGGACCAATTATATAAGGTAGTGCTATACCGTGAATTGCTCTCAATTACTTTTTTTTTAATATATTTGCAATAAATTTTTTTCTGATTTTTTTGTTAATTCATATCTATCAACAATGTTTCATTAAAAACAAATTTTTATTCACAACTAAAATTTTGACACAAACGTAATTAATGGATGAGTTGGAAACTTTTTTCTAAAGTTCAGTGTTGACACACCATCGTTCGCGTCCATTCTCATAAACACATAAATTAGGCAATTTTCTATACAGTTGCGGAACAACGTTTGCTAAGTCTATTCTCATCAACGGTAAGTCAATTGCCCTCAACGAGTGTCCATGCATTTCAATATGTGCTACAACTGCTTTGGCCGTTTCTTCTTTGATGGGAACCCAGTTTCGTCTTCCTCTGATTTGTAAGCTTGTCATGTCCTTAAATGCTGGAAATATACCCTTCACGACATCGTCTAAGTTTGTTACGCTTTCGTCCATATCGATGGCCATTGTATGGAGGTACGGAAATATTTTACTCATTTTTAGCATATCAGCTCCGGTAAGCTTTGTTTGTCCGGTGGACGAAAGCTCCAAAAGTCGAAAATTTAATTGTTGTTCATCGTCGCTAAAGTTGCGAAAAGCTTCTCCGAAATTCTGGATCTTATACTGACAAACAACACGCATTTCCTTGAGATTTCGCCAATTTTTAAACATTTCTCCTAACAGGGATACACAATCTTCGATATTAATGTAAGCATGAAAAATTTCCATTGAAGGAAAGCTAGATGCAATGGCTTTCATGCAATTAGAGCAATGGAGATTTGTCTGTATCAAGGAGAGTTTTTTCAGTTTTGGCAGTTCGATAGGTTCGTGTCCATACAAGCAGTTCACCTGATCACGGAATTTGATGCTCAATCTTTCGAGATTCACGAGCGGCTGAAAGACCTTAAATGATCTAAGTGGTTCATCTCCGTCTTTAGAAATGGTCAAATGAGTTATCTGAGTGAACGGAAATTGTACGAATCTCGATGCTATTTTTATCTGCGTGATATTCAAATGTTTCGTTAGAAATTTATTTAAATCACTGAGCGATGGATTTGTTTCATCTCTATAGATGAGCTTAGTACATTTGACGGGCAGTGTCTCACATGAAATTAGTTTTTCTATGACTCCTTCGTTTCCTTCAAAGATCCTTAAATCATTCGCTTCAACTTTTTCAGTTTTCCAAAGCTCCTCAAAATTAGTGCCATTTACTTCCACTTTATCTATTACAATTTTTGCATTTTCTGGAAGCAGACTTCTCAAACTTTCAATCTTTTTTCTATCATTTGACATTGCATCACCGTAGAGTGCTTTCTTACAAATGATTCGTTCGAGACTTGGGAACATAGGTCCGTCACCCTCGTCTTCTTCCATCAACAAATCTTCTGTCAAAGTTGTTAAATGGCCATCGAAAGAAACTAGCTTGAGATTGGGCATTTCGAAAAACATTCGATATAATGCGGGTCGAATGTTGTTGTAAATGTGCATTTCGGTGACACTTTCTCCCAAGTATTTCCAAAATTCAATGGTGCTATCGAAGTCATTCACAAATGGTAAGTAAATATTTCCATTATCCAGAGTGACAATTTGATAACGATACTTGGCGTTTAAAAATACGGACATTGGTGGTCGATGAGGCTCAATTAAACATTTGTTCAGGTAAATATGACGATCCGCACGAAAAATAGCTCGCGTCATTAGGAGTTCACACCATCTCTTACAGACTTCTTTGCAAGTCAAACGGGATCGTAGTGGTAGTTGTTGGAATATTATTTCAAGAATCTATAAAATTAACCGGAAAAAATATATTTTACAAAAATATTATATCATTACTAAATTAACTCAGTACTTACCCAATCAAATAAATCGTCAATGCAAGCCATTTTTTTACTTTTGTTGTACACTTATTTACGTTTCAATATTCGAAAATAAACTAAATAGAAAAAAATAAAACATTAATATTTATACAACTAAAATAAATATGAAACGTCATAGAAAAGGACACTGTTGACTCATTGAGTTACGCCAACTGTGGTCAATAAGGGAGTAAAGCTACAGGATTTCTGCATCAGGATTGGTTATGATTCATGTTCAGGTAATTTAAAAAAAATATGTAATATGGTGAAATAGTTTTTGCTTTAATTTTAAATGAGTACAAAATAGATGAAAAATTAAATTTCACAACACATTTTTAGCCGGTAATCACGAACAATAATTTTTAAATTTTGAATACATAAACTAATGAAAATATGGTAATAACTCTATTTTTTTATTATTATTTTAAAAACAAACATTAATTACCTTATCAAGTTTTTTTTTAAATTTTATTGAATCTCATCCACCTCAAGCTAAAAATCAACGTAAATTAATAACATTTACCAGTACAAATTCAAATAAATACAAGTTTAATTTAATTTACTGTAAAAAATAATCAAATATTCGACAATTTCACAAAATGTTCTATTTACAGTTTGTTTTATACACAAAACAGCTGATAGGCTAAAATACGCGCGAAATAACTATATGTCATATATAAACACACACATACAATCAAACATATGTGATTCATTTCAAATATTTTTGTTCGTTAAATCTTTATATAACTATCCATGACAGAAATGTTTTTTATTCAAAACTTTTTGCTGATTTTCCATTTTTTTAGAATTTAAAAAAAAATAAATATTTTAAGGCCCTTACTTAACCCATAATGTGTCACAATCTAATCAAAATTATAGTAAAATTTTGTGACATGAAATATTTGTTTAACTCACATTTACATTGATTTTAGGGGTCTTGTTAAAAATTGAAAAAAAAAATAGCTAAGAAAACTTTGAGAAGTCAGACCTTGACTTTTTGTAAGACAAATTTCAAATTTCCCACATGGATTGAATTGATGTAACAATCATGACTTTTACTTATTGATTTTGTGTCTCTTGAAAGCCTGGTGAAATTTCTAACTTTCGAATTCTATTTATTCTTTTTTTTATTGAAAAACGTTCATATTTTTCCAATAAACTTATTTTCTACCAACTTTTAGTACACTTCTTTGATTGTGTTTCCTTGAGACTTGCAGGAAAAATACTTCATAATAATTCCAGCTACGTTTTCCTTTCAGATGATTAAGAGCTCTTTATCAACTCGTGCCTCAAGTTAATACAAATATCAGATGGTCTGGATGTCGAATTAAATTCCAGTGGTAACAAATGTCCACGACACTATTTTCATAACTCTCTCGAGAGATCGTGAACGGATAAAAGTTCAGCTAATACTCTCATTTTCTCGTGTACACCGAAACATTTTGCACGCAAACATATAAAATCAACAACAGCTTCTTCAGCATAATAAAATCTCTTTGTACATGTTTTATTATTTATACATGAGCTCTGGATTGATGATCCCCAAAGTTTTTGATGAAAGTCACAAGCTACAATGTAGATACGTGCACTGCACGTCGATATATCTTGTTGTTATATTTGAATGTCATCGAAAATGTAAATATGTATGAGAGTGAAGAGATGTAAAAGCTACGAAATATGGGTATGCGGAACACTGATATATTACAAAAATTTTCGATGCACAATGCGTCTCATCTTTAATGATGTGATATAAGAGATATCACGGGAAATGGAGACATTTTTGCTGTGCTCTATTTTGATTTGTTCGTACTCCAAATTTATGGGAAACGATTTTTATGCCGATACAAAATATCGGATTTCGTTAGAGGCGGAATTCAATAGAGCATGATTTGAATTGTTATCAATTTTTTTGCACGCTATTTGGCTGGAAGAGCAATTGTTTGTGAAACACGAGCCTGCGAGATCCAATTAATATCCAGGCGACCGATAAATGAGCATCACTAATTAAATGCAAATAAATAAATAATTGAAAGAATAAAATAAATAGTTGGATAAAGAGCTTAAAAATATTTTCGAGTGGGATACGAGAACGAGCGGTGAAATCGAATGAAATAAACACATTGATTAAACGCTAAATTTGTCACCCGGCTGACATTTTCAACGAACCAAGTAACGATTTAAAACAATTTGGTCGATGTCATTTGACGTCCTTCTGAAGTTCGTTCGTGCCATCAGTTAATCGATTCTGATTGCATGTTTTTTTGCTGAGTGTTGTTATCGGCTGGATTTGTACAATGAATTATTTTAAACTTCAGTACATTTGGACAAGAGAAAAAAAATATGTATACATTTCCTGTTTGGATTCACACAAACAAAAAAGCGCTCGTATCGTTTGCTGTGCCACAACAAGGTGTGTGACAAATTTTTTGTGTTCGCATTTGTTATCAAAAAACTGCATGTAAACACATTTGTCCTGCATAAATTAGTTTGCTGTCGCTTTTTTTCTGTCGTTCGTCCTCCGCCTCCTTCGAATGCATGATCTCGCTCGCTCTATCTCGGTCCCACTCGCACACATTTTACTACATTTTTGCATAAATTTCCCCGTTTCAATTTATTCATGCAGTTAAATTTATTTTGCGTACCATGCCTACAGGTCAGAAAGTATGTGTTTATGTCATTTATTTAAAATATTTTAATTTATGTCCTTTTCGCGTTCGCCTCAACTTTATTTATCCGTGGACACACAATACCCCGGCATGCAAACACAGGCATTAACTTTGTAAGCGGGGGGTTTCGTTGTTACGGTCAAGGAAATATTTCATTGGGGATGCCTCATGCTAGGTTTACTTGTACCGCGATAATTACACAGTAATTACTGTTTAACATGATTTCTAATTAGAACTCGAAAATTTGCATAAATGATTTAAGTGCGGCAAAAAAAATTTAGTTGTGATTTTTTTCCCACAAATGTTCGTCTTCCGATGAAAAAAAAATCAGCTCTGATATCAAACTGTCTTGACAATTTACCCTGAATGCCTTTCTCAAATGAAGGCAATAACTCTTAACATGAATACTGAGACATTTATGGTCTTATGATAAAAATAAAAACGATGTAACAGTGCATGCCTTTTTACTTGCACTCTGCAAACAATAGAGGCTTCATGTTTCTTCTGCGCGCATTTTTTTTTATATCTTACTACTCTTGAACTTCGTTTCACTTGTAGATTTAGTTTTCAAAATTAAAAATTTTTCCAAATTATAACAAAATTTGCAAAAAAAAACATGCTTATTCTAATTTTTATTTAAAAAAAAATATTTTAATAATTTTTGACAATTTTTTAAAACAATTTCTAAATTATTTAAAATTAATTAATATTTTTTTTTTTCATTAATTCTAATTTTTCTGTTCCTAAACCTTCTCTAGGCTAAATTTGACATACTACAAAAACTTCCAAAGAAATTTGTGAAGCAGAATTTGAGTTATTTCATTACAAAATTTTTTGGATTTTCAATTTTAACTTCAGGATAAAATACCTGGGACTTGGAGCTTTTATACTAAAAGAATGCGTAAGTAGAAAATACTGTAAAATGTATTAAAAGGAAATTTTTTCTCATGCAATTTATTTTCTCTGTCAGATCTAATGGACGCGTCAAATGTAATTTTTCAAACGGAATGTGAATTCAATATGATTTAAAGTAACCATCTTTTTCTTGCGTTTTTCCCCTATAAAATGTTTCTAACATAGTTTAGAGAATATCGAAAATTTATGCAATGGAGATAAAACACAACACACGAAACATGCATTTATATGGCACGTCATTAGTCAAAATAACACACAGCCTAAGCTTCTTGAAAAATTTACAACGAACACCCACAAAACTTTTTTGCATCAATTTTTCAATAAAAATAATAATCTATGCATCGTTATTCCAAATAGTTTATAAATTTTAGCTTAGTTTTCTCTTTAGTCGTGGTGTAGTTACAGTGCATATATATTGATAAAGTTTGATCCTTTAAAATATGCAGCAAAATATGTGGCATAACTCTGGGTGCTGCAACGAGATGAGCTACACACATGAGCTTAAAATAGTTGAGCATGTTCTCTCAACTTGAAAGCTATTAGAAGTTAGTCATTTGTTGGGAGTCTTCGATAAAATATTTAATAACACGGGCCACGCTACGAGAGTTGTAAGTTTTGAACCTAATTTTACCGTGTCTGCATTTTCGCGACATACTTTACGATTTTTTCTGTGCAAAATTGTTTTCTTCCCATTTTAGATGCCCCTTTTTCGGAATATTATTATGTCTGCCTTATTAGCATCGGATTTTCTCTCAAAATCCTCTGTCGGCATGCATTTTCCTTTCCTTCTGAACCAGATAGAAGGAGATATAATAAAATAAACATGAAAAACAAATTCTGAGACACACAAGGTATCGTCTTTCATTTTTTATACACGTTCCTCCTCTGGGTTTTTCATCGATTTCTTCTACATTTTTCGCATAAAAAATGCAAGAAGCGAAGGCAGCAGACGAAGAAAGTTGTTGTAGAGCTACAGCTGAAGCTAACGAAGTGCAAGAAATTTCACGGGGACTTATAATAAACATGTGTGTTTGTTTTCACGTTCGAACGATGATGCTGATAATGGTGCAACGGACGCGACATGATTACCCCAGCAGTGTCTTACAACTTATTTTTCTCTCTGCTTTGGATTTTTTATTTTATGTGCAGCAGCAGGGATTGCTTTTTCACTTGTGAGAAAGTGCCTTGTTAAAATTCATTTTACGTGTGATTTATTCGAATTTATGCTCATTCATTCTCCGAAATTAGCTTCAATGTTTGCTTTAGATTTCGCGAGTCGAGTATAAATTGTAATTACAGGAAAAAGGTCTTTTATGCCGTAGTAAATCATGTGGAATGCAAGTAACAGCAGCATTAAATTGCAGCAAAATGATTTGATATCAGATTAAGAAGGTATTTAGTTGCGCTTGGTATAATAAAAAGTAACAAGCTAATTGAATATTAATTATAGCCAAACGTAATTACACAATCTGTGATGGATTCTAGACGAACCGACTCCAATATCGAGCTGTTGTTTTCTTATCGTAATGACGAAAAAATAACACAAAAATTCAGCAAAAAAAATGGCATACGACGGTGAAAAAGGTGGGAATTTTAAACATTTTTAACGAACCTGCTGTAAATTTTCTAAAATTCGTGAAAAAATATTAATATTGAAAAAAAATTCGAATTTTCTATGATTTTAATTAAAAAAAAAGAAAATTTTCTTAAAATTTTGAAATCATATTTTTATTATCTTTCAGTATTAAATGGGACTAAACGGCTTTTTTTAGACATTGGAGCCTTAGAAATAATTATTCAAATTTTTATAGCAAAATATCAAAATTATTTTTTAAAATTTTCTATGAAAATCCTTCAAAGGCCATTTAATACCACTGGGTTTGGCCAAGAAGATAAAAATTTAATTTTGAACAAAAAAAACATTTGGATCCCAAAAAACAGTATTTCCCCACATTTTTTAATGTCAATTCTTCGAATCAAAACGCATAACTTAACAAAGAATTTCTAATGTTGGTTTATCAAATTTAATTAATTTTCTCAAGCAATAAAAACGTTATGAAAAAAGGAAAAGTTCTTCAAAAATTTCTGATTTCTTTCATTTTCTATGAAATAATTTTTTTCGTCTTCCATCAGTGACTCTTATGATGCAAAAAAAAATATTTCTGGGAAAAACAAATCTCATCAATCCAAAGTTGAATATTTCATTCCAGTGATGACGCGAAAAGTCAACATTCAATTATTTATACGACATACTTCATTCATCATTAGTCCCAAATTCCTGCAAGTCTTCCGCTCATTTGACATCGAAACTCTCTCCGTGTCTCTCCAACCGCACATTCCGCATAACACACATAAAAATGAAATAAATTAAACATCAAATCAAAGTGATCTGTCACTTCCTTGTCATCTTTATCCTTGTCTGTGTCTGCCTCACATTGTTCTGTTTCATTAAACGAGACATATAAAAAAATACAACATTTGTTACACTTTTTTCGTTTGTTCGTTATCCACATAAAAGTGCTTGCTCTTGATTTTTTTTTTCGTTTTGTTAGAGAAAGTCCATACCAACGTCATCTAAATCTATTTTTGTTTTCGTTTTTTATGGCGTTTCGTACTGATTTGATTTACACACGCAGAAAGAAAAGGAATAAAGTTAAATTTTCATTTAGGGATGATTTATACACACCGACACGCAGCGAAAGTGATCTAAAAATCATAAAAATCTAAGAAGAAAACAAATAAAATTCGCGTTCACTTTCGTTTAATGACTGCTCTCCATGATGCCATAATGCCACCAAACCTAGAGACTGAGGAAACAACTCGCATAAAATTGTATTAGGGTACAAATGTGCTGACAAGACATTTTTATGACTTTTTACGTCTTCTCTCTTAGTTGACGTGTACGTATTAAACTCTGGCATGTAGAAGAATGGCAAAGTATATGAGTGATGGATGGAGAGTTTCCCGTATCTTTTATACGTGATGGAGACGAGTGTTTGTTGCTCAAACGACCTATTTTACTTTAAATGCTTTGTTGCTTCTGGGATACAATTTATAGGAATGGTTTTTGGTGCAACGACCACTTTTTCGGTTTTCCACTTCTGTTTATGGCTGAAAATGAGCAATTTTGTGCCGAATAAATTACCGGCAATCAAATTTAGAGACAATAAAAAGTGCGGCTATGAATAATTTTACACCGTACTTTATTAAATTGGTGGGCAAATTAATCAAAGAACAAATAAAAGTAATTAATTTTTACGAAACTTTTTATTTATTCAACAAGTTTGTCGTTTTGATTTGAAAAAAAAATCATATTGAGAGATTAAGCAAAAACATATTCCAAGAATTTATTGCATGTCTGTTGACTTTTACTTGACTTTCAATGAACTCGAGATGATATTTGATTCCTTATTCATTTATCTAAAAGAATTCAGAGCACATACATAAGCATACATATCTCATTGTTTATACATTTGTCATTTTTTATATGGTCAACTGTATTAAATACTTCAACGATATTTATGAATGTCGATCTTCGTGTCACAGATGTTAAACAGAGACTTCAATTTTCCGGGAATTTAGCAGTTCTTGGGACGGTAAATCTAAAGAGCCGGCTAACAGACTTAAAGACCACAAAAACACTTCTTTATCGAT
Source organism: Culicoides brevitarsis (assembly GCF_036172545.1). Lineage (NCBI taxonomy): Eukaryota > Metazoa > Arthropoda > Insecta > Diptera > Ceratopogonidae > Culicoides > Culicoides brevitarsis. Next base: position 23,951,877 of record NC_087086.1, on the reverse strand, counting down.
TTTTGACAATTTTTCCAAGCAGTTTTGGTATTTTTTGCAACTAACAGTTATGAGACTACACTTTGGAACCGCCCTTGTTGCGAGTCAATTCTTTTTGTCCAGTTATAAATTATTTTCTTCGACCAAAAATTTAATGACTTGAGAAACAGCTTCTTTCTCAGAACCGAAACCCGGAGTTTGCAGCTTAGTTTGGAAACTTTCTTTAGAATAAAAAATTGAAGATAAGAAATTCCTTATTGAGTGTAACAGATCTAAGTGTATTTTTTACTCACTTTGTTTAATATTCTAAATAATGGCCCATTCTAAATCTTAAATTGAGCAATGAGCAATTTAAGCTTATATTGAATCGATCGTCTTGAACATGAACGAACCTTAACATGACAGACACCAGATGTTTTTTCTTCACAAAATGCGCTTCATCGAGAACTTGATTTTTCCGACAATTGTGATGTAAAAAAAGGGAAAGTCATAAAATTCTATATTGCATATTGATGAATAGAAACCATTGATTTTGTTCCCTGCATGTATAAAAAGATGAAGAAAGGATTTCTGGCATCCATATAAGAAATCTGTAAGCGACCCCCATTTACATAAAAAATATTTTACGACCTGTTAGTTCATAAAAGTCAGACCTGTTACGTTTCAATATGAGACGCTTGCATTATTCAATATTCCTAGATTTAGCATATCAAATTGAATATTCAGATAAAAATGTGCTTACATTCATTAATTTTATTGTTTGTGTACATAAAATGTTTATCTTAACAAAAAAAAATTATTGACTTTTAACATGAATGAAAAAGCTAAGAACTTATACAAAATAAGTTCGTCTAAATATAGAATCACGTGTTCCTTTTTCGATACATTTTGCTGCCATAAAAATTATAAACAATATTTTGTATCGTATTCCAAAGAGAAGACCGCAAATATAAACAATGGGAAGTAATTAATTCTCTGTAGCAGTCACTCAAAGAGAAAATAATTAAAAGTTAAGGAAAACAAATTTTAAAATCATAGACATTCAAAGACTTGAGCGTATTTTTGCACAAATTAAAAAAAATGCTTCTAAATAATGCTTTAAACTTTATTTCAGAAGTTTAAGGCCATTTAATTTCAGAAGTTTAAGGCCATTATGGCATTACTCTAAAAAGCGCATTAAACCCAAATGGAATGTTAAATTTTGTAATATCAACTGTTCTAAGCCCCACCTCTTTACACATTTTAAAATTAAACAAACATTACGATCATCATCAGGGACGAAAAAATATTTAAGTAAGAGCAAAAACAAAAAATATAATTAATTAAATAAAATTATTTACTTCAAGAATATTTTTTAAAATTGTTCAAAATTTAAAAAAAAAAGTTAAATTTAATTTAATTCAATTTTTTTTTAATTTAAAATTTTCAAAAATTTTAATACTTTAAAGTCTTTGAAGTTTTTATTTTTTTTATTTCCAGAATAAAAAGTTTTAACACCAATTTTATGGAAATTTGTGGTTAAATATAAAATTTAGAGTAAAAAAAATTAAAAAAAAAGAGAAAAAAATGTTTTATAAATTATTTTTCATGTACAAAATATTTTTCAAAAATATATTTTCATCCCTGATCATCATAATCTGGTGTGGTCCTTCTACAAACCAGCGTCACATACAACTTAACAGAGATTAAAAATTACACCAACCAAGTGTCATATCTCGCAAGAAATCCGGTTGACAAAAATGTGCTTTGTCGTTCGATTTCTTCAAAAATATAAACAAACTTTGAAAAAATACAACTACTGGACATCACGATCGTGACACTCGTCAGTCTAATTTCGTCACTTGTTCGGAGAGGATCAAATATAGTTCGTAGTAACGTTAACAAGGTAACTTTTGTGTGAAGTTATAGAAAGTTTTTATCGATCTCCATGCAAATGTTACAGATTCACACAAATGGAATTGAGACACTCATTTTCGTGTAAAACACCGAGCCATACCATTTTCCCTCAGGTGAGTAAATGTGCAGAGATTTTTAATAAAATTTTAATTAATTTGAAAAATCTCCGCACTATGCCCACAGAAAAAGTTTTGTCACAATTGTCATTCGCAAACATCAAAAAAATGGAAGGAAAAGGGACGAAATTCGGTGAGTTTTCAACAAATTATTTTAATTTTAAAGTGCTTTTGTGATGGAATTTATTTATTTAAAACGAAAAATATTTTTGTATGAAAAAGTTTGTGAGACAAAAAATCTCGTGCCATTTAAACGTGAAAATTCCAAACATAAAAAAAAACAAATTTAACTAAACTCGTACAGCAACAAGAAAAACATTTCTAAAATCTCCATAACGACCGTCGTTAAGCCCTGCCAATTACCTCGTAAGCGCTTCACATGTCTCATAATCATTTGCAAATCACTTGTTTTTCCTCACTTGTAACTTTGAGCAATTTAAGTTTTTTTTGTTTCGAAAAAAATATTTATCCTCATGTCAAGCTAAGCTAAACAATATGCGAAAAATATAAAGAGCAACTCTTCTAACGATTATTATCTCCTGTACAACGAATACGAAAGGTACAAGAAAAACAACTTTGAACGGAGATGGCACACAACAAGCACAACAGGAGTATTAAACCCAGATTAAACTTATTTATTTGAAAAAGTTTTTCTCGAATAAATATTATTTTACAACGGCTTAAAATTTCACAAGAGTGTCGCCTTTGTGTAACAAAATATTTATCTATTCTCTACGTTTCCTCTCGAAGTACTTTCATTTAAACTTAAACTTTTCAAACATCCGACATCCACCTTATATCCGAAATTAGTGTTATTTCAACTCGCAAAAAACTTTGCTACAATTTAAGCACGACAAGGAAAAAAACTGAATTTGAGTGAGGTTTTTCATTAAAATTTGTGACATTCAATAACCTTTTTGTCTCATCTCTTACCGGTAAACATACATTTTCTCCTGCTAATGAAACATGCACACAGGTTAATGTACAACTAACTCAAATTACTTTTGAAAACTTATTTACATGAACATTTTTCTCCATGTGCCTTGTGTACATCTTTGACAAAAGGAATTAAATTGTACACATGTTAAAATGTTCATGTAATAAGTAAATACATGCACGAAGTCGATGTTTCATATTGTTTTGCCTTCTCGACGGAGGGACTTCTGTTGCGAAAAGTTTTAAGTACATGTTTGCACTTGACATTTATTCAAGGTGAAACTCAACAAAACAATAATAATCATAGAAAGTGAATGATTTTTTGAGGGGAAAGGGTGTACTTTTGTGTCTTTTCTTGTTGTTTTATGCTAATTAGATTTTACATGTTCAAGACGATGTTGCCGGATGTAAATCTAATGATAAATGTTATTGTAAAAGTTGTTGTGGTTTATTAGGTGAGACATGAACAATGTTTTCGATGTCAGAGTTGAGGAGGTTTTAAACTTCTTAGACAATTTACTCTCAGACAGATTTTTAGATCATAACGGTTAAATTTCGTTATTCATTATTTTAAAAAAATCCTTGTCTCGTAAGCCAAAATATCTGAAAGACCATCATTTTTTTAATTTTTAGCATGTTGCAACTTTTTAAAACTTATTTACGGTTGATTTAAAACAAAATTATTATATTAAAATATTATTTTTTGTTTAAATTTTTTAGATAAGTAAAATTAAAGGATTTTCGTAAAAAATCCGTAAATATTTTTTTTTTAAATTTCATTTTAACAAAAAAATGAAAACTTCACATAAAAAATTGATTTTGATGATTTTTACAAAATTAAAAGTGAATGCGATTAAAGTTTAAAAAAACAAAGAAAAAAGATTTTCCATTAAAATCCAAAATATTTTAATTTAATTCATTTTTTAATATGATAAAATTATATCATTTTAACATAATTAATCATTGATATAAAGTTCGTTATTTAATTTTAATTACCACTACAATACGGCTACAGATTTGTTACTTCAAAGTAATAGCATATATTTTCCAAATCCTCTTACCAGAGTTATAAAACATGCATTTGATTTTTGATAAAAAAAAAACTATATCAAAATTCTTCTAGTGGCGAAAAAATAACAAAAAAGTTTTTTTCGTTAAAACATACTTTTTATAAATTTAAAATCACATAAAGTTGTAAAAATTGCATACGGAATAAAATGTGTTTTTTTTTTGTATGAGAGATATAAGTTTTAAATATTTACCATAAAGTCTCGTACAAACTTTACACAAAAAACGAGAAGTTGTTATTAAAATTGTTGAAAAATTCCCATTAACGCAATATAATAACTTTTAAAATTATTTCCTAGAAAAACCCCAAACATCAATACATAGAAAAAAAAATAATACAAGCAGTAGGTCAGAAATTTTTAATCAGAAAGAAAGTTTTGTCAAATAATAGAAAAATACGCAAGAAGGAGAAATTTTTAACAATAATACAAAATAAATTGAAAAGAAAAGTTAGTTTTCTCGCTATGACGATATTTCAATTCATCATAGAGCTTTTGAAGTTCTGGCAAGGTGCCTGCAAGCCTTCAATTATTGATTTTCTTTTCTATGATGAACGTTCGTCATTTGTCTCTTGTTCGTAAATTCAAATCCAGAATAAACTTTGTCAGCATAAGTGCTCATTAAACATTTAGACGCTCTCCGGTGAACAATTTTTGCTCATCCTTTTTGCCTCTGCAATGCTGACAAATGTCAGATATGGTAGTCGCTATAATAGTGGAGAGGAAAAAAAAGTATAAAACATTTTAATCCTTTTCCCAAACACATTCACTTTATTAATGCGAGAACGTACGAGAACGACAATCTGCAGTATGTGCCGTTATTCTCCATTCAGTCATATTTTAAAACATTTACAGCATTTTACACCCTTTGTACGCCCTTTTTCATTCAGTTCGGTATGTGATCTTGCTGTGCTTGCTCGTGATGAATTGTGAAACGACACTGACCGGTTGGTTATCCATCGCCTTTCGTTTCACTCGGGTGCATCTGACTTTTTGATTTTCTTTACAATACCAGTCGTCGTCGACGTCGTTGCATGAATTGGCTGGTAAATGCACAAAATTGAATTCATTTGGTTTTGACCACAGAACTTTATATTTATCACAAAGTTTACTAAATTTACGTCACAATATTGTCTCTCATGCCGGACGGGACATGAACAGCAACACAACGACTTACTCAATTTATTGCTATTCCGAGTCTCTGTGTGTTCCGACATATCTGTTGATGACATTTGTATACACGACGACGACGGCATCAACAAACGAATGAGCAAAATTGCATTTTCCACACAAATAAAGGCAGTGATTAAATGCAACCTAGCGGTAACGAACGACACTCGCAAGGGAGTTTACTCCATTATTTATTTATATTTCGTCGTGCACACGAGAGCGTTGCATTTTTGTGTTGAAAGAAGAGGAATTGCACATCGTCTCCGCAATCAGTTGCAGCACTCGATTAGAAATTAACAAGCTAGATTTTTGCTTTATTTATTGCACAAAAGTGTTCTTTTAATCCATTTGAACAAATCTAACGAAGAATGGCGCGCCATATAGATAGAAAAGTAATGAATAAGCAATTATGACACAACTAATTACTTGATCCAAAACTACTTTCGTCGACATTTTTACACCACATGAGACGTTGTTCGCACGAACACCATTTTGTTACATATTACAAAAGTAGCGTTCAGTGATAATGCGAAGGCATCAGTGCAAAGAACAAGTTTTGTGCAAAAAGTTTTCCTATTTCTTAACCAATTTTTCGCGCGCGTCTCTATTATTAGCGCTTGCGAAATAATATTTCTAATCTTTGCACGTAAAAACAGACGAAAACCTATCATTAAACTGTAGCAAAATTGTCTAATGGCAACGAATTAAGTGGTTTTTCGTAGAATTTCGTGAGTAAAGTTCTGGCATCCACGTACTTTGATCAATAAACTGCAATATTTCATTTTAAACCGCATTTCGAAGAAAAGATGCGAAATTGCTCTGGGACTTACGGTGTGTCGAGTTGGATGGTTCAAAATATTCTGAGGTCACGTGGTTCAAAAAATGTATCAGGTCACGTGGTTTAAAAAATTATCAAGCCACGTGTTTTGCCTGATTTGTTAAAAAAAGAATTTTTTAATAACAATTAAAACAAAAATCAAAAATGATTTTCTCGAGACAAAAACAATTCTAGGGAATTATATTTTTGAATTTATCCTCAACTTCGATTTTTGGCAAATTTCAAGCAATTTTGGAATTTTTGGTCAAAAAACAAAATTTAAAAAAAAAAAAAATCACCTAGATTGTTTGTTTTTAGATAGATTTTTTACTGTGTTATTCTTATTTGATGATTTATTTTTTATTTGTCCAATTTTTTCAATTTTTTAAAAATTCTGAAATAAATTGTTTTAAACATTTTTAAATCACGTCTTTCGAAATTTTTCTCAGGTGTCGACTTTTGAACGTTTTTTAATGTTTATTTTTTTCAGATCACGTGGTTTGAAAATTTTACAGGTCACGTGGTTTAAAAATTATTTTATTATTTCCAAAATGTAAATGCAAAAAAAACACATCGCTTAAACGATCACATAAAAAAAATCAAAATGCAGTAATATTGTTGTTTGTTCTTCGAACGAAAATTTAATATATATTTTTTTACCGCATTTCGAAGAAAACTGCGGTATTATTCAGGGAAGTCGTCCGTCTGGTGAATGTGAGCCCAATGTCGTTAATTTGTCAATTTGTCTTTAAGATTAGTTATTTTGACAGAAATACTCGAACAAAAATGTAGAGCCGAAATGCGGTAACTTTTTTTTATCGTTCTTCTGACGATGGCTTCAAAAAGTTTTTTTTTTATTAAAAAAAAAAGCCAAATGAAGCACGACAAGAAAAGTTTCTCCACTGCATCATATCGTCATTTAAAATCTCAATTGCATATAATTTTATTTATTTGTTTAATTTTGTTGTGCGCTTTTTAAAAATGATAAGCATCAACCACTCTCTTTTAATTTGCATGCAAAAATATATTTTTTGGTCTTTTATGAAATTACTGCTTGTCCCATTGGCGCCACATCATGTCACCCATTGCAACAATACACAAGCATTTTATTCGTATCATTAAAGGGATACGCAATGAAATCGGTCGTGGTCTTTTTTGCCTCCACTTTTTAATGTTTAATTAAAATTCATCAAAAATAATTATAACTTTTTTGTGCTCCTCTGTGTGTTTTTCTGCTTTCATTTTAAATCAAAACCACTGAAATATATTTCCAGAATTCGACTATAATTATACCATGAATGAATGGAAATTGACACAAACACACACTAAAACTACTGAAGTGTGCTTTTCTCTCTTTTTATGTCTGTACACTTTTAATTGATGCCTGGCAACCATTTGATGATCACGTGTATCGTCGCACATTCTCTCGACGTATATTTTGTTGTGGAAGCAACAAAGTTACCCCATAATTTAGATCATTAAAACAAACAATTATGTAAGGTCGGTCAAGTTGGTTGACCATTACAGCAGTTTTTTCGCTCTTCACTCATGAATGAAAATCGTCGGACAGGACGATAATGGCATGTAATAATAAAGGTTAGGGTATGTTTTTAGTGGGTAATGTTGTTGGTTTTTATTTTTTTTAGCTAATTTTTGGTTTTATTTTTGCGCATGAACTTGTTGAATTTTTTTACTGATTTCCTTTTAAAGTCACCCGACTCGTTTTTTGTTCCTCTCTGTCTCTCGATAACAACAATAAATTTCGGAACTACTTGAAAATGTGTTCCACCATCCATTGCATTGTCGTCATCATCATCATCAATTTATCACAAAAGCTCTTCTCTCTTGCACAGATGTTGCTCATGTTAAATTGACATTCGCATTACTCTTCTTTTCTCACATGTGGGACGTTACGCGAATAAAATTTTATTTCAAAGAAAATAAAGTCGCGAATAAAATCAATTTTACTGGGCGCTTAAATTTGTTTTGTTTTGTTAACACTCTTAAGATTTTTTGTTTCATTCACGATCTTCGATTTTTTCGATGGCTCTAATCCAATTAGGTCGTTCCAAATTTGTCGTAAGTTTTGCATCTGTAAAATCGATCTGAAACAAAAATTTAAAATTTCAGAAAATTTTTTTATCATACCTAATTTATGTAACGAAGATATTTGATATTTAAAAAAAACTAACAAGGATTTTTTAATTTTTTTTTTAGTATAATGTCACTTTTAAATAATCAAATATGAATTTAATTAACACTAAAAAATCAAATAATTATTTGAAGAGATTTAATTATGTATTTTTTTATAATTTTTTATAATAAAAAGGTAAAATATTTTTTTTTTTCGAAAAAAAATTAATGGTCAAGTACTTGTGACATACGAGTTAAATTTGAACAGCTATAGATTGCCCAAATTTTCCTTCGTTCGGTTGGAACGTGCCATACATATAAAAATTATTACATCACATCCACTAACAATACTCCTCGTAACGCTAGATTAGTTTTGACTCACACATCGTCGCATCTATACTTCAGCCACATTGCTGAAAAAAATAAAAAAAAAACAAAATAGAAAAAATGAACAGTCAAGGTTCGTCTAAAAAACAGACAACAAAATGACATTAAAGTAAAATGTTCATGTAAAATTGTCCCCTTAGGAGTACACAAGAGCGTATTTTAGGCACTTACTGACAATTGCTCCTAGATTTGTGTACAACATCTCACAATTTTTGTATTTTTCCAAAGCCGGAAGTGCGCTAAAAAAAAAATAACCAAAACCAAACTTATTTATATTCAAGTCACTTTTCAACCCCAAAAAAATAGTTCAATGTTTTATTGTTCTCTCCTGAATAGAACCAAGATGAAGAGACTTGACAAAAAAAAAGAAAAATTAAAAACTTGACAAATGCAGACATAAACAAGTCGCACAACAATTTAAAATTGCCCTCGTTTTTATTGTAGCCGAGCTCAGATGTGAATGCGGAAAAATGTTATTTCGATTGCTATGTACACGCGACAAAAATTGTTTTCCAGCAAAACACGGAGTTTAGTATAGCAAGCCAGCAAAAAAAAAGTATGAACGAAGCACAGTGACAAAAAAATGAAACGCGACCAACATAATTATGACGATGATGATGATGATGTTAAAAAAGGATAAATCAGGATAAACATGCGATGCAGAAAACGAGAGAGACAGAGAGAGAGAAAAATGTCCCGTTTTTAAAGTATTTGTCAATCATTTGTCAAATTAATGTCCGTTGTGCCTTATTTGATGTGTTATCACACAGTTTCAGTTGATTTTGATGTGAATGTGGGGAAAAAGGAGTGCGAGAACAAGTGGCGAGGATTAAAGTCAGTTTCATGTCTAGAAAAGGAGCTTAAGGTGATTTTTTTTTTTATTTAAGAAGTTTTGTGTTGCGTCGTGAAAATGAGTGACATTGAACTTTTCAACTTACAATTTTTCATCGTCAAAACAGAACGTGATCAAAAAATTATGACAAAAAAATTAAATTTATTGACATTCAACAAAAAAAAAAGCTAAAAGCATTAACAATCAAGCGGAAATTGACACTTTTTATGTTTTTATGACTGAAATATTTCATTTGAAATAATGTTTTCTCCTGAGAAAAAAAACAAGTCACGTGGAAACAAAACACTCGCAAGCTTCCATGAATTAATTCAGCTTCTGCTTTTCTCAGTAAGAACATCATCACAAAATTAAATTTTACATTTCATATCACTTACACTCGCACACCCACCAAGAAATTCCTTAATACAACCGTCCAACTGTATAAATTTCTCTTTTACATTTCATAACTTTTTTTTCGCTTTCTTCGAACAACAACACTTAACATTGTGCACCATGCAGCAGGGATGCAACATGCAATAACTTGCTATTTTGTTGATTCTAAAAAGCTACTTAAAAAACTTTAATTTCACGCATGAAAGAGTTTTGCTGCGAGGAAGGGGGATAGATGCCGCCCGTTACTTGTTCGTGTTCATTTTATCTTGCAATTTACTTTCCCCTGCTATGATAAGTTTCAAAGATGCAGTTTTTTAGCAGCAGCGTATGTCTCCCGTTAATAAATTGTTGTAAATTTAATGTTTTTGCTGCACAAACAAAAGTTAATAATTTTTTCGCTTTAATTTAGGCTGCTCCTAACGAAACTCAAAAAATAGGGTGAAAAAAAAATAAAAATTTTAATTAATTTATAGGAATAATTTATAAATTTATTAATTTAATTTGTAATTCTTTAAAATACATTTTGACTATTAAAACTATTTGCACGTTATTTTTTCAACAAATCGAATCAAAAAATTTTTGAAGTTTTCAAAAAAAAAACGTTTTAAAGAATATTTTTTTAACATTTTTACAAAACTCATTTTAAATTTAAAAAACCGTAGACGAAGACATTTAAATTTCGATGATTGAAATTTTTTGAATTCGACGTTTTATCATCAAGCTTTATTTTTAAATTTTATTTGGAGCACCCTTATTCTTCTTTTCAACAAAAAAAAGCACTATTATTCACTGTAAGTAGCTTCACTAAAACATGAAAAGAGATGAAAATTGCTTCATCATAACATTTTCCCATTAAATTCTCATTTAACCTGATTATTTTGCTGTCTGTCAAACGTTATCGGGGCAATTTTCGTTCCACTAAAAACCAAACCACAGAGGAAACATATTTTCATTCAACACATCTCTTCCGTGTATTCTTTTGTGAATCTACTTGGGTATGTATGGGTTGATTTTTTAATTTTTCGTTTGTGAATTATTTCGTTACAAAGTTGCTGAGTGTCTGTGATGATGTATCTCCCTTCATTCTTTCGCCTTCTTCTCGAGGAAGCCGTCGATAAATGTATTGAATGTTTCTTGTATGAAATACAAAAGAAAGTTTTTTTGCTGAAAAAAAGAGAGGAAATAAAAGATAAGTTTTTTATGAGTCCTAAAAAGAAAAAAAATTGAATTACATAAAAAATATAAATTTGAGCATTTTGGATTTTTAAGTATTTTTTCGTCTTTAGGTAGGAAGAGACCTGAAACTTGAGGTTATTTATCAATTTACTAATTTAAATTTTTTTATAAATTGTGGATTTCGTCCATTCCGATGAATATTTTTTTCACGGAGATCAAAGTCATTTTCCACACTAAGATATGTAAAAAAAAAATGACCAAATTTTTAAAAATTTTGAAAATTTGATATTGTTATTACCGTAATGTAGATAATTCTTATGGAAAAATATCCGTTACAAATTCAAAAAATGGTAATAATTAATGGAACATCAATTTTGAAGTTAATAGAACATATTTTTCACATTAATTTTTGGATTTTTTTAGAAATTATTTAGACAAATTTTAATTTAATTTTCATAAAATCAAAAAATAAATTAATAAAAATTCATTATAATAATTCATTCTCAAAAACTTTTTCAAAATATTGAAAAATTTCAAAATTTCATTAAAAGTTCAAAAATTATATGTAAAAATGTTAATAGAACGACTTCCCATAACGCATGAAACGCATCGTTTTGTAAAACTCTGGCTTAAAACACAATTTTGATGTAAACTTTACACAAATATACAAGTCGCATACATGACTTAAGTGTCAACATTCGAGCAAAAATTTTACTTTCGTGCACTCTAACTTAAACTCAAATTAGTACTTTTGCATTGTCGGAAGCGAAAATGTTTTTTATAACTTTGCTCTTAATATTAATTACTTTTTTAAAAGATGTATTAAGCCACCAATTTGAACCTCCAAGACTTAAAATGACTCAGGATACTTCAAATACGATGATGCCAATTGTGATAGCAACTAGTAGCGTAATTTTTTTACTGGTGATATTTCTCTTTAAATTTTGCAAAATTCAAAGACGTCTGCAAATGTCAGAAATATCAATCAAAATTGAACAAAGTGACACTGTCGTACAGGGGTTTCAGTTTGATGGAGTTGAATTTTATGAAGAATCAGAGGTTCAACCAAAAATGGACTCACTTATAATCGAAAAGGTGAAAATGAGGGCTCCAGATATCCCGCCAAAAGTACCACCACGCACAAAGTCAAGTAAACTTTTCAAAGAACAACAAATAATCGAAAAATTGGAATTTAATAAAGCCTTAAAACAAAAAGATATACAGCAAAAGCTTGATAAACTTGAAGAAATGCAAGAACAAATCAAAGAAGAAGAGAAAGTAGATCAACAACAACAACAAAAGGTTAAACAAGAGAAATTTACACTTGAAGACCAGCAAAGTAAGGAGCAACAGCAAGACAAAAAAGAAGAACAAGCAAAGTTTAAAAAAGACATAAAAACGTTACCCGGAAGATTCCTTCCTCAAAAGGCCGAAGAGTTTGCTCGATCAACTTATATTGCAAAAATGAAAAACCAGCAACTAAAACAACTTCAGGATGCAGATCAGAAGGAGCTTGAACTGTTACAGAAAGATATTCTTCAACAACTAAAACAGCTCGAACTTCCACCTCAAAAACTAAAGCATCAAGAAGCATTAAAAAAATTGCAAAAACTTCAACAGGAAAAACTTCCACTCCAAAACATTCAAGATTCTAATCAAAAACTGAAACAAAGCAAGCTTCAAGAACTACAACTTTCATCTCAAGATTTAAAACAACAAGAAAAATTTAAAAAAATTCCTCAACTTCAAAAGGAGAAAAATGAAATAAAACAACACAAGGAGCTTGAACAGCAAAAGTTAGAACTTCAACAACAACACGAAACTTTTCTTCAAAAACTACAAGAAATTCAACAAAAACAACAAGAAATGATTAACCAATTAAAACTAAAACAAGAATTAATGTACCAAGAAAAGCAAACAACATTTTCGGATCTTTCAAAAAACAAAATCCAACAAAGTTTCAGTTTAGAAAATAATCAGTTCGAACTAGACAAAGAAGTAAGTCACGAAATGAACGAAAATAAAAATCAAAAGGAGTTAACACAAGATTACTTTGATCTTCAAGATCTCTTCAATGACGAATTTTCAACCGATTTTATTCCAAAGTCAGCAGAATCAATGGTTGAGTTCATGAAACCACTCAGTGGTCCCGTCGACGATGATTATCCAATTTATACCAAGAATGCCAACCCCATTCCGGAACACATTGTCCAAAGGTTTTGACGAATACATCGTTGATTGTTCTTCATGAAATAAAACAAGTTAAAAATTACACTTTTTTTGTTTGCGATAAATAAAAAAAAAGAATTGTACCTTTAAGCGAAATCTCAAATTGTGCGAGAAAAAAAATTGTGCATTGTTATTTAAGAACAAAACACTCGAGTGACATTGACCTAGACGTGTTTTGTTTTCAAAAGTGTGTTGACAAACATTCATAAAAAGCAGCTTTTACAAAAAAATAAAAACGTTCTTCTTCCTAAAAAGCTTCTAACAAATCATTCTAAAGACATGTATTTGGTGCATCTGAGGCACAACTGCAAAGAAACTCATTTTATGCATTTTTTAATGTGTGTCTGTCTTCCCTTTTCCTCATTCGGCTGTATCTTTGCCTCTTTCTGGTATGAATCAAGTGTAGAAAAAAAAATAAAAGAAGGAACAAAGAGTACAGTTGCACGAAATAGCAAAAAAGTATTGCCAATAAATTTAAAAAAGAAAACTGTTTGAAGATGAAATGGAAACAAATTGATGCGGGAATTGATGATGGTTGCTTGAAAGAAATTCATACAAAGGAACTGTGATAAACTAATTTCCTTTTTTTGCGAACGAGTGAAAGACTCTTTTAAAAATTTCAATTGTGCTAGTTGTTTTTAATCTTTCTTTTTATGAAAATTATAAGGAAATTTCAATTGACCATGATGCAAATTTCTTATTTCACACAAAAGAAACCAAAACACACAAATAGTTATAATTTTGTATATTTATTTTTATTTTAAAATGTTATGAATCAGATATGAAATATTTTAGGGTGTTACAATTGTACGAGTACTGATCGACGCTGAGACGAATGTTGACCTCCCTCAGGCCATTCGATGCTGATGCTTCGTGGAGCTTCCACGCTTCATTATCAAGTTAATATTGCTTAAGACGATCCAACAAAATTCGGACATAACGATAAACTGGGAGCCCGCTTAGAGTCGTTGCCATTGTTGGCTGCGACCTCGTCAACATCCAATGGACGGCTGCATAGGATACAGAAGTTGTAGTGTTGCTTGCACCAGGTTTGACTTTGTGCCCTTGCTTTCTCGACTTCTTTAAGCTTGACTCTTTCACGCGGTCCGAGTTCTTTCCCGACGTGTTGCCGCATGTGCTGGCTTCGACAAAGATCATAAATTACCAGTCGTCGTACCTCCAAATGTCGCCAGACGTCGTTAAATCTGCTCTAAATGCACCAGTCGTTTCCATCGCAAACTCACCATGCAAATCGCCAGACCTGCGAATTCATACGTGTTTCGGTACGCTGTACGGTAGAACATTCTATGGCTGTACGGGTATACGCGTCACACAGGCAACACGAAACATACGGGCCTGCTAATTCAACTTTATCACTTTCATTCGTCTCAGTGATGTTGACTACTGTATCACGGCGTACAACAAACTCCGATGCCGTGGGTTGTGATCGCCAAATGCCAGGGGTATCCATTTGTGAGCACGCTAATTCAATTTTCGTCCAGCGATTACAACCCACACGAAGTTTGTTGTTCGCCGTGATACAGTAGTCAACATCTCTGAGACGAATGAAAGTGATAAATCACCAGATGGCGCGAAAATTCAACTTTATCACTTTCATTCGTCTTATAGTACTTGTCCCATCTGGTGGTGGGTTTTAGAACTACGATACGGTTACCATCCTCACTGAATTAACATGTGGCGATCTGCATTATCAATTTTATTCGCCTCATTTTGGATTTCCGACCGTCACGAACCTCATGTGCACCTTTTTTTAGGTCACTAGCCTCATCACTTTAATTCGTCTCATGTTTTTACCCTGGGGAATGTTAAGGGGTAAAATCTTGTTAAGGGGTTAAATTAATATTTTGATTAGATTTGATTACTTTCCTTTCTAAACTAGGGTAGGGTAGGATCTATAATGGCTCGCACTGCGCTAAAGCTTCCTCAGTAAATGTCGAGGAATGGATCTTAGCTTTTTACCTGTAATTCCAAGCAGGCTCCCTCAAAATTCCCTCAGCTCTCCCAGAAGGTCCCAAAGGGTTTTTATTAAAAAATCTTTATCAATTTTAAGCACAATTGGAGTCAGAAAATTTTTTTATGATTTTGAGTCTTAAACTACCGACTCTAAAAGGAGTTAACTTCACCCCTTTTTAATCCATAGGGCAGCAAAACTTGGGTGAAAATGAAACTTGAAACGAAAACTTGAATGAAATCAGGGACGGGCTCGATGAAAAAAATATCTCGAAAAACTTTAAAATTGAAAAAAATATCATTTAAAAGGTTTAATTCTATTTGAAATAAAAAACAAAAAAATATAAAATAAGTCCAGGCCACCAAATTTTCATGTCCGGTACTGCATAAAATAAAACGTCACTAAATCCGATCGGCCATCATTGCAACTCGACAGTCGGAATCTGGTAGTCGCTTTGCTCGGTCGACTAAAAAATACGTACGAAAACAAATAATTTTTTTAATTTTTTCGCTCGAAATTCTCTTTTTTTCACTGTACCTACCTATACAGCAAAAAGTGAGCGACCACGAGAAAGTTTAACGAAACAAAAACTCGACAATTTACATGGAAAACAGACGTGATACAATTTTCACTCGGTTTCGCAGCGAGAAATATCGTCAGTGAATATATAATTTATTTATTATTTTACCTGTATTAGAGACGAGGCAATAAAAATATTGATCACAAACGTGACACATAACTATTATTATTTTTGGTTTAAAACCCAAGAGTACCTAATAATAAAATTGAAAGTTAAACTCAATTAAAACATAAATTAGACAAGATAATCGTTATCTTTGCATTACAAAAAAAAAATTGTGCATACGTCGCGTAAAAAACAACAACAACAGTTTCTTGCTGTATTAAAAGAAAAAAAAGTTGAACACAAGCAAAAAATCATCAAGGTGTTAGTACCTGGTTAATGTAGTACCTACGACGAAAAATTTTATATTCAAAGTCGTCACACATGTTAACTTGAAATCCCTTCACGTACCAATACAAAATAGGTATGAACAACAACACACTCTCTATATATGCGAGTAAAAAAATTATAATAATATAAATTAAACGATCGTCGTCGATAAAGTTGTGCAAATATTAAAATATAAATAAAATCTGAAAGATTTTGCATGAGAATCAGTAAAAATATCGAAAAAATACGTGAGAGGTGAAAAATTCTCTCAAAAGTGCACGTCAAAAGTGAAATAAACAAAACGAGAAAAAAAACATCAAATAATATAAACACGTCAAGAGTGTGTCGCGTTTAATTAAAACATAGAAAAAAATACAAGACAAAGAAATTTTTGCACTTCAAGTGAGAATAAACATAAAAATTTTAATTGAAAAAAGAGAAAGGTAGGTTTGAGCATGTAAAAAAGCAAAAAATAAATAAATCATAAGTGAGAAATTGGAATGTTTGAACTGAGCGCTTTTGTGGTAATTTTTACCACAATCATCATAAATATCGGTGTGAATGAGCTCATTCACGATCTTCCCAGTATGCATATCAACTACACGTAATCTTCATGATAAGCTTGTTTTTTTTAACCCATGATATAAGCAACGGTAAACCGATCAAGAATTCGTTATTAACTGTTTTCGTAGTTTTCAAGTCTCCTGTGATATCGAAAAAATATCGCATCGATTCATCTAATCGGAATTTAATGAAAAATTAAAAGCACTCACTTCAACGAATCCGCATATCAATCTCCATCAGTGACAAAGTAAACAATCGTCGAGCTAGAGCGCAAGCAAAAAAATTGATACTGCGAAAAAAAGCAAACAATGTTTACCGTGAAATCCCGAGAGAGAGAGAGGATAAAAAGGTTCAAATGACTTTGTGTCTACAATGTTTCTTCGCCGAAATTTTATTATTAAGTTTTTTTTTAGTCAAACATTGGTTGGCTTTTCATTTATATTTATGAGAAGTTTTTCGTACAATGACTCAATGAATCGTTTCACCAAAGAAAACGTAAACAAAGGTTTTTAAATAAACACATTTTCTACGAAAAAAAAATATTTGTTCACTTCGATATGAATAATAATGGTGATGATAATAATCCAACAACAACGTGAATGAGTGCCTGACATGTGCGAAAAATTTTATGGGTCACAAATGGGCACGCCTTGTCATTCAAATTTTCACTGCCCCATCATCATTTTATTTTTATATCAATTATTTTTGAATAAATAAAGAGTGACAAAAAACGCTGTCGATAAAAGTACCGAAAAAATTGATATTTACTCATATTTCATGACTTTCTGAATGAGCTCTCAGATCATTTTTCCAGTGACTTTTTTTGACATATTTTATCGATGATTTTTTTTATGGACCGTATTGACATTTTTATTCGATAATTTGACTGTGATAAAAAATTTTTGTATGTCTGATCTCATGGCAGTGATGATGACCATATAAAATAGCCGGCTTAAAAGGTATTTCATGTTTTTTATCATCAAAGGTTTTTATATTAAAAGAAATTTTTTAATGATAAAATATTTAAAAGAATTTTATTTTAAAAGGCTGGATTAAATTATATAAATATACCGCCATTTATATATTTCTATAAATTTTTTCTAAAGAAATATAACAACATCAAAAAAATGTTTTTTTTTTCACTTTTTTTACACAATTGAATTTTTGAGATTTGAATTTTGACATATTACAATAAGATTTCTGAAAAATTAAGGTTATTTTCACAAAATTTTAGCTAATCTGATTTTTTTTTTAAATCTTATCTTCATCTTACTTGTAAAAATTTTTAGATTTATAAAATTATTTTTCGTCGAAACGATAAGAAAACGTCAAACCTAATTATCGCTATTGATTTATTGATCAATGTGTTCCAATTCTTTGCGATTATATGTCCTTTCAATGACAAAGATCCGCCTTTTCTGCACTCCTACATCATCATCGACCTCGTCGTCGTCGTCGTTGTTGTCACAAATAATAAAATAATTCAATTACGATAAATTTTAATGAAATGGAAAGATGTTCAATATAATGTACAATTTGTTTCCAATAAAAAGGGCTTCTAATACAAATTTAATAAGAGAATAGTAATATAATGAAAAGCAATAAATTCAATTAGGTATTTTGATTCATTTTCCTCGTGCGCAAGGATTGTGACATTCGCAGCAGCTTGGCGCTTCTGCTGCTAAGTGCAACATATTGTCGACATTGTTCCATGTATTGAAAAGGCTTTGAAAAGATTTTAATTTGAAAGGAAAAACGTGATGATTGAAAACGTGCGTCCTTTGCACACAAATTGTGGTGATGTAAAACGTTTTCGAAAAATGAGCATGGCAAGGAGACGACTGGTCGCTTATCTTATTTTTTTTTGTGCGACTAAATAATTCATAAGGAAACAAGAAAATCAAGAATGTCTTATTATTCAAAGCACACAAGAAATATTAATAATAAAATATCGACCGACTCAACTCGTCGGCATTTGCATTACAAAATAACAACAAACAAACATTATAAATAGAACTCGATTTTTCTTACATCTGTAATTTTTTTTTTATTTTGTGTCTGTACCGCAAGCATGCGACAAAGAACTCGAGCATTTCAGAGTCAAATCTACACAGCAACTATACGTAAATGGAAAGAAATAAAAAAATAACATGAAACTAGACACAGAAATAATCACAACTCTCGTGTATATGTAATCTACAGAATGACCTTGATATTCCATTTTTTTGTTGATGGTCGACGTGCGTTGTTCTTATTTCTTCTTTGCAGTGATTTTTCTGTGCTTCTCATTTTGTTGGTAAGTGTGCTCGTTGTTTACTTTTGTATTTAAAGATATTTCGCAATATTTATCAATTTTGTTAGAACGAAAGACGTGACAAAAAAAATTGACAAAATTTTTTCTACGTCACTTCAAGTACCTTCACCTTTACTCTAATTTCATAATTTACTCCGTTCCACAGTCACATTCGACTGACTTTTGAGCAAACAAAAGTCTATCATCATTCTAATGAGTGAATCAAATCCTCCTCTAGTCAGTAATTATACTTTTCATAAATTTAACCATGTGCTCTTTGAAATGAAGCAATTTTATTACGAAAATCTGATATATTCTTTTTCAAAACAAAATTCAATTTTAATTTTTTGTCATATACGAAACTAGTAAGCAACGAAACAAAACTCATTCTCATAACTAACTT
Source organism: Culicoides brevitarsis (assembly GCF_036172545.1). Lineage (NCBI taxonomy): Eukaryota > Metazoa > Arthropoda > Insecta > Diptera > Ceratopogonidae > Culicoides > Culicoides brevitarsis. The sequence continues at coordinate 23,932,562 of NC_087086.1, read as the reverse complement.
ATTTACCAAGTAAACGGAAAAATACATATACAGCAATTATGAGCTAGTCAATGGAAAATTTTTCACTATGTGTCATGCGGTATGCGTTACTTTTGTGTGTAAACAAACAAACATATCGAAAAATATAAGCAACAAATACAACTATCTTAAGCAATATATGTAAAAAAAAATCGAAAAACTTGAAATCACGCTAAACAGCTGTAAAAAATTACAAGCCATATTGCATACCGGTGTCATGCCAGTACTTTTCCACATACGTAGATTATTCGATGTTATACGAGAAACTTGATTTTCTTGATAGGAAATTGAATTTATTATCTTAGGAAGTATTGATTTGTTGTTAGACTTTTTTTCATGGGTAAGAGAAGACTAGCAGTCGTATTTTTTTTTTGTTATTTGGTTTTAAACGAATGTAAACTGTCCTTCATTAAGGTCCCAATGTGCTTTTCATGCTTAGCTCAAATAAAATAAAAATTGAGGTGGAATAGATCTCTGGTGATTATATTAAAAGTGAGAAGATCACGCAAGTCAGGAGGTATCATCATCACAAGTTTTACGAGATAACAAGGTTCTATATATCACGTATAAAAAAATTTCAAAGTCAATGAAATAGATAAAAAAATAAAATAATTATTTAGAAGGCAAAAATTACGAAAAAATATACTTGCAAAAGACGTCTTTTTTAAGATTCGAATGTCGAAAAAAAATTAAGTAAATTTATTTATAATTTAATTATTTAAAAATATTGTTTTTTTAATTTAAAAAATCTGCTTTTTCGTCATTAATGATCATTAAAGATAAATTGATAAATACATTTTTTTTAATTGATGTTTTAAATATTTAAGAAATTTTCAAGATAAAATTTCCAAATTATTATATAAAAAAAATTATTTTTTTTTTCAAAAAAAAAATGTTTAAAATTTTTAATATGTTTTCCATTTTTTTAAATTTCTAAATAATTTCCTTTTTTTATTTTCAAAAAAATAAAATACGTAATAATAATTTGATTTAAAAAAAAACTTTAAAATTTGATGAAAAATCATTTTTTAAAACTTAAAACGGCTCAACGTTTATAATAAAGATATATTTTATGAACATGGTGAAAACTCATTTTAATAATGCATTAAAGCCTTCTTTTTTGCAATAAATCAAAAAATTATTTGCACCTAAAGCCATAAAATTATATTTTTGCTTTTGTTGCATTAATAATGAAAATAAAATTTCATATTTTTAAAACAAAGTCAGTCAGATTTTTCGCTGAAGATAACACTCATAAAGTAAAAAGGCAAAACCTAAAGTAAATTTCTTTTGTATCAGTGTGTGATGGCAGGGTAGTGTGAAGCGCAACAATAATAATAAAAATATGTACTTTCTCTTCCTTCTTAACATATACATTAAAAACATGAAAAGTATGCAGCGTGAGCGCGAGTTGCTTCGATAAAGATTGTCGTGTGAAATAAAAATATGGTAAATGGGGCGATAATCAAATCTCCTACAAGATCAGACGAAAAAAAAGAGTCACCCACGTTGATGGTTTTGTGCAATCAGCGAATGCATGCTAATGTTAATGTTTCCCTTTTGTAAAAAAAATTTCATATATTTTAACAAACTTCGTGCAAAAATTATATAAACAAGACTGTATTCGCAAGAGTGAAATTTTAACAATGTTTTTTTTTTGTACAAGTTACATGACCGAATCTTGCACTCAGGCTCGGTACAAAAAAAAAACTTTATAGTTAAAAAAGACTCAAGTTTCATATTCTTGGAAATTTCTAATGATTTTTCACCTGAAGTAAGGCGTTATCGTTGCCTAGCACCCCTTTATTTACGGAGACGAGAGAATGAGATGAATTCTCATGAATTTATTTTAAAACAAACACGTCCAACTTCGATAAATAAACTTTATGTTTTATTCTAGAAAGATGATAAAGACTTCCAAGAACATTGTCGGCCAAATAAAATCGTACAAGTGCAAAAGTGAGTGCGCGCATGAGAGAGTGAACAGTTTTATGTTTTTGAAAAATATTTTATCGTTCATGAAGGCGGAAGCCTTGTATATTTAAACGAATGCAGTAGCTGCAACAACAACAACAGTTTATTACGTGAATGTCTTACGCGACTGTTTTCTTCTTTCTTTCATGGCACTCAAACTCGCCTCAGCTCTTTTTGTGTGTACACAGGAAACAAAAAAAAATGTATATTTTTTAAAGAAATTGTGCAAATATTTTCAGTGAGTATTTGTATCGTTGTTAGTTCCTCTGTAAACTTTCATATTATAAATAAATAATGGATCTACCTACATTTATGCATACATATTTTATACATACAAACGAAAAAAAAAGTCGACTGAGAAACTTGCAACGTTATTGGCGTAAGCTGCTTTAAGCTATATGAATGTCGAAAAATAAGACATATAAAATGCATTTTATTAGTGTATTACTACCCCACATAATTTCTGGTTTGTGAGACTTAGATTTTGCTTTACATAGGAAACGATTTATCACGTTAATGGCCGTTTCATAGGATGTTTGTGCAAAAAAAAATTGTATTTACGGTGATAAGGATCCGGTATCGTATCGGAAGACAAAGTGAAAACTGATACTAACAAGGTACCTTCACTTCAACTGGCAGGAAATTTTTCACGACGGAAACTGAGTGGATGTGACAAAGATCGATATAGCCTGATGTAATTGGAATCCCTGTTAAAAGAGAAGTTTTAGTCACTTCCCTTTGTAAATCATTAATTGTCCTTGTGTGTCCTTGAGATAACATTTTTTAAAGTTGTCGTTTGCAGAATAATCAACGATCGAACCGCATTTTTTTAATATGTAAAACATATCACATGACCCAAACATGACCTAAAAAATTCTTAAGTCACGTGACCTGGAAAGTTTTAAAACCACGTGACTTGTGAAATTTTTAAACCACGTGACCTTGGAAATTGTCAAATCAAGTGACTTGAGAAATTTACACAACATTAAAAAATTTTAAACCTAACATCAATCCTAGAGTTATTTTTTCTTCGAAATGCGGTAAAAAAAATTGGCATGGCTTAAAATTTTATTTGGACACATTACCCTTTCTGAAGTTGGCACTTAATTGAAAAAAATCTTACTGGACGATCCTATTTCAAAAAATTTGTTCATACTACTCACCTATTTTCCCTCCGGCTATCAAGTATACCTAACCCAATAATATACCAGGTGACAGATTTAGACTTCTTCTCTTGTTGTTTTTTAATACAACTTCCTAAAAGTATTCATTTCCCCAAACAAGAGCAACTGATGCTCTAAGCCCAAAAGTTTTAACATATAAATACTTTTTTTTTTGTTAAAAACTATCCCCAAACTATTTGGTTTTATTATTAGTAGGACAAAACTAGGATAAATTGTTGTGCTATGTTTGAAAAAGTGTTGCAAGGAAATCGCAATCGTCGTTATCTCTCACTCTACTCGCACTAAATTCACCATAAGCGACCACCATCTAACTTGCAAAATATATATATATATTTCAAAAAGGGAATAAGATGACAAAGATAAAGTATACTTTTTTATGCGCTGCCTCCGTGCATTTGCTACATTTCCTGATTTTAGTGCTGAAAAAAAAGAAGAAAAAACGAGCGAGCAGTGGAACATTTTTTGGCTGAATGCCAGATGAAAAGTCTGTTTTCAATGTTTTTCGTTGCGGGTTGTGTAGATGCGAGACCTATTGTTCTTATTTTTGCATGTAATATGTTTCAGCTCTTTTTCTCTGTCCTCGCACACATTCATGGAGAAAAGTGCAGAAAGTTTGTTTAATTTTTTCGGTCTCTGTGAAGTGACCTAGAGAGCCGTATTTTATCATAATTTTGCATAATTGCCATATTTTGTGGAATTTATGGGAAATGCTCGGAGATGACAAGAATGTGCATAACGTCCATTATCACGTGCTCTAAATTATTTAGAACACACTTACTCACAGACGACACGCGAGAAATGGCCGTTTCTCATCGATGACGAGCAACTTCACGTTAAATCAGCAAAATAACACACACAAAAAATTAGACTACCGAACGATAAAAACGATGATTATTGTTATTATTATAGATTATAGACGATCGATGTTCCAATAAGTAGCTACTAAATACTCCAGTAGATCTTGCTATATTCGCATACATTTCCATATCAGAACGATTATTTGACCTTGCATTATTCTCTACGAGTATACGCGGTGGCACAACTCGGTGTTATTGTTATTTTGCCACAATACACGCGCTTTCGGTTCTCATGTACTGTTTTTGACTCTCTTTTTCTCTCTCTCTCGTCTAAATATTATTTTTTTTTTTGTGGGTTTGGTCAGGAATAATAAAAAATGTATTATGTGCGATAATAAACAACGAACGTCGGTCGTCCTAGCTAAGTAGGTAAACTATCGGTAATGAGTGTGACGACAATTGTGGGACTTTTGTAAACAACTGCTCCTTTCATCGAACGAGTAAAAATGTCTGAGACAGCGCTGATGGCACGTCGATTATGTCAGTTTTGCCTCGGTAATTTTAATTATTTTTAACAATGGCATAAACGGATTAAACAAACAGTAAACAAGTTAAAGGTCGTTTGTGGAAAACAAAGGACACGACAAAGGTCAAAGGGATAAGGATAAGTAAGCAATTAGGACAAGTGAGAAGATTATTTCGCAACATAAATTTTGCTGACTTAATAAAAAAAACAGTGGAAAAATATGGATAAAAAATTATTTAAATTTTAAAAATAATTTTATAACAAATGAAATGCGACCTTTGTATTTTTTTATGGTATCTCATTAAATGGAAAACAAAACTTTAAAAATAAATAATCGAAATTTTTTATTAAAAATTCACTGAAAAAAATTTTCAACTTGCTTAACCGATTCTGAGACCAATTAAAAATTTTAAAGATCTAAGAATTAAAATTTTCCTAGCCCAATAATAAACTTAAAATGAATGATCAATAAAAAAAGTGCAAATATTAAAATAAAAAAAAATAAATTCAAAACCCTGCAGTAACAAATGTCTAAATTTTAAAAAACTGATTTCAGATTTAATTTTTATTTTCCTGAAAAGGAATTTTAATTGTCGTTCAGTGTTAAAAAACTAAAAATAGAAAGTGATAAAACCAATTAAATAAATAATAAAAAAAATATCACTTTCATCCCATCATACTTCTCATTTTTACACGCAATGGCAATCGTACACCATGGTCATTAACTTTCAGTTTAAGTTGTAAATCTGATGCTGTTTAACGTATTTAAAAAGAAAGACACAGCTTTATATCGAAAAGTCTAACTTTGCACAACCTGCCACCAAAGTTATCGTCATCTGCTTTAAATGACAAAAAAACTGAGGAGCGCCCACTATAACGGTTACATGCCATATTGTAAAAGTTAATTCCACCATAAATCGCAATACTTGCGTGCCTCGTAGAAAAACGTTGTACCTGATACTTTTTTTCTACCATCGTCATTCAAAATTCAAGTCTACGAGGCTTTTGCATGTGTACCTTTGTATGACAAATGACTCGAAAATAATTTATTAATATAGAGGTGGTTTAACTCGTACTTGTTTGGTTTTGGGTTTAGTTGACGTTACAAGTATGCGTCGTCGTTGCCGACTAATTTTATGGCTCTACTGGCTGCAACCAAACAACACAATTGTATTTTGTAAATGTGTGTTAGTATTCGGAATAGCTTTTTTTCTTCTTTTGTATGCGGCAATGGAAAAAGATGAATGCCCTCAAAATGTAAGCGAAAGAGTATTTTTTCATGTGATTGAACTTTATGGCCGCTTCGATAAAATTGCAACACATTTTACATGTCAATCAATGTCGATTCCACTAGATCAATAAAAAAGAGCGAAAAATATCGCCTTTATTTTGATGGATGTTTTATGAATGATGAATGAATGTATTTTGATTGCTTGGTGGAAATTAGAGCAAGTTTTGATTAGTTTTTCATGGGTGGTGTAAGCTATAAGTTTACATCCGCAAGTTCAACCATTCCACATTCCATTTGCAGTTCATTTGAATTTTACCATAAAAATTGTCGTAAATTTGTTCATACTTATTATTTTTATTTTTATTGAACAAACACTCGAATATGTACGAGAAAGTACTCGTGAATTATTTTTTTAAAACGAGACATATGAATGAATGAAGTTACATGAAAAAGTAATAAAAATCAATTTTTAGTAAATTACTTTGCAAGATTTTGACTCTTGTTGTGTGTAAGTCAAAAGACAATCACATAAATTATTATAAAAGTGATTTCGCATTATTTTGGGTCATGTCATGTATCTCTGTTATTCGGCAAAAAAGGCATTCTGTGTCATTAAATTGTCCGTTTTTTTTGTGTTTTATTTTTTATAATGGACGTTAATGCGTGTCACTATGTACTTACTGCACGATATGATTGTTCACACAGAAAGAAGAAACCTTTCTTGTGTTTTTAAAATCATAAAATTTAATTGAGTTAATTAATCCAAATTAAAACTTTACAAAATAAAATTAAAAAAGATAAAAAATGTCTGAACAAAATTTAATCCAGATTAATTTACAGATTAAACCCAAATTTTATTTAAAATAGTTTATATTTTTTTCAATAAATTTTTTAAAGTAAAAATTTAAAAAATTCCATAAATTTTTTTTTATAATTGTAAAAAATACGTTAACTGAAAATAATTAAATAAAATAATTTAGATAAAATAATTATTATAATATTTTAAAAAAATGATTATTTTTCAAAAAAAAAAAAAAAAATTCTGCCCTTCAATTGATTTTTCCAAAAATTTTTAACAAAATTATGGATTTTTAAAAAGCTGTTTGTTAAAAAAAATTAGATTTAGAGTAAAATTTAGAGAAAATAATTTTTTTATTAATTTACTGAAATCTTTTTCAACTAAGACTGTCAAAAAAAAATTCTTTAAAAAAAGTCTAACAACCATTTCCGTAGATTCTCTCCTTTGCGTGCGCCATGTTTCGCTGTTCGTGCAAAATAATAGTTGACGCAGTGATGAAGTAAAATATCTTTTATAAAAGGGTGTTGTAATCATAATTAAAAGTAAATTGTAGTTGTTGACGAGAAATACAAGAGTGACAAAGGTTCGCATTTACAGTCCAATTGTGGTGCGAGGTTGTGCGAAGACAGCACTTTACATTTTAATAAATTAACATTTCTTAGAAATAATCCAGTTTTTTTTAAACAACGAGTTTTGACCCCTTTCGCCTCTTTCTCGCGGTTTTTCTACAAAATCTGGATTGTCTAAATTTATCGCATTTTTCAACAGAAGAGATTAAAATGATGAGGTGCTAAATAACTGTTTTCATCATCACTTGCAGAAAAAAGGGAGAAGGTAACGGTAATTTCTCGCATGTAAACCTTCAACTGACACGGCACACCATGCAAAGGCAACCTGGTAACTGTCGCTATTAACGCAGCAGACACGTCGCGAAACAAAAGAAAGAAAGACATTTATTATTTTTTTTTTGTTGCTGCAATAACAAAAGTAAACAGTGAAAATAGTGCATGGCGTATCTGGGTGTTCGTTCGCGAGCATTTTAAATTAAATAAACACGTCCAGAACAATATTTATTTTAAATAATTTTAATATGATTTTTGCTTCGTAACGAGAAGAATGCGAGAGAAAAATACATAACTTCAATATTTTATTTTTTTTTATCGCAATGAGGGCGAGTGCAACTTGTACTCAAAAGTAGTTTAAGTCAACAGAAAAGAGAAATTGTTGTTTTCCATGACAACTGGTTTTCGAACAGACCGAGAGGTGGATAGAAATAGGTCACATATGTACTAGATGATTTTATTATCTAACTGGCAGCGGTTCCTTTATGACGCGCATCACCATTGCAAATAAATGGCACTTGAAAAATATTGAAAGAGACAATTAGCAAAAATATAAAGAAAGAAAAAAACTTTGAATTCGAAGAAAAAACAAGTTTTGAGCGGCATGCAGTGGCAAAAAAAAAGCAGCAGCGACTCCCGTGCATGCACACAGCAACACGTTTATTTGAATAATAAATATAAAGCACGTTCATCTGCTTAGAGAGCGCAAATACATTTTGATATACGACGACGACGATTCAGAGTCTTCTTGACAAAAACAAGCAGATTATGGCAAGGAGAAAAATAATAAAAACAAGATTATATCCATCTATGCAAACATTCATTTGTCATCATATAGCGCGACGCACGCACTCTTTCTCACAACAACAAATAGAAAAACAAGCTATTCAGAATTTTTTTTTTATTATCCAAACATGACAGTTTACCACTCAAGTGTTCTGCTTCTTCTTGTATCCTCTCAAATGTGTGCGTCTCTGAAGGATTTAATTTCAACCACTTAGCCTCGTTGTAAAAATCCCTCAAGAGAACCCAACCACAAATGGAGGTTTTTGGGTTATTTTCAATTTATTTAGCATGGAAATGGATTTTTCGCACACAGAAACTGCTTGTAATTTTGGAATGTCCAGATTTTTTTTTGTTTTCTTGTAGTTGCTACGAGATTTGCAAAAGTTATTTTTTAATGTTAGGCCTGTTCAATCTTTAAAAAAAAAAATTCACATTTCATCCTACATCATGAAACGACTTAAAATATTTTTATAATTATAATTTTACCCACTTTTAGACAAAGAAATATGCAAAAAAAAAAATGTTAAAATTTAAAAAAAAAATTATAAAAATTTTAATGTTAAGAAAATAAACAAAATTATCAAAAATATTGTACAAATCCTAATTAAAAGTTTTTCTTAAACCTTGATAGTTTTGTAGAAAATTGGAATAAAAATTCTTTAATTTTTATTTAACAATTATACAGATTTTTGAGTTTCAGTTCCCCATTTTGAGAGATTTCACTGTAATATGAAGCACTTTTTAAAATTGCTCTTACCTAAAATAAAATTTGCACAAGGGAAATTTTTTACGTAATCATTCTACTAGAAATCCCCTGTAAGGTCATGTAAATTTATGAAAATACCCGGTAGCTCTGTTTGTCTTATCTCAACAAATGAGCTTAGATCAACATCCTGAATCCGTAAATCCTTTTGTGTATACGAAATTCAATGCCATTGCTACTTTTGAAGGAATATAGAAAATTTATGCAGTTCCTGTTGATTTTACCTTTTACAAAAATCTGCAAAACTTGCCAGGCAACAACAACTGCGACAATTCACACAGTAAAATGCAAAGTGGTTGATTGCCAAGCGGCAATTATGCTACGCTACCTTTGTCGACTGTGTACTGAAAAAGCCCTCAGCTAATTGTTGTTTGCTCAACGTCTTTATTATTTTTGTTTGAATTGCCATTCTGTATCATTTTATGTTTTATTTATTTGTTATTGTATATTAGCATCGTAAATACCTTCCAGTTAATTAGCTTAATTATTTATTGTGATTCAGATAATTTTTTGTATCAGCAAACGAGTGTATTTTGAAAAAACTGCGGATTTTCTGCGACTAACGATGACGAATGTACAAATTAAATATTGATTTGGCATTCAATGTAAATACTCGCAAAAAGGCAAAAGTTCATAAAAATTAGATTTTTTTTAAGTAATTTAATTTTAAAAATATTTAATTTTATTTAGGATCTTTTAAATATTTATTAGGGGGGAAATAAATTTTATTGAGAATCAAATTTGGCAAATAAAAAAATCAAATAAAAATTTCTTTTGGCAAAATTTGTTCTGAAAATAAATATTTTTTGTTTTTTTTTTTTTTTGATAAATATGTATTAAAAATATATTTTTTTTAAAATTTGTGTATGACAAAGTTTCGAAAAGTTAAAAAAATACTCAGTTTACAAAAAATTTAAATTTCAACCTACATTTATATTTTTAAATACTTTCTTCGTGCAAAATTGATGCAATACGTCTTTTTTGTAAAGATTATCAGTGCTTAAACCTTTAATTTTTTTTGCAAATTTTTGTTTTATTTTTCAATAAGTTTATAAATATGTAAAATAATGTAACAAAAATATAATATTTCACATTAAAAAAAATTACAAAAATTTTTATTTTTTTCGAAAAAATTTATTTAATTAAAAAAATTAAAAAAAAAATTAAAATAGCATTGAATAAGAATAGTAGGATAATAAATAATTTTATCAAAAAAAATAAATAAATTATTGATTACTAGTTTTTGACACTCAAAGAGATTAAATTCTGAGAATTTCCGTTAGCTTAATTAATGATTACATCATAGCCATATTTAAAAGTCATCGAATATTTAATTTATCAAAAGTATTTTATAATTCCGCTGTAATTTGACACCTTTTCAAAAATAATTCGCCTCGAAGACAAAAACAAAAGAAAAATCCTCTTTGTCAGCACAATGGCTACAATAACAACCGAATAATTTGCAGAATTAATTGCTATCGTGCTTGTCTCATTATTTATTATTAGCATGAAGAAAGACTTAAGAGTCTCAACTCATTTGTTATTATTTTTATTTTAAATATAAAACTGTTGAATGTTGAGCCAAAGAGTGAGTGTGATATGAATTTTTAATCAACACAAACAATAATTTGCAATAAAAAATATTTAAATAATAAGATATTGTGACATATGAATCTGTTTAAATTTAAAAAAAACACTTCGAAACAACAAAACAAAAAAAACTTGACACGATTCTTTTGGTTGTCTTTTTAAAAAATCAACTCTAATATTTGTTTTTTCTTTATTTTTCTCTTTTTAGCCGGCAACTGTTTTAATTAGCGACAACGACTAGATGTCATAATTTTTCAAACTGTTCCGTGACACTTCAATATGGTAAGAAACAACCTTTAAAAATTTATTTGTTTCTTTTACTTCTGTTTCAAAAATAGCAACATTCTCTTCTTGCTTTGCATTTATTCCGAGTCAATTGCGAAATTATTTTCTGTGCGATTTCTGACGTCAATAAATCCCTTCACTTTTTTATCATCGCAGTCTCGGTAAATCTTGGTACTGTATTTTTTATTGAAATCTTTATGACAATAAAATCATTGATATTCCAGGGTAATCGCATAAAAATCCGTGATGATTTCGATAATTTTTTCCTTCTTTGCAATCCTTTTTTCATGGCGATATTCATTTATAACGCATGGGTATGTCTAAAAATATTTTTTTATGTCTTTTGATCGGGAAAATGATTTTTTTACTTGATTGATGAGAAAAAATTAACGACTAATAAAAGTTTTACAATGAAAAAATACAAAAAAAACCTTCATTTTTTTTAAGTTTAGCACAAATTTAATTGTTTAAAAAGGTTTTCATTTAAAATTGAGTTTCTTTCAATTTATGCGACTTCATGAATGAATATCACCTCATCGTTAAGAGAAAAATATCGTGTAGAGAGAGAAATAAAAGTTTGTTACATGGAAAATTTTTATCAAAAAGAATCGTTAAACGCTTCCAGAACGTCTCAATGTTAAGTGTTTTATGAATAGGTAACGGCAGCCAGTAATGTAAGAAACTGTTATTTTATTCAAAGTTTTGTACATGCACATTTGTAGGTCTTTTCACCTTGCTCAACGAGAGAAAAAGTAATTAAAACTTTTGAAGTAGTTTTTCATTTTGTATCCATCGACACCTTTGCTCAAAGCAGTGTTAACAGGTGGAAAGTTTTGTGTTTTTACTCAAAGACCTCGTTATTTAATATTTTTCTACCATTGAGGTTTTTCTTTTCAATGACGTCGAACGACGGTGAAGAACTCTTAAGTGAAGAGATGTTTTCAATAAAAAAAATCAATTAATATTTCGGTATCCTTGGTTATTAAAATGAGAAATGTAGACTAAATATTCCAGTTGAATCTAATTAAAACGTGATTTGTCGTGTTATAAACTTTTTCTTATCACGTATCAAACATAAATTGTACAATAAAGTTAGATAAAGTAACTATTAAAGTAAATAGGGCCAAAACAATTATCAAAAATGTTTTCGATTTCCTCTCACACTTTTTTAAGATATTCTGTGGGGTGCTATTTTGATTTAAAGTGATTTAGTGCATTTTTGACCAAAGTTCTTTTGAAAAGATAAAAGTTTTCATTACGATCAGTTTGGAGTTTAATATTTTCAAAAATTTTTGTGTAGGATACCTAGAGTATAAAAAATAATAAATTCCAAAAATCCTAATGAAAATTTTACTTTTGTACACAGAAAATACTTCAAAAAGTCTACAAAAATAATTTTGAATTTTGTATCGGCCCAAAGTAAACAATTACCTGCGATAAGAGTGACCCAGAACGTTATCTCATCTTATTTGCTCTTATCCACATTGAATGACGTATGAATCATTTGTTTTCTTATCGTTGCAGGACACCATTTGTTATCATCATTGCCATTCCTTAAGAACCGTTCCCCTACCCACAAACACAATCCAACATGCAATCACATCAAGTAACGTCGATTGTTGAGCAAGACAACGCCATCAATCAACAATCGGGACAAATAATCCCGCGCAGTAAGATTTTCAACAAAAACAACGACAAATCGCCCATTCTCTCGAGCGAATTCGAATTCTTGAATCCACTCATCAAAAGTAGCAGCAAAAAACACAAGTTGAAGCGAACCGTGAGTGACTTTGGCAAAATTTCCACGGAAAATGTCGTTAGTCGCGCCAATGATCACCAAAAGAAAAGTGTAAAGCTATCGAATTCGTTGTCAAAGGTCGCACAACTACACCACAACAAGACTTTGTCAGACGAAAAAGTGACGGACGATGAGATATCGCCACTACTGACAGACACGAAACCCAATAATTTAACAATTAAAGTGATAACGGACGATAAAAATGTTTTATTGTATTCCAAGAAGAGTGTACCGTTGAGTGATAATTTATGCAGCAGCAACAACAACAACAACATTAGTGATATAGATAAAGAAAATCTTGTGAAATACCAAAAGAGGCAACATTTGAAACTGCCTTTGAACGGAACTTATAACAATAATCGGAGTGATAGAAGTGACGATACGAGTGAGACAGGACCTTCCGGAACGGAAAAGCAAAAGAACAATTGGAGACATTCATGGTATGCACCAATTTACGGTGTGTTAGAGGAGGAGACTGAAACTATCAAGGTAATTTTTTTCCTCTAAAAGTCACTTGAACTTTAAAAAAAAAATTGCTTTTCTCATTCAAGGAATCTTCAAGTTTGCACAATCTGGCGGGCGTGAAGAATAAACAGCATTTAAATGGGTCGCACGAGTCTGCCTCCCTGTTGGATTCCCACCACCATCAAAACACACAACTTTCCGCCCACCATCACGCAGCATCGCGTATCCCTCGCACCAATACCGTATGCATCGTTCCTTCGGGTCAGCAGCACCAGGCCCCAAGTGCCCACACAACGTCGACGCCGCCAGAAAGTGCTCCGATTCCGCGCAAACGGAAATTCGAGCAATTTCTCAAAAATCTAGTGGGTCGTCGTCCCTCCAAAGAGCCACCATCGCCTCCCCTCATCTCGTCGCCCGAAATTAAGGTCAGCAAGTGTCCGTCGGAGCATAATTTGTCGCGTTTGTCGCGATCGAAACTCAACGTGTCCACAACCTCCCTCAATTCCGTACACCAAAAACTCTGGTCTGTGGTGCCTTTGCTCCGGAAAAATGGAAGTTGCAGCAGCTTGCATGCCCCGAAGCGCGCGGCACCCTTTGGCGGTGTCGACTACATCGGTCTACGAAAATGCGAAACGGTCCTGGCTCTCACGAATTCCACGTATCGCGATACCGGAAGCTCGAACGGGAGCTCCGACGGACCCATACGACCCCTTAATCGTCTGCGAAATTGTGGCTCTGTAGCGACATGCTCGCGTTGTTCTAGTCTCTTGTCGTTAGCTGCCGGCTCAAAGTACTCACTTAACTTATCCGGCGGTGGATTCATTCCAGTCAATAGTTGTAATAATAGTAGTAACGCCATTTTATCGTCGACGTCGCAGCAGCAGATACTTATTAGTAGTGTAGTGCCTGAATCACCGACTTTTACCGTAATTGGGACGACGGGATCCACGTATCTCACGCAACTCAGCACGTCATCCAGCAAAACTGTGTGCAAATTGTGCCTAGGCGAATACAAATCCGACAATATGACCAAAATCTCACAGTGTGGTTGCTCCTTCTGCACCGAGGTAAGTCACATCATCAATCATTTTGTTTGCCATTCAGCATCAAATTGGCCAAACGAATTGTGTTTCTTTTGTTGGCGCACTCGAAAAGCTTAATTAGAATTGTCACGACAAAACACAATAAAGCACGTTATCTCATCAACTGATTTGAGTCATGACGCACTCTTCTTACGAATAATATTTTACGACACATTAAAATGGATAAGGCGACTACATTTAATTATTTGATTTTTTGTCCCATCAGGATTATAATGAAAGGGGGAAAATTATAAAAAATTATATAAATTCTTAAAAGCCTTTTAAAATAAAAATCAAAGTTATAAGACTAAAATTAAATTTTTTGAAAAAAAAATTTGATAAAAAAAATCAGGGGGATCGACAAAAAGTAAAATAATTAAATGTAGTCGCTTAAGCTTCATATCCAAACACATCACACATTCTAAGACGCAAAACAAAAAACAAAACTTTTAGCATTCTTGTCAAATCCATGCAAATTAACTCAACTCTTGTTTTGTTGTTTTTTCTTCCTTTTTTAGTGCATGACGGCATACGTGGAATTTGAAATTACCGAAGGTGCTTACGAAGTTTCTTGTCCGGATGCAATGTGTCCTGCGCAAGGTGTCATCTCAATTGCGGAAATTACTGCCCTAGCTGCCCCGAGTCTCGTGGAGAAACATCATCGCTACCGACTTAACAGAGGTGAGAAAAAGCGTCATCGTGTGAAAACTTGACTTTGAAATTTTCATGACTTTTCAAGTCACTACTAAGTTGTTAATTATAATTTATTTGCATCTCTGCATGCATCGACTCGATAATTATTTGCATATATATTTATTAATGACGAAAAAAAGCGTCTATAGAGATTTTTTCTAATCTACTTTGTTGATAATGCCCGTCTATGAATTTGTTACAATTTTTTCATGTGCATTCATACTGGCAATTAGTTGCGGTGACCGTTAGATTATTATATTACAACAATTGCAATTTTGTCTGAGTCATTTAATACAAAATATTACATGATTGCCTCAGTTGTACACACACTCTGATTACGAACAAGAAAAAGGAAGTAAAATGTCCGGCAAATTGTTGCAATTAAACGTTTATTTGTAAGGCGATTAAATTTATTGATTTCAACTTTTGTCTTTCCCCCTTCAAATTTATCAGGAGAACTAAAATAATTTGTAAAAAATAAAAATTTTAATTTTTTAATTGAAAAATTATTAAATAAAATTTTACAAAAATCGAACTTAATTAATTTAAATTTTTATTTTGTAAAATTAAGGTTCAATTTTGAGTTCAAACTTAAAATCAATTTAATTTTTTTTTCAACTTTGAATTCAAAATTAAAGGAAAATCAAATTCAGAATTTCAAAGAATTTTCAATCAAAAAATGTCACAAATTTTACAACTTATTTTTCCCCAAAATCAAAGGAAGCCAACAAAAATTGAAATAAAATATTCAATCGCCTAAGTTGTGATAAACTAAAAAAAAAAGTTGATAAACTGATACTTAATTAGCTGGTTTTGCCCGATGTTTCGCTCCAATGTGCGTACATATCTTCGGAATTGACGTCGGTCTGATACAATTACACAAAGTATAGGAAAGCTCTAGTATTCAACGCGGTGATAATGTGCTAATAAATTTATCTTCATCATTGTGCAGAATAGTTAAAACCAGTTTTTCGTGTGTTTGTTTTTTCGTTCAAACGGAGGCGACGACACAATTTACGCAATCAAGACAGGAATAAATTGTTTTTTTTTTATTTATTTATTTGCAGAAGTGGAATTAGACAAATTCCGAACATGGTGCCCGAAAGCCGGCTGCGAGACAATTTGTCTTGTTGGACCAACGTCAGTGGAGCGTCTTGTAACGCTTCAATCGACTTCATCGTCAATCGTGCAAGCACCATGTGCCGTTCATTGTCCCACGTGCCGCGAGGACTTTTGTTCAGGGTGTAAAAAACCGGTAAATATTAAATTTATTTTCAATTTTCATAAATTTTATTAATTTATTTCTTTTAAAACAGTGGCATCCCACAATGTCATGTGAGGAAAATACAAAGCAACTGGGCAAAAATGAGGTGCTCGGAATACCGTTCGACAACGATCTGATCAAATGTTGTCCAATGTGCTCGGTACCGATCGAAAAGGACGAAGGATGTGCCCAAATGATGTGCAAGCGATGCAAACATGTCTTTTGTTGGTATTGTTTGGCGAGTCTCGATGTAAGGAAATAAGTAATTTGCAATTCTCGATTTTATTAAATAACGAAAATTCTTTTTAGGACGACTTTTTGTTGCGACACTACGACAAAGGACCGTGCAAAAACAAACTTGGACATTCACGTGCTTCTGTAGTATGGCATCGAGCTCAAGTTATCGGAATTTTTGCTGGCTTCGGAATACTGTTGTTAGTGGCGTCGCCATTGCTGTTACTCGCAGCTCCCTGTATTGTTTGCTGCAAATGCCGCATCTGTTCGGGTGCTGCCAAACTGGAGGAGAATGATACAGACTTGGAGGACCCTATTACACTGCAAAGATAGGATTTGGAGTCGTCGTGGGATGTGATGTGGATGCAAGATGCTTGATACTGCACCAACTTATTGAAAAAAAAACTATTTATTAATTTTTTTTTAAAAAACGCTTGGACTGTTTTCACAGAGCAAAAAAAAAGCTCTGAAGTGAGCTACGTCGCTTATGTTGAAACCTAATTACGTGTTAAAATATTTTATGTAAAATGAGAAAAAAAATCGTCATTTGAAAAAAATGAAAAGAAAAGTTGTCTATCGTACCTTTTTCGAAAAAAAATGCTTAAATGTTCCAAATTATATAAAATAGTATTAGCAAGAGTTGTCAGTATATATTTTAAAATTTTTTGAACTTCCTTTTTGATTTATTTCGTGAAATATTAAGTATTGCTAAATATTACAAGACTAAATTTTTCCTTCTCATATTTTTAAAAAGTCTTCAAATTTCCATTAAAATAATAAAAAATTATATTGATAACTCTCTAAATATTAATATTCAAAGACTGACTCAAAAATTGTAATTTAGGACTTAAAAACGTTTCAACTGTAGCTTAAAATATATGCTTATTGAGCCTGATAAACTAAAAGTTTCAAAAAATTTCCAAACTATTTAAAATAAATTTTCATTTTCACTTTTAAAAAAATAAATCAATATAAGAAGTTTAAAGAAAAACACCAGCGTATAAAAAATTATAATATTAATATTAAAGAAAGGAATGTGATATGTAATTAACAAAGCATATTCTTCATATTGAATTGAATGTTTATAAATAAACAAAAAAAAAATGCTTAAACACAGAATTATACTCTTCTTGGTCGTAATAGAATTAAAAACACAAAAATAGCTGAAATATATTTAAATAACAAATTATAAATGTACAAAGAAATTTTTAAAAATGTATATTAAAAATTGAGTGGAACTTCTTCTACTCGGTTTAAACATCATTTACCGTAAAGTTGTATAATTGTAAGCAAATCTAGTTGCATCTTCATGTTTCAATGCATAAAATTTGCTTGCGAATTAAAAATAATAATTAATTTAATTTTTTTTTAGATAAGAAACAATTTCTAAAAATTAAATAAAACATATAATAATGTGCAAAATATTATGAAATTAAATATATTACATAAAAAAAATAAGTTTACGTTTCTTGTAATAAATAAAAATATCAATAAATAATGAAAAATTGTTTTATTTGTTTTTCTTGGAAGAAAAAAAATGTTTAATTAATATGTTAATGTTATTATTTTATTTATCATGTTTCTCAATGAGTAAATTATACACTTTGAAGGTAATGCTATATTTCTTTATTTTTTTTACAATAATGTCTTTTATTAATTTTCCGTTCAAGAGTTTTAAAATTTTTATTTTCAGTGGACTAGATTTTAGTTTTATCATTATTATTGTGAATAAGTTTTGTAGTAAAAGTTGGAAGGCGATTGAAACTTATTTTTACGTTAGGTATTTTTGAGTGTGAAAGTTTTTTTTTAACATTTTGTTTTTTTTTTACTCTGATACAAATTCAATCGCACTTTATTTTAAAGCATTTCCCAACTTATTAACGTTTTTTCATTCATTTTAAGTTTCATTCATAAACTTAGTTTATAATTATTATTGTGTTTATTATTACATAATAATTTATTCATTCTACTACAAAATATTTGAACTACAAACACTACGTTTTAAATTTTCTACAAAACTCCTTTTTTATTGAAATCATTGGTGTCCTAATTATTCTAAATTCTACGTTTCAACATTTATTTTTATTAACAAATTTTATGTATTTTAATAATAAATTACATGTGATTTTATTTTTTATGTATGATTTTAATATAAAATTCATTATTGTTAGTTTTATTTATGAATATTTATTTGCTGTATTACTTTTTAGCTATCATTATACCGCGTATCCACTTAATTTTTTCTCTACTTTTTCTTGAATTTTTAAATTATTCTTACGATTTTTTTTGCTTTAAATTATGTTTTCACACTTTTTAGTAGTATTATTTTTGCAATTTTGTGCTCCTCAATTTTTTTATTGATTTTTGAAACATTTTTTCAAAATTTACAATATTTCTCAACATTAAAAAAAATTGTTAAATATAACGTTTTTAACCAACTTTAAAATTTTAAATTAATTTTTGTCATTTTTCTATTTTTTTTTTCAATTATGGAAAGCCATTGATAATTGTAAAAATATATATTTTTAAAATTATAAAAAAAGAAATCAATTTAAAAGAGAAGCGCAAAAATTGAAAAACGTGTAAACAAAATGTTAAACAAAAAAACTAAGAGCAGAAAGATGGTAAGAAAAATTTAAAAAATAAAGAAAAAGTAGAAAAACACGGTATTTTTTAAATGTATTTTACTGAATTTCGCCAAAAACTAATGAAACTCTTTATATTATTTTTTGCATACTTTGACACTTGTATGTTTTCAGCAATATTGTTTATAAATATCAGTGTTAATTGTTAATGAAGGCTCATCTCATTATTTAATTTTGTGTCATCACAAGTTATTTTTTCTTCTCACTAGTCTTTTTTATTGTTTTCTATTTAAATTGCCTTCGCGATATGAGTTCAAAATCATCTGTTGTTTATACATTCTAATTTCTCTAACATACATCTTTTGCTATTTTTACATTTTATTATTTTTACACAAAACCTCTTGCGATTATTGGTGCTTTAATTATTTTTTATGTATGATTTAATGTATTTTCTTTTTCTTTATTTATTTTGTAAAAAAAACGAGTATAATAAATGAGACCAATTTTATATTTATAAAAAAAATGTTCAAAAAAGCTTGAGTTAAATTTACTAAGTAAAAGTTAATATCAAAAAAGGAGTTATTTTCTTATATTTAATATGCAATCTAAATAATTTACTACTCTTACAGGAAGATCAGATTATTTTCATAATTGTATATATATTTAAATAAACAGACACTTAAACAGTCACCTTTTCTACAAGTATAAATAAGTTTATTTGTTTATGTTTGTTCCAGTTTAGTTTGAATTTTTCATCCAACATATTGTTTATGGTCTTCTATTAAATGCGTTTTTTGCTTTTTTTCTGACAATAAATTTCTCAATGTTTATTTTTCCTCTCTTCTAGTTTTTAAAACTTTTTAATTTAGGCGATTACTTGAAATTTTCATTCGAATATTTTTTTTTCCATTATTTGTTCTTTACCTTTTTATTTCATCCTATTTTTAATAGCTAATATGTACTTACTCTCCAAAAATGTGTTTAATCATTATTTTTTTTAATTTTTCAAATAGTGGACGAATTTTAGATCATTCTTCTTCTTGTTTTTCACTGTTTTCGAAATGATGTCAACTGTCGGACAATTTCAATCTGTAAAACAACATTAAAAATTGTAAACTTTTTAATGTGAATGACGTTGATGAGTGAAAAACAAAAATAAAGTGGTGATGCGGAAAACACAAAAAATGCCAGGCGTCTCCATGTCGAATAAAAATAAAATAAATCAATAAATAAAACGACGCTCCTTAAAATAATTACGATTCAAAAATTTTACACAATGACAAAACAAAATCATAATGTACGGATAATAAGTGGCAGCGTCATCATGCAATCTCCAAGACAGATCGATTGTTTTGTCATTAAATTGCTTTTCCACACGGAAAATGTTTGCGACAAAAATCGTAAAAATTGATAAAACAATTTGGATAGCTTTGTATTTGTGCGTCATGGTGCATAAGAAGAAAAATTTTACGGCCCTTTTTCTGTGGAAGTCGATACAGACCAAAACCTATTCATGAAAACTCGTTAATTACATGCAGGTGTTTACTTGTTGCATTCTCATACCCAATGCCTTTTTATGGAAAATGAGTGAGTGTTTTCGGAATGTTGTTTTAATGAGAAACAAATGAGATTCTAATTGTATGAAATGGGCAAGCATGAAAAATATTCTTAAATACGCTAGAAAAAAATGTATGAAGAATAACTTCAACAATTCCACAACTTAAGGTCGCTCCAAAATTAATTTTGATTTTTTTTCGTGATAATGTAAAACATTCATTTAGACAAAAAAATGAAAAATTTCATGAAAAATATTTTTTTTTGACCTTTTTCAAATTATTCAAAGTAATTTTTTGAACAATTTTTAATTTTAATATTTTTCTAAAAAAAAAATGTTTATTTTTAGCCGAACTATCAAAAAAAAAACAAAAATATTTTTAAAAAATGATCAAAAATAGTTTTTAAAATTCTTTTCGTCCCATGAATCTAAAAAAAATTAAAGTACAAAAAATTCATAATGAAATTGGAGCGGCCCTAACAACACGAAAAAAGAAAAAAAATGATTAATGGATAGAGAAATGAGTTCATAGAATGAAAAAAAAACAAAATGTAACAAACACTACTGCTATCAATATCCATTGTTTGTCGCCTTCATGCATGAATAGTTCCCACAAAATCGCATATAAAGTTAATTATTTTCACTGCTGAACTTCATTTATTTTTAAACATTATTTTGATCTAATTAATTGTATTTTTCTTATGGATTAATTAAATAATTTTAATACGTTTTAATTGAAGTCTTACATCATCTAACATTCCTGCTCTAAATTTTATTTCATTTTATTTTTTTTGCTTAAAAATACACAAACAATAACGAATAAAAACTGAAAAATTAAACACAATTTCAACAATTTTTTTTATGATAAAAGGAAAAATGTAAAATAATAATTTAGAAAAAATAAACCAATTTTCGATTTAAAAAAACAAAATTATATTTTATTTTATTAAGCCTAATGGAGACTTTTATCAAAATTTTAAATTATAATTTTTTTATGAGGTGTAACAAAAAATATTAAAGCCTGAAATTTTCTTTTTTTTTTGTAAAAATTTTGTACGAATTTAAGAAATTTTTAAAACAAATGAAAAAAATCAATATTTGAGTGATTCATTCGTGATCTAATGAGATATTTATGGGTTTTAATTGTTTGAGTAATAAAAGCATGATGATTTGATGAGTAAAACGGATGCTTTATGGTGGTGATCAATGTCAAAGGAGGTGCAGGTGTGAATTTTACCTGATTATAGTTCTTTTTTTTTGTTTCTCGTGTAGATCTTAGTGATACTGTTAGTGTTGCTCTTGAACGACGACGAGATCGTCGCTCGTGTCTAACTAATGCTTCAGCCAGGGATGTTGCAGACACTCGGCAGCGGTGGCCCGCTTAGCTGGATCGTATTCGAGCATAGGACGTAAAAATGCGGCAAATTCTTCGGCCTCTTTCATGGGCCACTCGTATTTTTCCGTCAACACTTCGACAAGTCCCCACGGCTTGAGTCCCGTGATAAAAAGCAGCTCGCCTTTCCGATTGAAAACATAGCTTGACAAGCGTCCGCCCAGTGCGATATGTTTCGGAATTGGGCCGAGCAACTCGATAATATGCGCAATGTGGTCATCGTCACGCGAATAATTCTCGCCGGAATGCGGTTCGAATAGATAATCTCCGGTTGCGAGCTCGAATGCCATGCATGCGGTGCTCCATATGTCGGCGGAACAATCATAGCCGGCGCCAATGATGACCTCCAAGGAACGATATTGTCGCGTCTGAATGTCCTCCGTGAAATGCTTGTCTAGCCAACAGGCATTACCTAAATCGGCAATTTTTACCTCTACATCACATATTTCGAATGCTGGATCCTTGGCGGTCACATCGCGTTTTGTCATGTCGTCGCAAATGTTTGAGTTTTCGGCACTCTCGAAGGACTTCATTGCGGTGGTGGTGAGTGTTTCGTCTCCGCTATCGGATTCGCGACGTCGCGATCGTGACATTACTGGACTCGTTACAGTTTCGGGCATTGTTTCGCCATCCGTCACAGGTTTCTTGTCGTTTTCTTCAGGTACGGCACGATTCGTCGCTTCTGCATTGGCATTTTCTTCTCCTTGTCCTTCTTCTTTAATCGTCACTAGTGGTTGTTGTTCTTCTTTCGTCACCACAACTTCCGTTTCTTCTTTGTCTTTTTCCGGCTCATTATTGGCAGCTTCTTCGTCGTCGTCGTCATCCGAAGCTTCAGTCGCTTCGTTTTTAGGTGACAACGTTTCGCTGCCATTCACTTTAGGAGTCGAAGGGGTAGCCTCGCTATCTTCGACCAACTCACTGACAGCCGCCTCTGTTTTCTCATGATTCTCGTCAGATAAGGAAATGTCACCGTTTTCAAGTGGAACACCTAGAAACAGAAAAAAGTAGATAAATTAGTAAACAAATCACGTAAATTAAGCTGTTTCAAATTTATATTAAACTTTTTGTTCCACAATTTTTTTTTTTTTTTGATTGGAGAATGGTAGGTTTTGAAATACGATTTCTTATTTTACTTAATTTCGACAAAAAATCGAAATTTTTGTTAATTTTAAGGGTTCATTGAAAATTTTGAAAAATCTCAAATCAAAAAAAAAAAAAGAAAAAAAAATGTTGGGAGATTTTCAATAAATTCATAAAATCCAAAAAAAAATAATATAAAAAATTATTTAAAAATCATTTTAAAATTCTTTTCTTAGAACAAATGAACTTTGACCATTTTACTTTTGACGAATAAAAATTTGGTTGCGGAAAAAATCTAATTTCCAAACGGAGCAAGGTACAAAAAGTTCAAAAATAAGTTTCATAAACTCACCATTCTCTTTTGGTACTCCCTGATCATCACCATGTGCATTAACCTCTTCTCCCAGCTGTTCCATTCGCTGCTTGATCAACTCATTCTGCCGTTTCGCCTTCTTCTTCAACTTTTTCTTCTGACTCTTACTCAGCTTCCCGGTGATCGGTTGCTCCTGAAACTCGAGCGGTGCTGTCGAAATGAAAGAATACGGCAATTTGAAGCCCATTGCGTGTAACTGCGTTGCCTGGCACGCCAACTTTTTCACGTACGAGTCATCGACGCAAATGAGAACGTTTTCCGGCTTGATATCCGTGTGGATAATCTTGCATTTTGTGTGCAAGTAATCCAGACCTTCGAGTACTTGGCGGGTAATTGTCTTGACATTTTGCAACGGGATACCGCGATAATTCGACTTGAGAATCAGTTTAAGTAGATTATGGCCTAACACTTCGAAAACCATGCAAATGTGGGTGCCATTGACGCCGGTTATCTTGAAGTCGTTCAAAAGTTGTACGGTCTTGTTGCGTTTCGGATCGTTTGGATCGCTTTCGCGCACGGACCGCAGTATCTTGATTTCGTCACGAGCCGTTTCCGTAAAGTGCGGTGCCGACTTGACGATTTTCAGGGCAACGTAACGCTTGTCCTCAAAGTCCCAACAGAGCCAGACGGTGCTAAAGTGTCCCCAGCCGAGTTTTCGCGTAACGTGATACCGATTGAGGAACAAATCGCCAATTTTCACCGGATGATAGCCACCCTTGCAGTAATCTTCGCGACTTTCCTGCTCTTCGTCCTCACTCGAGTCCACCATCACATTGTTATCGTCGCCTCCGTCGACGCGATTAAAACTACTGTTCATCAAACCCGAATCCGAGTCGTCACCTAAAATTAAAAAATTAATAAATATTTTTGTTTGAAACACCACAACGTGAGACATGCCTGGAGCATAACCGCTCGGACTGAGACCACCATCATTTGTATCCTCATTCGAGTCCATTGACGAGTCCATTTGTTTATTTATCGAGTTTTTCGCGTTATTCTTCTTCTTGGACTGCTGCTGTTGCTGCTGATTCGTCGTGTTTACGCCACTGCTCGTATTTTCCACATTTTGTTGGTTCTGTTGTTGTTGCTGTTGAATGACTGCAGCAGCTTTTCCCTTTTTCTTGCCCTTGCGTTTCTTCTTCTGTGTCGTCAAAATGTGCCGATTTACCGAAGCTTGGTCACCTTTGTTCATTTCCCTCGTCAATTTTTGCTCAAACTACCAATTTTCTTTGTCCCTTATTCGTCTTCTTCGTTTACTCTTTTGCAGAAAAAACGCTTCCCTCGTATTTAATGCTTGAGATTTTCCCAAAAGTTTACTGAACAGCACAGAATACACAACAATATACTAATCAATGCACTGCAAATGAGTCAAAAAAGATGCAAATTAAAAGCCACTGACTGAAAAGTGTTTTTTTCGTAAAATTTTCAATGGCCAACTTGCAAGAGACGCATTTTAGCAAGTGAAAAGACGCGATATTTTTCTCGCTAAATGCCACTCGAGTCACACTTACCTCACTCAATTAGACCATTTGATCGAATTTTCCTAATTAAAAGCCCAATTAATCAATTTTTTGAGTTCAGCTTTTGAAATCCATTACCCAAATACTCACAAAATTACCCAAATATCGTAATACCAAGTACTTTTGACCGTTATCGGCGACATTTGTTCAAATACTAAATACTTTTGACATTTATTGGCGATATTCTGAATTGAGGGCTCAATGCTGTCGGAAGTGCTGTTTCTTATTCTTCCGGAAGTCCTTCTTGTTTTGCCGGAAATCCTGTCTCTTTATCCGGATGTCTTATTTGTGCTGCCGGATGTGATTTTTTTGCATCTGTGTCCCCGGATAAAAAGGAGACACATGGTCGTTTAGTCGAACAGCTGACTAGAGATTCCAAGTTTTATCGAAGCTCGAGCTCGAGTTGAACAATTTAAACAACAAGAGACAAGAGATTTTTAAATTTTTGGTAAAATAAATCGCAAATATTTATCCAGTGGGAAATTGAGACTTTTATTAGACCCTCAGGTTCGAAAATAAGGCCCGCCAAAATTTTTGTAATAATTTTCACAATTTTTGTTGTTTTTTTAAGGAATAAAAATGTGGTCTGACAGTCGAAAAACCTTTTGAAAGTTTTAATTTTTAACCCTTATTTCCTAAAAATTCATACAAATTTATTTTATTTCTGTTAATTTCTTTTTATTTTTAATAAAAATTTTTTTTTTCAATTCTTGAAGTACGAAAAAATGCAAGTTTTTTTAATTTATAAATCAAAATTGTCAGTTTTTTAGGTTGCAATAATTTTTGTGACCCTTTCATTCTCCAAAATTAAGTTTTTTCATTAAAATTTTCTCAAAAAAAAAATTTACCGAGCTTCAAGCCTAAATTTCGAGCTTTGAGAAATTCAGGCTTTTGCCATCTCCAAGCTGAGCAATCAAAATAGTGAAATTTAATTTTAGAGAGCCAGTATCATCTTATTTTAGCTGTTTTTCGTCAACTTTTCTTAAATTTTTAATTGTGGAATGGCATCAATGTCACCGTCCGAGGTAAGTTTTTCCACATTTTCATCTAAAATCTCTATGTGACTTGTTGAGACATCGGAAAAAAATAAATGATTGATTCGAAAAAAAAAATATTAATAATTTTCCTACGTAAAAAACCATACTTTCGTGAATATTTAGTGTAATCGCTGTAAATAAAAGGGGATTCCCATAGGAGAAGAGGAAAAGAGAGAAAAATCAACAAAAATTGGCAACTTTTCCAAAAGTGCATATAAAATGGAGCAAACGACAAGTTCAAATATTTGTCATGGCCAAGACATTTCAAGGTTCTGTAGAAAGTTTTTTTTTTCGTTGTAGGAGTGAGTAATTTAAAATGCAAGGTGAACATTGTGAAAGGCTCTAACGGGCATTTTTGTTACTTGAAACAGTAACTGACGAGTGAAAGTCCTCGAATCGCTCAAGTCTGACGATCGTCTTCACGCCAACTGTGAAATATAGTAAAAAAAAAAGTTTATTTATAATTTCCAATTAAAATTCAATCCACGTGACTTCAGGTTTTCCTCTTTTCTTAATAAAGCCCTTTTTATTTTTTTTATTTCAAAACCACAAACCAATACATATTAGGCATCACTCATAATCTTATTATAATTATCATTCATTGTCTATATGCAAGATTCGTACACGACAAACGAGTCGATCAAATTAAAACGTCCAATAATAAAATTATTGATCATCATTTGGATGTGAGATGCATGAAAAATACTAACTAGATAGACATTTGAGATGTGCAATTGAGGCAAAAAAAAAATCAGTAAATAGTACCAAGGTCAATATATTGTCTTATCTCTGAACTAGCTGCATTTGTGCGCTTATAAATTATCTTTAGATTTGTTGTTCGTGTCTGTTGTTTACACTCGCTTGGATGTCGTGTTTTTATGGCAATTTTTATTTTGGGGGCAATTAAAAGTGTCATTCCCCGCTCATTCATGTTTTTGTCACTTTATGAAGCGATCTAATGAGTTTCGCACAAGGTTTGACTGAATAGAGTCATCATTCATCGGGTGTCGTCGTTCTTTGGAGTGTTTCTTTCAATTTTTGATAGAATTTTTGTGTTTTTTCGAAGCTAAAAAACATAAAAACATAAACTTAAAAATCAATTTATGAAAAAAAAAATTTTTTTAAAAAAAATAATTTTTTTTCTTCAAAAATTGTCTAAAAATCAAAATTTGATTCACTCATGACTTAAACTTAAAAATAATGTAAGTCAAATAAAAAACTTTATTTACAAAAAAAATCCAAAAGTGATTTTAAAAATTTAATTCGGAAAATTAAGAAGTTGCAATAATTTTTTTTTAATTTAATATTAAACAAAAAGTCTTCTTCCGTCAAAAAGATCCGATAACGAAGACAAATTTTTGTATAGAATGTCCTTACTGCTTAACTACTACGGAAAACATTACAGCTTCATAAAAGTCTACCTACAATCCAAAACTTTCTCAATCACTTCCTTGATTGCAACTGCAACAAATACGAACAAAAAAAAACTTCCAAGCACGCCTTCAACATTTACGAAAGAACAGTTTCAGTAGCAGAACGTTGAATTTTTATGTGCTATGTGTCTATAAACATCCAAACCACCACCATACTCGTCGCAGTCACGGACGGTCTCCTATGAGAAAGAACATTTCATTCATTTTTCAATATAATAATAACAACATTATTCCTCTTCATACACGACGCACGACGTTGTCTCGCTGTATTCCAACTGTCTTCTTTATAATAATATTTTTTTTTGTTTTTCGCTCATGCATTCACGTACCGAGCACTTCTCTCCTATACTTTATTAAATATTACTATTGAACATATATTTTAGTCTGAATTCTAGTCTCGTGCTGAAATGATACAAAATTTAGAGCGCGGAACGCGTGCGAGCCAGACAGTCGGTATTTTATTTTTATCGGAAAAATAAATAAAAGAGAAAATTTTTAACGGCAAATAGTAGTGGCAAACGTGTCCTGTCTCGAAAAGAAAAATCTCGCAGAAAAAACCGAGTGAACAAAAAAAAAACATTTTTTATGAGGTTGTTAATGAGATACTTCAGTTTAAATTACAATTGTACAGTTTTTTTTGTGTGGAATTTGTTTATATATATTTTTTGGTATTTGTTCAATAAAATTTATCGATTTCGCTCGTTTTTTCGTATAAAAATAGCGTAAATTTGATTTTATTTTAATTAAATCGTGTAGCGGTGTTTTATTTAACATAAAAGGCTATTAGTATAATTTTTTTTAATCACGAGAGAATTTTTACAAGAATTTGGAATGTGTCATCAATAAATATTCAAAAAGAAGAAGAAGAGGTGAAAGACAACATGCAACGACATGATCAAGTTTGTGACGCATTGTCAACCGTTATGCGGAATTTAAGGCGATTAAAAATGTTATTTCACAGTTGCTCATAAGGTTTCTAAGCAAAACCAGTTTTTAAGGATTATTTTTTTTTTTTTCTTAAAAGTGCAATGTAACAACTAATTAGAGGGTTTCTGGAAAATACACAGAAAGTCCCGGGAAATTTTCAAAAAAATTTATAAGATCATGAAAAATATGAATTTTATTTTAAAAAATGTGGAACTTTTGAACATTTTTCAAAAATCATCAAAAAACTCTGAAATTTGATTTTTGAGTTATGAAAATTTGCTATGCTAAAAACGACTTATTTTTCAAGCCCTAATTAAAGTCCATTATCCCCTTAACACTCTCAATCAATTTGATAAGCACGATGACTTGATGACAAGCGAGAAAATAAAAATTTACTTGTCACTCATGTCATTGCTGCATATTGCTGCAAAAACCAGCTCAAACACATAAAAATAAATGTTAATTCAAACAAGATAAACCGTTCTCTTGAGCACAGCAAAAAAATGTCTCGCAGGTAAAGAGAAATGTTCTTGTCGCGTTGTCACATCACGCCTCGCCTCCACTCGACACGATGAAAAAGTGTCTCATTCATTCACCGAGTTCGCTTTGTTTTTACAGCAAATAAACTCACGTCAGAGATGCACGTCAAGGAGATGAAAGTTTCGTTATTTTATTGCAATGCAAACAAAGAAACTTCTCTCTCACAAAAATTTGACCTAGATGAAAATGGTCCTTTGTGACAAGCAATTTGTGACGCGAACAAAGAAATTTCTTTCGAAGGTCAATTTTTGTGTCATTCAAATGCCAGACGATCGAAGATAGTACATTTTTAATTCATTCAGGGTTTTTTTTATTCTATTAACATTTTAAATTGGAGTTGATTCAATTAAATTTCACATCAAAGAACGTTGTAAGACAAATATTTACATACGTTACGTTTAATTTGTTGTAAGTACAGTTGTAAAGTGATTGTTGTCAACACAACATTAGCATTTCAGTATTTTTGTTATTCAATTCTAATGCAACAATTGAGAAATATTTAAGTCATTCACAGAGTGAAATGAAGTGGGGTTTTGACTATTTATTATTAAATAGTTGTTAATAAGAGAGTCTTGCAATCCTTATGTACTTACTTACTCTGCACGATATTCTCTGGTTCATGCGTTTATTTATTTAAACAAACTATCGGTTTTCATTCAAACAATTATTGAACCCGATAGCGAAGAGAAAAAAAATTAAATTTACCATTTCGTCCCACAAGAGTGCTTTTTGAATTCGAGTCTAAAAAAATATAAACTTAGAAATAAAATAAGAAAATTTTAAGCCATGAAATCAAATTAATTATTAAAAAAAAAAATCGGTGAAAATCGGTGGAAAAAACTATTAGGTAACTTTAAATTATTCTAAAATTTAA
This sequence comes from Culicoides brevitarsis, assembly GCF_036172545.1. NCBI lineage: Eukaryota > Metazoa > Arthropoda > Insecta > Diptera > Ceratopogonidae > Culicoides > Culicoides brevitarsis. The sequence continues at coordinate 23,902,914 of NC_087086.1, read as the reverse complement.
TTAAGAAATTTCAAGTTTGCTAAAATTGATTTTTTTATCTCTTACGAAAATATTTTTTATTAAATTTCTTTATTTTTTGTTAGAATAAAATATGGACCTAGACAAATTGATTTTTTTTTTATTTTTAAACAAAAATTTTAAAAAAATATCTATTTTTTCCCCTAAATTTTCAAGAATTTTAAATTTTTTAATTAAATTTAGTCAAAAACTACTTTTAAAAATTTATTATTTTTTTTTTTTTTGCTGAAATATAAAAAAAAATTCTCAAATAGTTTCTAAAATTGTTTTCTTATATTTTTGTTATTATTGCCAAATCAAAAATTATTATTTATTGAACTTGAGTTTCCATAAACGCCTTTTTATTGAATTAAAAAAATTATAAAAACACAGACAGACATTAAATCAGTCGCAAAAACGTTTTCTACAAGAAAAACAAATTAAAAAGAATTAAAACTATACTATAAATTTTACGTCGATTAATGAATGAAACGAACATTTTAAACACAAATTAACAAGCAATTATAAATCGTCATCGTCCGGGATGTATAAAAATAGGTTTCCAAGTCAACGATCTCCGGGTGTGTTATGTCTTTTTTTACTTCTTTATTTCTCAAGAAGAAAAAAAAATGCAACATTGCAACATAATGCTAAGTAATGGCAGAGTAAATATAATGATTATTTCATCAAGAACTTGTAAATTAATTAGAGAAAAAGAAGAAGAATGAAAATAGACAAACAACAGGTGGCCGCTCACTGTTTGCTAAATGTAACGATAATTAACCTTCTTTTGATGTCAATCATGCCAAGGAACAAGCGGCGGCGCAATTGAAGTGAAAAAATTTTATTATTTTTTCCATGAAATTTTAATCCCGTTAATTATTTGCTTTAATCCAACTGAATGATAAAGAAGAATTTTCCACTCAGACGATTACCTAAACTCATTCCAGTGCGATGATTCAACTTATCTCAGAAGAAATTTATTAACAAGTAGCTGTCTCTGTAATATTTAGGTAATGCGAAAATATTTGATCTCTGTGTAAAATGGAAAAGGAGAGATAAGACGATAAGAACAATGACCGATTAAAAAATTAAATCCGTCGTCATCGTTGCCAAGAACAGAGTTTCGACCCTTTTTCCGTGAAACGTACCGCACCTGTTCACAAACCGCAAACTAACGAATAAACATTATGACATTCATGACAACCTTCTTAGAACATTCAGATGAAATTGAAATGATTGCCAAAAAAAAATTAGCTTGTCGTCATCATCTTTCGTTTCGTTTCGCCTCACGGACTGTGAATTGAATCACAGTTGCTGTCACACTTCTTGCGTTGTAATGTTATAAAATTATTATTTTTTTTTTTTTTATGAAATCTAATTCTCGCTAACCTCACGCGAAATTAACTGCACAGTAAAAAGTTTTTGTCTTGCGTAAAATAACCAAAAATTATGATTCTAAAGACAGGAAAAAATCTAAAAACCACGAGACGCGTGAAAAATCAAAATATTTGGCTTTTCTAAAACAATTTTACGTATGTGGGTATATATTTTAAGGCAAAAAATGATCTACTTGAAACGAAAAACCATTCTTCTTAAAAGACAATTTTCAAAAAATTCAAACCTTTTTCTTCAAAAATCCCAAAATTGACCAGAAATCGAAAGTTGAGTGAAATTTTTTCAATTAAAAAATTGTTAAGATTGTTTGTTGTCACGAGTATATCATTCTTCACAATAAAATATTTTACTGCAAATCTGCCGTTCTTTTAGATAAGCCAAAAAATGTGATATTTTACGCCTCGCGGTAGAATTTTTGATTGTTCTGTATTTCACGACTCGATAAAATTATTTTAATGAACCCGAAATATCCTTACAGCTCTAATTAATGACAGATGGTGGGTCATTGGCAATGCAAAAAACCCATCCACCATCTGACCAGCAATAAACCATATGATTTTAATCGAATTCGTACGTCAAGTTCACACGAGTGAACACAAAAAAAATGCAGAAAGAAAGCAAAAAAGACGATGGAAGAGCACAAAATAATCGCTAATTCCGACTCGTATCTGAATTGTCTTGCATTAGTGCATATTGAAAAGCAAATAAACGTACGCGAGTGCGAATAAAGACAGTAAGTCTGCTATTTGTTCAGGTTCATGGCAGGTTCAATCATGGTTTATTGCCTCTTTTTGCTCGATTCTTTCGATTTTTTTTTTTTTTGTCTTATTTGAAACATATGACTGTTCTTGTCTTTTGTAGTGTGCATCTTTGAGATAAATTTGCATCGCTATGGAACAAAGACACACACACACAGCTTGTACGGACAAAAGGGAAAGGAACGATAATTTGTGACATAAAAACGCTGTTTGGATGATTCATGAGACGTGTAATTTGTCAAAGTTGCTTTAAATTAATTTGTGTGCAAATATATTCACGAGTGTCGCGTAAATCGTTCAATTTGACTTACTTTTGATACTAACGGTATTAAAAGGATTGCCCTCAAAACGGTGTAGAATTAAGATTTAAAATTTATAGCGTTTGTGATGTCATTCCTCGAAATAGCCTTATACCTAATATTGATAGTTTTTTTTTGTAAATAAATAAATCGAGGATGATAAGATAAGTAAGCCTGGCAGAAATATGTAAATTCACATTTTTTTCATTTTTTTTTTTTTTTTTTTTTTGCAAATGTTGGCTTCTATCGCTTCTAATTAATGAACTTTACCATATTTTCTTAATTTTTGATAAAATTTTTATCAAAGTAATTATTTTTTTACTTTTTTTCCTTAAAACTGATTTAATTAAACTAGTGAAAGAAAAAAATTAGAAATTTAAATAAATAATTATTCAACCCGAAAAGGATATTTTTAAACCAAAAGTGCATTTTTTGCTTATTTTCCTAATTTTTGGTTGCAAAAAATGTTTTTTGAACGCATATTTTTTGCCAAGCTTAATAACAACAAATACCAGAAATATAAACAAACCCATTCAACGGAGGTCTACAAAAATATCTAATCAAAAAGTGATAAAATTCGCCATATCTCCTTAGATAAACACCGCAATTCCATATAACTAACAAACCGATTCAAGTAACTCACTCAGTTGAGAAGCGTGAGGAACTAACAAACCTTTTCGTGATTCATCATCTTCTATTATTTTTCTGAGTTATCTCGTGTTTTGACGACAATAAACGCATTGATAAGACACTGAGTCACCTTGGAGCGATAAAAACTGCATCAAAAAAATAAATTAAAATGTTGAACAAATTCCGAAATAGTTGCAAAAGTAGTAGTAATAAGTCGAAAGAAATGCCAAAGACAAGCAAAAAAGAGATAATTGATCAAAGTGCGACACTTATGGCCATTCAAAATAATGGCGGTAGCAAGAAAATCAGTGGTGCGACACAAGATCAAAGAATACTAAATTTGGATTATGGACGATGGGAGGCAAGTATTTCGCAAGACGCGATGATTGTAAATTGTTTGAGTAACACGATTTATTTTTGTATTTTTTTTTTTTGTTTGATAAGTCATAAAGCAATGAATGATAAGGAAAGTTGTTTTGGTGCACGTTGATCGATAATTTTTTACACGGAGCAATTTTCTAAATTTTAATTTTTAGCTTTAGAACGATTTTTAAAATGTTATACATACTTACACGGACTTGACATTGACCTATTATATAATATTAGCACTCTTTATTATATGCAAATTAAAGTTCCGAGCGATGTATAATTTTACGTCTGTTGTAAATGTAATTAAAATTGTAGTAATTAAGACCTCTTCAAACGAAATTCAAAAATATTGAAAACATTTTTTTCAAATAAACGATTTTTTAAAATTTTTTCATCAAAATCAATGTTAACAAAATTGAAATTAATAACAAAATTTAGGTTTTTTTTAAATTTTAATAAATAACTAATTTTCATTTTTTATTATTCGAACTATTTTTATGATATAGACAAGTGAAATTCGATATATAACAACTAAAAATTTTTTGAACAACTTTTTTCAAGAAGTATTTCATTAAAAATTACGGAACATTATGAATTCTCATTGGTTTCTCATAAGAATCATTGTAGAACAACAATCAATGTTGCAATACTCGGTATGACTCATTCTTCCCCTTTTTTATTTTCTTTTAACGACTTTTTTCTTATTCATATTTCTAAATACTTAAGAATTGTCAATCTCAAAGAGGGTCATAAATAAAAGGTTCCAACTATTTTTACGTACTTTTTATTACATCAGTCGGTCTCGTGAACATCGTGCGTTGTAAAATTTGTTCCATTAAACGATAAAACATGTCCAATCTGCGCAATTTAATTTTTTTCATGCTCGATATTTTTTTCTTTCTTTATTTAAGAAACGAGCTTGTGTTCATGACAAACTATTTAAATTATTATTTTTATCATCTCCTAGTTAATTTATTCAGAATTAAGCATTTTAATGATTTTTTTAAAATAATAGTTATGTATGTGAAGTGTTAAAAAGTGTATTGCAATTTTTGAACCGGTCTAATTTTTTTAGAAGGGAATTTTTCAAGTTTTTATTTAATTTAATTTAACAAAAAAATCAAATTTCGATAATTTTAGTAACACTAACATGGAATCCCCGTTTTAAAAGTATTGTTACGTCTCTCTTAGCTAATAAATTAAATGTCGCGTGAGTTTTTTCTTCCATGTCTTACTATTTTATAGTCTACTCGTGCGAATTTTATAAATATTTACAAGAATAAATGGGATAGTTGAAAGACGGAATAGTAGAAAAAAATAGAAAAAGTGAATAACCGAATTAAATAAACACATTTTCTTAGCTCTTCGTGAAAATCCGAAAAGTGTCTAACGAAAAAAAAATTTCTTCCACATTCCAAGTCTGTGTCTCATCAAATGAAACTTTGCTTTATTGTTAAAAATTTGCGCGTATTTCGCAAATTATTTCTATTTTTATGATAAAATTCGGATGGACATTTATATTCACTTAATTTACAGATTCTGTTAATAATTTTTCTAAACGATAAAAAATTGCGACACATAAATTTAAATATACGAGATCATAAAAGTCACATAGAGATAAATTTGTTAAATTTCCCCGACACATTTACTACTCGACCCTATCTTGCGAAAAGTTATTAATTTTTTTATTTAAAATTAACCACAAATTTTTCATAATTTTATTTTCATCTAATTAACAGAAACGCCTACAGAAAGAACTCATGTCGTTAATAAAAGAGCCACCGCCTGGCGTGACTGTGGATGCGGATAGTGTTAGTCAGAATTTATCACAATGGGTAGTCAATATAGATGGTGTCGAGGGAACACTTTACGAGGGCGAACACTTTCAATTATCTTTTAAATTTAACAATCGGTATCCGTTTGACTCGCCAGAGGTTACGTTCATCGGCCAGAATATCCCAATCCATCCACATGTCTACAGTAATGGTCATATTTGTCTTTCTATTTTGACGGATGATTGGTAAGTTTTCTCATTTTTTTTTATCAAAAGAATGAATTTTAATGCATTTTTTGTAATGATAGGTCTCCGGCATTATCGGTTCAATCTGTTTGTCTGAGTATTTCGTCGATGTTAAGCAGTTGCAGAGAGAAGAAGCGACCGCCTGATAACACAATTTACGTAAAGACGTGCAAGAAAAACCCGAAAGAGACTAAATGGTGGTATCATGGTAAGATTTTTCTTCAAAATAAATTAAGAAAGTTTCAAATGAGACTCAATAGTTTTGTCCAAAATTTTAAAATGACAATTTTTTCAAAAAAAAAAAAAAAAAAAAATGGAAAAAATTAAATTCTATTCCAAAACTGCCTTTTTTGCTTTTTTAGTTAAAATTAATGATTTTTCAGTTGACAAAAAATTTTTCAAATTTAAAGATACATAAAAAAAATGAGCAAAGTAATTTTTTCTCAAATTTCTAAATGTGTAGTAACAACTACAAACTATTTTAATTCGCCAAAAAACTATTGAATTTAATTTGCAACAATCTAAAACAAAAAAAATATTAATTTCATTTTTCTTTTATTTTCAGACGATTCCGTGTAGTTACGCACTAAAAAAATCGCCTAAATTCTGCCACAGCTTCCTCCTTCCTCAATAAAAAAAAAACCCAAACACTTATCAAGCAACTAACAGCTACAAAGGAAAATATCACTAATCGATAAATCAATAAAATATCGAGCTAAATACTAGTAAAAGAACGCAATATTATTCAAAAAAAAAAAAATACACTAAATGAAAAAAAACTATTAAAATAATAGGCTAAATATGTGATAATAATTATTACAAACAAAAAGAGATTTCCAGAGTTTCAAAGCTAGACTATTTAATATTATATCGAATAGAGAGATTCTCTTTAAATTTTGTTTATTTTTTTCTTCAATCAAAATCTTTAACGGCTCAATTAATTTTTATATTTTAACGATAGACGTACTTAAATTCGCCCAATGTTCAGATGCGACACCAAAAGCAAATCCAGTTTAAACATTCCACGAAACTTACGTTTTTAATTAGTGAAGAAAAAAAAATGTGAAACTTTGCTGAATTTTTGTGTAAATATTTTATTAGATATTTGAATTAAAAAAAAATAAAATAAATAAATTAAAAAATAAAATTTGTGTTTTTTTTTTTTGATTAAGCGACATATTTTTATTTTTTGTTGTCATAAAATTCTGATGCATTTTCTTTAAGCTAAATATTAAATTAATAGGTGATATTTTTAATCGACAAAATTTTTTTTTTTTCTTTAAAATTAAATGAAAATTTAAGCTTTCCTTAGATAAACAAGAAGTTATCATCGCAGAAACATTCTCCTCCAACACATCTTCCCGGTCGTCCATTATCGTGTTTTTTGCATGTAGCAGTACAAGCAGCTGGATCACATGTTTCGGTAAGAGGCTTCATCGCTGGCTTTTGGAGTCCCGGGTAGAAAAAAGCCGTTTCTGCTTCCGAGGATTCTTGCGAAGTTTCGTCAGAAGTATCAGTGGGGATGTCTTCAATGATCAAGTTAATGCGGGAGCAAGAGACAACACCCAATGTCACGATGAGAAGAATTAATATAGACTTCATGGTGTGATTTCTTTGAGTAGGTACAAAAAGAATTGAACAAAAGTCCTTTGCTACTAAGTCTTTTATAGCGTTTGATAAAGTTGTTTTAAATACTTATCTTGGTTTGCATTTCCTTTTTCATCATTTTTTTTCTGTATTCTTCTGTATGAGGAATACAGAAAATTATGGGTTTTGAAATACTAATTTTTTTATGACATATTTTAAATATTTCCTCATTTATCACTTAATTTAGTTTATTTTTATTGAAAACAACAAAACTTTATGAAAACAACGTTTTAAAAATAATTTGAACAAAAAATTTATTTTTTTTAAATTTTTTAGAAAATGATGACAAAAAAATATTTTCAGACAAAATTCATGAGAAATTAAGATTTTTTTATTTTTCCAATTTAAAATAAATAATTTGTATTAAAATTAATATTTTTTTAAAATAAATTTTCTTCACAAAATTCATTTTTAATTTTTTTCAATTTGAGAAAACATTCGAAAATCTAATTAAATCTAAATTATAAAAAATGATTTAATATCAAAGTTTGAAATTTCATTTTATAAAAATTGGTCAAAATATAAAAATAACCATTTCAAAAATTTTACGCCAAACAGAAGTTTTTTTTAAATACCCTTGAAAATGATTGGGCATTTTGCAAAAAGTTCACGTGTCTGATATCACAAGGAAGCTTGATAGCAAAAGGAAATGACTTATACGAGCTCAATGACATGACGAATCATGTCCAGATTGAAAAAAAAGATAATTTTTCAATGAAACAACATTTTATTGAAATTTTTTTGACAATCACTCAAAAATGGGTAGTCACAACTGGGTTTGCTAAGTCTAAAATATAAAAACTACAATATAAAAAAGCTACGTTCATCTAAATAAATCCTTAAAGTTAACAAAATAAAGATTTCATGCACTCTTGGCTGCCGCAAGTTTATCCAATTTGACGTAGATTTCTTGAATTTTGGCATTTTTCGTCAATTTCACGTACATCTTTTGTCGAACGCACGGGAAAGAGATCCAAGTAGGTATTTCCTTTTCAATCAAACGCAAATGCTCCTCGATTTCTTTGTTGTTGAGGCTTTCGCGGAAACTATTTTGTACTTTCTTGAGGACGTCTTCCATAACAAGCACATTTTTGCCCTCGGTAACGAAGGTGCTGTGAACTACGCGTGCCAATTCATGCAGGCGACTATATTTGGTTGCTTCAATTTCTTGCGAGGGTCTGCGTGTCATTTGATCGAGCGCTTTTGCAGCTTGTTTTTGACGAATTTTCTCCAAAAGAGAATTGGGAACGCCTTTTAGGAGAGTTTCTGTTGTTTTATTAACGGGCTCGGTCTTTTTGGGTTCAGGATCTTCGGGTAAAGGTGTCGCCAAAACTTCCTCTTCACGTGCCTTCTTTTGCTGCAGCCGTTCGAGAGCCTTCTCCATGGGAGTTCCGCAATTGAAGAGATTTCTTGCTGTCGAAAGGACATCTTTTGCCGACGTCATGCGATCCTCGTGCGGCGGTTGTGGCAATTCCGCACGTTTAACCTCGGGACATGCTTCTAGATCGAATTCCGGATGCCAGCGTGTCAATTTCTTCCGATCAACGCGCATCGGGGGATCCAAAGTTGCTAAGAATTTCTCGTGTTCGTCTTTTACCAACTCCAACAGAATATTTTGCATTATTTCTTGTCGCTTGACGAGCACTTCGGCATTCATGGCACTCAATTCGGCATTTTTCACCAAATTGTCACTCTTTGGTGCATCCTTCTTCTGCTCACCGACGCCATTAGGTACAATAACCAATTGGTAAGTGTCGTGTTTGGTTTCCGAACCGAAATTCCGCGTCTTTTCAATGTGAAATTTGTATGCTTCCGGATAAAGTTGCTTTATTTGTGCCAAATGCGTTTCGTGGAAGTTTTTACGAATGGTTCGTTGAACGGCGGGCTTCAATTTCTTAAAGGTAATTTTCTCGTTGCGGTTGTGGAGCATCGCGCAAATCGAATCAACTGTCTTGAACATGTCCAAGATGTAACGATATTTGTAGGGAAGTTGCAAAGTGGGACGTGCAGCTTCGACCAAGTGTTGGAACCGATTATATGCGGCAACTCGAGGAGGGCTTCGAAGCGGATTCTTGCTGGGACTGAATAAACGACGAGTTGGTGTCTTGCATTCGCCCTTGGTTGGTGTCATCAGAGCATTTTTCTGTGGTGTAGTGTGTTGCATTTTGATGGGCGACGTGAATTCCTTGCGAGGACTAAAAAAATAGAACAAATTTAGTGATTTAAAGTAAAATTATATAAAAATCTAAATTTACCTTATGACCTCCACCTCGAATTTCTCAAATTTCTTCAGGGATTTGGGTTGGTTGGCAATTTCCTTGGTAATTTCAATCGTCTTTTTGGGAGACGCAATCGCCTTGCGTTCACTTTCCATCCGGTCAAGACGATCCAAGCCTTGCTGAAGATTATTCAAACGTGTCTTCAACTCGGTCAAGCGATCGCTCTTCCCTAATTTCGCCTTAATTTTATTCAAAGGCATATCCTTTACCGTTTGTTTCTTCGCTGTGCTGGGACGCGGCTCCGACGGGACTTTTTGTTTCACTGGCGTCTGCATTCCACGCTCCACATTCAAGTCATTCAAATCTTTTGTCCCGAATGCTCCTGTTTCTTCTTGTGGTGCTTCCTTAATGGGACTTTGCATCTTCTTTGGCGACAACATTCCTTTAATGACGAAATCCACCAATTTTGTCTGTTGCATCCCAGCTTCACAGTTTTCCGCAGTGAGACATTTTTTCGCTCGCGTTGTGGATTTTGGGGTTTTTGTTCCATTTGCTCGTGTTTTCCTGGCTTTGGGTGTCACGGATTCCGTTTGTTCCTCGAAATTTGTATCAAAAGTCAGTTTTTGCGTCGCTCGAGACGAACGAGTTACTCGAGGACTGCTGGCTGTTGTTTGGTCAAGCACCAAAACTTTTGCCTTGCTTGTGCGCGAATCTTCGACCGCGCCACGTTTTCTGGTCGCGAAATACGAAGAGATGGCCTGTTGTGACATTTTGCTGCCTTTTTCTGCTATTAAACTACAATTTTACGAGTGCTACAATAAAAAATAAACTTCCGTTTTAAATGGCGGATGGCAGGTAAATAATCCAAAGCCCACTTTGCAATTCAAACATTTTTTGGCGCCTTTTTTTCAAAATGTCTACTGGGACAAATTCCGATGCACAAACCTGAATTATCGATTGCAAATTGTGTTATCAATTTCAGTCGTCTCGTATTTTTAAAATTCCGACCGTTTACCCATTCCGTTCCGATTGTACTTTTCCACCCTATTAAACCGTGTCTGTGAGAAATCAATTGAGGGTCCTGTGATCCTTTAAGACATGTAAGATTTACAATGCCAATTGCAAGCAAACTTTACAATGACTTCAAAAAATCAAGGACTTAATTAATGATCAAGTTTTTGCACGAATAACGTTTTATTTTCGATATAAAATACTTTAAGTTTTGCAATATTCCAAATTTATTCAACAAATCTATTGCCTTTATCAAATTTGATCATAATGCTTTCTAATTATGCGATTTATCTCTGCCCGCTAACCATTGTGCGAATAAAAATATTAATTTAGAATTTAAAAAAAATCTATTTATTCCATCAGTAAAGATTCTAATCGAGTTTATTACTATACAACAACATAATGATTTCTGCCAGCAATTCAAGAGGAATGCTCTTTTCCTGCAGCTCTCAACGAATTTTATCGTCAGCGCAGGGTCGTTCAACTTGACCAGCAGAGGTAGCAGCTGGAGATCGGATTCAAAAAAAAAAAATACGACAGGAAAACCAGCAAACGTTATACGTAAAAGAGCCGATATCGACGCAAGCGAAAGAGTTTCTAGATCACTCCGCCAATTTTTATATTCAAGCTTATGGCGAGTTGCGGCAACGGCAAAAAATTTATGACGTAAATATGTACTTACTCAAGATAAGGCCGTAATAAAAGTAGGTACAACATAAAAGTCAAAGAATAGATAACCGAAGAAAAACTCAATGGTCATAAGCTCCTAAAAACATTGAAAGATATCAGTCTAGTGACAAGTCTATTGTCATTTATTTTAACGTATAGTACAAATAACAAGGGAGAGTATTTAATTAAATTGAGAGCAAAATCTAAACGTAAAGGAGCTTAATTTTTCAAAAATGTAAAAAAATTGAAAGAAAATGTATGTATATTGTATACAAAATAAACAAAAAATGATTCGTATTTCAACTGAGAAAATTTGAACATTTTCAACTGATTTCTCAATTGAGATTTCACAGCTGAGTTCTCAGTGAGAAATCAGGTGAGATCTAATCTGCAATCTCACTAAGACAGATTACAGGGAGGAACTTTTCCTATAAAGTCGTATTTTGAGAAGAGTTCATATTCAATTACTGATGTTAAATTAATAAATATTCGTATACCCTTTGTATACCAGGTGTATGAGTTCAACGAAAAAAATTACACATAATATGCACTAAATCATCATAATCGTGGCTTTTAATATAACAAAAAATGAATGGACTTTGAAAATATAGTGATTGAGACTTTTGGCTAAAGCTTAAATTTAAGAAAAAATGTTAGAAAAAAAATGAGTTAAAAAAAATGGTGGATTAAGTTAATCAATTCGACTTAAGTCAAACTGAAGCTGAAGTTGTAAGTCAAATAGTTTTGACTTAATAAGTTTTTCAGCTCTGACAATAAATATTTTTTCAGTCCATAAATAAAAAATAATATTGTTCCAAGGCTTGACGTCGTCACACTTCCACACATCATACGAGACCCAAAACACAAACCAAATACAGTCCAAAAGACTACCTATTATTAACTACGGATATTTCAAATTTTTCTTGGAAAATTATCTTAAAGATTTTCGATTTTTGCGAAGCAATTTGCTAAGCACCAAAATCAAATACCGATTCTTTAACGAAATCGGTAAAAATTAAAATATTTTAATTAAATTTCGCCACAAATATTCACTAAATTTTGTTTGCATTGGAAACAGGAACTTTGTTTTGATTGTGAATTTCGATGCAAATTAGAACGTAAAAGACGTAAAACGCACTTAATTTGTGAAAAAACTCGCGAAAAAAGGCAGCGAGTTACCGTAACAGTTACGGAAGCAGCGCAACAGTGATTTCAGGTGAGTTTTGGGCACTTTTCCGTTTGCGTAAACAAAAATTTCGATTTTTTTTTTGCAGATAATGTCGCTGGCATTAAAAGTTCAGAAATTCATCCACTATGGGAACGAGTTCCCATTCTATGTGGATGGTGCTGTGCGACTCACGATCCCGGATAACCTGTTGAAAGCTGACGAAGCCAAAGTTCTGACACGTAGCGAGTGTGTCCAGGTGTTGGATGTCATCAAAAAAGCTGTGGTACGTGTCAAGAGTCTCGCTCGGATCGACGAAACTTTGGTGCTGGTGGTTTTCATCTTGCGTCACTTGGCAGATCCCGACTTGCGATCTCTGGTCTACGAGGCATTGTGCGAAATCCTCACAAATTTCAATGACTTGACACTCTTTTTGATGTACAGAAGTCGATTGGGTGTGCCATCACCACCACCATCAACTACGACAACCACGACAAATGACGACGCAGGTGCCAATGGTGAAAACACTCCATCCAAAACGCATTTTAGCAGCGGCTTGAAGAGTTTCCTGCAAAAGTGGTACGACAAGCAAACGTTGGAGCAACTTACGGAAATGATTGGCGAGCATCGCAAGTTGAACGGATGGCGACATCGTGATATTGTGTCGCTGGCGCACATCAAGTTCGCGGATGCGGCAAAGAAAAAAGTCATTGACGTGGCGTTCCAGCGTGGTAGCAAGTTCGTGGCTGATTCCACGGGCAACGAGGACGAAACTGTGCAGAAGCTAGTGGATATTTGTCGTGTTCGCATGAGCGAAGACCCGACCGAAGTGTCTGAACTGGTTTCCAAGCATAAACTCCGTTTCGAACACCTGCCATCTGCCTTATACAAGACGCCAGAAATCTGGGAAAAGTGTCTGCCGGTGCTATCATACAGTGCTCTCCTCAATTGCTTGCACATCCTGCAAGACTTGAATCTCCTGACGCCGCAGCAAGGACTCGCCAAGAAGGTCGGTTTCGCCATCGGTAATCCCAAGACGCTGAAAGAGGCAAAACTGCATCCGTTCAAGCTGTACACGGAGCTGCAGCTGTACGAGAACAATGAACGCTACACGGAAAACGTTCACGAACAACATCGCGCAAAGAAAGTTGCCAAACTCAAAATTACGCCAAATAAGGAAATTGTCAAAAAGTTACGTACCGCTTTCGAGCAAAGTTTCGACCACTATCCGGCAACCGGAGCTCGTCTCATCATCACGCTCGACAATCGCCATGCCATGTACACCAAAAAAGTGCTCAGCAAAAATGTCAGCAAGCACATTTCCTGCTTCGAAGCATCTCTCATCATTGCCTTAACGTACTTGAAGCGGGAACGCGACGTCAAAATTCTCACGTACACGGACGACGAAGGAACGGATGGCGGTATTGAGGTGCTGCCACTGCAAAAATCAATGTCCTTCGAGGATGCCCTGCAATTCTGCAAGACGCGTCAACGTGACAAAACGCTCAGCAGCCTCGAACTACCATGGAATTTTGCCAAAACGAAGGGCATGAAGGCCGACGTATTTATGACAATTACAGATTCGATAATTCGTAATGCGCCTCTCGCAAAGCCACCAACGCAGGCTATCAGTGCGTACAAGAAGGCCGTCAACATGTCGAATGTTCGTCATGTTTTGATTGGACTCGCGAATCCAAAGCGCACGTTCGAGACTCTCGGACCCGAGGAAGGACGCATTTTGGAAGTGGCTGGTTTCACATCAAATACCGCTAAAGTTGTCGATGAGTTCATCAAGGGAACTCTTTAAAGTACTATTTTCTTTTTCTACTGAAACCGTATTGTGAGAGAGATCTCTCTAAAGATCTTTTCGTAAATTGCTTTGTATTAACTAGTTTTGAACTACTTTTGCTTTTCTTATCGTTACTATTGATAAACTAAGAATATTACTTATTATTAACCTTAAGTACTCGATGAATAAATTCGAAAAAGTTGATTTCTAAATTCTAATATTTTTACGTGTCATAATTTACCTCAAAACAAAATCTAATTAAAAATAAGCACACACAATACACGAAATTACCATAAAATTTAAAAAGAACGAAATTCAAAAAAAAAAAAATAATTGTTAAAAAAAATAATACATATTAAGCCGCTCCAAATTTATTTCGAACATATTGTCCCGAAAGAAAAAAAAATCTGTATTTTTCATAGAAAATTTTTTAACTGTTTTTAAGTTATATTAATTGGTTGTTAATTAGTCTATGAACATTTCAAGTTAAAAATAAAAAAAAATTAAACAACTTTAATTTATTTCAAATTTCTTTAATTTTTTTGAAAAAATATAAAAAGATCAAAAAACTCATTAAGATTAAAATTCTCATTTACGATAAGGCAAGGGACAAAAATTCTTTAAAAAAATTGAAGAAGCTTAAATATGTATCTAAAATAATCGAAATCTCATTACAGACGAAAAACGAAATAAAAGAAATTCTAAAATTACGCTTAAAACTAAAAAAAAATAGACACTCGATTAAAAAATATGTAATAAAAATTAGTCAAAAAAAAACTATATTGAAACTCTAAAATATTTCCACAAAAATTTAATTACTGGTTTGATTAAACACAAATACTGGAAATATAAAAAAATTGTTATTTAACAAGTTGAATTTTCTATCTGTTATTTTTTGTACATGAATTTAAAAAAAATATTTCGCTATGTGAAAAAAAATGTTTTAAACTATAATCCAAATGATTTGATGATCAGGAAATCTTTTTTATATTAATAATTTAAACAATAAATATTGATTCAATTTTTGATAAATATTAGGAAAATTTTGTTTTATTAAAAAAAAAGCACCAACCGTTTCCATCTTAATCATCGACAGACGTCTGTCTCTTATGTTTCAATTACAAGTTTCACCTCTTCGAAAGTCCAACCATCTAACATAAATTATGTCAAGCCAGGCACTTCGCATAGGTGTCTACCACCGTGCATCGATTTTATAACAGCGAAGAGAAGACAAAGTGAAAAAATATCTCAGTGAAAGCGCTTTCTTATCATTTTTTTTTAGTTATCAAAGTTAATTTGCAAAAAAATGTTCTTATAACAAAAAAATATTATGTGCCGCTCTTAGCTCAATGGTAGAGCGAGTGACTGTAGAAAGAGAACTGTAGAAATCACTAGGTTGCTAGTTCGATTCTGGCAGAGCGGAAGTTTGTTTTTTTGGTAAGTTCGTAAAATATTTTGCAAAATTTTCGATTCAGGTGGAGTGGTTGTATGCTGATTTGATTGAAGATCATGAGCTAAAAATTTGCGTTAAAAATTTAGTCAATTTTTTATTCATTTTGTGTTGCGACTTTTCGTTAGAAAAGCATTAAAAAGACAAATCAATTTGGTTTACGAAAATATAAAGTAATAATTTTTTTTATAATTTTAATTTTCGTAAAAAATCAAAACTTTTTCAAAATCATCTTATCTTTTTTTAAAAATTGACTGAACAAAAGACTCCAAAAGACCGCAAATCAAAAAATTTCCCGTTAATCTTGCAATGCGCTAAAACTACACACTACTCGAAGACCAGCTGCGAATCTTCAATGTTATGTGCCACAGGTAGAATCATAATAAACACTCACACATCGCTAAATTTCATAAGCCTTGCGAGAGTATTGGTACAAGTTAGTTTTTTTTTGCTACAAGCAACAAACGTACATACATAATTTGGCTGGGAAAATCTGACAAACGACCGTTTCTCGGGAAAATTCGTTTTCTCGCACGAACGGCTGATACAACTCCCCGAGTATCGCCGTAGTATCGTAAAGTGAAAACGAAAGCGATATCCTCTCCACAAACAAACACACACATCGATAATTTTCGTTATAAACAATTGGAGACCGTAGTATTTTTTGTTGTTGTAAGCACATAACGGCAGCAGAAGCTGAGCCACCTCTACAGTTTATGTTGAGTGAGGTAAGATTGGAAATGTGCGGTTTGCAGGAATTGAAGGTCAAATTATTTTTTTATGCGTTGGACTTTGGTGAGGCTCACAAAAAATCTTTTATTCGCTACAAAATTTTTTATTCACTACAAAATTTTAAAAAATTATTTTTTTTATTCCAAATATTTTTTCAGGAGATTTGTTTTAATTTTAATGTAATTTTCTCTAATTATTTTATCAAATTTAGATGACTTTTGTTTCTTCGATTAGGAGAAAAAGGCTTTTCACGCAATTAAATTCCATACCAATTAAAATCATCTTACTCGAGAATCCTCTTATTGAATTACGTCTAGCCTAAGCATTTACAGATGTGATAATGGAGCAACATTTTCGTCACACATCTGTAACACACACACACAGAGCACGTAAGCAGACACAAACACTATTAAAATGCTTTCCCGGAGACGAAATCGCAAACATCGCAGCACGAGTGGCACAGGAACAGGACGAAGAGAAAGATAAAAAGGGGAGCATTAACGGCACAGTATGGCATCGCTTCGTTTTCGTTAAAAACCCCCCGCCGACTTTCGATAGACGTACGAAGTCGCGTGCCGAACGACACTTTTTCAGTTTTCTCTTTTTCGAAATAAATTGAATGTTGGTAAAAACATTTTGTTCAGTTGCAGTGCGTAGGCGGTTGTCGTAAGAGGAACCACCACGTGCTTTTATTATATTATAAATTTTTTGTAACTGATAATATATACTAAACGTTCAGAACTACACACAAACACACACACAACACACAAAAACACACCATATCGCTACACTACATTTCAATAAAAATACAGAGAAAAGCAGCAAAAAATATCATTTATACATTTTTTATTATGATTTTCTAATCATTATATTATTATTAACACTCCACTGAAACTTCAACAACTAAAACGTGAAATTTAAAATAATTAATTAAAAAATGTCGCGCAAAAGTACAAGTAAAGTGAAGTCAACTCGCATCTGCTGATAACAAAATTAAGACTTTTTTATGTCAAATTAAAAAAAAAAATCAATTTTTACATAAAATAAAGAAACAAAAATCGCTATGCAACAGTGAAAGTGCTACGACAATAATTTTTGTAGTAATTTTATGCAAAAAAAAAAATATCTTAAAATAGAAAAGAAAAAAAGTAAATATGTAAGAAAAATATAATTTAAAAAAAAACTTGTGAACGACGACAATAATAATTAAATATAAGAATATTTTAACCATAAATTTAATAAAGTCTAAAATAAAAGAGCAGGATCAATATATTATTATGTAAGGAGACAAAAAAAAAAGAAAAACTTTGTCTCACACGTCCCATGAAAATAGTGAAAAGTTTTAAAGAGTGATGTTCTTCGATTACTTATTTTGTAGAGAATTTCATAGAAAAATCTACCTCTGACTCCCTGAAAAGAAAAAAAGAAAAAAAACGCTGAGAAAAATAGTATTTTTATCCAGCAGCAAAGTTACGTGGTCTGTGCTACAAGTCGATTTCAAGTCAATATTGAGGCTGCTGTACGAGCAACGTATACATTTTGCAAAGGTATGTAAGTTATACGATGGCATCTATTGAACAGACAAGGTTAGCATTATAAATTATGGTAAAGTGTGAACTACGGGACATGTTAGTGAGTGGTTTCAAAAATTAAATACAAAAGGGAATAAAATGAATGACCGAAAAAATTAGAAAATTGATTTTTTGTTCCGTTTCAAGGTTATGCAAATATGATTTTTCGTGAAGTTTATGAAAATTATTTAGACAACAAAGACAAATACTTGGTGAAAAATAATTTTGAATTTGTGAAAAATTTCTAATATAAGTCTATAAATATTAATTTTGACTTTCCGGACGTTATGAACAAAAAAAAATTTAATTAAAAAAATAATTTTTTGATTTTTACTATATATTATTTATTTTTTTTTACTATTTTTTTATTTTATAAATAAATATTTAGGCCGTTCCAAATTTTTTCCGATGTTTTTGTCCCAAAAGATTTTTTTCAAAATGGGGGGGGGGGCAAAATAAAAAAAAAAAGTTTTGAAATACTGTTTCATACAAAATGCTAAAATTTTAACAAATTTTTTTCTTTCATGAATATTTTAGATGTTTTAATGGTATCTACATTGAGACTCGATGATCTTAAATTGATCTGAAAGTATTTCAAGTTAAAAATTTTAACAAAAAAATTTCATAAAAAAACCATCCAAAATTTTGGAAAAATAATTTTTAGGAAATATTTTTAGAGAAGAAAATTCATGTAAAATCTCGATTTTCAACACAAAAAATTTTAAAAATTGAAAATATTTTAAAAATTTTTTGAAAATTCCTTGAAAAAGTAAGGAAAATGACAAAAAAATGGTCAATTTTGATGAAATTTTTAACTTTTTTTTTTTAGCCCCATTGGATTTTTGACTTTTGAAATGGGGCAGGGGACAAAAACATAGTATAAAATTTAGAGCGGCCTTAATTTAATTAAAAAAATTATACATGAAAAAAATGTTTTAAATAAATTTTAAATTTTATTTTTTAAACGGGATAAATTATAATTTAGAAGTTAAAATTATTTACTTACAAAATTTATAAAATTGACCTTATTTAAATTTTTTCACTATTGTAAGGGGTAAAAATTGAAAATCTAATGTTGGAAAATAAAATTATGTTGAATTTTACCTAATATATACTTTTATTCGCTACAAATGTATTTTAATATATAATAATTATTTGTAAATTAAGTGTTTACACGCTTATCGCACACTTCTTGACGGAGTTTTTATCATTTGACCTCGACTTTGGCACACTCTAACAACAATTTATACACAAAATATAAAAAATAAATGTATGAATCACCATACCAACAAAGCTTTATCAGAGCAAAAAAATCTCCAAGTGTTCTTCTTATTTCATTTTCAAAACAAAAATCAACGATTATACGGAGAGCTAGTAAACAAGACACAATTTCCTTCCGTTTACCATGAAAAATAACACCAACTTAACATACCTTTTGTCGTAGTAGTGGCACAACGAGGTTCATCCCACGCACTTTTTATTCAATAACGTTGGCCAGCAGTTATCAAAGAAATGAATGAAAAAGCGAACGCGTAAACAAACCTCTTGTGCAAATGTTTGCTCAAAAATTAATGGTCATGCAAATCGATCACAGATAAATATTGAAAGTTCCTCCCACAATACAAAATATTCGCACCGGTTTCCTGGCAAGACACGTGTGACCGGTCCAGCTGTACGATAAAAATCATCAGACACAATCGTTGTCGCAGTAATAAAAATAACGCAATAAAAAAAAGTTCTTAAGCTTACATAAGATGTCCAAACTGCCATTAAATGGAAAAAGTTCGTCGTGTCTCGCTCAACAAAAAAAAAGTTCCTTCATCATATGCAAGTCTTGTTATTCGATTAGCTAAATAGCTCATCACGCATTATTGTGTTAGAGCCCTTTGTTCGCGCGCTCATGCATCATTAGTGTGACAAAGGTTTAGTTGATTTGTAATATTGTCCTTTTATCGTCACTGATTGGAACATAAATTAAAGGACGATCAATAGAACTCATTAACGATTTATTCAAAAGATATCTAAACTTTATTAAAATCTGGTCTGCTTGGTAACCACAAGTCAAATGTTGTCCAAATTGAGTTCTAAGCAATATTTTTTTTATCTTTCCTAACTATAAGTATTTTCACGAGTTAATGTTTTCCAGGAAGTTGCGGGAATATCTAAAATTGTCACAAAAATTTTGACAAGGATCGCTTGAGCAAATTTGTATTAATATTACTATTTCCTACAAAAAAAACACATGTTTAGGTATATTTAATAATATTTAAAAAAATGAAAAGTATCAAAAAATCTAAAAAAAATAAAATAAAATTTTCATGTTTCATTAATCAAATCTCTCAAAAACCCGATTTTTCAAAAAAAATAAATAAATTAAATTTTTTTGTGTAGGAAATAATTTAAAATTCAACTACAACAAAATTTTTCATGTTTCAATCCTTAAGTTTTTTTGTGATAATTTTGGACATTCCCGCAACTCGAAACAAAAAAAAACTTTTTGACCAAAATCCTTTTTATTCAAAAAATCTACAAGACAAAAAAAAGGTATGAAATGCAATCAAGTGTACAAAAAGGGTTCATTTAATTCATTTGCACACAATACAAAGTGAAAACTTATAAAATCAAAAAGTATCATATTTTTCGTTACACCTTCCTATCTACAGTTTTCCTCTAACAAAAGTGGAATAATAAGATTTAAGAAGCAAAAGTATTCAAAAAATAAAGAAAAAAAGGCAATCAGATAAACGCATTAACAATACAATAAAACACAAAACTTTTTGATGGGTCCTGACCATGATCAATCATTGTCTGAGTATATATTTTGAAATTTTTCCATTGTCCACGTTATTTTAATTCCATTTAGAATTTTTAATGCCTCTCTGTTATCATCGTTTTTTTGTACAAGCACCAAAAAAACATCATTAAAAGTTTTTTAGAATTGCATAAGCGCATAACAGGATTGATAACGATTGAAAAATTCTCATGCTAAGCTGCTTTTCCACACACAAAAGTTTTGTTCATCATTAAAAGTTGACGAGGGTTTGAGTTTATTAAAAAAAAATTCGCGTTGTAAAAAAAAAACTACTAAAAAATCTTTTTCCCGATTTGACCAAAAATGTGATAAAAAAAAATGTAATAAATTTTTTGGCAGCAATGATTAATTTATTTTCTCATTTTTCCAATCAATATTTGTGTGATTGAGACTTTTTTCTGTACACTTGCCGTGAAACGAGAAGAAAGAAATTGTACAAACAAACAACAGGTTACAGAGCTCTTTCTTCGCATCTGCAAGTCTTGCCTCGAAAAAAAAACTCAACAAATACGCATGCGGCAATGCCATCTCCGGCAAACACTTTTCATTTGGTTAGTCGCTTGCTTGACTGAACATTAACTGATAAGAAAAACAAATTGCACGGTATGTTGTTATGTCGTTAATTTGCGTTTTTTCACGAACGATTCGGAGACATCTATATATATTTGATTTTTTTTTTGTTTTTGAAATTGAAAAGTGAAAGTAAAAGTGGTCAGTTTTTTATTTTTTTATAAGTCCAAGAAAAATTGAAAAAAAATACGATGCAAAAACCTCGTTCTCGATTTTTCGCAATAATGTTCAAGTGTCTGGTGAAAAAATAGGGCTATATTTAACGAGAGACGCTTTTAAAGGATTCTTGTTGAATTATTATTATCTAGAGAAATGTTTACGTTCCTAAGGAGAATTAATGATAGATGAGAAAAGTTGGTCGATTCAGAGGAAAATGTTTACAGAATAACAATTTTTAAATTGCGAAGAATTTTCCACTATTTCCTTTTTTCAAACACTTTTGAATAGCAGATAATATCCCTTTTTCCTAAAAAAAAATATAAACTTTTTTACATTTTTTTCTGTTTTATTTTAAATGTTTATGCCAACCATCATTCACAAAGATCATAAAAAAATTCGCTGGTATTTCAATTATTATTTAATAAAGTCAATCTGATCTTTGTTATCTTTTGCGCTACGCTACATTCTGTTATACGCAGAAAATCGTTAGTATTCTCTGCTAGTTGTCACGCCGTTACGAGAAAATAAAAGAGCGGAGCAGCAAATTCCGATCAAAGTGGAAAATATGCAAAACAAAAAAGAAAAAAATTAAAATAATAATCAAATAAATAAATTCTTTCGTGTTTGTTCCATTTTTTACCACATTTCAAATAATATTGGAAAATGCGGCCCGTCGACTTGCTAACAATGAGGCAGTCAATAATATAAATATTCTAGGTAATTTTTAATCTCATTTTAATATTTACGCTTAAATGGGGTTAAGAAATTCATTTCAACTTTTTTTTTTTTGCTTTTTTAGTTACAAAAGTGAACACAAATTTTTTTTTTCTAATCGAAAATTCTTTAATAAATCAATTTTTCAAATTCATAAGAGATATGAAAACAAAAATATGTTTATAAGGAAGATGCGGGAAAATAAAATTTCACGTCAATACTTCACAATATTTCTATAATGATTTATAATTTATAAAGTTCTTGGAAATTGGTCTCAATTTTAGTATTCAGTCTTAAAAAATCTTCGATGTTATTATACCAAAAAAAAAAAAATTTTTAACATCACAATGTATACAATGTACAACAAAAATTTTTTAAAAATGTACTAAAAATATATTTTTATTAATGGAAACTTCTTAAAAAATATTTGGAAAAAAAATTTACAAATTTACTGAACATATTTAAATTTTTTTTTAGCTTTTTTGGTGCATTTCACAAAATTTTTGTAATCTTGTGAACTTAAATTTGTGATTTAAAAACCAAATATCTACTGAAAAACAATATATTTTAAGAATAAAAAATTCTTAAAAAATATTTGGAAATTTTTTTTCGATGTTTTCTGATCATTTTTACAAAATTTTTGAACATTTTTGGTGTATTTCACAAAAATTTTGTGATCTTGTGAACTTAAATTTGTGATCTGTGAACTTGTGATTTTGTGAAGTTTTCACAAGATCACAAACTTTAAATGGCTGTAGCGTAAAAACTAGACGAGGTAGGAGAAAACTGATTATATATTCTGAAAGCTGATGAAAAGGTTTACCAAAAAATATATTCCATTTGAAATTATCATTATAGAAATTTTACATTTCACATCGCTGAACCTTGTGAAATCACGTGAAATCACAAGGTTCAGCAGTGTGAACTTATATGTCTGGGAAGTAGAATTTTTCAAAAGAGTATATTTTTTGGTAAACCTTTTCATCAGCTTTCAGAATATATAATCGGTTTCCTCCTACCTCATCTAGTTTTTACGCTACAGCCATTTAAAATTTGTGATCTTGTGAAAACTTCACAAAATCACAAGTTCACAGATCACAAATTTAAGTTCACAAGATCACAAAAATTTTGTGAAATGCACCAAAAAAGCTAAAAAAAAATTAAATATGATCAGAAAATTTGTAAAATTTTTTTCCAAAATTTTTTTAAGAAATTTCCATTAATAATATATATATTTTTAGTACCTTTTTAAAAAATTTTTGTTGTACATTGTATAACTTTGTGATGTTAAAAATTATTTTTTTTGTATAATAATATCGAAGATTTTTTAAGACTGAATACTAAAATTGAGACCAATTTCCAAGAACTTTATCCCTTTCCCGGGCCAAAATTTTTTCGATTTTTTGCGCGTTTTGAAATTTCTCTTAAATTTTAAAGACCAAAATTCAAAAATATTTTTTTGTTGAAAAGCTTGAACCCTTGGCTTTCAAGTACAACTTGAATTATTTTAATAGCTGAACTTAAAGTTATTGAAAAATTAGTTTTTCCAAATTTTGAAATGTCCTCCTCTGTGGACAAAACCGGGAAAGGGATAAATTATAAATCATTATAGAAATATTGTGAAGTATTGACGTGAAATTTTATTTTCCCGCATCTTCAAGGTATTTTTTTTTAAATTTAAGAATTTTTAAAAACTTTGTTAACAAAAAAAGTTTTTTTTTTGCTTTTTTTTTAAAGTTTTTAAAAATATTTATAATTATCGTAAATGTTAACAACTTCTTACCATGATCAATATTTTTTGATTCGATAATTTTAATAATTTTTTTAAACTAAAAATTTATTTAGGTACCAAAAAATTAGGTTGTTTTATGAAACAAAATTATCAGACAATGTTCTTATTTATTAAATTTCTTAAAAAAATAAAAAATAACGGAAGCTAATCTTTCATAAAGCTCTTAAGCCTTTACTCTGTTAGATTTTTGACTTTTTAAATGAAATGGAGAAAAAGTATTGAAAAACTCACAAACGCAAGCTGAAACTTTTCTCGTTACACTTGAATACACTTTCAAAAAAAAAAATTATAAAATAAATTCGTTTCTGAGAAAAAAATTATTCGTGGCACGTGCCACAGAATTTCATTAGTCATAAAATAACTGTTGGTCTTCCATACAAATCAATCACACAAACAAAAATACACGAGCAATCAAAATTTCTTAATACAAAATGCTTCAAATCCCTTAAATAAAGGAATATTTTGTTGTTTTGTATCTCTCGTGAATACATATTTTCTCATTCATTTAGGAAATTCCATGAAAAAAGGTTTCACCGGATTAATTTAGTCTGCACACAAAATTGTTAATAGAAAAAAAGGTTTTTTTTTTATTTGAAACCTTTTATAACCGACATATTACGAAAAAAAAACTTTGAAAAGTGCTTAACGTATTTATAAAGGCAACGTCAGCTTCTTTTTATCAAGTCCAGCTAAAACTGAGTTTTAAAAGAGATTTGAACGAATATATTTAAATATTATTGATTTTTTCTTATGAAAAAAAAAGATATACGACGCCAATTTCATCTATTCAATTCTTTTTAAACAATTTTTATCCAATTTCCTCTTTGAAATTCGTTCTGCTTTTTGAACAACGACAAGACAGAAACGAATATAAAAGGAATCAGGAAAAACGTGTGTGTGTCAATTCAAGGTAAAAGACAATATTGATATATCGTTAGTGAGGTATATGAGGGTCGATAAAACTTATGAGCAAAAAAAGAACAACTCAAGGTTTTTTTTAAGAAAAAAAATTTAAGAAAGTGTCATGGGAACGGACATTTACTTTATAAAAACTTTATTCAAACTTGGAGCTTCCGACCGTGTTTCTTTTTAGATATAAATATTCAACGAAAATGATTGACAGAAACCA
Organism: Culicoides brevitarsis; assembly: GCF_036172545.1. Lineage (NCBI taxonomy): Eukaryota > Metazoa > Arthropoda > Insecta > Diptera > Ceratopogonidae > Culicoides > Culicoides brevitarsis. The sequence goes on along the minus strand of NC_087086.1, from coordinate 23,878,014 downwards.
TCAGTGATCTGTTCCACCATTCAACTCATCAAAAGCTTGACCTTGAAACACTTTTCATTTCCCATTTTTCGTTTTCAGACATGTTTATTTTTGGCTTCAACGATAACATTACGCGAAATTTTCCCTATTTAAGTACTTTGATAATTCTAAAACTAAAAATAATAAGAAAGTTTAAAAATATTTGACACGATTTTCTGCATTAAACTAAAAAATTGCCTTGTTCTCTATTTTAAACAAATCTTGAAAGAAAATTCGACCTGTCAGTTAAAAACAAAAATAAAACCTTGTCTTATATTCTTATATTCTTAACCATTATTAATATTTAGGGCAACTCGGAAAAAATCGTTGCACGATTTTATTTATTCATTTATTTATTTTTTATTTTTTTTTTATTAAAAACACGACACACTTTTTTTTTCTTCTTTTTTCACAAATGCACTTTTATCCTGTAAATGTAAAGGGGAAATCTTCAGACACTGTTAAGTAAAATCGTCCTCTTGCTCTGCGTCTGTTAAGAAAAAAAAGTTTAGCAAATAAATTAAGTTTAACAAAAACTCTTACCTTGCATAAATTCCAAACGTGTCAGTTTCGTTTTCATCACAAAGCCCTATTTCGTACAAATCATAAGGTCCCTCACATTGCTTGCCAATAAATTTATTTTCTGGATTCAGAGCGGCCCGAAAGTACTCAACTGCCTTAAAATGGCTGCAAAGAAATTGGGATGGGTGAATACCAGTTTGAACTGCCGGAAAGTAGCATCCCGGCATTGGACTTTCACCTCCCTTTGGAAAAATTATTTTATTTTTTTTTAATTTTAACGTTAAAATAAAAATTTCTTACATTCGGATAAAAGTCTTGATGTCCCAAATCCCAGTCAGCTCCAATATTCGTTCTGTCCGTATGAATCGCTTGAACGAATTGCGCATCTGTCGGATCGAGTCTCTCATTCGGTGGATTTAATTTCTTCTTGGCAAATCGAGGTCCTGCCGGATCAAGTGCAAAAATGGCATTCAATCGTCCACCCAAAGCAGCTCCCGCATAACCCGATACATGAGATCCAAAACTGTGTCCTACCAGTGTTACATCATTCAAATGCATGCCTTTGTTCTCCGTCGCCGTAATAAATTTGGCCAATTGATGTCCGACTTTTTTGGTATTTTTCGCGGAAATTGCGTAACTTTGCAATGCCAGTCGATTCCAATCCACAACGCAAATATTTGTGTCATGGTACAGCAGATAGTCGTCGATTGTCTCGTAAATCCAGTTTCGATCTTTGCTGTCAAACCATCCGTGGATGAGAAAGACCAACGGAAGACTAAAATTTATTTTTTCCGTTAACGATGGGTCATTTATGAGGGTTTGCGTATACTCGCGATGCTCTCTGTTGACACACCAGAAGGTGACATCCTCTCCGAGAGGTTTTTCGTCTGCTTTTGTCACGGATAAGAACGAATTAAGCGAAGCCGTTAGAAAAGAATTTATGCGATTGTTCCACGAATATTCAGGATCGATGGCCTGAACAGCGGAAATTGTCAGGCCGAATAAAATTAATGCGCAAATTGACATTTTTAAGGTGACTTTAAAGGGCAACAGCCTTTTTTACAATGAGTAACACCGTCGAGCATGTACTTATATTTGTAACAAACTTTTTTGATTATCAACTGTTTGTTTGTATTTGCTTTTATCATCTGAGGCCGTTTCAAATAAAATTCAATAGTAGTATTTAATACACCTCAAAAAAATACCAAATGGAGCAAAAATAAAATAATTTTTAATTTTTGCGGTATTTTTTAAAATTTTTTTCTTGTAAATATTTAAATTTATGATTTCTTTTTTTTCATACCGAAAAATTCGTTTAAAAAATTCTTTTTTATGTTATTAATTAATTTATGTTATTAACTTTTTAATTAATTTTTTTTCATATATGAAAAATTCACTGAAAAATTAACGAGAACTGAAAAAAAATTTAGATGGAAAAATTTGGTTAACAATTAAGGTTAACAATAAAAATCATTTTATGAAGAAATTTTAAAAAATTTCTTATTTGGATATTTTTATACAAAATTTTACTTGAAATTTTATTTTTGCCTCCATTTGAAGTTAAAATTTTTTTTGAAACATTTATATTAAATTTGTATTTGAACTGGCCTAACTACAATAGTAACATCAAAATTGCTGAATTATTGTAAATAGAATAGAACTTATTCCTATCTAATAATTTATGCCAAAAATAAAAATATTTTTGGGTATTATGCTAGTGTGACAATAGCTAGTAAAATGTGTTTTATATCAACGGGCTATAAAAATGTTAGCAAATCATTAATTTACATATTTCAAACTAATTTTTTATCGAAAAAGTATAGCTAATCGTAAAGTGCCAAAAATAAAATTTTGACAAGCAATTTAATGATACGACAAAATAATCGCTTTTCCCTCATTTCTAATTATAGACACCAGTAAAATCCCATTTTCTTTGTTTTTGACAATGAGACGGGCCTTAATACCTAATTATTGATCTTACTTTGTTGTTTATTTTATTACTCAAAGCATTAACACACACAAAAACAGAGAAAAAAGAAGGAAAAAGTAACTTAATCTTTTTCTTTTCCTTTTATTTTTAGACATCTTTGAAGAGTGTGGCATGAATTGATGGAATAAAATTGTCTACATTGGAGAAGAAAAATATGACATCGTCGTTGTCTTCTACGGGACGTAACAATTATGTGAGTAATGTGAGTGGAAGTGGTAAAAAAGCAACTGAAGATGATTTTGGCCGAAATTTATTGACGTCAACGAAAAATCGGTAAGTAACTTGCGACCTCCTTGAAATATTTTCACCTCAAAAAACTGTTACATTTACGTAGATCGAATCGCGCATCAAGTCTTGCGCTCCCCAACTATTCGCTAATAAGTCTCCTGGATAAGGAGCAAAATGTCCTCTATGACACATTGAATTTGACACCACCCGCAACGGCAAACGGCCGACGTCATTCGTCGTCATCGCACTACTTTACAGCTGAAATTGAACACCATCATCGAACTCCCAGTCCACCGGTGGTGATAAATCAGACAATTTCCACTACGAGCATCATTACGTGCGGCAACAGCAGCAGTGGCAGCACAAATAGCACAACGAGCACCGTAATTGCTTCCAGTGGCAAAAACATCAAGGGTGGCTTAAATAATGCCCCGAAGAAGCAACGGCCTGATCCACTCCCGTTAGTTCCTCCGCCAGTGCCAAAACGCACATTCCCGAGCAAATATCATCCGCGGCACCAACGATCTCCGCGCGAGACAATGAATTACACGAATCCGTCTTATGAGCCGACGTCCGCAAATGGCGCGAGTTACACGCAATATTTGACGAGCAAAGCTTACGGATATCCACGAAGTCCGTATGGGACCGATATCTCGCCCGGCAGCACTTATTCCACAAAAGTGCAGCATCACAGCTTGAGTGATTTCGATGACATCGGCGACACGGACGACTTGGTGTTGTACGACAAAAAGACTTATGTGGATTCCAACAAGAGCTCGAGTGACTCGAATCGCTCGCACGTGACCATCGACACGGGATACATGTCGGCCAATGAGACAGAACGCTCAAGTGTTTACACAGCAAACACCTCGGCGCCCCGTTCCTTCCGCAGCCGCTTCTCGTCCGAAGATACGCAATGCTCGTTAGACAGTTTCACATCAACGGAGTTACAACGAACTGATACCACAGATTCCATCACGAACTACAATGATTCGCCCTTTTCTACGACAAAAAAGAATGTCTTTACGTTCGATCGGAGATTTTACGAACGCAGCAGCAGTGCTCAAAGTGAAGCCAGTGACAGTCCAGGACCGATGGGACAATCACGTCGATTACCGGCACTTCCAGCTCGAAAGGCACAAAAACAGATGGCACGAAATCGCAGCATGCCCCCTACACCGCCCATCAGACCTTCGCTCACGGCCGAGGGAAAATTACTCCAAAACGGGCAAACTTTGCAGGGTTTTCAAGAGCAAATCAACAATGCGAAAGCCGCATTGGAAGAAGGAAGTGAGCCCCCGAATTTCATGGTGCGCGAACATAATCCGTCATTGCGAAAAATTCACGGATCCAAGTTGAATCAACGTCAGGACTCATCTCTCTCGAACGATTCGTACTCGCTGACATCGTCGCCCGGCTACTCCACAAAAAGCACAATGGAAATTCCTCTGTTGCAGCACGGCAGTAAAATATCGCGCACCGACACGCCACTTACGGAAGCGCATTTGCGACAACAGCAGCAAGACACTGACAACGGAGACAATCTCGGCCCAATTATCAGTGCGAAGAGCATGAAAAAGAAGAAATCTGTGCCACCCAAGGTGAACATAAGGCAAGATTCCAGCATCTCCAGCGATAGTTTTAGTCAGACATCTAGTCCAAGTTACAACTCGAAACAGCTGATGGAGACGCCGTTGCTTGCGAATGCCGCCAAACTGAACACCATCAAGCCCAACTTTAAAAATATCAACGAAATTGAAAAGGCCAAAGACGAAACGGACTCTAATGGGGCAATTATCAAGAGTGCATCGACGCCAGCGAGTCTCCAAACTATCGTCCGCTTATCAAATGGCAGCACAAACATGTCCCTGCAACATAAAATACTGAAAAAGCGAAAAAATTCCAATCCGTACATCACGCGTGGCAGATTGAAATTTAGATTTTGGCAGATTTTTATAAATATAATTGCGATAATTGCGATTTTAGGTGAGATTTTGCCCCAAAAAATTTTCTAAAATTGCTTCAAATGAAAATCAAAAAATAAAAGATTAACATTTTTCATAATTTCAATATAGAAGTAACAAAATTCAATAAAATATCAGATCATTTATTTTAATCGTGAAAAAAAGTTTTTAAATTCTCTAAAATGGCATTTTTTTAATTTGAACTAAGGCGCCATCCATTTACGGCGTCGGAAGTTTGAGGGGGGGTGGGGGTCCATGAATTTCCGATGGATTTCGACGTAGGGGGAGGGGGGTAAAAGTATAATACGACGTCGTATAAATTCTCTATAATTAAGATTTTTTGTTTCAATTTGTCACTAATATTTAAGCGCTTCAAACTTTTTCGATCTGTTTTTTAACTTACTGAGTAAACATGTACAATTTTTCACAAAATTTCCATATAAATTTGAGCTAATTTTTAACAATTTTTCTTGAAAAAGGGGGGGGGGGTTATTTTACTCAAAAGTACGTCGTAAATTAGGGGGGGTCTTTATATTACGACGGTTTCCGATTATAGGGGGGGTAGGGTCAAAAAATGTCCATTTTTATCCGACGCCGTAAATGGATGGCGCCTAAGAAAAAATTAAAATAAAATTTCCCAAAACAAAAAATTTTAAAAATATAATTAGGTCACGTGACCTAATTTTTTTCATCTAAAGTTCAATTTAATTGAGTTTGGTCGTGTTTTGAATTGTTCAATAAAAATTATTATTTTCAATCAAAAAATGTCAATTTATTCCGAAAAAAAAACGATAGTGAAATAAATAAATTTAATCACAATTTTTACGAGAAATTCATTAGGTATTTTGGTAATTTTAATAAATTTTGGGTAAAAATTTGGCAATTTTATAATTTCTTTTGCTCCTTACTTCTATGAACTAATTTTTGGATATTGACATTCCCCATCGGTCTTTATTTTTGAGTTTCATTTGGACCGGTGTGAATATGAACTCAAGTGAGATTTTCATTATAGCTGGAATGGGAGCTTATTTTACAAAATATCCAATCATCAAATATATTAACAATACCGTGATAAAGACACAGCAGGAGGCTTTACCAACGCCTTTCATTGCAACAACGACTACGACGGTTGTGCCAAAAATTGAAGGTGAGTAAACTTGAAATATTTTCCGTGGAAATTTGCGATTTTCTATTGTTTGCCAACGATTAAATTACCATCTATTTGAACAGCTAATTTTTTTTCATTAGGGGTAGAGATAGACAAAATGTAAATACTAGTAGTACAGAAGAAAAGCGAGAAAGTGTAAAAGATGAAAATTATTTAGTGCACGGTCTATATTTATCTTTGTGAATTTTTGTTATCTTTTGTCTTTATCTCGATACTGTTCATTTTAAGGTTGTTTGCGTTGGGAAACGAATCGGAAACTTTTTAAACGCTTCTCGTTTGCTTTGTCATTTTCACAGATAATCCAAATCCAGCACCTGGCGTGTGCCTTCCAGTGATAGTTAAATTTTGTCAAAACTACAAAATCCCCTACAATTACACCGTTTTCCCCAATTACATCGGGCACTTTGGTCAATTGGAGGCGCAAGCTGCTTTGGAGCTCTTTGACGCATTGGTTGACGTGCAATGCTATGAACTTGTTCCGCTTTACTTGTGCACACTTTTTGTGCCGAAATGCGGGACATCGGGTGCTCCAGTACCGCCGTGTCGTAGCCTTTGCAACGAAACGATGCGACGATGTGGTTTCTTCTTCGGCGTGTTCGGTTTGGAGCTGCCCGACTATTTGACGTGCAAAATTTTCGGCGAAAGTGACGACCCGGAAGAGTGTATTGGGCGCAAGGAGATGCAAGAAGCCAAAATCAGACAAGATCATCCGCAGTGCAGTGGATTTTTGTGTGACACGGACTTGCGCGATCACAAAAGTGGCAAACCACTGATCAAGTGCATCCCAAATGACTGGAAATGCGACGGGCACGTCGATTGTGTCGACCAGTCGGATGAAAGTGCATGCGGAAGATGTGGCAATGACACTATTCATTGTGGCGACACGCGATGCATGTCTCGTCTTCATGTCTGCAACGGCATTATTGATTGTCCCTGGGGCCAGGATGAACGGAATTGCGTGCGACTTAGTGGACAGAATGGCGATATGGGCCGCGGAGTACTGGAAGTCTACAAACCGAGTGCCAGCAATAACGACAAAGGCGAATGGAAACCGGCATGCGTGCGAAATTGGGATTCTAAGACGTCGCCGACACTAATTTGTTCAATGCTTGGGTACCGCAGCGTCAATTCGAGCAACATGACAATGCGAATATCGAACCGGCCAATTATGCCTCCCAAGCAGGATGCGTCAAAAGTCATGCGAATGATTCAGAGACGACAATCGAATTTGTTGAAGGAGTTTACGAGTTGCACGTCGGAACATGATTATCCAGTGGTACAACTCACATGTACCAATTACGAGTGCGGCAAGATTCGCAACAAGTTCTATAATCGCCCCACTAAGAGAATTATCGGAGGCAAGCGTTCGAATCCAGGTGACTGGCCGTTTTTGGCTGCGATTCTTGGGGGTCCCGAAAAGGTATTTTACTGTGCAGGCGTCCTAATTGCGGATCAGTGGGTTTTAACTGCATCTCACTGCATTGGAAAGTAAGAAAATAATTTTTCAAATTATAATTTCAAAAGTAAACAAATTTTATCTGATTTAGTCACACACTGCGTGACGTGAAAGATTGGACAATCCAACTTGGAATCACAAGGAGACATACGCACAGTTACTATGGACAAGAAGTTGGTGTTCGCATGGCTATCCCTCATCCGCAGTACGATGCATATATTGCACATGATAATGATATCGCTTTGTTTCAGGTAAAATTTTTGATAATTTTAATTTCTTCTAATTTCGACAAAAAAAATATAGAAAATATTGGTTTAGACCGCTCCAAATGAAACTCAAAAAAAAAATGTCATCAAAAATTACAAATTTTTGGTGTATTTTCATAATTTTTCAAAAAAAATTAATGAAAATTTTTCAATTTTTAGTAGTTTTTGTATTCAAAATCATATTTCGATATAAAATTTTTCTTAAAAAATAATTTTCATGAAAATTATTGAATTTTTTTTTCAAAAAAAAATTTGCGGTTATTTTAATAAAATTAATTTTTTTTCAATTTTATTTAAAATTTTTTATAAATCAATTTTTAATATACAAATATCAATGTAAAGAACTCAAAACAACAAAAATATTGATAAACGATCAAAAATTTTTAAAAAATTTGGCATTTTGTATGAAAAAAGTATTTCAATTTTTTTTATTTTTTTTGCCCCCCCCCCCCCATTTTTATTTCAAAAATTTTGGACAAAACTATTGAGTTTCATTTGGAGCGGCCTTAATTTAAAAAAAAATATTTTTTCTGATTTCAATTAAAATGCTAAAAATATTTTTTAGAAGAAAATTAAAAAAAACTATTTTTTAAGTTATTTTTCCGAAAAAATAAAAATCTCCCGAATCTAAAAAAAAATTAACGTTTTTTTTAGCTTGTCTCCCGAGTCGCCTTCCACGAGCACTTACTACCTGTCTGTCTCCCGCCCAGGAACATGCCCGAAATAATGGCTGGCACTAATTGCACCGTGATTGGATGGGGAAAACGTGAAGACAAAAGTTGTAAGTCATCTTTTGTTATGTGCTACTGTTTGTGATTCTATTTCTAAGAGGAAAAAAAGGCAATCATTTATCCCTATTCTGAAATTCAATTTAATTTCCGCTTTTGTCTAGCACGTTTTTTACGACTCAATCGATTCTCTCGAAGCATTTTACAGGATGCGCATGCTAGGAGAGACAATAACAATAGAACCTTTTCTTCTTATTTATAAAAGGAGAACAATAGCGATGCATATATGGTCTGAATCGTAAAAAAAATAGCTGAATACAATGAATTCAATGAACGAAGACTTTGGTTGATTGTCCACTTTTTTTGTTTTGTTTTTCTTTCATACAGCTGGAACCCCGCACACTGTTAGCAACAGTTACGAAGCAACCGTAAATGAAGTGACTGTTCCTGTTCTCCCTCGTGACTTGTGCAACGAATGGCTCGATATGCTAAATGTTACCGATGGCATGATTTGTGCCGGCTATTCCGAAGGTTAGTCGCTAAACTTAAATAATTTGTAAAGTCTAAAAAAATAAATATTATTAGGTGGCAAAGACGCTTGCCAGGGAGATTCAGGAGGACCGTTGCTCTGTCCATATCCAGGTGAAAAAGATCGATGGTTTGTCGGAGGAATTGTTTCATGGGGTAAGTTACATTTACATTTTTTTTTTGATCGCGGCAGAGAGAGAGAGAAAGATATTTCTGACACGCAATTCCAAGTGTTTGCTAAACTCAGGAGTCATCCATCTATTTCTCAAAGAAATCTCGCCAATGTTTGTGCAGTCAATCATTTTCTTGTTTATTTTATGAATATCCTCATTGTTCTTTTATCGTACAAGAGAATAAATTTGTATTTACTACTCACACTTTTTCGTCGATTGCGTCGAATTTTTTTTATATTCACACAAAAAAACTGTTATTCAATTCGACTTTTGTATTTAACAAAGAAGTAAACAAAAGTTTTTCGGACATTCTGTTTCGTATTTATCATATTTTTGTTTCGCAATAACGAATATTTTGCGGTAGTCAAGGACCTTCTTGACTTTCTCTCTTTTTTTATTATTCGTTACTTGCAAGATCGTATTTTTATTTATTTTGGCGAATAAATTTAATATTTTCGTTTTTTGTCGTATGAAGATTTTTAAATTGGAGGGAGAGGAAAAAAATATTTTTTTTTTTAATATTTTGTTTTTTATTTTTGAATGTTTATGAAGTATAAAAAATTATTCGAAAAAAATGTTGGTCACGTGACGTTTTTAGGACATTTTTAGGACGTAATATTTTATAGGATATGTCTTATTAAAGCAAATTTAGTTCATTGTAAGATTTTAAAAAATAAATTATTTTTCACGTTTTTTTTTTATTCAAATATGTTAGAAAAATTTTTATTTTTGTATTTCCATATTTTTTATAATTTTTTGTGAAAATTTAAAATTCTTTTTGACTGTTAGGCCGCTCCAAATTTTTTTCTATGTTTTTGTCCCCTGCCCCATTTCAAAAGCCGAAAATCCAATGGGGCAAAATAAAAAAAAAATTAAAAATTTCATCAAAATTGACCATTTTTTGGTCCTTTTCATTACTTTTTCAAGAAATTTTCAAAAAATTTTTAAAATATTTTCAATTTTTAAAATTTTTTGTGTTGAAAATCGAAATTTTACATAAATTTTCTTCTCTAAAAATATTTCCTAAAAATTATTTTTCAAAAATTTTTGGCGGTTATTTTTATGAAATTTTTTTGTTAAAATTTTTAACTTGAAATACTTTCAGATCAATTTCAAATCATCAAATCTGAATGTAAATACCACAAAAACTACTAAAATATTCATAAAGGGCCCAAATTTGTTAAAATTTTGTCATTTTGTATGAAATAGTATTTCAAAACTTTTTTTTTTTATTTTGCCCCCCCCATTTTGAAAAAATATGTTTTGGGACAAAATATCGGAAAAAATTTGGAACGGCCTTATTTACTTTTGAAATAAAATTAATGCTTTTGCAAGAATTTTTTTCGACAAAAATGTTTTTCTCAAATTTTTTTGTTCGTTGTTTTTTATTCATTTTTTTACGGGGATGACAAAAAATTAAAATATAAATCTTATTCGCCTTATTCTTTGTTATTTCTCTACCAATCGTAAATGATAAGCCTGAATCAATCAAATTTATGGAAAGCAATGACCTTCGTGGAATACTTTTGTTTCGCGAATGATTCAAAAAAATGTCTTGGTAACAATGTCCCATTTTGACATCTTTCTTTCGCAGGTATAATGTGCGCTCATCCGCGTCTGCCGGGCGTGTACGCCAACGTCCCAAAATACGTCCCATGGATCTTAACTCAAATGCACAAATACTCTGTGTCAACAACTGACATTCTGCATCTCTAAACATCTCAAAAATAATCTCTAAAAGTCTATTACAATAAAAACAAAGAAAATTTTACACAAAAAATGGTAAAATAAGGAGTCATGACAATAAAAATAATTCTACACAAGTGTAAGCAAGTATACTCTAATAATGACAATAAACATAAAGAAACTATACAATAATAAGAAATTTGATGTTAATATAGTAGGTATATGAAAAAGTCATTGTCCCTTTTTAACGCAATGCTTATTACCACAAAAAAATATGTAAGAAAAGACAATAAATGTAACTACTTCGGCTAGAAAGTACACACGAAACTGACGCACACACTGTCCAGTAATGCGCTTGGACGAATTTTGTATTCGTTACGGTCGTTTCAATTTTCCATCATTAATCATTTTTTCGTTAACGTGACTTGAAACATTAATTTTGCGTTTCTAAGATCTAGCAAAGTAAACAGTAGGATTAAATAACATCTAAGACATAGCGAGTGATTGATATTAATGTGTGTGTCTGTGTCATCGTGCAAACGATTTATAAATTTTAAATACAAAAACAAATCAAATCTTCCACATCTAAGAAATAATAAACATAGCTCAAGATATCGCAATATGGTTATTATGCGAAGAGGACTTGAAGAAACAGTTGAAGGGGCAAAACTATCGGAAACTTACTTAATTTATATGAAAAAGTTTTCACATGTTTCACTATCCCATATGAAATATGTTTGAAGAAAAAAAAAATACTTCAGAAGTAACATCTTTCGAAACATGAAATAAAATCAGTTGCCAAAATAAATAAAAATCTTGTCAATGTGAAACTACGATATTTGGTGTTGAAGTGAATACTTGATGAATTTTGTTAGAATACACTACTCCCTCTCTGATATCAACATTTTGGGGGACGACTTAGTTGATATATGAGAAAAATTGATATATGAGAGGGAGGGTTGATTTTCAAGGAAAATCTAGACTTTTACTCGATATTCTTGTGAAAGGCGTCTTTTAAAATTGATTTTTAAATATTTAGAACTTAATTTCTTTTAAAAAAGAACAATTTTCTCGTAAAATAAAAATTTTCTTTATACCGAAAAAATTGACAACCTCTCTTATATCAATAAAATATCAATTTTGACAGCATTTATTGATATATAAGAGGTTGTCAACTCCGAAAAAATATTGATATATGAGAGGATTGATATAAGAGAGGTTGATATAAGAGAGGGAGTAGTGTACGTTATAGAGAATTGCATAACATATCATTTCTTTCAATAATTTTTTTTCAATAATTTATTTTTAACTTATATTCTTGTTAAGTAGATTTCAGTAGGATTTCAACAAATTTTAATTTTGCAAACTTACAAAATCTTACTTTGAGTAAAATAAATTTATATAAAATTTTTAAAAATTTAAATAAAGTACAAAATTTTTTAAAACAAAATTACAAGAGATTTAAAATACTTTTTTCATCTTAGATGCAATTTTTTATAATTGTTCAATACATTCTTAAAAAAAATGAAAAAAATATTTTTAGAGGATATTCTTAAACTTTAATTGTAGCACATTTAAATATTTAAAAAATATTTAAAACGGCTTCTCGATGAAATTTTTAACTTTTTTTTTACCCCAATAACTTTTCGCATTTATTTTATTTATTTACCGTCAATCATATCGACACTTCCGCGAAATCGGATTAAACGCCGGTATTAATGAAGTAAAATAATATAATCAAAATAATTACGATTAAAAATTTAATAACAGACTTTTACGGCCTTGATTGATTATAATTTCCTCTGCATGCAGAAGTTCTTTGTTTATTATCATTTTCAATAAGCTGCATCATTAAATTCAATATAAATTTAACTTTGATCGATGCATTTTATATCGCTTATTATTCATATCCTTTTAGTAAGTCTCTATAAACGAGAGAGATTTTTTTTCGTATACTTATTTTTTTATGATGAAGCAACAAAAAATGCTTCAAATAGTTTTCATGTATCAAAAATTTAATCAATAAAATCCAATCGAATTTTATCTGCATTCAATGCAGCAAAACTGCTATTAACAACAGAAAAATTTCATTGACTTTAGAATGTTTTTAATCTGCTTATAATTTTCTCGAACGTTTCATGATACATATTTCAATCATCCTTCTTAGAAAATATTGTATGTGTACCTAGTAAATATTTAATTACCTCGAATAATATTTTTCGCGGTATTTCAACGAATTTACTATAAGATAAATTGAAATATGCAAAAGATTTTGGATCTTTCGCAATTATTTCAACAATTTTTTATTATTCAATACCTTTTTTAGAAACTTTTTTCAAGTAGAAATAAGGATAATTTTTGTCTGGATTTTTCGTTATATATAAAATTAATCTCTAAAATAATCGGAATGCCACAAAATTAAATAAACGTTCAATATCATGCAGGGAATTACAATTTTTGGTATTGAAAATGTATTTTGCCAATCAAACATGACACCCTACATCAGCTAAAACCAATGAAATTCTTCCAATTTTACCACATTTATATATCCAATAAAATATTTATGGTGACAATTCTGACATGACAAAATTATATATGCCAGACAAATAATTTATTTTTCGTTCCCTAAAGTATTTGTGGTTACTATTTATCAAAAAATTAAATTTTCAAATTTTGCTTTTCAGCTTTAAATTAAATTGTGTTTTGTTTATTGCGCTTCGTTTAAAAAATGTTAAAAATAGATTGCTTTTTCTTCGAAACGAGGTTTGTTTTCTACCTAATTGTCAAGAGAGACAATTTGTTGAGAGGAAACCCTTTTTAGTCGATAACGAGAATACATAATTAGGACACTACAAACAACTCCGTAGAATAATGTAAGCTAAATTATGATAATAAATGGTTATTATGTAACGAAAAAATAAATAAATTAATTGATAAGTAAAATAATTATAATTAAAAAAGCATGGATCTGAGCTTTAAACGAATAATTAGATGAAAGAAGAAAATATTAAAGAAAAGTGGTGACCTGACGTTATGAAAAAAAAGATGCGACGAATTTACGACGAAAGATTTTAGATGAGATTTCCACCTATTAGCAATGTAGAAATTCCTTGTAAGGCATAAGCGAAAGTAACTTAGCTCAAAAAAATGTAATCCAGCTCTTTTATCTCTACCCACCGTACCGCATGGCCACGACTTCACAATTTTATTCCATTAACCCCTTTTCAAAGTTCCTGACATTGAACCTTACGTAGGTGGTGGCTGTCACAAAATATCACTAAGCATTAACCACAAAAATATAGAAAAAAAATTGTCTTACATAATAAATCCCGGTTACGTGCTTGTGCAAACAATTATATCATTATACAAATTTTTTTCGTTTATTTGGGCGTCTAGGCCACGTCTCATGGCCAATGAGACAAGAACCAAAAACCGATTTCCCGTGTCCTGTCATCATATAAATTTCAGTATAAAATATACGTGTGCAGCACAAGTAAATGGATATCACAACTGCTGCAAGGCATCATTACGGTAATGATCGTCATAATAATGATACAACCGAAAAAAAATGAGAGACAAGGATTAAATATCACGAATACGAGGAGCGAAAAAGAAAACATCATTTTGGCCTTGAACTCGTTGATATCCGATTTCATGGTCGTCTTCTCGTCGCTGTTTGCTCAAATTTCTCTAATAAATGCACGCAAACCTGACGCCCAAAAAATGTAATTTAAATTTTTGATTTATTGGGTAATTTAATGGTAAAGTTCTTTATGTTTATTTAAATGCGGCTCTGCGTCCACTTTTAAGGAACATTAATTTTACTTCCTCCTGTTATGCAAAAACGAAAAATCACTGATAAAACACTCACAATGTACAGAACACGATATTGTTTTAAGTGATGCCACATGTAAAATTTTAAAACCACAAAATATGTTGAATGTTGATATTCAAATGCTCTCCAAATATTTGTCAACATTTATTATAATACGCATAGTAGTTTGCTGTATGACATATTAGCAAACCAAAAAGGAAAAGACATATTCATCTTATACATGATATTCACTAAATAGGTTTAAATGGAGAAGGATTAAAAATGTTTCTAAGCTTTCAAAATATTTGTTAGAAATAATGATACGCACAACTATATTATACTGGAATTATATCAAGTAACTGTGAATATATCGCTCAATGTAATAAAATAAGACGAAAAAGAGCTATTTAAAATAAGGAAGCAGAGAAAATCTGATGTATTTGATCGTAAAAGAGCACTTTAAATAATGTGCAAGTTGATTAAAATAAGTACATTTTTTTAATTTTCATCAAAACCAATCAAATCATGCCAAAAGTCTTTTTTTATTTAAGAGAGTCACTTGGATTTAATATTAAGCGTTGTTTTGTTTTTTTTTTATGATTAGAATTTTTAGTTTTCTTCAAATTTTCACGTTAAATCATAATTAAAAAAATTTTTGGTTCATTTAGAAATTTTAAAATCAATTCAAAAATAAAAAAAAATATTCAAATATGTTTCTAAAAAAAATCCAAAGCACAAAATACTTGTGGAAAAAAATATAAAATTACAAATTTATTTATTAAAAAACTACAAAAATCTTTAAAAAATTTATTTTTCTTAAAATTTTGTATTTTTACTGTTATTTTTTTAAAGTTTTCAAAGTATTTTTTAATACTTGAATGAATTGAAAAAAAAAATTGAATTGCGACTGTAAAAATTTAAATATAAAAAAATCTTAATTAGGTCAAGTACACAGCAGGATTAAAAAATTATAATTTTTCACTAAACTGGAACGAAACAAGTCCTCTTTCGCATAATATCTTTACATTAAAAATTATAGCCATTACAACAATTCAAAATTGCAGAAGGAAATCAATTTTATCCCTTGTCAATTAATGCTACTTCAACATAAATAGAATATCAAACTGATTATTTTTTGTTACAAATAAATAATAATTAACAATAATAGCTACGCAATGAATACACTTACAAAGAAAATAGAAATAACAACGTAAAATATAAATATTCGTAAAATTTGGAGTGTTAGTTTGCATGTAATGTTTGAATGTTAGTTCATAAGAGAATTTTTATTTGCATTTTCGAAAAGTTTTCTTTTATGGAAATTCTACTATTAAAAAAATACGAAAATGTAATAAAATATTGATATAATATCAATGGTAATGCTGGTCATTGCACAAAAGAATAAACAAATAATGTGCTTATAAAGTATGTTTAAACTCCGTAAAATAATAAATAAATAATGTGCGGAGAAAATCCTCTTCCCAAAAATTATCATTTAGATGCTTTTAACGTAAAAAATAGATAAATAAAATAAATAGAGTTGTGACAATTATGATAGTTTTAACAATTAAATATAATAAATTGATAAATGATGCTCAACTTCAGGTGGGCGAATATCAGCAGTATTTATAAGAAATGTTTCCTTCACACAGGAAATCTAACGAGCACTTTATTGGTTGTATCGAATTTGAAATCCCTGTTAGTGGACAAGATAAGTCAAATTACATTATATATGATAAATAAATATAAATGGTGCATTCCATTCTAAAAAATACCAAAATCACGGTTTTGATTTTTACCGATTTCTTCATAAAACAGTTATAGAAATGAAAAACTGAATAGTTTATCGTGATGTCCATCAAAAAAGAAGAAATTTTTGCTTTGGCGAAATTTTTTTACCCTTATTTTTAAAAATTTTATGATAGTTTTAAAAAATTTTTATCGAAAAATCCGTGTAGCGAAAAAAAGGTCAAAATTTCAACTTTATTATTTTAAAATTTTTGTTCACCAGGATTGTTTGTCATCTCGACTACATAAATTTTTGCCATGAAACATATGGTTGGAAACGAACTGTTTGGTCAGAAAAGCCAAAAATGTGATATTTTTGCGTTTTTAAAAAATTTTGAACCATTGATAAAAATTTTTAAAATAAGTCGAAAATAAATGTTGTCTTAGCAAAAGTTTCTTATTCTCGGATGGACATCAAGATAGGGTAATAAGATCTGTACTTTTATAGGTAAATTTAAAATCCGGGATTTCGGTATTTTTTAGAATGGAATGCACCAAATACAAAACTGGTCGCTGTTTGCATCTAAGTAGTTACAATAATAATATGACATAAGAAGACAATAAATAACGTAATAATAATAAAAAATGGATGTCATAAAAAAAAGAGAGAGAGATATTTTTATAAAAAAAAAGAACACGCAAAAAGAAAAAAATGCGAAAATATGTAACTAAAAGTGGAGACGCCTTGTTTGTTATAATTATATTGTACATAAAAATTGATGCATCACTCAACGTTTTTTATATGAAAAAAAATGGGAAACTTGAATGTTTTTCTATCAAACAGAATCAAAGAATTAAAGGAAGAAATATAATACAAGAAAAAATTCTTCCACTTTAAAGAACGAAAAAAATCACGAGAAAATTTATGAATGTTCCTTTTACCAGTACAACCAGTGAAACTGTTTTTTCTTTTAAATTCTATTTAAATATTGAATGAAAATTAATTATTATTTTAAATAACTATAATTTATATTATCATTAGCAGATTAATGATCCTAAACTCAAGATCAAAATTAATCTGATTAATCTGATAAAAAAAAATAACACAGTTCAAAAATTCATTTACAATTAGAATTAAATCAGATCAAAATAATTATGATCTAAATTATGCAACCCGGTAAATATATTTTCATATCTTGAAATTAATCATATCACATATACAATCCTAAGTAAAATATCAATTTTGTGAACGTAACTCATACACATCAAATCTATTATGAAATTATCAAATTAAACACCTTCCGAATGAACTATTTCAAAATAACTTACATATATTGTTGTTTTAAATGATTTTGCTTTCGTAAACAGTTGATATGTTTTGTGATATATGCAACTTAGACTATAAAACTTAAAAACAAAAAAATGACTCTTAACTTAAACATAAGAAAAGGCCATTTAAGTCAAATAATTTAACAAAAATTGCAAAAGCTTTTAAGAAATAAAAAAATTCTTTTTTTTTCAAAATTTGGTAAAAAGCAAAGGACCCACAGTTGAGTTATTTTCAAACTATATGTTATATCGAAAGCTTTTTTTGACTTTAACTGAAGTGTATTTGCACAAATAATAATAAAAAAATTTAAAATTTATAAAACTTTTGATTTAAACAAAAACTATCTGAAAAAATCTTAATTTCAAGCGAGTGAGGATTTATGAGTTTTTGTACGACGATTGCGAATAAAAAATGTTGGGCTACCTCAATTAATTTTTTTATTAGTTTTAGCAATTTGATACACATAATTGCTATATTTTGCAAAATTTTATGAATCTGAAAAAAAAATATTTATATATCATTAAGAACATATCTCACATTCTATATTTTGAAGAATGTTATTGAAAAAAGGATTAAATGAAAGGATTTCAAAAAAATCAGATTATGGCACAGTGACATTTCGACAGGTTTCTGAAACAAAACAAAAAACACTCATATCACACACACACAAGACACTTTCTACATACACTATAAAAATACACAAATGACAATAAATATTAAAATTATTATTATTAATTTCGTAACGAACGAAATTAACTATCAAAAAAATAAAAAAAAAATATGAGTATTATAACTGTTGCTTATAAAAAAACAACACTAATTATTAGGGTGAAAACACATCACATATTATGATATACAGTATACACATTATCATTATTATTACACGTTTAGTAAAAAAAACAAAGATTTATAGGAATTAAATAAATATATTGTCAATACATTTGATGTCCAAAGGTGAGAGCACATAAAAAAATATTTGCCTATCCTTGCTTTTTGGATGTTGAATGACAAAAAAAAAATAATTATAGAATTATATTGAATAGAGAGTTTGTTGCTTGTTATCTGTTTTAGCATGAACTATCAATCAAAAAGCATCACAACAATTCAGTTTTATTGTTTTGACTAAAAATATAGAGAAGTTTCTCAGATACTGGTTCCAAACTTAAACACCATTTTTTGTAAATGATGTTCTAAGTTAGTGTTTGAGACTTTTTCTATGATTTTAACTTAAATATATGTTTTGTTTTGATATTATTTTACACATGCAATGCTTTTTATACCTGTTAGTGAAAAACAAAACAAGTATGCTTTAAAAAAAACATGATGTTACTGAAAATGTAGTTTTTAATGAAAGAAAAAATATATGAATATAAATACTGAATTCTAAAAACAAACATATTTAACCAATAAAAAAAAATAAACATATATACATAAAAATATATATGATAAAAAAAATACTTAGCTATTAAAGATTTAGATGAACTTTTAATTTATAGAAAAAATGCTGAAAAAACTTTCAAAAAATATTTGACATAAAGAAGATATAACTGTTAAACAAAAAAAAATATGAAAAACATAGTTGTATTTGTAGTTTCACAAATGAAATGCTAGGAATTTTATATTAGAAACAAAAAAAGTGTCTATTTAATGTTAAACAAAACAAAAATATGGATAAGAACATTTTAAAATATGAGAACGGTCTGAAAAATTTGATGAAAAATGCAAAAACAAGGACTCGCAAATAAAATTAATTTATTAGTTATGAAACAAAAAATAAAATATGAAATAGAAAATTTTTCCGAAAAATTTGTGAGTTCTAATTAGAATCCCTTTTTGAACCAATATTTGGTTTTTGTCTCACCTTGTAGATTTAGTTGAAAAAGAGTATTTCTTCAAAAAAAAAACTAAAACCGACAATAAAATAAAAACCGACAAAAAATAAAGTAAAATATTATTGATAAACTTGACAATAATAAAAAAAATAAAGTATATAAACATATTTGATGTAACAAGACAATAAATGATAATAATAACTATTTTGTTGTTGAGAAAAATGTATTTTTGGAATGAAGAAATAAATCTGTATTAGGAGTTGTAGAACAAGACAGTGGATGAAAAAAAAGATAAATATATATAATAAAATGGAGAAAATGTAAGATTGGCATAAACTAACAAAATGTTTTTATTTACAAAACAAAAAAAAAACAGATGATTCCATTAAGAAAGCAAATCTTAGAAAAGAAAAAGGTAAGATTATCTTCAGTATTTGTTTTAGATGTGTTTTAAAAAATCATAAAGATAAAAAAGCAGGGAAAATAATATACAGGGACGGAAAAAATTAAAGTTACTTAGAACTTTTTATTTTTTTTTTTATTAATTTTTACAAATCTTTAGTTATGCCATATTAATTTTAGCATATATTTTTATATCTGCTTATAATGAATTCTCTACTTAATTATATACATTTCCAAATTATCCGAAAAAAGATTTGCAGATATCTTTTTCTATGCTGTAAATAAAAAACAACAATAAAAACATTTAAAATGCTTAAAAGTTAATTTTTTATCTTATACCTACAGTTAAAGAAAAATAATTTGTCTAGATATTTTTTTGTGCTTTGACAAGTACTTTTTTGATTAGCTTGAATAAAATTTTCATCTTACACACTTTATTTTATCCAATCGCACATACCATCAAAAGAAAATTTATTCAAATTACATGTTCTAAACTTGTATATTTACTTAATAAATTCAAATTCTAATGATGTTTATCCACGACATTACAAGTACGCCAGCTTATTCCATTAGTAAATTTCCATTCGCAATAAAAAGACGAAATATGTGAATTTTGTGGTGACAATGAAAATTATTTCCTGGAAATAAAGAGATTTGCATGATAACATGATTTTTCAATTTTATTTTGCGATGATTTCTTGGACAATTATATTTTAATATCGTTTCGTGGTATTTTATGGTACATTTCTTTAATATTGTCTTTAATAAAATCAGACGCATGTATATGTGAATCATCTCATTTGAATAAAATCTGTTATCATTTTGCACACATTTTACACCAAAACTCTACATACGAACGCACAAAATCCCTCAAACTAGATTGAAATTTGTGCTCATTTATTCTTGTTGTTATTCGGAATGCCATCATGATACTTGTGGCTTAAGAATGGGAGACCTTGTCCCACATAGTAAAAGAAGAAGTTGATTTGTAAATTCTTAAGATTTTCAATGGTGACAAAATTTAATTAAAACTATTTATTTATTTTTTATGGTTTGACCTTATATAATATCAATAAAGTTTGAGAAAATTATGTTAAAATTAATCAAAATGGATTTTTTTTAAATATTCGATTTTAATCACGTGAAAAATTACTGACAAATTTTCCCTTTTTAAACTCTACAAGTGACAAAAATTAAATTAAATCAGTTAGCGAATCGCAGATCATATTTACAAACTACCAGTCGCTTACACCACTCGTCGACACCTCAAAAAATCGCGACATGCTAATTCAAATTCATTAATTTCATTTTTCTGCCGCACTTCCGCTTTGGTGGCTCCAAACAGGATATGGACCTGGTGCCTGCAGCGCCATCTAGTGACGTCATCACTTTCAGCCGACTCAATTTTAGTTCAAAAAGTGACCGCACTTCCGCTTTGGGGGCTCCAAACAGGATATGGACCTCAAAAATTTTATTAAAATTTAGTTGGAGTGGCCTAAAAATCAAACATCAACACTACAACACGGGAATTTATTTTTAAAATTTGGCTATTTAAACCAGAGCATGTCGGGTAAGTAAACATCTTTTCGCCGTGAAAATCGTCGCAATTAACGAACAAAGGTGGAAAAAACGCATCATTTGTCCATCAACTGTGCTCGATTCCGTTGTGATTCAGCCCACGGAAAAAATCAATATTTTTTATTGCCTTTTTGTGTAAATCACCTCTCGCAAGACCAACCAAACAATGTTCACTTTCAAGCGTTATTGCTACTGTAGTGCCTGCCAAATTTTTAATCTCTCCGGCTAATGGCATTTTTCTTCCTCTTTTCAGATACGGACAAAGACACCATCGACACGTTCGAGGAACTGAGCCGGGTAGCGAATGACTCACCACCAGGAAACGTTTCACAAGTGCTGGAGAAAATCCAAGCGATAAGCGCACAAAAATTCGACGAAATCGAGTGTACGGCAGTGTTCACGAAACTGCTGAAGGACGGCGGAGGCGATGACACTTCAAAGGTCACTCTGTGCAAAACAATTGCGGAAATCACGAAAAACAACAAACAACGCGAAAGTTTCTCGAACGAGACAATCGTTGCGGAATTGCTAAAAATCCTTGAACGGAATTGCGACGGCAAGAATTTGGCATTGACGATCCAGGTGTGTCGTGCTTTGGGAAATTTGTGTTACGAGAATCAAAAGGCCCGTTTGCTAATTAGTCCCAAAGTTGGGGTGCTCTTCAACTTACTCGATGTGAAGAACGATGGAGTCCCAAAGGAGACATGGACTCTCTTTATCAAGACGCGATGCGGACTAATTTCGAATTATCTGGTGGGAAGTGAAGAAATTGCCGCACAAGCCGTGCAAATGAAACTCGTACAAAGAATTCAGGAAATTATGAAGGGAGTCGTGAACAGCGATACTGTTGAGAAAAATGAAGATTTACTGATAAACATTCTACCTCCATTGAGTATTCTCAATGAATTGACGGAAATTACGTTCGATGTTCCAATGGTGCGGTTATTGGTGCAAATTTTGGGAAAATCTGATAATCCAGAGCTGGGCGAGATGTGTCTTGAGTTGTTGCAGTGCCAAGCGGAGAACGATGACGTCAAATATTGTCTGGCGAAAGAAGGTGTTGCCGACACGCTATTCGATCTCTTGGAAAAATTCAAGAAATCCGGTGCCGGAGACGAAAGTCGTCGTGCTCTCCTCAAACTCGCATGTGATTTAATTGTTCTCATCCTCAATGGTGACGATGCCATGCATTATCTCTACACGACACCGTTTCCCGGTCGCATCGAAAAGTGGCTCGATTCTTACGACATGGATCTCCTCACGACCGGGGTCCTGGCAATCGGAAATTTCGCCCGCACCGATTCACATTGCACCGACATGGTGGAACGGGGCATCATGAAAACCCTAATTGCCATCTTGGCGAAGAACAATGGCACGGAAGACGATATGCGACTGCAACACGCTTTGCTAAGTGCTTTGCGAAATCTCGTAATCCCGAAACCAAACAAGGCAGCTGTCGTTTCGGACGGTCTGGTGGAGACAATTTTACCGATGCTCGACATTCATCAGCCACCGGTCGTATTTAAGTTGCTCGGAACGTTGCGCATGACAATTGACGGACAAGAGTCACTCGCCATGGAATTACTGCAAAACCAAAAACTGATCGAGCAGCTAATTGTCTGGAGTAAGACGATTGATTATCATGCCGGAGTCTCGGCAGAATCGCTAAGACTCATTGCCTGGCTGATTAAACACGCGTACAAGGACAAAACTTCTGACGGCACGAAACTCGATGACAAAAATCTGCACAAATTCATCCAGATCCCGGACGCTGTCAATTCGCTCGTTACGATGCTTAGCAGCTCGCATGTCGTGATGCAAAATGAAGCTTTAATCGCCTTGTGTATCTTGTCCGTGACGTGTTTGCGCAACGCTTCGGAAGGCGTCCAGCTGGATGACATCCTTATCGAGTCGCATATCGGTGACAAAATCTCCAACTTTATTACACGCAATGCGGATACGATGACGAAGGAAATTGTCGAGAACCTTCGGACGCTACTGGCACATTTGAGACACTCCGAGAAGCTGCTGAGTCATTTGAACGAGTTCAATTTGGACGAATTGATTAAGGCAATTCCTAGTCTTAAAGAATATTGTACGCTTTAAAAAAATGAAATTTTAAACGAAATTAACACAAAAGTATTTAAAAAACGAGTCTTGTGAGCAAAGAATGCATTTATCTATAAAGCTATTAATTTTTTTACCTTCTAACTTTAATAACATTTGTATTTTGTAAGAAATAAGAAAAAATATCTAGAAAAGTTGCAATAAATTAATAATTCTTATGAGTGAATCGGTAGATTTTTTTTAAAATTCTTCAAAATTTCAGAAAAATCTTGAAAAACCTGAAATTTTTTACAAAACTTTCAATTTTTGGATTTTTGATTTTCTAAATGGGACAAGAGACAAAGAGATCAAAAAATATTCGAAATGGCCTCATTAAAACAAAGAAAATTTCACGAAAAAAAGTAATTAAATATATTTA
This sequence comes from Culicoides brevitarsis, assembly GCF_036172545.1. NCBI lineage: Eukaryota > Metazoa > Arthropoda > Insecta > Diptera > Ceratopogonidae > Culicoides > Culicoides brevitarsis. The sequence continues at coordinate 23,854,118 of NC_087086.1, read as the reverse complement.
CGCAGCATTTTGAAATATAAAATCTATGAGTAATTAAGATTTACATCAGGCGGAGAAGCAGCTCGATCATTTGTCAAACGTCTTGTATTCACAACCATCTGGCGGCTTCACCTCAACTGGCTTCTCGCCCACTTCTTTCCAATTGGTGCTGAGAACTGTGCCGCCCGATTCCATAAATGACTTGTTCATCGCACGACGCGTTTCCTCGTTGCTGTCCGCGTAGATTTTCTGGAAGAGTGCATTTAAGGCAGCCTCTCCTTGTCGTTCCTCTTCCTCCGTCTTCTCCACCTCTTTCGCCAACTTGTCCCAGTCCTTTGGTTGTTTGCGTGCCGGAGTCGTTACGGGTTTCACGTCCTTTTCGCGTTCCAACTGAGGCCATTGCTCGCCAATGAGCTTCATCAGGATGACCTCGATCTTGCTGGGTGAGGCTTTGTGCGTCGAAGTTGCTTTGTTGATAGGTTTGAAGAGCCGAATAGTGAGATCAATTCCATCGTCGGCCGTCAAATGGACATCTTGCTCGTCAATTGTTAGCTGGTAGTTTTTGTCTTTTGCATTTTTCAGCAAAATGTCGACGACGACTTTCTGTTCCGTCTGGTAGAAATCGTATTTCGGAGCCATTGCAGAGCGCAGACCTTTCTAGAAGGATAAAGGAAATCGGTAAATTTCCATTTACTATTACGAGTTGCCGTATGATGATTCAACCGAAATAAAAGAAAATCACACGAGGAGGCATTGAACGTTCCATTGAATTTTAACGCTATTCCGGTCTGGCGTTAGCTCTTCAATTGAATGAAAGGAAGTGGTAACGGTAGATATTTTAATTTTTAATTAAATTAATTAAAATTTGCAAAAAAAAAAAATAATATAAAAAGTAACTTAAAACATTTTATTTCTTTTATTTTAGAATTTGCAAATAATTTTTCTCTATTTAGGCCGCTCCAAAATTTTTTTGAACTTTTTGTCCTATGCCCCATTTCAAAAGTCGAAAATCCAATGGGGCAAAATAAAAAAAAAGTTAAAAATTTCATCAAAATTGACCGTTTTTTGGTCTTTTTTCATATTTTTTCAAGGAATTTTACAAAATTTTTTAAAATATTTTAAATTTTTAAGAATTTTTGTATTGAAAATCGTATTTTAACATGAATTTTCTTCGTTAAAATTTTTTTCAAAAAAATTATTTTTCAAAATTTTTTGACAGTTTTTTTTACGAAATTTTTTTGTTTAATTTTTTAACTTGAAATGCTCTGAGACAAATTTTAAATTATCAAATCTCAATGTAGATACCATAAAATCAACTAAAATATTGATTTATCACAAAAAACTGTTAAAATTTTGTCATTTTATATGAAACAGTATTTCAAAATTTTTTTTTTTTACTTTTGAATTTTTACCCCCAATTTTGAAAAAAAGTTTCTGGGACAAAAAGTTCGAAATAAATTTGGAGCGGCCTTAACTTTGGGTAAAAAAGGTTTTATTTATTTTGATGGTTTTTTTTAAAAATATTTTAAGTCTAAATATCATAGTACGGATTTATTCCTTTTTTTAATCAGCTGAATTAATTTATTTTCCCTCTGATTGTTTTTTTTTACAAAACCGGAGAAAATTGAATTAAACCGCAGAAAAAACCAACAAATAATTTTTAACATTTATTCCTCATTTCACTTCATTTTTTGCTTAATATTCATAGATACCCTTGATTCTCTTTCCCTTAGGATCAAAAGGACTTCTCAAATGGCACTCGGCGTTATAGAGCTGTCCCATTATCTCAATTTGGTATTTGCCCGACGTAATAAAATCATTATCGACAACTTTTCCTTCTGGATGTTTGATGTAGGCCTGTCCAAGTGGCTTGTGTAACATGTAAGCGTACTCACCACGTCTCAAATGACCAACAATCTAAGAATTTTAATCAATTAGACAAGTTTAAATTAAATTTTAATTCATACTTGTCCATCGCGGTAAACTGCCTCGAGTCCCCAGACGGGAACTTGCTCGTCTAACGTAAAGTAAGCCATCTTTTTGGTAACACCTTCCTTCAATTGTCTCTCGACGACAGGTTTTCCTTGATAATCGCCCTTTGCACGACATGTAAATCCTAAATTCGCTTCGATTGGTGTGTCATCCTTTAAAAAATAAAATTTTCAATTAAATTTCTAACTTTTTACGCTTAATTTTTCTTACAGATTTTAAATCGTATCCCCATAAATGGTAACCCTTTTCGCTACTCAGTGAATACAGAGATCGATATCCGGCATTACGAAGTCCAAATGATCCGCCAACGTGCATCAAAGTCTCGTAAACTTCGTTGCAGTTTTCTTTTGGAATGTGCAATTCATAACCGAGCTCGCCAACAAAACTCACACGTAGCAAACGAACGTTGCGCGTTTCGCGTCCGTTATGCAAATGGATTGATGCGATTCCCGCAGAATTTGGAGGCAAGGACTCATCCGACAAGTCCATTCTGGTTAAACTTTGTAAGATTTTTCTGCTATTTGGTCCTTGTACAGACAACACTCCCATTTCTTGGGTGACATCTGTGACGATGGCATTAAATTGCTTTCGACGAATTTCCTCTTGCATGTGGGCAATGGTGTGTGAGGCACTTGCACCACCGGCAATGATGTAAAAGCCCTTTCCCTTGAAAATGGGGTCATGCAGCTCACCGGAACCAGCATCGAGTGGTGTAACGGTCACGTCAGCCTCGACGCCGCCACGCGAATTTAGAGCACACGTGTAAATTGTTCTAAAAAATTAAAATTTAAGAATATTTTTGATGGTTCAAATTATGAAAGGACCAGTAAATCCTTACTTGTTAACTGGTTTTGTCATGTCAGCGGTGAAAATCCAATCTGCGGCTTTCTGAGCGTCTTTTCCAGTAAGGAATAGTTTGCAGAAATAGCTCAAATTAAAAACTGTGGCAGCTGTCCGACACGTCATAGCTTCTTCTCCGATCTAAAAGAAATTTTTAGACAAATTTTTGTTGGTTTTATGACATTTCTTACCAAATCATGATGATCCGGGAAGCCAAAAGTATAATCAGACTTCAGTTGTTCCTCGTAGTACGTGTTGAAATTCCTCTTATGCCCGTATGCGCCATACCAATCATAACTTTGGACAACTGCCGACCCCTCTTTCAAAAAATATCCCGGACGCTCCCAACCTTGTCGTTCTTCCATAACAGCTCCATACTGCACCATCTCTTTATGGAACGGATCATGGATGAGATCACGCCCAGCAAGTGGCTCGTCATGCGGAAAGACAATACTGTAATTTTTGGCATATGCCTCGTGACTTCTCTCCGTTGCCCAGACAATATTTTTCGTCTGACGCGGCGTAAATCTCCGAATATCATAAGCAAACATGTGCGCACTCGGTCTTCCATGCAAAATCCATTCGGCCATTTGTTCGCCGCAACCGCCTCCCAACATCATGCCGGCCGAATTGAAGCCACAATTGTGGAACAATCCATCGAGACGTGGATCTGGGCCCATCAAGGGCTTATGATCGGGCGTGAAAGATTCGGGACCGCAAATGGTTGATTTGATACCGACCATGCCCAAAGCAGGACACAATTCGACAGCACCACGAACGTGTGTATCAAATACGGAATAATCCAAGTCATAAAGCCCAAAATGGAAATCTTTCTCCACGCGATCCAGCAAAATTGGATTATCCTCGTAGCCACCCATGCAAATACTTTCTCCCTGAATTCTGAAGTAGATCGAGAAATCGTGATCGCGAACGTGGGGCATTCCGCGGATCTTTTCCATCGGCTCGGAAACGGTGTATGCATGTTTCATGGGGATAAGAGGTAAGTAAACGCCATGTTTCTCCGTCAAATCACGTCCCCAAACACCCGTGGCATTAACAACGCAGTCCGTTCGAATGTCACCGAAACTCGTACGAACACCTTTAACCTTTTTGTGTCCCGTTATTTCGTCTTTTGCCACCAAAATCTCCTCCACCGGACAATCTTCAAACAACTGAGCACCCAAATCCTTCGATCCCTTGGACAAGGCAGCGCACATCATCGCTGGATCTACTGCTCCATCGCCTGGCGAGTACAAAGCACTCGTGAATGCCTTGTAATCGAGCAAAGGAAAAACTTGTTTCACCGTTTCCTCGGGCGAAAGGACGTGCGATTCGATGCCAAAGCATTTCCCTAACGTGTGAAGTCGTTTGTACTCATTTAACCGTTCTTCGGAATGAGCAATGAACAAACCGCCATTCATGATGAAACCGGAATCGAGTCCCGTTTCCTTCTCCAAGTTCAAAAGAGTGTTTCGAGTGCTCGCAAGAAGTCCAATTTCGACATCGTTGGGACGTAAACGCCATACAAGACCCGCCGTATGCCACGTCGTGCCAGATGTGAGCTTATTTTTTTCTAATAACACAGCTTTGCATCCGCGTTTTGCCAGTTGGTACAATGTGTTGCATCCTTGCGAGCCGCCACCTGCAAACAAAAACAAAATTTTAGAGCATCACGGAAATATTTACATTTTGTTATTGTTTTTCATTTCGTTTGAACAGTAAATGAACTTCGTAGACGTTATCATTTTTTTAAAATATTATTATCAGGAGAAAAAGCCAATATTTATAAATAATCATTATTTGTCTCTACTTTTGATTCAAATATGTCATAATCGACATAAAATTGCTTTTTTCGCGTAGAGCGGCTAAAAATACTCTCAAGATTATTTTGAATCCGGTTTGATTCTTAAGAAAACTTTTTTTTTTGTTTATAACGAACAGTGACAAAAAAGGATTCCATTTAGTGATAAGCAATATAGTGACGCAAAAAAGCAAGATAATTGTTGAACTTTAATGAACCTCAAATAGACACTTGGGGTGTTTCTTTCTTCATTTTTATCAAAAATATTATTAAAATTTAAATATAAGAGTCGGATTTGTTTTCTTGAATTTTAAAATCTTTAAATTTATTTTTTTAACTTATTTTTTTTAAACATTTATTTAATATTTTTTTTAAAAAATTTATTTATTTATTTAATACTTTATTATTTAATTAAGGTGATTTTAATTCTAATTAAATTTAATTAAATTAAAATAGCCAGAATTTAATGAAATTGAACTCTTGAAGTGAATTTAATTAAATAAAAACATTTAAAACTAACCTTAACAATAAGCAAAAAAAAATATATTATTTTATACCCTAATTAAAGTTTTTGTATGAAAATTGATCGAATTTCAAAAGATTGTTTTATTTTATTTTTATTTTTTTTTAATTCATTAAATTTTTTATATCCCCCTTGATTTACCTATATTTCAAAACGCAAAACAGAATTTTTTTTTGGAATACCCTTATTTTGTTGTAGATTGAATAACCACCATTCAAGATAATGAATATTTTGTTCCTAATAAACACAAAGGAAAAAAAATTACCAATGATAACAACATCAGCCTCTGTTGGGAGCTTAATTTCAGTTGAAGCTGGCTCAGATCCATATTTTCTTGAGCTAACTCCCAAAAATCTGTTTGTTTTTGCCACTTGTCTAAGTCTCAACATGCTTGTGTTTACTTCCCTTTACAATATTTTTCTTCTAAAAATAAATCTCTCTAATCACGAAAAAAAACAGAATTTAATAATTTCGCTGTTGTTTGTACAAAAGTTCGCGTACGACTGATCTCTCTTCTTCATGAGAATGTTTTTTAATCAAAAACACTCAAAAGTGAGAAAATATAAAAAAAAATCGCACGGTGTTATCTCTTTTGTGCTTAGGTCAATAAAAACAAAAAAAAGATACCGAGTAAAATGATAAGATAGAAATTATTTATTAAAATTAACAAAAACAATAAACCTCCTTTTTAATTCATTGAAGACTCGCCGTTGGACGTTTCGCATAATTCGAGACACATTGTTGCTGGACGTACATCCGATCGAGATTTCCTGCGAATCGCTCGATGTCGTACGAACTCATATCTAAACTGGGTTCCCCGTTGACAATCCATTCGGCCACTTGTTCGGCGCAACCGCCACTCAGCATCATGCCGTTCGAGCTGAAAGCGAACGAGTGGAATAATCCTCGGACTATCCTGTCAGGTCCAATGAGAGGTTTTCGATCCATGGAAAAGGCCTCCGGACCACAAACGGTACTTTTGACGCCAGTTTTATTGAGACTCGGTAATAATTTGATCGAACTGCTCATGAGGGGATTGAAGGTGTTCCAATCCATGTTGTAGAGCTGGAATTGAAAGTCCTCCGGTGGTGTGGGATTCACAACTGTGGGATTTTCCTCGTAGCCTCCGACAATCAGAGAATCGCCTTGCACGCGGAAATAAATGGAATTATTGTGATCGCGGACATTTGGACAACGTTTCACATTGGGAATGGGTTCGGTAACGACGTAGCTATGCTTGAGCGTAGTGAAGGGAAATGAAGCGTGTGCAAGGTGCTCTTGTGACCAAAGACCTGTAAAACAAAGGAAATTATTAAGTGAAGGGCAACCTTGAATTTTTTTATTAATAAAAATTAGGCCGCTTCAAATTTATTTTGAACTTTTTGTCCCAACATTTTTTTTTGGATTGTGGGGGGGAATAAAAAATGGGTTTTGAAATACTTGTTAGTATGAAAAGTACTTAAGCGAATAAATATTATTTTTTTTATTTTTTATTTCTATTTAAAAATTAAAAAAAAAATATTATTTTAGACTATTAACTTTTTGTTGTTTTTAAATTATATTAGGTACTTATCATCAGAATATTTCATGAAAAAAAAATCAATTAAGTCAAAAAAAAAATTTAAAAAAATCAAGGTTACTTTTATTTTATGAAAAAAATTTTTTAAGAAAAAAATATGTTTTGAAATATAAATTTTAATGAGAAAAATCAAAATTAAACTTTTTTTACGCCATTAGATTTTCGCCAATTTTTCAAATGGCGAGAGGAACAAAAAGTTACAAAAAAAAATTTGGAGCAGCCTAAGTACTTACCTCTTGCGTTAATGATTTGTCCACACATCAAATCGCCATACGGAGTAACGACTCCCGTCACTTTGCGTCCACCATCTAGCGTTTGGGTCGTAATAATTTTCGTCACTGGACAATTTTCAACGACACTACAACCATTAGCTTTGGATTTTTTCACCAACTGGTTACACAACATCGAAGGGTCAACTACTCCATCACCTACACACGAAACAAGATTAAACAAAGCCCTTAACTAACAGCAACAAATTAAAATTTACTAGGCGAAAAGAGTGCGCCCTTGAACGAGTCTGGCGATAAAAGAGGAAACATTTCTGTAGCTTCCTTGGCACCCATTACATGACTCTCAATCCCGAAATTCCTCGCAAAAGTACTCATTTTTTCAAATTCTTTCATTTCCTTGTTGTCATGCGCCAAGAAAAGGGTTCCATTGTTTATCCAACCAACGTCTTCGGCACCCAATTCCTGAAAAACTTCCTTCGTCGTCTTCAGAACTTCCATGCAGAGGGCATTAGGTCGCAAACTCCATATTAAACCAGCTGTGTCTATAAACAAAATATCAACTTCATTAGCATTTCGTTAATTTATAAGTCGTTAGCGCGCGCGATTATCACTCATTATCACTAAGTTACTAACGAAATGTAGTGCCGCAAGTAATTTTTCCCCTCTCGAGCAACACCGCATTAACGCCTTTCTTCGACAACTGATAGAGGATGCTGCAACCCGTAACGCCTCCACCAACTATTATGACATCAGCGGTCGTTGGTAACTTTGGCTCAGCAACACCACCACTCGTTGTGCTTAAAAGGCGCGTCCCGTAAAGCTTTGTTTTCGGCAAGAACGCAATAAGTGACCTGACTCGTAGCATGTTTATAACGCAACTGACCGAAGTCGAAATATTCGGCTCTCTTTGCTTTGCATTTTTTGTGTATAGCAGCCAACTTTGTCGATACTCGCGCGATAAACGCAAAGTAATCTACCGAAATTTTATAGCCCGAACTTTTTTTTTCTTCGAAGAGATAAGCTTTGTGAGAGTCCAGTGCTTGTTTAGATGGTTCGAAAAAGTACACACAACGAAATATTTTTGTGAGAGTTTTTGTTTGTTTTGATTTCTTGCATTTCAAGTTTGAAGAGTGTGTAGTTCAAGTCCAAATGTTGGTTTATTATGTCACTCATACTGGTACACAACAATGTGTGATGGTAAACAGTTTAAACATATTGAAGTTTTGTATAATACTTTGGTTACACAAAAAAAAACGTAAACAACACAAAAAGAAGAGAGAATAACTTTATTGCAATTTGAAGGTGAGATTTAACAAAAATTTGTGTGTAACTCGTTTTGAAAGTTACAAAGAGTTACACGTGTGTCGAGCGTTTTGATGGTATTTTGTTTACAAAACAAAAATGTTTTGAAGCGGAATTCGGTTTTTACTATTTCATACTATTTCATAAGTTAGATTTGAAATTAAAATTAAATTAAACGTATAAATTTTATGTTTTAATTTTTTTCCCATCAATTTTTTTTTTTTGTATTTTTAACTTTAAAAAAAGATGATTGAATTAATTTTAAAAATCAAACTTAAATATAAAAAATAATAATTTTAGTAACATTTTGGTAAATAATTAATTTTTCTAATACCTAAAATTCTCCAATTGTATATCATACAATAATGTAAACTTTAATTATTCATGATTTTTTATTTCAATTAATTGACAAAAATTAATCACATTAAAAAACTTTTTAACATTATTTGTTTTTTCTACAAATTTTACTAAAAAAATTAATCAATAAAGTAAGAAAATGTAGTAGGAAATTTTTATTTTTTTTTTCTACTCAGTAGGATAACTTTATTTTAAGAAATGATCGGGATCTAACGAGGAAACTCATTTACCTCTTACACTTACAGACTTCCGGAATCTTCTAGAAGTTGTAAAATTTTCAATATTTGGTTACTTTTGAGCTAAATTTAATTTGTTGATATTTGATTTTATGATTAAATAACACAAAGGTGGCCTATATTGATAAAGATTAAAAAATAACAAAAATAAAAACCGCAATTTTATTGTAGATTATCGATTTTGACAAGATTAGTTCAAATTTTTTCATTGCAAAATATTTCAGAGAAGAATCAAATGGCTCTAAATAAAAGTGATGGCTCTAAAAATCGCTTATATAAATTTATTTCATTTAAATAACTTTAATTATGATATTTAAATTTATGATTTGCGACGCAAAAAATATTTTACAAGATATCAAAAAAAAAGACTCGATAACTATAAAAATTTTACGATAAATTTGAATAAATCAACACACTTCCTAGACTTTCACAGTCAATTAATAATTAAATTTACGAGGAACAGAAATGAACTAAATACTTATAACAAATATCCGTCATTAATACTAATCGTTCCGTAAATTTCTTCATATTGATATAATTTTACATGCTTATTTAACCCAAACAGACACATGTTCTGTGTGCAAGGATATTTTCAAATCCGAAGAAAAATTAAATATGATCAAGAAAGTATCGAATTACAGAAAGAAGATGTAAATTGTAGGAGAATTAGGGGCATGATGCCCGTTAAACTCGTGTTGAAACAGATAATTTATTACGCAATTTGTCATTTTTTTGTGGTTTGTCGACAGGCCGTATTAATTTTTTTTTTGCAAAACACGTGCTTTAAAATAAAGGATTTGAGTAAAATTCCATGAATAAATCGAAATAATCAAGTGTAAAATTCTAGTGAAATAAATCTGACTTACCGTCGGATATTCAATAAAAATATTTCATTCGTTCACATTCTATTTATTACTTCCTTTGGTTGATAGTTTTGAGTACAAATTCTTTCCTTACAATAAAACTTAACTTATCTCGCTTAAAAAAAAACTTTTCTTTAATACTTCAGGCCAATTCAGTTGCATGTTCATTTTTAAACATTTCATATCCGTTTCCCAAAAATGACTTGCTCTCATAAAATTCCATTTCACTAAAGGAAAAATCATTCCAACTTTTGTTCTCCGACATCATCGCTGCCTTTTCGCCGTCATTGTTGTTGTTGTTGTAACTACTTTGCGGATGTCGACTGGGTGTCGGCGGTGCTTTGTCATGCATTTGCTGAAAGATGAACGGCCACGTCTGAAATAGGAGAAGAATAATAGTAAAAATGGGTTATTTGCAAAAGATCTTGAGGACCACACAAAAAAGGACCAAATGTTTGTTTGCGTTGTGATGCATGCGAATGGAAGAGTTGCAGTCATTCATTATAATAAAACTAGCACATGCCATTTCTATGTTTTTCTAAATGAATGAAAAAATAACAAATAAACAAACGATGTGCTAAAGACATCATTACAAGTTTTTTATGCTTATTTTTTTTACAAAATATTTAAAAAAATAAACAATTAATTTTTGTATCTTCATTTGAGATAAAAAAAAAAGATGTAGACAAATGCATTTCATGTTTAATAAATTGCCCGAAAAAAATATTCTAGATGAAATATTTTACATAATGTTCTTCGACAGAACAATAGAATCATATGGAATTAATGTTTTGTTTTGGTTCGGATGAAATATTAAGAAAACGTTTATTTATAAGTTGATGGAAGATGACTAACAGCTGGACACACTCTTTCCATATTTTCCGTCAATTGCCTTGACGGACTTTGAATTGTAAAGATTTTTATAGCTTATTTTTATTATAAAAAAATAATGTGTAACTACATATTAAGAGCGAAAAATTAAATAATTAAAATTAAGAGAAAATTCGTCGGATTTTAACTTTTGGGCTCTCAAGAAATTTTATTATTTCAATTTTTTCAAAAAAAAAAGAACATTAAAAAAATAATCACGTGACTTTTCTCGAAATTAAAAAAAAATATTTTAGCAAATTTGGAAAACATTATTCAATGTAAAAAATCATGATTAAAAACGTTACAAAATTTTATAAAAAAAATTATTAAAAATTTAATGAAAATATAAATGAAGAAAAATAACATGTAGGTACTAATTTTATTATAAAAAAAATTATAAATTCTTTTTTTCCAAAATTTTATCTTTTTTTTTCTTTTTAATTTTCTTTTAATTTTTATTTTGCATCATTGTGTTTTTATATTATTCAAAAAATTGCCTTTAAAATCAATTTAAAATCTTACTATACGACAATTTTTTGAGTAAAAATCTTTCATTACATAAAATTACAAATTATTTTCGTTGATTCAATGATCTTCTCACGTTTTTTCTGAGCGTCAATCGGTTCCGGTCCTTGACTATTTAACAAAAACTACTTCAAAAAGACACTTAAAATATTTTGGGTGCAAAAAAAACATTTTTTCCTAAAAATACGGTATCGATGTACTTTGAAGTGTTTTGGGTAAATAAACATTTGAAAAGTTTTTTGTCTTAAAAGTGAGAAAGGAAAAGTATTGAGTTTCCATCAAAATAAATGATGAAGTGTCGTCTCAATAGTCCACAAGAAGCGACATTTTTTTCGTTGTTTTTTACATTTTAACGACGAATTTCATGTGAATTCTTGTTTTTTTCATTACATATTTACAAAAAAAAAAATTGCTTGATATTTAAATAAAATATTAAATATTAATAGGCTCACAAGAAAAGTCAATTCTCGTCAAATGCCTAGTATTTACAAAAAAAAGATGCGGTAGTCACTTCCCCCTGTGAAAACATGGGAAATGTTTTTTTTTTGTCTTTCATGAATGCTTTCATTAACTTTGATAGAAGACACCTGGTCACAATTTACAACGAGAAAACTACGAATATGAATGAAAATTACTACTCACCAGTTTCTGTGGTTGCTGCATGCTTCGTGAAATCATGTCCACGGGCTCCCCTTTTAATACCGAAGCAAGAAATGAAATGTAGTTTGTGGCTAATTTAAGAGTATCCAGCTTGGAAAGCTTTGTATCTCGAGGCACCCACGGAATGATTGTTTTTAGTTTGTAAAAGGCACTGGACAGAACCCTCATACGAGCACGTTCACGGGCATTTGCAGCATTTCGCTGAATTGGCATCCCTTTTTCGTCTAAAAAAAATTTTTAAATTTATTTTTTTATTAATTTTATTTTTTTTAGCTAAGAAGGAAAAAATTTACCAACTAAATCATCATCAACTCCATCGTCGAGACTCTCTGGTGTGGAGCTTCTTTTTCTTTTAGGCATTTTTTAAATGTTTTTATTTTTTCACTTTAATTTATTTTTTTATTCAATTTTAGTAATTCACAAGATTTTTTTTTTTTAAATTTTATTAAATCACCGTCAATCTCACAATTTTTTAAAAAATTTATTGGACAATTTTCAACCGATTCACTAAATTACCAGATTAATACTAATTGGCTTTTGTTTCTCGTCATTTCAGAGATTTTCTGTGGACCGATGTACGGAATAAATGCTCAGAATGGAACAACGAATAGTAAACACGCAGTGGGATGTGTGCACGTTCTTTCATAAATTAAGATATCGTTTGTTTTAAAAATCTTTTCAACTGAACAAAAAAATCTGTCTATTTTTAATCACTTGTACGACATATGTTAATGAGTGCATTTAAACGATTTTGTTCTTTAAGGAGGCGTGATTCAATCTTCTCAAGTGAATAAGAATCTTCATTGGTTAGAATGTGTTGTGCATGGAAAAACACCCAAAACGCACATTTGTGAATGTATAAAAATATTTAATTTTTATCTTCTTGTCGTGCGTTTCAAATCATTTAAAAATTTTGATAAAAAATGTCGATCAAGGTTTGCATTATGACGTCATAATGATGCGAGAAAATCTACTGACAGTGATTCATGGGACTGTTGTTTGTTGAAAATGAAAATGAACACTTGAACGAGGTAAGCCATGTATAATCCAAACAAATACAAACGTTACTTTAATAGTTTAGAGATACCAAAAATTTTTTTATTTTCTTAATTAAGACTAATTTTATTATATCAAATAATTTTCAATATTTTGTCAAAAAGAAAAAAAAATAAATTTTTAGCATTTTTATTAAATTCATTAAATTCATAACATGAAATAATGTCACTTCTGATAATAAATTTTCTTTTAATTAATATTATTTACACACTTCCTATATTTACATGCAATATCATTGTCAAACACTACTTATTGAGCAGGTGAGTATTTAATTTATTGCAGAAAAACATTTGTCCGAACCATATCAGTAGCCAATCAAGTAGATCTATCTTTAGATATCAATCTTCGCTTTATCATTTTATCAAAGAGATATTTGATAAGCTTAACTTTTATATGATAAAACGAAACGAATTATTATCAGTCTTTGTCGTGTGCTAAAACTAACAAGTCGATGAAGGAACAAGTTTTTTCCTAAAAATTATCTAATTAAAAGTTGATTTTGGTACTGAAATCTATAGAATAATATCTAAGTGTAACTAAATTTGTTGAAAAATATTCTCATCAATTCTCAAGGACTACTGTATATCGTCAAAAATATGAAAATTGTATAAAATTGAAATAATTCGCTGTGAAATTCAACCAAATGAATTATTTGGAAAATAGAAAAAATAAAAATATTTTGATATGCACCTTTAGCCTTATCAAGTTGGTTTCATATCTTATGTAAAAATATCAAATTAATAAATTAAAATTAAAATAATAATAAATATTGGAAACTATTCAAAAGAATTGAAGAATCAAGAATTAAAGGATATAATTTAAAAAAATAATAAAATCTAAAAATAGGTAAGTGAAATTATATTAAAATATCTAAAACCAAATGAAAAAGTGCCGTTACAAGACAAAATAAAAAAAATATGTTAAAATATTTTATAAGAATTAAAGATTTTTCTATAAAAAAATCATTTTCTAAGTAGAACTTTCATTCAAATGTATTCTGCACCAATTTTCTATTTTTTGTATGATATAAGAATGTCTTATCAGTTCTTCAAGCGAGTCTTTTAATTTCTAAGTGATTAAATTAAATCAAGTTCCTACGTTGCCTTGATTGGTATTTGAAAAAGTGAGATTACCAATTTCAAGACTCGTCAATTTTTGTGATAAGCTCTGTGATAAGATAAAGTGTACTTCCGTGAAGTTAAATTTTGCGGATTGACTCCTATTAAAATATATTTTTTGCTAATTTTTCCTTTTACCGATAACAGATAATAATTTTTTGAATGGAAACCGACAAACGTAATCAACGTGAGCTGCCACCATGTCCACGTGAGAAGGCAAACATTTTTTCATATGTTCTATTTATGTGAGTTTTTTCCTAAAAAAAAATAAAAAAAAAATTATAAATATTTTGAAATTTACATCAGATGGATCTTACCGATTTTTTGGAAAGGCCGCAAAAAGGACTTGGACACCGATGATCTTTACCAGCCCATGCGCGAACACAAATCCGAGACACTTGGTGACAGACTCTGCAAAGCATGGGATCAAGAGTGCGAGAAAAAACAGGCACTTAATAAGCCACCCTCACTTCTCAGTGCCATGACGAGTGTCTTTAAATGGCAACTTGCTTTTGGTGGTGTCATGCTGTTTATTCTGGAATTTGCCGTTCGCATGACGCAGCCAATTTTCATCGGAGGTCTCATCAATTACTACTCCAAAGTCGATGGAAATATCAATGAAGCGTATTTATATGCGGGAGGAATTATTCTGTGCACTGCCTTGAATTTGCTCATCATTCATCCGTTCATGCTGGAACAGTGCCATTTGGGTATGAAACTTCGTATTGCATCAATTAGCATGATTTACCGAAAAAGTTTGAGATTGACCAAAAATGCTCTCGGAAATACGACATCTGGACAAGTTGTAAATCTGTTGAGTAATGATGTCGGTCGATTTGATACATCGATTTTGTTTATTCACTATTTATGGGTCACTCCATTGGAAATTTTAGCAGTGACGATCATCTTGTATTACCAAGTGAGTCATTTCAATTTTAAGTTTATTTTTGATATAAAAAAGATATTTTTGTAGATTGAATGGTCAGCCTTTGCTGGAGTTGGATTTTTACTCGGTTTTATGCCAATTCAAAGTAAGTTTTGTTTTTGCATTTGAAGGAGCTAAAAATTTATTTAAAACTTTTTGTTTCTTGCATTGTTCTTAAAAAGTCAAAAATTTAAAAAAGTTAAAAAAAAATAATGAATTCCATTGTAATTAATGATTGGTTTGGTGACTTTGAATAAAAATAAATATTTTCTAAATTTTTCTTTGAAAATAGTGTACATTGGAAAGCTCGCAGGCACTCTTCGATTGAAGACAGCAATGCGCACCGATGAAAGAGTGCGTTTTATGAATGAAATTGTTCAAGGAATTCAAGTTATCAAGATGTATGCGTGGTAAGTAATGTCAAAAAAAATATATATATAGTTTTCAACCGATTTCTATTATTATATTTTATTTCAGGGAAAAACCGTTTGCCAAAGTTGTTGAAATGGCCCGTCTCAATGAACTGAAAGAAATCAAAAGTATTTCCTATATTCGTGGTATCATGTTATCTTTCATTATGTTCACTTCACGTACTGCGATTTTCCTCAGTTTGATGATGTATGTCTTGCTCGGACAGATCCTTACAGCTGAAAAGGCTTTTGTTGTCACAGCGTGAGTAATTTTTTTTAAAATAATTTTTAATGAAAAAAACAAAATTTTTATAGTTACTACAACTTACTTCGCTCATCTGCTATAATATTTTTCCCACAAGGAATTGTTCAAGCAACTGAAACAATTGTTTCTGTTCGTCGTATTCAAACTTTTATGATGCATCCTGAGCTTCCTCGTTCCAAAGAACAATTAGAACGCAATCGTGTCGAAAAAGAAAAGGCAGATTTGAACATGTCCAATGGCAATGGCACTCCAGCACCTCCACCATCAAATGTTGTCGTCAAAATCTCCAATGTCACCGCCAAATGGGATCCAAAGTACACGGAAAATACGTTAAATAACGTCACCTTGAATTTGGAAAAACAAAAATTGATTGCAGTTATTGGACCCGTGGGTTCCGGCAAGTCATCTTTAATTCAAGCCATTTTGGGAGAGCTTTCCATTGATTCTGGTTCCATTGAAGTCAATGGCGACGTGTCGTTTGCATCTCAAGAACCATGGCTTTTTTCCTCCAGTATTCGACAAAACATCTTGTTTGGCATGCCTTACGACAAGAAACGGTATCAGGAAGTGGTGAAAGTTTGCGCCTTAGAACGGGATTTCACGCTGTTCCCGAATGCCGATAAAACGTTGGTTGGCGAACGTGGTGCCAGTTTGTCGGGTGGACAAAAAGCTCGTATTAATCTTGCACGTGCCGTGTATCGTGATGCTGACATTTATTTCTTGGATGATCCCTTGAGTGCGGTGGATGCTCACGTAGGTCGACATCTCTTCGATGAGTGTATTAAAAATTATTTGCGAAAAAAAGCTGTTATTCTGGTCACACATCAACTGCAGTACTTACAAAGCGCCCATCAAATCGTCATCATGGAACATGGAAATGTAAAAGCGACTGGAACTTATGATGAATTGAGCAAGTCTGGATTGGATTTCGCAAAATTATTGAATAACGCTGAAGAAGAGACAGAAACTGTTAAAAGACAATTATCGCGACAAGATAGTGTCTTGAGTCATGAAAGCGATTTACCGGAAAAACGTGTCAGTGTTATGAGTGTGATGTCGGACGGTGGACCAGTGGCTGTTGCAGAGACTTCGGACACGGGAAGCATTGGATTTGCCGTTTACAAACAATATTTCAAAGCAATGGGTGGTTGGGGAAAATTTTTAGTTTTATTTTTCCTCCTTGTGTTCTCGCAAGTGCTCGCTAGTGGAGGTGACTACTTCCTTACTTACTGGACTAACAAGGAACAACAAAAAATTGTTGAGCAAACTTCGTACTTGCATCGTTTCGTGCGCGCAACAGACGGATTTTGGCACGATTTCAATCAATTCTTTAAGGATCTCTATGCCTACGAGTATTTTGATTTGTATGCTTTTGCGCTGATCATTCTGCTGACAATTGTGGTGTCACTTGGACGTAGTTTTGTGTTCTTTAATGCTGCGATGAAGGCATCGGCAAACTTGCATAACGCCATGTTCATGGGAATCAGTAGAGCTTCGATGTATTTCTTCAACACAAATCCATCTGGGCGTATTTTGAATCGTTTTTCGAAGGATATGGGTCAAGTAGATGAGATTTTGCCAGGTGTTATGATGGATATGGTACAAATCTTCCTCCAACTGTTTGGTATTTTGACGGTTGTGGCTATCGTCAATCCATGGTATATCCTTCCTACAGCAGTTCTGGTGATTCTTTTCTTCTTCTTGAGAGCTATTTACCTGAAAACAAGTATCAATATAAAGCGGATTGAAGCAATAAGTGAGTTTTTTATTTTCTAAAATTAATTTCAATTTTTTGTTGTTTGCCTCAAAAGTAAAAAATTCAAATTCAAAAATTTTAGTGTTCGGAATAAGTATATATGCTGCATGGAAAAAACCATGCAGGTCGACAGGTGCATGGGGAGAACTCTAGAAAAAAACTTGAAACAAAAAGTTTGATATAAAATTAAAGCTAAGGCCAAAACAATAGTCTTAAATGTTTCAAGTTTCCTCCCGCCTAATTTTTTGAGAAATTCGCAAGTGGTATATCCAGTATCTAGAATATAAGAAAAAAAAATCATATTTTTGTACATTTTTGACATAAATTCTTATGAGAAAGATCAACATTTTTATTAAAATTAGTTCAAAATTTATTATTTTTTTATACCTATTTTAATGTTTTTAGTGAAAAATTATCAATTTTGTAAATAAAAATATTCGTCCCTCCTATTATTTAAAATTATTCCTTAACAACTTGTAAAATTCTCAACAAATATTAAGAAACATTAACTTTTTTACTCTGTAAGATACTCGATACTCGATATACATTCCACCTAATGTTGAGAAGATCTATGAAACCTGAAAAATTTGGGTAAAAATAAAATCTTTTTCAGCTCGTTCCCCTATTTATAGTCACTTAGGAGCAAGTTTGAGCGGATTATCAACGATTCGGGCTTTCAAAGCGGAACAGATGTTGATTGCTGAATTTGACGCACATCAGGACTTGCATAGCTCAGCATTTTATCTTTTCTTAGCAGCAGGTCGTGCCTTTGGGTTCTGGTAATCCTAAAAATTAAAATGAAAAAAATATTTGCTCATTATATTTTTACAGGTTGGATGAAAGTTGCTTGGTTTATATTGCTCTTATCACGATGAGTTTCTTCGTGATGGGTGAGAATGGTGGAAATGTTGGTTTAGTTATCACCCAAATTTTGGGAATGACAGGAATGGTTCAATGGTAACGAAATAATTCAATTTTTTGATGACACTTTACATTTTTTGAATTCTTTAGGGGAATGCGTCTATCAGCTGAATTGGAAAACAACATGACAGCGGTAGAGCGTGTCGTTGAATATCACAGTGTTGATCCCGAAGGTGCTTTGGAATCCAAGCCAGACAAAAAACCACCTGCCACATGGCCAGAGAATGGTCGCATTGTTTTTGACAATCTTTCGATGCGTTATGCGCCAGATCCCAAAACGGAATGTGTCTTGCGCGAATTGGAATTTGTCATTGAGCCACGCGAAAAAATTGGCATTGTCGGTCGAACGGGAGCAGGAAAATCATCTCTCATCAATGCTCTCTTCCGATTGTCGTACAACGAGGGTTCCATTCTCATCGACACTCGCAATACGGCAGATATGGGATTGCATGACTTGCGTGCCAAAATCTCCATTATCCCGCAAGAACCGGTCCTCTTCTCCGGAACCCTCAGATATAACTTGGATCCGTTTGACGAGTACACGGACGACAAATTGTGGATGTCTCTGGAAGAAGTGAAGCTCAAGGAGGCCATCAGTGAACTGCCATTGGGACTTTTGTCGAAGATTTCCGAAGGTGGCAGTAATTTCAGTGTGGGACAGCGACAACTTGTGTGTTTGGCACGTGCCATCTTGCGTGACAACAAGGTTTTAGTGATGGACGAGGCGACGGCTAACGTTGATCCACAAACGGATGCACTGATCCAGGAGACAATTAGAACGAAATTCGCCGATTGCACGGTACTGACAATTGCTCATAGATTGAACACAGTCATGGATTCTGACAAAGTGCTAGTCATGGATGCTGGAAGAGCCATCGAGTTTGGACCACCGTATGAACTATTAACCACTAAAGAAGGCCCAATGATTTTCCATGGAATGGTCAAGCAAACGCAAAATGCTTCGTTCGAACAGTTGTTAGAAGTTGCTAAACAGGTGAGACAATTAAATTTAGAAGAAAACCTAAATTTAATGGATATTGTTTTTTCAGAGTTACGAAAAAAACTCATCAAAAAAGGACAATTGAAAGTGAAAAAGGGCTATATGATGTTGATAGGCTACAAAATTAAATAAATTTACAATTGTAACATTTCCTTTTTAGGCTCTTTCAATACATTTCGAGAACGACTGATAAAAGTAGTATAAAAAATTCCGATCCTTAAGAAAAATCTTCCGATCCTTAATGTAGAAATTGTTAGTTACAAATGGAAAAAATAAGTATGTACCTAAATATTTTTTCTTAGTAGAAAAATTAGTAAAATAATTTAAATATGATTTTAAAATGTATTTGAGTATAAAAATAAATCTAATTTTAGAAAATACATACATTCGGAATTGAAAAATAACATCTTTTCCATTTCAGTATGGTGATATTTAAGCTTAACAAAAGTTTAGATTGAGTTTAGCTTAAAAAGTATTTTTCATAAAGAGTAACGGTCTTTAAATTAAAACATGGCACCATGACTAGCAAGCCAAAAATGGATGACGCCTATAGATTTCATCAGTCCCGTTCCTCAATAAATGGAGAGTATCACTTTCAGCCGATTCATTCATCCATTCCGTTCCGTTTATACTGATCGCATTTTCCGATCGTTCACTCGTTCGAGTTGGATCCGATCGCGTTCATCGAAATTTACTCGAAAACCGCCATTTTGAAAGTTAAAAAGACGCCCAAAATGAAGATAGAATAATTCCTTTTGATTTAAATTGCTCGTTACTTGGACCAAGAAAAGTTGCCCGAACCTGAAGATAAAATAACACTCAATAACAAAAAAACTTTTTTTTTACAATCCGCAGAGAAATCAACCTGTACGATAAAAAAATGTCTAAAACTAAACAACTTTTTCCTCTACAGTATAGGTCTATAGATTTTTATTATTTATGTGTTCACTCGATGTTGGTTCAGAAGAAAAGGAACGAGTGCAACGTTGATATGACAGTTGTTCCGACGAATGTAGCCTTCAACACACACTGTATCTTTAAACACAAAAAACTCAAAAATAGCTAGAATATGAATGAGAAAACTACAAATATGATTGAAAATCAATACATACTCACGAGTGCATTTCAACGATTTTGTGCTTTAAAAAGGCGTGATTCAATCTTCTCAAATGAATAAGAATCGTTAGTGGTTGGAACATATTGTGCATGGAAAAACACCCAAATTATGCGTATTGTGAACCAGTATATTTTTTTTATCTTTTTGGCGTGCGTTTCACATCTTTTTGATAAATTTGATAAGAAATGTCGATCAAGGTTCACATTATGACGTAAAGTCATGATGATGCTAGAAATTTTACTGACAGTGATTCATGGGACCGTTGTTTGTTTTAATGGATACGGATTAAAACTTGAACGAGGTGAGCCACGTTTGATCCAGACAAATATTAACGTTGCATTATTTTAATCTGGAGATGGAAAAATATTTTTTTTCCGGAATCTAAATTTCTAAATATTTTTTTTAGAAATTAAAATTTTCTTTTTGTCACTCGAAAGTTTTCCGAGAAGGAGTTTTCTCAATGCATTCTATTTTTTTTAACTCTCTGATAAAACATATTGTTTATTTTTATTATTTAAATTAATTTATTTTTTTATCACTTATATAATTTGATTTTCTCTTAATTAATATTATTTATGCACTTCTTATATTTACATTGTCAAACACTACTTATTACTCATTTCCATATGCACGTTTTTACAACCGAGCAGGTGTGTATTCAATTTATTGCAGACAAACACTTGACCAAACCATATCAGTAGCCTTATCAATCTTCAGATAATTATTTTATCAAAAAGATATTTGATAAGCTTAACTTTTATATGATAAAACGAAACGAATTATTATCAGTCTTTGTCGGGTGCTAAAACTAACAAGTCGATGAAGGAACAAATTCTGGCCTAAAATTTAATTAACGTGATAACAGCACAGATCAAGTGTGTATTTTTATACTGAAATCTATTGAATAATATCAAAGTGTACCTAATTTATTGAAAAATATTTTCAAAAATTTTCAAGGACTACTATATATCGAAGAAAAATATCAAAATTGTACTAAATAGAATTATGTGACAATGAAAAAATTTATCAATTAATTTTGAAAAATCAAAAAATAAGAATATTTAAATGTGGACCTTGAGCCTTATCAAGTCTGGTCACAAAAAAATGAAAAATTTAAAATTTTTCAAAGAATTTAAGAACTTAGAATTACAGAATCATTTTAAAATTAATAATTCTAAATATGAGTAAAATAAACCCAAACCAAAAAATGCCAAGTCATCGTTACAAGGCAAAATTTAGAAAAAAAATATGTTACACTTTTTTTTCCAATTGTTAATTTTCCTATAAAAATACAATATCTAAGTAGAATTTTCATTCAAGTGTATTTTTTTTGCACCAAATTTTCAATTTTTTTCTATGATGTAAGAATGTCTTATCAGTTTTTCAAGCGAGTCTCTCAATTTCCAAGTGATTCAACTAAATCAAGTTCCTGTCATTACGTTGCCTTGATTGATATTTGATAAAATAAGATTACCAATTTCAAGACTCGTCATTTTTTTTCGTTCTGTGATAAGATAAAGTGTGCTTTCGTGAGGTTAAATTTTGCGGAAATTCCTAGGAGATTGACTCCTATTCCGATTGTATTGCTAATTTTTCCTTTTACCGACAACAGATAATAATATTTTGAATGGAAACCGACAAACGAAATCAACGTGAGCTGCCACCATGTCCACGTGAGAAGGCAAACATTTTTTCATATGTTCTATTTATGTGAGTTTTTTCCTAAAAATATAAAAAAGATATGAATATTTTGAAATTTACATCAGATGGATCCTACCGATTTTTTGGAAAGGCCGCAAAAAGGACTTGGACACCGATGATCTTTACCAGCCCATGCGCGAACACAAATCCGAGACACTTGGTGACAGACTCTGCAAAGCATGGGATCAAGAGTGCGAGAAAAAACAGGCACTTAATAAGCCACCCTCACTTCTCAGTACCATGACGGGTGTCTTCAAATGGCAACTTGCTTTTGGTGGTGTCATGCTGTTCATTCTGGAATTTGCCGTTCGCATGACGCAGCCAATTTTTATCGGAGGTCTCGTCAATTACTACTCCAAAGTCGATGGAAATATCAATGAAGCGTATTTATATGCGGGAGGAATTATTCTGTGCACTGCCTTGAATTTGCTCATTATACATCCGTTTATGCTGGGACAATCGCATTTGGGTATGAAAATTCGTATTTCGGCAATCAGCATGATTTACCGGAAAAGTTTGCGATTGACCAAAAATGCTCTTGGTAATACGACGTCTGGACAAGTTGTGAATTTGTTGAGTAATGATGTCGGTCGCTTTGATACGTCAATTTTGTTCATTCACTATTTGTGGATTAGTCCATTGGAAATTTTGGCAGTGACGATCATCTTGTATTACCAGGTGAGTAATTTTAATTTTGAGTTTATTTTTGATATAAAAAAGATATTTTTGTAGATTGAATGGTCAGCCTTTGCTGGAGTTGGATTTTTACTCGGTTTTATGCCAATTCAAAGTGAGTTTTATATTTTTGATTAAAAGGAGATCGATTTATTTTTAACTTTTTGATCTTGTCCTTAAAGTTAAAATATCTGAAAAAAAAATTTTTAATTAAATTTTACATATTTTATCTACCCCTACTTTTCAAGGACAAATCAAAAAACAAAAAGTTTGTTTTGAAATACTTAAAATTAAAATATTTTTCACAATTTTTCATTGAAAATAGTGTACATTGGAAAGCTCGCAGCCACACTTCGATTGAAGACAGCAATGCGCACTGATGAAAGAGTGCGTTTTATGAATGAAATCGTTCAAGGAATCCAAGTCATCAAGATGTATGCGTGGTAAGTAGCTTCAAAAAATAGTTTTCAACTGATTTCTATTATTATATTTTATTTCAGGGAAAAACCGTTTGCCAAAGTTGTTGAAATGGCCCGTCTCAATGAACTCAAAGCAATCAAAAGTATTTCCTATATTCGTGGTATCATGTTGTCTTTCATGATGTTCACTTCACGTACTGCCATTTTCCTCAGTTTAATGACTTATGTCTTGCTTGGACAGATCCTCACAGCAGAAAAAGCTTTCGTTGTCACAGCGTGAGTAAATTTTAAAACAAAAAATAATTTTTAATTGAAATTTAATTTTTTTACAGTTACTACAACTTACTCCGTACATCAGCTATGATGCTTTTCCCTCAAGGAATCGTCCAAGCAACCGAAACAATTGTTTCTGTTCGTCGTATTCAAACTTTTATGATGCATCCTGAGCTTCCTCGTTCCAAAGAACAATTAGAACGCAATCGTGTCGAAAAAGAAAAGGCAGATTTGAACATGTCCAATAGCAATGGCACTCCAGCACCTCCACCATCAAATGTTGTCGTTAAAATCTCCAATGTCACCGCCAAATGGGATCCAAAGTACACGGAAAATACGTTAAATAACGTCAACTTGAATTTGGAAAAACAAAAATTGATTGCAGTTATTGGACCCGTGGGTTCCGGCAAGTCATCTTTAATTCAAGCCATTTTGGGAGAACTTTCTATCGATTCTGGTTCCATTGATGTCAATGGCGACGTTTCGTTTGCATCGCAAGAACCATGGCTTTTTTCCTCCAGTATTCGACAAAACATCTTGTTTGGCATGCCTTACGACAAGAAACGGTATCAGGAAGTGGTGAAAGTTTGCGCCTTAGAACGGGATTTCACGCTGTTCCCGAATGCCGATAAAACGTTGGTTGGCGAACGTGGTGCCAGTTTGTCGGGTGGACAAAAAGCTCGTATTAATCTTGCACGTGCCGTGTATCGTGATGCTGACATTTATTTCTTGGATGACCCCTTGAGTGCGGTGGATGCTCATGTAGGTCGACATCTCTTTGATGAGTGTATCAAAAATTATTTGCGAAAAAAAGCTGTTATTCTGGTCACCCATCAACTGCAGTACTTACAAAGCGCCCATCAAATCGTCATCATGGAACACGGAAATGTAAAAGCGACTGGAACTTATGATGAATTGAGCAAATCTGGATTGGATTTCGCAAAATTATTGAATAACGCTGAGGAAGAGACAGAAACCGTCAAAAGACAATTATCGCGACAAGATAGTGTCTTGAGTCATGAAAGCGATTTACCGGAAAAACGTGTCAGTGTTATGAGTGTGATGTCGGACGGTGGACCAGTGGCTGTTGCAGAGACTTCGGACACGGGAAGCATCGGATTTGCCGTTTACAAACAATATTTCAAAGCATTAGGTGGCTGGGGAATATTTATTGTTGTATTTTTCCTCTTTGTGTTTTCGCAGGTGCTCGCTAGTGGAGGTGACTACTTCCTCACGTACTGGACAAATAAGGAGCAGCAAAAAATTGTTGAGCAAACTTCGTACTTACATCGTTTCGTACGCGCAACAGACGGATTTTGGCACGATTTCAATCAATTCTTTAAGGATCTCTATGCCTACGAGTATTTCGATTTGTATGCTTTTGCGCTGATCATTCTGCTGACAATCGTGGTATCACTTGGACGTAGTTTTGTGTTCTTTAATGCTGCGATGAAGGCATCGGCAAACTTGCATAACGCCATGTTCATGGGAATCAGTAGAGCTTCGATGTATTTCTTCAACACAAATCCATCTGGGCGTATTTTGAATCGCTTCTCGAAGGATATGGGTCAAGTAGATGAGATTTTGCCAGCTATTATGATTGATATGATACAAATTTTCCTCACATTGGTTGGTATTGTAACGGTTGTGGCTATCGTTAATCCATGGTATATCCTTCCAACGGCAGTTCTGGTGGTTCTTTTTTACTTCTTGAGAGTATTTTACTTGAAAACTAGTATCGATATAAAGCGGATCGAAGCAATAAGTGAGTAATTTTAATAATTTTGATTTTTTAAAATAAATTTTGGTCGCTTGTCTCAAGAGTTAAAAATTTAATGGAAAAAAATAAGAAAAAATTTATTATTTTTACACAATTTTTGTTGATTTTTTTCTATTGATCTTCTTTTTCCAAAAACATTTTTCACAAAAATGTGACTTAATTTATCTTTTTTTCTTTAATTTAATGTCCTAAATTAAGCTTTAAATTATAAAATTATCAATTTATTCGAAAAATTTAATAAATTTTTTTTTAATTATTTAAAGTATTTCAAAACCACTTCATTTGATTTTGAAGAAACATTTTTTTTTTAGAAAAGTGTTAATAATAAAATTTAAGCGCCCTAAGAGGATAACTAAACTTGAACTAAACAAAAGTTTTATTTCAAATTTTTTTTTCAGCTCGATCTCCCATTTACAGTCATTTAGGAGCAAGTTTGAGCGGATTATCGACAATTCGTGCTTTCAAAGCGGAACAAATGTTGATTGATGAATTTGATGCTCATCAGGACTTGCATAGTTCAGCATTTTATCTTTTCTTAGCAGCAGGTCGTGCTTTTGGATTCTGGTAAGTCTAATAATGAAATAAAAAATTTTTTGCTCATTATTTTTTTTTTGCAGGTTGGATGGAAGTTGCTTGATTTACATCACTTTAATCACGATGAGTTTCTTCTTGATGGGCGAGAATGGAGGAAATGTTGGTTTAGTCATCACCCAGATTTTGGGAATGACAGGCATGGTTCAATGGTAACGAAAGAATTTAATTTTTTTTTTTTTTTTGATAAAATTTTAAACATTTTAAAATTTTCTAGGGGTATGCGTCAATCAGCTGAACTGGAAAACACGATGACAGCGGTAGAGCGTGTCGTTGAATATCACAGTGTTGATCCCGAAGGTGCTTTGGAATCCAAGCCAGACAAAAAACCACCTGCCACATGGCCAGAGAATGGTCGCATTGTTTTTGACAATCTTTCGATGCGTTATGCGCCAGATCCCAAAACGGAATGTGTCTTGCGCGAATTGGAATTTGTCATTGAGCCACGCGAAAAAATTGGCATTGTCGGTCGAACGGGAGCAGGAAAATCATCTCTCATCAATGCTCTCTTCCGGCTGTCGTACAACGAGGGTTCCATTCTCATCGACACTCGCAATACAGCAGATATGGGTTTGCATGACTTGCGTGCCAAAATCTCCATTATCCCGCAAGAACCGGTCCTCTTCTCCGGAACCCTCAGATACAACTTGGATCCGTTTGACGAGTACACGGACGACAAATTATGGATGTCTCTGGAAGAAGTGAAGCTCAAGGAGGCCATTAGTGAGCTGCCATTGGGACTTTTATCGAAGATTTCCGAAGGTGGCAGTAATTTCAGTGTGGGACAGCGACAACTTGTGTGTTTAGCACGTGCCATCTTGCGGGACAATAAAGTGTTAGTAATGGACGAGGCGACGGCTAACGTTGATCCACAAACGGATGCACTAATCCAGGAGACAATTAGAACGAAATTCGCCGATTGCACGGTACTTACAATTGCTCATAGATTGAACACAGTCATGGATTCTGACAAAGTGCTAGTCATGGATGCTGGAAGAGCCATCGAGTTTGGACCACCGTATGAACTGTTGACTACTAATGAAGGCCCAATGATTTTCCATGGAATGGTCAAGCAAACAGGAAATGCTTCGTTCGAACAGTTGTTAGAAGTTGCCAAACAGGTAAAATAATTGACTGTAAAAAAAAATAAAAATTTACTGGATTGTTTTTTTCAGAGTTACGAAAAAAATTCCTCAAAAAAGGATAATTAAAAGTGAAAAGGATAGGAAATTGATAGGATTATAAAAAAAATTAAATAAATTTATATTGCAAATCATTTTGTTCTATTTTTTTATGGCTTCTGATGACTAAAATCTGAAAAATATCTTCTGAACTCTATCTTTCGTAGAGGCAGTGGATGGAAATCTCTATAAAAAGCTAACGGACTTTAAATTCAAATATGGCAATATTTTCGTCGTCTTCTGCCTTGGAAAAATATATTGCCATACCTATATTTCTTTATATTCAAAAAAAAAAAAGAAAATGAAAAATAAATTTCAAAAGGCCAATATGGAAAAAAAGATAAGGTAATTTTAAATTTTATTTTTTTTATTCAAATTATTTAATCGAATTTAATTTTTAATTTTTCTAATTTCAATTTGATTTACGCCTCTAAAATAAAATCAGTGAACAGAAAATAAAAATTATATTGTTCCAAGGCTTGACGTCGTACTTCTACACTTCATACGAGACCCAAACCACAAACCGAATACAGTCCGAAAAACAAAAGGGAAAAAAATACATCGTGCATCGCCGATTTTTATTTTGATTTTTGTCAACTACTGACTACAAATAAATCGCATAAAACAAGTTAAAAAGTAGCATTTGTGATTAAAGTACAAGAGCAGCACAAAAATGGGCACCAAAAAGTGTTGCGTGCCAAGTTGCAATGGAAATTGGCCGGATGACGGCTGCGAAACGACATACCACAAATTTCCGCAGCGCTTGGAGTTCCGTAAAAACTGGATAATTGCGATAAAATCCAAACTGGATGCTAATTTGCAGCCATCGAGCAGTAATTTGGTGTGCTCGCGACATTTCAAACGGTCGGATTGGCAGGAAATCAAAGGAGGAAAGCTGTTGCTGAAACAAGGTATCGTTCCGAGTGTATTCACATACAACGTAAATGACTTGCCGAAGGAGGAACTCGGCAAACCTGAAATTACCGGAAACCCCAATGTGAGTGTTAAGGATGTTTCTGTAGCCGAAGGCGGCGCCGCCGAAGAACCAGTAGAAAAACCAGAAGAAAAGAAAGTGGAAAAGAGTCGCAAATCCGCTCGACGATCGAACTTTAGTTTGACATCGCCACCAAAAACGGGCAAACTTGCAAAAAAACCAGCAGAAAAAGAAGTCGAAGCAACTCCAGTTGAAAAGGAACCAGAAGAGGTTCCTCCTGCCAAAAAGGAAGAAGAACCCGTCGAGGAGAAAAAAGAACCGGAAAAGTTGCCAGAAAAACCCACCAAATCAGAGACAACAAAATCGAAGGAAGACTCAAAGCCCAGCAACACCAAGTTTTCCATCAAGTTGCCCTTCAAGTCTAAAAAGGACAAAAAACGGGACAAACGTCGACCACATCGTAGTATCCTTGCGCTGTCAAAACGCAGTCCGAAACGAAAAGACGGCCAATCGAGCAAATCAAAGCTAAAATCCCCAACAAAAGCTGCAGCGGATGTTCTGTCGCCTAAGAAAAATCTTTCGTCGTCCATCAATTTTGTCATTGGCACAAAACTTGAAGCACAGGACTTTGAAGGAGGCTGGCACGAAGCCAGTATTGTCGAGGTAGACTCGGACGAAGGCGAAGTTTTGATTCATTTCATCAAAAATGAGAAACAAAAATCAGCGACGCTCAGCGATGAGTGGATCCCAATGGATTCGTCACGTTTGAGACCGCCACAAGTAACGAAGAAAAGCGAAGGATTCGCGATTGGAGAGAAATGCATGGCCCGCTGGAATGACTCGCGAAAGTTTCCTGCTACTGTTCAACGATTGGTCGAGGATGGTAAGCATATTTTTTTTTTGTATTTCAAAACCAAGTTTTCATATTAGAACCGAAATTCATATTAGAACCAATTTGCATATTAGAACCAATTTTCTTTTATGTTTTTGTAGATCTTTATGAGGTTTTGTTCAATGACGGGTACATAAAAATTGTTCGTGGTACTCACATGACAAAATTGAAGCAACAACCTGGACAGCCGCCATTAATTGAGCCAATTATTCCCATTCAGCCGATTATTCAGACGCCAGCTTTGAAGGACATCGTCATACCGGACATACCGAAGGACGGTGAGTGGTGCTGTTACTGGATCAACGATTGTCCCGTTGGTAAAGAGAGCTATTTGGACTTCTCTCATGGACGAATCAACACTGTTATTGTCGATGATTGGCGTTTACCCGAAAAATGGGAGAAACATCTCTTCCAACGTATTGGAAATTACGGCGGAAAATGGGACGCAATCTTGGTGAGTCCCGACGGACAGAAATTTCGTTCGAAACAGGAGTTAAAAGCATATTTGGACACGATTAAAGAAACTTACGATCCGGAACGCTACGATTTCTGCCTGCATAAGAAACGAGCAAAGGCAATCGGATTGTTGACATACACCGAGGACTACAAACAAGCTCTTAGTTTGGACATGAAGAGTCCAAATGTATCACTTAGCTCGATTGGAGGCACTCCTGGGACACCGGGACTCGGTGGCATGGGAACTGGCGAGGTCTTTATTGGCTCCCTTAAGGTCAAAGTTCAGGATAATCTCTATTTGTGTCCGGATTGCGACAAAACATTCCGCAAAGAGAACCATTTGCAGATCCACATCAAACATTATCACGAAAAAACCGCTGAATTACTCGGAGTTTGTCCAAATATGCAGGATTTGGCTTATTTGAGAACCGCAACTGACGATACGGAAGTACAGGAAGCTCAAGCAAAATTCATGAGAAAATCGCTAACTGTTGGATCACCACCGGCAGCGGTTGCACCACCAGCATCGACTCCAACAACTGCTTCTACGACGAATACAACAACCGCAAAGTCCGTTAGTACACCAAAATCCAGTGGAAATAAGAGTTCAGCGACAAGTAAAAAAGTTACTGCAGAAAATGTCCTCAAACGAGAACCTGTTGTCAAGTTGGAAATGATGAATGTCGAGGAGCATCTTGAAAAACCGCCTAAAAAAGCTGACGTCGATCCAGATTTTGATCCAGAATCACTTATTGTGTCGCACGAGGTCAGTCGCAAAGGTTTGAAGAAACGCAAAGGAACCGTTAGTACGAGGCAGTGTAATCGAAAACCCACAAAACGTCCCAAATTGAGTGAATCTTCGGGCATGACAGACTCCGAAGACACCAGATTCTCCTTTGGTCTGAACGAACCGCATCCGAAAGTGGCGAGACTTCAGTCGGAACACACCACCGAGGGCAGTAATAGCTTCGACGCGAGTCCAAGTCCAAACACGAATTACGTGAACGAATATGGAGAAGTCATTAAAATCGTGAGGATGCGCAAAGAGGAAGTTATAAACTGCATTTGTGCGTATCCCGAAGAAGATGGTCTCATGATTCAATGTGAGTTGTGTTTGTGCTGGCAACATGGCATCTGCAATGGAATTGTCAAGGAAAGTCAAGTGCCCGAAAAGTACGTTTGTCTCATTTGTCGCAATCCCCAACGTGGTAGACCTTCGATGCGATTCATTCACGACCAGGATTGGCTTTATGACGGCAAATTACCTACCGCAAATTACCATTTGCCGTACCAGAAGACCCAAGATCGCTTCAATTTGCTGAAACAAAGTCACACTCTCACCGGAAACCTGCTGGAACTCAAAAAATTCTTGCATTCCTTGGACGTGAAGATCAACATCGCTGCCAATAAGGATCATCCAAAGATGTATTTGTGGTCGAAAAAGTGGGAACAATCGCCACCGAAGCAGGAAACTCCAGCTATGACGAATCCACAACCATTGAAAGTTGACAGTAACGACATAAAGTTCGACATTAAAGATCTGAATAACGTCGTTGGCGATAACGGACAAAATAACAGCATTCTTGCGGGACTACTTTCATCGCCTGGAGGAACAAATGTCCCGGTAGCGACAGAAGCAACAACAACTGTCGAAGACGACAAAAGTGATATTAAGGACAACATTTTCACGCAAGAACCAAAAACGCCATCGGCACCCGAACCAGAGGCTGCAATCGATCCGGCCAAGTGTCAGTATAATTTGTTGGAACACATTCAGAAACAGCAGAATTTAGCAATGGCAAGGTTGAATACAGTAGAGGCGCAAATTATTGGTAAGAATCAAAATATTTTTCAACGATTGAATTTATTTTATTAAAAATTGCTTTTTTTTAGCTCTTGAGGCTTTTGATGACCCCAAAGATATTGTGGAATCACCTTCTAATTCTGACTCGTACTCAAAAACGAAACAAGTTGTGCACCAATTGATCAAAGATTTGGAAAAAATGAAAGCATTGGCGGAAATTCACGGAAGTGTTGCAGCTTACTAATTTTAATCAGTTTAAAAATGTACATTTTTGTATTAATGGATAAGAAATAAAATATAAAAATTTAATAAATAATTGAAAAAAAATTATTTGTCCTTTGTTTGGTTTAAAAATCAAAAATCCAATGAGGCCAAATTTAAAATATTTAAAATTTCAACTATAATTTTTTATATAATTTCTTATAATTTTTTTTAAAAATAAAATTTTTGATTTTGAATAATTTTTGTTACAGATTTTTGAAAGATATTTTTTCTATGCTATTTTTAAATATTTAACATTTTCGGCCGTAAACGTAGTAAAAATTGGTCAATATCAATTTTTTTAATAAAGTTATTTCGTTTTTGGTCGCGTGACTAGTTTGTTTAAATTTAATTTTAATATAAAATATTTTAATAAAGCAAGTTAAACTCATTTTTTCTATGATTTTCAAGTAAAATTTAATATTTTCAAGTTTTTCGAAAAAAATACAGAAAATTTGAAAAAACTGGATTCATTTATTTTGAAAATTACGTTGATTGCAGTTTTAGATCCTGTTTTTTTAAATAATCGGCTGGAAAAACGCTGATAAATGAATAAAATGATATCAGTGTACTATTTGTCACTTCCTTTGTAAAAGAAATATATAACAAGCGACATCCTATTTTTTAAATTAGTCGCATCTGAAAACCTCTCTTCACTAAACAACATACTAAAAAACTTTTTAAAAAAATGGGAAATCAAAGATCCAAACCCAGGAGATCTCTCATGGCGACTCCAAATCGGTACCGAAAAACCAATGATTACTTCGAGCCTGAAGATTTCAAAGATCGTTCTGAAATTTATCTTGCACTAAAGGATCACGAAGCGCGATCTTCCAATGAATTATCTTTCAAGAAAGGCGAGGTACTGGAATTAATTAAAAAATGCATTAGTCGAGACCATCTTCTGATGAAAGATTTGAAAAATACCAAATATGGTTTCGTTCCTAAAGAAAGTGTTGCGGAAATTAATTCGTTGCGAGCTCAAGAGTAAGAAAAAAAATATCACCAAGTGATAAAAAGGTGTGGTCATAAATTTTCCTCTTCTTCTGCAGATATTATTTTGAAAAGGTGTCACGTCGTCAAGCTGAAAGTCTTATAATGTTTCCTGGAAACTGCACGGGAACTTTTATTGTTCGTCCGTCGCAGTCGGTACCAGGATCATTTTCCTTAACTGTCAAGGATTATTCAATGAATAGAGGATTTCGTCCAAGAAATTATCGCATTAATGTTAGCAAGTACGGAAATTATAGTCTGCAACCTAGTGTTGAATTTAAGACGGTACCGGAATTAATTTCCTACTATCGTGAGTCATTTTAGATAAAACTTTTTTTATCGCATTTTAAAATTAATTTTTGAAAAACGGAAAAAATTCTCATTTTGTCTTATTTCTGCAGAAAAAAGTGTAACATTATGCCATTTGGTACGTGCATGTCCTAAAATTGAAGAATCTCCTAATAGAAGACAATCATTTGCCGCACTTCCATCAGTTAACGAGTTTGGATATGCCAAAAATATACGCAAACATTCACTTGGTGCAAATGAATTGGCATTATGCAACCGAAAAAGTGACGTTATTGTGAAACGATTGAAGTTAGAATCTGTTTCCGAAGAGAATCTCTTGGACGAAGCCTATCAAATTTTAAATGATGATAAATTTATTGCTCTGTATGCCACATTTAACCAAAATAATGCTTAAATAAAGGATTTTTATTCGCTATTCTGCAATTTACATCTCAACATTTCAGCATCTCGTTCCAATTGCTTGTCGTATTTCAGTTTTAGTGCAGCCACAACTTCCTCGTAGCCTTGTCGGATCAGTCCCATTCGCGCGAGTGCGGCACCACGACGTGCCAAACAATTTTGTCTTGCCTGCAAGTTAGCTTCGCACGGTGGTGTCAGCAAATCATAAGCTCTGGAACAGTCTTCGGCACATTTTTGAAAATTTTCTGCGGAAAAGTGAGCTGCCGCACGATTCATGAAAAGCTCCCAATATTGGTCTGTCATACGAATAGCAGTGGAATACGCGGAAATGGCTCCCAGGAAATTGCCCTGTTGATAAAAGTGATCGCCCTTTTCCTTCAACCAATGTGGATTTCGTTCTTCGGGACGTAAGTCTTCCTCATCGAAGCCAATTGCTTTGCGAACGTCTTTTTGCTTCAACAACCATTCCCGTTCTTCATCTTCTTGCGACTCACGTTTGGGCGTGATAAAGTTTCGATTCGAAAAGGAGATTGAAATGTTGCTAGTTTTGCGAATTCCAGGTAAGTCTTTTTTTACTTCGACAGGAGGTTTACGAATTGGTGGCGGCACAATTTCTACTTTTTTCTTCTCCTCCTTAGGGCTTTCTACAGGGTTTTCAACGACTTTTTCGGTAATTTTCGTTTCTTCTATTTTAGAACTTAAAGTTTCCTCAATAACTTTCTTCGGATTGACAATTTTCTGATAATCTTCACGTGTTTTGGCATCACGTGACGTGGAGTTTACAATTTCTTCACGTTTTTTGGCCTCCTTATATTTTATAGTTTCTTTTTGTTTCTTCTTAATCGACTCTTGTTTTTCCTTAACGGCTTCTTCACGGATTTGCGCTTTTGCACCGTTATCGATTTGTAGCTTCTCTAGTGACTCCCAATGAATTGACTCGCATTTTTTGAGCGAAAATTGAACAAGACTAGCGGAAAGTTGACATCTACTTTCGTCCGTGTCGATTTCATGAGACAGAAAAGCTTCCCAGAGGTACGGTGGGCTGCTGACTTTGATGTAGTGTTTCGATGTGAAAATATCGACTGGTTTCGTAAGTTTGCTACTAAATTTCAGATCGACATTGATTTCGCCTTCAGTTTGAGTCCATTTTACATCTTTTAATAAAATTGGCATGGTTATTCAAATTTTTTTTTAAAATCGAATCTAAACAATTTTTTAAAAATTATTGCTTATCAACAATAAACATTTTTGTTGTATCCAATAGCAACGCGCAATCGTTTACTCAAATTTGTTTAAATTTAAATTAAGGTACTATTTGAGTGGATTTTGGTACATGCTTTTTCCTACAAATCCAAAATTATTAATTTTTTTAGAACAGCTCTGTCAAAGATTTCCAAAATGATGGTTCAAAATTTTTTTACTCCACGTGGTCTAAAAATGTTTCATGTTACGTGGTTTGTAAATTTCTCAAGTCACGTGGTTAGAAAACTTTTCAGGTCACGTGGTTTTCAAATTTATATATTTTTTTCTCTTTTACTGAACTGGAATGATTAAAATGTCTATCGATATTTTAATCCATATTATGTCATATCTTATCATTTTATCAGTGATAAACAGTCAATATTTGATACTTGTTTTTTTCAGTTCATAAAAATTACTCGACGTTTAAGCATAGTTAAATCAAACAAAATGGTTCGCTGTAACATTTTGTTTATTATTTTTCTTATTTGTATTTTCCCAGTCGCGAATTCTTATAAAATTTTATGTTTCTTTCCTACCTTAAGTAAATCTCAATGGGTATTTGGAGAGCCCCTCTTTGCTTCTCTGGCCAAAAAAGGACATCACGTCACCGTTGTTAGTCCATATTCATCGGGCAAAGTGATTGAAACCTACAATGAGGTCGTTATTCCCGTGGATTTTTCCGAGCATTCAAGTAAGAGTTTAAATTCAAATGAAAATTTTCACCTAATTTTTTAATTTCCACAGAAATAACGGACAGTTTTGCAAAAGGGCATGGATTTTCAAAGAATCCAATTGCTTTTATAGGGAGATTCATTGGCATGATACTGGAAACCACAAATGCAACTATTAACCATCCAACGTTTCAAAAAATCATGAAAGAAGAGAATTTTGATGCAGTAATTCACGGATTCACGATGAATAATTTTCAACTGGGACTTTCGGCGCATTTCAAGTGTCCTTCAATCGTATTGTCTTCTGTTCCCATGAACGGAGCATTTTCTGAGATGGTTGGACAACCGTTGCACCCTGAAGCGGTCCCTTCGATATTTTTGGCATCCAAATTTCGCGGCACGATGAATTTTTGGCAGCGACTTGTTAATTTGTTGGTTGTGGGTGCTGAACGATTAATTGGGGTTTTCCAAAATTACTTGAATTCAAAATATTATGAAAGCAATTTTCCACGTGAAAAATATCCCGCATTTGATGAAGTGCGGAAAAACGTTTCTTTATTCCTCGCCAATGATCATTTCTCGCAAGGAACTGTCAAGCCAAATTTACCGAATGTTATTGATGTTAGTGGATTGCAAATGAGCTCGGAGCCAGCCCCACTTCCGAGTGATATCAAAACGTGGATCGATGAAGCCAAGAACGGGTTAATTTTTGTTTCTTTTGGAACGAATGTCAAAAGCAAGGATCTGAGAACCGAAAAACGACAAATATTAATAAATAACTTTGCAAAGTTAAAAGAACGAGTTTTATGGAAATTTGAAGATCCATCGCTTTTGCCGCATCTCCCGCCAAATGTCATGATAAAGAAGTGGCTGCCACAAAATGACATCTTGGCACATCCCAATACGAAACTTTTTGTGTCTCACATGGGAATTGGAGGCTTTAACGAAGCGATGTATCACGCAGTGCCAGTGGTGGCATTACCGTTCGGTGGTGACCAAGGATTTAACGCGGAAAAAGCTAGGAAACAAAGATGGGCTGAAGTTGTAACACAAGCTGAATTGAATGATTCAACATTTAAAAATGCCTTGGAAAAAGTGCTGAATGACAAAAAGTACAAAGAAGCAGTGCAAAAGTTATCAAATTTGTATCGTGATAAACCGATGACGGCAGTCGATACGGCAATCTATTGGATCGAGTATGTGATTAGACATCGAGGAGCAAGACACATGCATTATCCCGGTGCCGAGTTGAATTTCATTCAAAGTAACTCGATCGACGTTTATGCTTTTATTCTTTTAATAGTGTATTGCTGCATTAAAATTATTGGTTTTGGATGTCGGAAAATCAAAAATTGTTGCTGCTCGAAAAACGTCATTGGTGCTGAAAATATTCAAAAATCGAAAAAACAGAGAAAACGGAAAACTCACTAAAAAAAACAATGAAAATTTTACCTAAATTTGCCAAAAAATACGTAAATGTGATTTAATTTCTTGACTCTTTTTTATTTCATTAATTCAACGTCATTCACTGATTTTATTCTCTAATCACTTCCTTTTTCATAAAAACAACAACTTTAGTTTCAATTTCCACCTTCGACCTAAATACATTTAAAAGTATTATTTTTTGTAATCATGATGCACACGAATAACTCCGCCAATTTTGGGATTACCGTCTCCACTGAAGCCACCAAAGTGCTGATTGTATGTAGCACCTCCCTCAACTCGCGTTTTCCGGTCGACACTTTCCCACAATTGGGCTTTCAGGTCAGCGAAAATGTCTGTTCCTTGATCTCTCTCATGGTCGGCCCCGAACGAAAAATCTAGTTGCCTTGCGTGACGAGTTCTCTCATTTGTGGATAGTAAAGAGTCCTTGAAAATTTGAATTTGGTATATTAGTCAATCAAGGGGGTCAAGTTATAATAACTTACTTACACTGACAATGGGATCGAATGGCAGGGCGCAAACAACGGTGACTACAATTGCAAGAATTAAGAGGAAATTCCTCATTTTGTTTTTTTCTCAACTTTTATTATACAAAGAGTTGTTTACTGATCGAACAGCGAAATTACACTGATGATTCTTTTGTATAAATAAAATTTTAACTGATAAGATCTCTGTTCTGGGGTCATCTTCTCTCATCTCAAGTTACTCAATTTATAGAATCGAATGAGTAATTTAAAAATTAGGTAGAGTGAAAACTTGAAAATTATACTAGAAATTTTTTTACAATTAGGATTTACAAATGCTCCAAATAAAGCTGAAAAATGAGATTCAAATTAAAAAATAATAGTGGCAAAATATTTTTTGAATTTCTTTAAAAATTTAAAACAATTTTTTTAATTTTATTTAAAACAAGATATAGCTGTATTCGTACTGCGTACGTCCAACTTGACCGCATTTCAGATGTTAATATTTGATCGATATATGTCTAATAAATTAATATTCAATTTATTTAAATTTCGGGTGAATTCCTGATGGAATCCAGTTGTATTTCGGATGCCCGGAATGCACCCAGAATGCACCCGGAATGCCCGGAATGCACCCATGGCGAGACTTGAGGGCTTGAGCTCAACTCTGATTGGCTGAAATTTGAACCTTAATGGATGAATCTCAATTCTCATTGGTTGATATTTTTGACTCGAAGGCTTGAGCTCAACTCTGATTGGTTGAAATGAAAATCTTGGAGGCTTGAGCTCAGCTCTCATGGAGAGACTTGAGGGCTTGAGCTCAACTCTGATTGGCTGAAATTTGAACCTTAATGGATGAATCTCAATTCTCATTGGTTGATATTTTTGACTCGAAGGCTTGAGCTCAACTCTGATTGGTTGAAATGAAAATCTTGGAGGCTTGAGCTCAGCTCTCATGGAGAGACTTGAGGGCTTGAGCTCAACTCTGATTGGCTGAAATTTGAACCTTAATGGATGAATCTCAATTCTCATTGGTTGATATTTTTGACTCGAAGGCTTGAGCTCAACTCTGATTGGTTGAAATGAAAATCTTGGAGGCTTGAGCTCAGCTCTCATGGAGAGACTTGAGGGCTTGAGCTCAACTCTGATTGGCTGAAATTTGAACCTTAATGGATGAATCTCAATTCTCATTGGTTGATATTTTTGACTCGAAGGCTTGAGCTCAACTCTGATTGGTTGAAATGAAAATCTTGGAGGCTTGAGCTCAGCTCTCATGGAGAGACTTGAGGGCTTGAGCTCAACTCTGATTGGCTGAAATTTGAACCTTAATGGATGAATCTCAATTCTCATTGGTTGATATTTTTGACTCGAAGGCTTGAGCTCAACTCTGATTGGTTGAAATGAAAATCTTGGAGGCTTGAGCTCAGCTCTCATGGAGAGACTTGAGGGCTTGAGCTCAACTCTGATTGGCTGAAATTTGAACCTTAATGGATGAATCTCAATTCTCATTGGTTGATATTTTTGACTCGAAGGCTTGAGCTCAACTCTGATTGGTTGAAATGAAAATCTTGGAGGCTTGAGCTCAGCTCTCAT
This sequence comes from Culicoides brevitarsis, assembly GCF_036172545.1. Taxonomy (NCBI): domain Eukaryota; kingdom Metazoa; phylum Arthropoda; class Insecta; order Diptera; family Ceratopogonidae; genus Culicoides; species Culicoides brevitarsis. Next base: position 23,815,712 of record NC_087086.1, on the reverse strand, counting down.
GGAGAGACTTGAGGGCTTGAGCTCAACTCTGATTGGCTGAAATTTGAACCTTAATGGATGAATCTCAATTCTCATTGGTTGATATTTTTGACTCGAAGGCTTGAGCTCAACTCTGATTGGTTGAAATGAAAATCTTGGAGGCTTGAGCTCAGCTCTCATGGAGAGACTTGAGGGCTTGAGCTCAACTCTGATTGGCTGAAATTTGAACCTTAATGGATGAATCTCAATTCTCATTGGTTGATATTTTTGACTCGAAGGCTTGAGCTCAACTCTGATTGGTTGAAATGAAAATCTTGGAGGCTTGAGCTCAGCTCTCATGGAGAGACTTGAGGGCTTGAGCTCAACTCTGATTGGCTGAAATTTGAACCTTGATATTTTTGACTAGAAGGCTTGAGCTCAACTCTGATTGGTTGAAATGAAAATCTTGGAGGCTTGAGCTCAGCTCTCATGGAGAGACTTGAGGGCTTGAGCTCAACTCTGATTGGCTGAAATTTGAACCTTAATGGATGAATCTCAATTCTCATTGGTTGATATTTTTGACTCGAAGGCTTGAGCTCAACTCTGATTGGTTGAAATGAAAATCTTGGAGGCTTGAGCTCAGCTCTCATGGAGAGACTTGAGGGCTTGAGCTCAACTCTGATTGGCTGAAATTTGAACCTTAATGGATGAATCTCAATTCTCATTGGTTGATATTTTTGACTCGAAGGCTTGAACTCAACTCTGATTGGTTGAAATGAAAATCTTGGAGGCTTGAGCTCAGCTATGGAGAGACTTGAGGGCTTGAGCTCAACTCTGATTGGCTGAAATTTGAAGCTTAATGGATGAATCTCAATTCTCATTGGTTGAGCTAACTTGATTGGCTGAAATTTGAACCTTAATGGATGAATCTCAAGGTTGATATTTTTGACTCGAAGCTCAACTCTGATTGGTTGAAATGAAAATCTTGGAGGCTTGAGCTCAGCTCTCATGGAGAGACTTGAGGGCTTGAGCTCAACTCTGATTGGCTGAAATTTGAACCTTAATGGATGAATCTCAATTCTCATTGGTTGATATTTTTGACTCGAAGGCTTGAGCTCAACTCTGATTGGTTGAAATGAAAATCTTGGAGGCTTGAGCTCAGCTCTCATGGAGAGACTTGAGGGCTTGAGCTCAACTCTGATTGGCTGAAATTTGAACCTTAATGGATGCTCAATTCTCATTGGTTGATATTTTTGACTCGAAGGCTTGAGCTCAACTCTGATTGGTTGAAATGAAAATCTTGGAGGCTTGAGCTCAGCTCTCATGGAGAGACTTGAGGGCTTGAGCTCAACTCTGATTGGCTGAAATTTGAACCTTAATGGATGAATCTCAATTCTCATTGGTTGATATTTTTGACTCGAAGGCTTGAGCTCAACTCTGATTGGTTGAAATGAAAATCTTGGAGGCTTGAGCTCAGCTCTCATGGAGAGACTTGAGGGCTTGAGCTCAACTCTGATTGGCTGAAATTTGAACCTTAATGGATGAATCTCAATTCTCATTGGTTGATATTTTTGACTCGAAGGCTTGAGCTCAACTCTGATTGGTTGAAATAAAAATCTTGGAGGATGAATCTCAATTCTCATTGGTTGATATTTTTGACTCGAAGGCTTGAGCTCAACTCTGATTGGTTGAAATGAAAATCTTGGAGGCTTGAGCTCAGCTCTCATGGAGAGACTTGAGGGCTTGAGCTCAACTCTGATTGGCTGAAATTTGAACCTTAATGGATGAATCTCAATTCTCATTGGTTGATATTTTTGACTCGAAGGCTTGAGCTCAACTCTGATTGGTTGAAATGAAAATCTTGGAGGCTTGAGCTCAGCTCTCATGGAGAGACTTGAGGGCTTGAGCTCAACTCTGATTGGCTGAAATTTGAACCTTAATGGATGAATCTCAATTCTCATTGGTTGATATTTTTGACTCGAAGGCTTGAGCTCAACTCTGATTGGTTGAAATGAAAATCTTGGAGGCTTGAACTCAACTCTGATTGGTTGAAATGAAAATCTTGGAGGCTTGAGCTCAGCTATGGAGAGACTTGAGCTGAAATTTGAGGCTTGACCTTAATGGATGAATCTCAAATCTCATTGGGCTTGAGCTCAACTCTGAGGGCTTGAGCTCAACTCTGATTGGCTGAAATTTGAACCTTAATGGATGAATCTCAATTCTCATTGGTTGATATTTTTGACTCGAAGGCTTGAGCTCAACTCTGATTGGTTGAAATGAAAATCTTGGAGGCTTGAGCTCAGCTCTCATGGAGAGACTTGAGGGCTTGAGCTCAACTCTGATTGGCTGAAATTTGAACCTTAATGGATGAATCTCAATTCTCATTGGTTGATATTTTTGACTCGAAGGCTTGAGCTCAACTCTGATTGGTTGAAATGAAAATCTTGGAGGCTTGAGCTCAGCTCTCATGGAGAGACTTGAGGGCTTGAGCTCAACTCTGATTGGCTGAAATTTGAACCTTAATGGATGAATCTCAATTCTCATTGGTTGATATTTTTGACTCGAAGGCTTGAGCTCAACTCTGATTGGTTGAAATTGAAATGAAAATCTTGGAGGCTTGAGCTCAGCTCTCATGGAGAGACTTGAGGGCTTGAGCTCAACTCTGATTGGCTGAAATTTGAACCTTAATGGATGAATCTCAATTCTCATTGGTTGATATTTTTGACTCGAAGGCTTGAGCTCAACTCTGATTGGTTGAAATGAAAATCTTGGAGGCTTGAGCTCAGCTCTCATGGAGAGACTTGAGGGCTTGAGCTCAACTCTGATTGGCTGAAATTTGAACCTTAATGGATGAATCTCAATTCTCATTGGTTGATATTTTTGACTCGAAGGCTTGAGCTCAACTCTGATTGGTTGAAATGAAAATCTTGGAGGCTTGAGCTCAGCTCTCATGGAGAGACTTGAGGGCTTGAGCTCAACTCTGATTGGCTGAAATTTGAACCTTAATGGATGAATCTCAATTCTCATTGGTTGATATTTTTGACTCGAAGGCTTGAGCTCAACTCTGATTGGTTGAAATGAAAATCTTGGAGGCTTGAGCTCAGCTCTCATGGAGAGACTTGAGGGCTTGAGCTCAACTCTGATTGGCTGAAATTTGAACCTTAATGGATGAATCTCAATTCTCATTGGTTGATATTTTTGACTCGAAGGCTTGAGCTCAACTCTGATTGGTTGAAATGAAAATCTTGGAGGCTTGAGCTCAGCTCTCATGGAGAGACTTGAGGGCTTGAGCTCAACTCTGATTGGCTGAAATTTGGCTTGATATTTTTGCTCAACTCTGATTGGTTGAAATGACAACCTTGGAGGCTTGACCTCAGCTTCATGGAGAGACTTGAGGGCTTGAGCTCAACTCTGATTGGCTGAAATTTGAACCTTAATGGATGAATCTCAATTCTCATTGGTTGATATTTTTGACTCGAAGGCTTGAGCTCAACTCTGATTGGTTGAAATGAAAATTTTTGACTCAGCTCTCATGGAGAGACTTGAGGGCTTGAGGCTTTTGAACCTTAATGCTCAACTCATTGGTTGATATTTTTGACTGATTGAGCTCAACTCTGAAATGAAAATCTTGGAGGCTTGAGCTCAGCTCTCATGGAGAGACTTGAGGGCTTGAGCTCAACTCTGATTGGCTGAAATTTGAACCTTAATGGATGAATCTCAATTCTCATTGGTTGATATTTTTGACTCGAAGGCTTGAGCTCAACTCTGATTGGTTGAAATGAAAATCTTGGAGGCTTGAGCTCAGCTCTCATGGAGAGACTTGAGGGCTTGAGCTCAACTCTGATTGGCTGAAATTTGAACCTTAATGGATGAATCTCAATTCTCATTGGTTGATATTTTTGACTCGAAGGCTTGAGCTCAACTCTGATTGGTTGAAATGAAAATCTTGGAGGCTTGAGCTCAGCTCTCATGGAGAGACTTGAGGGCTTGAGCTCAACTCTGATTGGCTGAAATTTGAACCTTAATGGATGAATCTGAATTCTCATTGGTTGATATTTTTGACTCGAAGGCTTGAGCTCTATTGGATTTTCGAGCCTGATTTGGCTGAAATTTGAACCTTAATGGATGAATCTATTCACAAAAAAAACTCTGATAAATTTTTAATGGATTCATCTTTCATTGGTTGATATTTTAGTATTATTTTCGAAGCTTTTAGTTCTGATTGGCTGATTGGCTGAAATTTGAACCTTGAGGGCTTAATGGATGAATCAGCATTTTTCAATGTCTTTTGGTTGAAATGAAAATCTTAGAGGCTTGAGCTCAGCTCTCATGGAGAGACTTGAGGGCTTGAGCTCAACTCTGATTGGCTGAAATTTGAACCTTAATGGATGAATCTCAATTCTCATTGGTTGATATTATTGACTCGAAGGCTTGAGCTCAACTCTGATTGGTTGAAATGAAAATCTTGGAGGCTTGTAATTTGAATCTTAATGGATGAATCTCAATTCTCATTGAATTTTTGACTCGTATGCTCTCATGGAGAGACTATTGAGCCGATATTATATTTTTTTTTACCTACCGTATATACCGTATATACCAAGTATGTACTGGTATATATACCGGTATATAAATTGTGAGATAAATGCAAATTTACAAAGAAACTTGAAATATATCTTACAAATTCTCATTAAAACGGTAAAGTTATATGAAGTTTTCAATGAAAACACAACTTTAAGTACAATTGCAATAAGATTTTTAAGAAAACTAAACAAAAATTAAAATTTTTTGCATTATTTATCAAAAATTACGATAATTTACGAGTCATATACCGTATATAAATTTTTATATACCGTATATACGGTATATATACCGGTATAAATATATACGGTATATACCGAGGGAAAGTACTTAGCTTTTGATGTATTTTTTTTAACAAAAGCAAAAAAGAAAATTTTTTTATAAATAACATTTTTTGTAAATTTTGTCAAAATTTGCTTTGAAATTTTGAGGTTTCAACAATTTTTTTATTTTTTTAATTAGTTTTTGGTCATTAGTGCTAAAAACTATCATGATCAATATTTATTACGTATTCCTTTTTTAGATTTAAAAAATATCAGATGAATTTGAAACACTTTTTAAAATCAGGTTTTAATTTGTTCAAATTTCTTAATTAAATAATTTACTTGTTGAAAAATTTTTCTTGACTTTAGTCAAAGAAAATGAAATAAATTTAAAATTGAAAAATTAAATAAAATAAAATTTCATATGTGCGAGATAGCCTCCATGCTCTACAAACGTCACTTACATTGAATTAATTCGCCGCACGGATCAAAACAAACAAAATAAATATTCGTAAAAAATAATTTTACTTGAAATTAAACATTCAATTAAATGTAAAATGTGTTAAAAATCATTAATTTGTGATACTTATTTGTTAGAATTCAAAAAGAATCTTCAACATTCTAGAAAAGTATTTCAAAACAGGTCAGAGATAATCGCTCAAGAGGTCAAAGTACTTGTCAATGAAATAATATGGTAAATGTATTATAATTTCTTATTCTTTTCATCTTAAACTGATATTTTTGCAGGACGACAAACATCACAAAGCACGAAATGCTCATCATTTGCCGTGGTGGACCTTTTTCCTAGTACTTGGAACAATTGGACTGTCATCATTGATTTCAGATTTTTTGTTCAATTCACACTTTCCAAAGGCTTTAAATGATGAATTTGAACATCCCGACAAATTTCTCGGAGGAAAAGCTTTTAAATTCTTGGATGGCCTCACAAAACACGTTCGTGTCACTGGCACCTATGAAAATGAGGTTTTTGGCTACGAATACCTCCTAAACGAAGTGAAAAAGATTCAGAGTGACTCGCATGCTTCACAATTGATTGAAATTGACCATCAAGTTGTCAGCGGATCATATCAAATCAATTTTTGGAGTTATGATTTGGCAAACGTCTATCGCAATGTGCAAAATTTGGTCGTCCGTTTGCATGGAAGTGCAAAAACTAGTGATAGTTTAATGTTTAATTGTCATTTTGATTCAGTGCCCGGCAGCCCAGGTGCTTCAGATGATGCCGCTAATTGTGCCATCATGATGGAAGTACTACGAGTTTTATCGCGAGCTCCTCAACGACTCAAATATTCCATTATTTTCCTGTTCAACGGTGCCGAAGAGACACCACTTCAAGCATCACACGGATTTATCACGCAACACAAATGGGCCAAAGATATCAAAACGTTTGTCAATTTGGAATCTTGCGGATCTGGTGGCAAGGAAATGCTCTTTCAAGCTGGCCCGAATCGGAATCAATGGTTAATAAAGGTGAAATTTTCTGCCAAATTTGAATAATTTTTAAGTTTTAAAGCAATTTTATGTTTAGATGTACTCGCATGTCCCTCATCCATCAGCACAAGTAGCAGCCGAGGAGATTTTCCAGAGTGGCATTATTCCCAGTGACACGGATTTCCGTATTTTTCGTGATTTTGGGCATGTACCTGGACTGGATTTTGCTCACAATCGCAATGGATATCGGTATCACACAAAATACGACAACATCAACTTCCTAACACCCGAATTTTTGCAACGGACGGGCGACAACGCACTAGTTCTAGCTCGTGTAATCGCCAATTCCGATGAGTTGCCAAGAGCAAAGGAACTTTCTGCCGGCAATACTGTTTATTTTGACATTCTTGGACTGGTATTCGTGTATTTTTCAGCCGATTTTGGAGCAATGTTGAACATAGCTTTATGTATTGTAGCCGTTGTTGTTCCCTTTTTGTCCTGGTCGAGAGTAACCAGAGGTAAAATCAATTTTTTGATGTAAAAAAAATTATTTATAATTAAAATCTTTGAATTTTAGCGTCTCACATGAAATATCTCCTCCGATCAACCATGTTTGGATGTCTTTTCTTCGTCATTTCAATGTTGGTTGCGTTCATTTGCTGTTTTCATGTGGTGGCTCCGTTCCTCGATAAAACAGGTCATTCCATGAGTTGGTACGGAACTCCCATATTTGCTACAATCATTTACGGATCCGTTAGTTTGGCAGTTATGTTGGCTACTTACGACATTCTTCACGGCATTGTTGCCTCAACTTTCTATTCACCCATCAGTTTGGGTTTAACAGTCCAAACTTACCTCAATGGCGTTAATATTGTTTGGTCAACGCTAATTTGGCTCTCATTGCATTTTGGATATCGCTTTGGATATGGAGTTGCTTTTGGACTTTTCATCACTTTAGTCACCAATACAACCATTATTTTGACTAAAAAGGTAAATTCGTTACGAGCTTGGGTGATCTTGCACTTTTTGGGACAAATTTTTGTCGTTATTTGGACGACTTTCATCGTAAACATGGTTGTTGGAGCTTTCATCAGCATTTTAGGTCGCATGGGCGGTGACAAGAACCCGGACCAGCTAATTGGATGCCTCATTTGTGCAGGAACAATTCTCGTTTGCAGTTATTTGTTGCCTCTGGTGTTGCTGTTAAGAGGTCGTTTCAAGTATTACATGATCTTGCTCGGAGTTTGCTTTGTCACAGTTGCGATTATTACAAGCACAGGCGTTGGATTCCCCTATAAGGCTCCATCGCATGACTCGGAACCACGAGTCCAACGACACTACGTCACACACACTTTACGCACCTTTTATGACCAAGGTGGACACATTCGTCACACAGATTCCGGTTACTTTTTCCGTGTTATCGACCGAAACACGCACCGAACGTTGAAAAATGTCCTACAAACGTCGAAATTAATTGACCAATTGGATCCGGAATTTTGTCGAAATGAAACTTACTGCGGCATCCCAACTTATCACGTTCGCCAAATTGACGGAGGAGGTTATTGGTTGCCCGGACCGCGTCCCACTCTGACACACGTCAATCGTTTGCAACAAAATTCCGTGAATCGTCTCAGCCCGACTGAGAGAGTTTATAATTTTACATTGACCGAAAATGTTTGCAGTGTCATGGTAATACGACCAAACAAAGAAGCCGGCATTGAACTCACGGATTGGGATTTGACACCAGTTAATCCGCAAAAACCTTTGTCACAAGCGAGTGAAATGAGAAAAGGATTAGGATTTCCGGTTTTAATTCAACATGGACTAAAGGATCGACCAAAATTGAGTTTTACACTAAAATTGACGGCAAATGAACCATTCGACGGAGCATGGTTGGATATCTTGCTCGTGACACATCATTGGGAATACTCCAAAGAATTCACTCCGGAATACAAAAAACTTTTGCAAATGTTCCCGGATTGGGCTTATACTGTATCTAACGTTGCGAATGTCGATGGTTACAAATTTTAAATAATTAAAGTTGACGATTTATGATTAATTTCTTTAAATTTTATTATTTTCAACACAATGTTCCTGGATGTTACACAGAATTCTATTATTTCAAAATTGCCAAGCAGTGATTCTAATCTTGGATGGCTTCAAGACCCTGCAAAAAAAAAAGAAAAATTATCGATTATGTACTTGAAGAATCCCACATCAAATGAAAGAAGTTCAAAAATCATGTTTTTCATTTTAAACAAAACTTTGGGAAACTTTTTTCAAAAATTTTCCAATATTTTCCGAGACAAGTGAATTTTTGTTTTTCCACTATTTTTGGCTTTTGTCAAGACGCTCAACTTTCAAGAATCATGAAAATCCATAGACGCAAAAGTTTCATTGAAATCGGAAGCGCTAATTTTAGGACTCCTTTCATTTGATGTACAATACCATCATAAATTTACTAATGAGGGGACACTCACATGAACTTTGTAGGCATTGCCATTGGGATCTTTGAGCCGGTCATGTGTATACATCATGCGATGCCATCTTTCATCTGTGCACCGACGATAAGCCTAAAAATAAAAAAATAAAATCCAGAATTATTCTATTCTTCCAGATTTCAAAGCCAGATAGTGTTATGTAAACATCAAGTTTAAGAAAAACTTACATTTCCAAGAGTCAGTTTGTGAATACCGTAAAGTGCATATCCGGGAACTGCCATGAGCCCCGTGATGATGGCCACAGAGGGGAGAACTTCAAACCACATTTTCTCCTCTTGCAATCAGCGTATAAGATTTCGAAAAAAAATAATTGTTTTCTCAGGTTTTTCACGAAATGACAGAAGTGACGAGGGAAGGAAGAATCACTTCTGTGGCGATGTTCGAGCGATTTCGTTCGATAAATGAAAAACTCTGTACGAGGTTTTTGTAGCAATTGCCTTCTTTTTTTTTCGTTCGGAGCATATTGCGTGAATAAATTGCAAATGCGGGAGTTCAAGTGAAAAATCAAAATAATTTTTATCGTTTTGATTCAAGTGATTTCTTCAAAAAACATTTCTATCGAGTTTTTTCTGTCACAGAAACTTTGTTGAAGAGAATTTCCGTGAAATCACATGATGACAACCTTTCGTGCGGGTCTCGCAGTGCGACCAATTCGGAACCTTTTCCGACAAGATGTCCCGACAATCCGTGGTGCAATAATTCATCGAAGTTACGCAACGAAATCCAGAGGATTCGTTTCAAGCACAATCAAACCGATCGTTCTCGGAGTAACACTGGGAGCCGGAATTGGTGTGGCTTATACGTACTACTCGAAACAACAAAAAGGAATTCCGGGATTCGTCATAGAACAAAATGACAAACCATTTATTATCGACAAATTTCCGGAAAATATCAAAATTACGCGAGAAATTAAGAATCCACAAGACAGTACTGGACTTGAACTTGTGCTATTCCAGTTTCAAACGTGTCCGTTTTGTTGCAAAGTCCGTTCGTACTTGGATTACAAGGGACTTTCGTATTCCGTAGTGGAAGTTGATGCAGTTTTGCGTCAATCCATCAAATGGTCTCCGTACAAAAAAGTTCCCTTATTACTGGCGAAGACAAAGGATGGACGATATGTGCAACTTACCGATTCCAGTATGATTGTCTCAGCTTTGGAGACATACTTGAAGAATCCGGAAAAGGATATTGCGGAAATTGCGGCACTTTATCCGAATGTTGCGTTCTATGACGAACAGGGAAACAAGAAAACAGACGTCTTTAACAAGTATTTTTTGATGTTCCGTGAAGGAAAGAAAGCACTTCAAGACAAGGAAGCTATCAAGTAAGAAATTCATATATTTTTTTTTTTTGCTATAAAAAAATTCTGGGATTTTTATCGTTATTTTTAGTCATAATTTGACTTTTTTTTTGTTTCGATTAAAACCATCTAACCATTAACTCTTTTTTCTTTTAGATCCGAAAACGAATGGCGTGCATGGGCCGACGATCATCTCGTTCATCTGATATCTCCCAATGTTTATCGCAGCAAAGCCGAAGCTCTCGAAACGTTCGAATGGTTTTCCGATACCGGCGAGTGGGACGTACATTTTCCCTCGTGGGAACGTAATTTAATGGTATACACGGGAGCGGCTGCCATGTACTTAATTAGTAAACGTTTGAAAAAACGCCATAAACTGACTGACGACGTCAGATCTCACATGTATGACGCGTGTAACAAGTGGACAAACGAACTTAAAGCTCGCAAATCTACCTTCATGGGTGGAAAGACACCAAATTTGGCAGATTTGGCGGTGTTTGGCGTCCTTAGTTCCATGGAGGGATGTGCAGCCTTCAAGGACTGTCTAGATAACACCAAAATTGGAGAATGGTTCTACGAAATGAAGGTACTGGTGCAGCAAAATAGAGGAAATGTTGTGCCTGCATAAGTTTTTTCATGTATTTGTTTGAAATTTCACAAAAAAAAGTTGAAATAAAGTATTTAAGGAACGAAAAAATTCTTCATTTTACTTCGGAACGAAGGTATAAATAGTGATCTCGACATTTTCCTTGCCAAAAACCTCTTTTATCAAATCGGAAACTTTGTCCCATTGTAATCCGTCGATTCCACAACCAATACGAGGCATTGCCAGCTTTGTAACGTTGTTTTCCTTCATATGTTTCCGCATCGCTTCCAAACTGTAGCTCAAATCTTGGTATGTTGGCTTTGAGTAAGTCTCATTCTTGCTGACGAGATAATAAATGTAACGTTCGCCATCTTTCAGCACTGCAACACCGCCAGCCCGTTGATTCTGAGACTTCAATTTATCCACTTGGCCGAAAAGTTGCCTGTAAATGGAACATTTTGAAACTTATTAAGACAAAATTAATTTTAACTCACTTGAATTTGACAGCAATTCCTGCACCCATTCGCATATCAGCCGCCACACAATGTGCCAAGCTGGAATCTTTGGGACAGGAAAACAAATCTCCTTCGATATCGTTAAATTTGAAGCCGGAACTCATGCTGAATGCTCTAACTGTGAAATAATATAGCTGAGTTTGTGAATAAATTCAAAGATTCGAATGAATTTACCTAAAAAATCAGGATCTGACTGGAAAAATCTTTGGAATAAACAGGTTTGATTTGTACTGTGTGTGAGAAATCTTTTTAAAAACATCCTTTTGACAGCTTTCGATGATTTTGTTTGGAACAAACAGAGAGAGAGTTATGTAATTTGACAACCGGCAAAATTGTGAGAGAAATAATGTTGAAAAGTTTAGTTAACCCTTGGACCGTTTTCGTATCATTTATGATTTTCGGACACTGACAGTGTAAAATATAGATTTTTTATTATATTGAAAAAAAAATCTCATATAATTGGGTAATTAACTTCTCTTCTACGTTGAAATGAAAAATTTTAAGTACACGTTTTTTAAAATGAAAAATTATATATGAAAAAGTATACCATGGGTCAAAATATGATTTGCGTTCATTAGTAGAGACTTCTAATACAAAATAAGAACTTTGGGAGATCATAGAAAACCTGAGTTCTCGAAATTCAGTGTGTCATGCTTTAGATTAGATAAAAATAAAATTGAAAAAAAATCTGAATTTTAGAAATTTCTTTTATTTTTAAAAGCAATTCCAATAATTTTTTCTTATTTTCCAAAAAACTTTCCATTATTCGTCCTATTTAGTCTTAGAAGCTCACGTTAGTTCAATTTAAACGAAAAAAGAACATCTGAACAAAAAAAAATAAAGGGTTAAAGTCTTTCTTCATTTCTCTTTATTTTTGTGTTTCTCTCGCTCATCTGCTAACTATTTATGTTTTTTGTATGCAGTGTCCCATTCAGTATACATACTTACTCAATTGACTTCATTCAAGTCGTCTTAAAGTCAATAACAAAAAATATTATCACACAAAACATTCCATTTACAAATTAATTCCAATTTTTTAGCGAATTTTTAAGATTTTCAAGGCTAACTTCAATATTAAAGGATTTAAAAAGGTAAGTTTCTTTGATTTCAAATCAAAATGAAAAGGTTATCATGAAAATAACAACAACCTGTTGACAAAAACTTCTCAGGTTTCTTTCCTGTAAAATAAGGTCTTTCGGAAATTCTAATAAGAATACACGTGCATCGTGACAAAAAGGGCTCGTCTCATTATTACTCAAAAAAGTAAATGATATTTGTGAGTCAAGAAACTATAAATTTATTTACATGGGTAGACGTTGTTGTTGTTTCACTGTAATATTCATTGATAACCTTTTCTGACTCTATTTTGCACTACCTAATGGAGGTAGGCTGTACCTCTCGTAGTGCATGCGTCTATGGAATGAGTAACTATTTATGAAAAACATGTTTTTGTCCCGGTTTCTATCTATTATTATTACAGTTTCTGAATGCAGTTGTCGTCTCATCAAGAATAGCAGAAAGTAACGGAATCTGTGCAGTCCATCATTGTATCTCGTTGTGGAAAGACTTGTTTCTTCGGTCTAGCGCAAGTACAAAAATAGTGAAATTTATTACGGTGACGTATAGAAAAGAGATAAGAAAAAAGAAACTATGGGAATTGTTCGATTTTTCTCGCTTAATGCATTTAATGATGCAAAGTTCAAAGCCATTTTGGAAAGTTTAAAGAAGGTAAGAACGAATTTTTATCCAATTTTTATAACGATACTGAATTTTTCATTTTTTTTAGACCCATCCAACGGTCACTGGACTTTCTACGGAAATCTGTTATCACATTGAAACATCGAAAGGATTCAAATTGAGTGACAATGACCTCAAAACGTTGCGTTGGATCCTCAAGGAACCCCAATCCGAGGATTCTCTCGCACACGAAAGTCAACTTTCGGCAGTCGATAACACGCAAATGCTCATCGAGATCGGACCACGTTTCAATTTTTCGACTGCTGACTCAACAAACAGCGTTTCCATCTGTCACAGTGCCCACATCACGGCCGTTACACGTGTCGAGAAATCAATTCGGTACTTGATATCATTTAGCAGCGCCGTAGCAAGTCCTCAAAAAGTAAATGACGAGCTTGTTGCCTTGCTGGGTGATCGGATGACGCAATGTCAGTACACTGTGAAGAATTTACCGAAAGAAAGTTTTGACGAACAACTTCCGGCTGTGCCGAAGGACTCGTGGTTCTTCGTGCCAGTGTTGAAGGATGGTCGTAAGGCACTCGAAAAGGTCAATAAGGACTTGGGTCTGGCTTTTGACAATTGGGATCTGGATTATTACACGAATTTGTTCCAGAATACCTTGAAACGCGATCCAACTAGTGTGGAGTTGTTTGACTTTGCCCAAAGTAATAGCGAACATTCGCGTCATTGGTTCTTCCGTGGAAAGATGTTCCTGGATGGAGTTGAGCAAGAAAAATCATTGATTCGGATGATCATCGATACGCAAGAACACACGAATTTGAATAATACAATCAAGTTTAGTGATAACAGCAGCGCTATTAAAGGCTATACACACGAAACACTCGTCCCGAAATGTTTTAGTGGACCTGGAGTTGTTCAAGTTAAGAAAGTTGAATCGGATTTGATTTTCACAGCTGAAACGCACAATATGCCAACTGCTGTTGCGCCATTTAGTGGAGCTACAACAGGCACCGGTGGGAGAATCAGGTGAGTTTTACATTTTTAAACCTTTTTTAATAAATTTTAAAAAAAATTGTTGGCAAAATAAAAAAATGGTTTTGAAATACTATTTTTTATACAAAAAAAAAATACTAAATTTCAGAGTTCCACTATAATTTTTTTTCCACATTAATTATTTTACAATTTTTGAAAATCTACAAAAAACGATGAAGTTTTAAAACTTTTTTTTTATATTGCCACACTCGATTTTTGGATTCTTTTGCACCTGAATTTGTAAAAAACAAGAAAATTAATTCAAAATTTTTATTTCAGAGACGTCCAAGGGGTTGGTCGAGGTGGTCTTACGATTGCCGGTACAGCTGGATATTGCGTCGGAAGTTTGAATATTCCCGGCTACAGTCTTCCCGATGACTTGACAAACGTCGAATATCCCCCTTCGTTCGAAAAACCCTTGAAAGTGATCATTGAAGCGAGTAACGGTGCCTCAGACTATGGCAATAAGTTTGGTGAGCCCGTTATCACTGGTTTTGCCGTGTCTTATGGCGTCGTGAATGCTGAAGGCAAGCGCGACGAATATGTCAAGCCAATCATGTTCAGTGGCGGCTTAGGGACAATGTTGTCGTCACAAACGAAGAAAAATGATCCAGAAAAGGGAATGTTGTTGGCCAAAATTGGCGGTCCCGTTTACCGCATTGGCGTCGGTGGTGGCGCCGCAAGTTCCGTGGAAGTTCAAGGCGACAACAGCAGCGAGTTGGACTTTAATGCGGTCCAAAGAGGCGATGCTGAAATGGAAAATAAGTTAAATCGCGTAGTTCGGGCATGCATCGAACTCGGAGACAACAATCCCATTCAAGCGATCCACGATCAAGGAGCTGGCGGCAATGGAAATGTCCTCAAGGAGCTAGTTGAGCCGGGATATGCCGGAGCTGTGATCTTCACGAAAGAATTCCAGCTGGGTGATCCGACAATAACTGCTTTAGAACTGTGGGGAGCGGAATATCAAGAAAATAACGCAATTCTAGTGAAACCTAAAGACCGCAAATTTTTGGAGGAAATTTGCGCGAGAGAACGTTGTCCTATCAGTTTCGTTGGATTTGTAACTGGCGAAGGTTACGTAACTCTAATCGAAAGTGCAGCTGATAACGACAAGTATGTAAGTCGCGAGACACGTGAAACATGGGGAGATCTTCCATTCGACATGCATTTGAAGGAAGTTTTGGGTGAAATGCCTAAGAAAGAGTACCAACTACAACATGTCGCCCAAACATTCAAACCTCTCGAATTGCCGGCCTATGGCGATAACTACAACGAAGCTTTGTTGAATGTCTTGTCGCTCATGACAGTTGGTAGCAAGCGTTTCCTTACAAATAAAGTCGATCGTTGTGTCACCGGTCTCATCGCACAACAGCAATGTGTCGGTCCACTCCATACCCCCTTGGCTGATTGTGCCATTACCGCAGTGAGCCATTTCACGCATCAAGGAATTGCCACGAGTATCGGCACGCAACCCATCAAAGGCCTTATTTCCGCGGAAGCTGGAGCCCGCATGTCCGTTGCCGAAGCACTTTCGAATTTAGTGTTTGCTGGAATCACGGAGCTACCTGATGTCAAGTGCTCCGGAAACTGGATGTGGGCCGCCAAGTTGCCCGGCGAAGGTGCCAAGATGTTCGATGCTTGCAAAGCCATGTGCGACATCATGGAAGTACTCCAAATTGCCGTGGATGGTGGTAAAGACTCTTTATCGATGGCTGCTCGTGTGAAAGATGAAACAATCAAAAGTCCGGGAACTTTGGTGATTTCCACTTATGCACCGTGTCCCGATGTTCGTGTCAAGGTAACGCCAGATCTCAAGTCCCCGCAAGCCTTTAAGAAAGGCGAATTGGTCTGGGTCAATATTGAGTCGAAATTCCGTTTGGGCGCATCAGCGCTCGCACAATCTTTGAAACAACAAGGCGATGACACGCCAGACTTGGAGAATCCACTTATCTTACGCAATGCTTTCAACGTCACCCAAAATCTCTTGAAAGACGGAAAACTCTTGGCAGGCCACGATATTAGTGATGGCGGTCTTGTAACGTGTCTCGTTGAAATGGCTCTTGCTGGGCTCTGCGGCTTAGAAGTCGATTTGACGACAGCGATGAATTCCCTTCCAGCGACAGCCTTTGCAGGAAAAGATACGGCGCTGCATCTTCTCTTTGCTGAAGAAATTGGATGGGTTTTGGAAGTTGAAGCAGAGAATCTGCAAGAAGTTTTGGAAGAGTTCAAGAGAAAACAAGTTCCAGCGTATCATATTGGACGTAGCATCGGTCTCGGCCTTAATTCCCAAGTTCAAATTAAGAGTAACAGTCGTTATTTGATCGATATCGACGCTTTGTCGCTCTACAAGCAATGGGAACAGACTAGTTATGAACTGGAAAAATTGCAAATGAATCCGGAATGTGCGGAACAGGAGTACACAAGTCTTGATTTTAGATCAGGACCTAAATATGCATGTACTTTCAATCCCGATCAAGTGAGTACCAGTACAATTTTTAAAATTTTCCATTTTTTTATCTTGTTTTTTTTCTGAAACGAAATAAAAAAAATATGAAATGGGTTTTGAAATACTTTTTCATATAAAATGACAAAAAATATCAATTTCAGAACATTTTAAATTTAAAAATTAATTAATTAATTAATTTTGTTGAAAACTATCTTCTTTAGAAAATATATGCATTTTCGTATTCAAAAATTCATTTTGGAAGAAAATATTTTTGAAATTCTTTTTTTTTCCAAAAATTCTTTTAGAAAAAGAATTTCAAAACTTTATTTTATATTATTCCGTTTTTTTTAACAAATTGAGCGACTTAAAGTTCATATTTTTCTTCATACATTATTTTTTTTTTAACAGGAACTCGTTTACAAAGAAATGTCGTCTCCTGTCGTTGTTGCCTGCATTCGTGAAGAAGGAACAAATGGCGATCGTGAAATGATAGCATCTCTCATCAAAGCCAAATTTGAGGTCCATGACGTGACAATGCAGGATCTTATGCAAGGCAAGACCACTTTAGACCGTTATCGTGGCGTAATATTCCCCGGTGGATTCTCCTATGCCGACACTCTAGGTTCCGCCAAAGGATGGGCAGCCAGTGTCCTCTGCAACGAACGCATTGCCAATCAATTCAAGCATTTCAAGGCACGTCCAGACACCTTTTCGCTCGGCGTTTGCAACGGATGTCAATTGATGAGTTTGATTGGTTGGGTCGGCGACGACTTCCACGAAACAAATGGCCTGCCAAATGGAAATCACCCGGATGCCTTGGAAGATCCAAATGTTGCCTTGTTACACAACAAATCCGGTCGTTTCGAGTGCCGCTGGAGTTGCGTCAAAATTCCCAAGTCCAATGCCATTATGTTGAAGCGCATGGAAGGTTCCGTTTTGGGATGCTGGGTTGCGCACGGCGAAGGCCGGTTCTCCTTCAAATCAGCCAATGTCTTGGAGCAACTCAAGAGATCGAATTGTATCACGTTGCAATATGTCGATGACTATCAGCAACCGACCGAAGTGTATCCGATGAATCCGAATGGCAGTGTTGACGGTATTGCTGGAGTCTGTTCCGCAGATGGACGTCATCTGGCAATGATGCCACATCCCGAACGTTGCACGCAAATGTGGCAGTGGCCTTATGTGACGAACAACTTTAATTTCGAAAAATGTCCATGGCAATTCATGTTTGACGAAGCGTATCTCTGGTGTTGCGAGACCGCATCTCAATGAAAATTCTTCCCTGGATGATAAAGTACATATGCATTTAATTGGTAGCAATTAAGATTTTTTTATATAATTTTTTCAAAGTTTATCAATAATAAAAATATAAAATGAAAATTCTAACTTTGCATATTCTGTTCATCAAATCAAGAGGAATAATTATTTTTATTTACTAAATAAGCCATTTCTGCTGAAATTTTATATTTTTTTTGTACTCAATTTTCTTCTTCAGAATTACAAAAAAATACGAAAGACGAACATTTTTTACAATTTCAACACCATGAGATCATGAAAATCGTATAAAAACTTTGATCTGCTAAAATTTTGTTTAATTTTTTTTTGTGTTCCATGTTTAATGAAATATTTTTTAATTTAAATTTAGTTTGATTTTGAGCATTTTTGAGCTTATCAAAGAAATTTAATTCTCTACCGTTAAGAAGATTTATGTATGAATCATTGAGGAAAGCGATATGCAACAGGTGTCTTCTCACACAATTCGCAAACCGGCAAATGACGTTAGCAACCTCTCTCACTAGAAATCTCTTAGCAAGAGACTTGGAGAGAAATGTTTGCAAACAAATCATCTTTGTTTTCACAACTACGCAGTCTGTCTAGACATTAAAATGTGATAATTTAACTCTTAAAAACTCATTTAAAATGGCATCAATCAACGACTTTTTGTTCGATGAGGTAAGTAATTCTGTTTCATGTCTAAAGAAAGTTAGAAAAAAAGTAAAAAATAAATATTTTTCAGCTTCTTATCAAAATTTTTCATTATTTGAGCTACGAAGAACGTCTGGCGTGTCGCATTGTATGCCAAAGATGGCTGCAACTTCTATTGACGGACTTCCAGTTTCGCAACGACCGTCAATTGTTCCTGTCCAACTGTTTTATCCATCCAGATTATCCGCCTGCCAGTGTTTTACTGAAGAGCGAGTTTTCTTATGAAACACTAACAATCAGTAAGAGTGCTTTGAAATGGCTGTGCTACAAAAGTGATGCTGCTCCGTTTTTCAAGTTCCTCGGACAGAGTGTTGTGAAAATTCAAGTGACTGATTTTGGGGTCGACAAAGATACTTTTAAAATTTTCAAGGAATTTCCACTTATAAAAAGCCTTACAATGACTGAGGGAACGAGTTTTAAAGTAAATGATTTGCCGGACGAGGCTTTTCCTAGTTTGGAACACTTGGAGGTGCGGAAATTGACAAATATTTGCAATATTCTTGATTTGCTCCATGTGGCACCGCATCTCAAGTCTTTAAATTTTCGTGAATCTGACAATTGGGAAGATAAATCTCATGAAAGTATAGTGAAAAAGTTCAAAGAGGCACATCCTCACCTTATACAAAGTTATGTGGGAGCATCCACACGAAGTGGAGAGCAATCGAACGTGTCTGAAGAACTTCTGAAAAGTCAAAATATTCGGCGAGTCATTTATTATCATTGTCAAAACGAAAGTTTTCTCGAAAATATCAATCAAATACCGTCAATTAAAGAAATTTTCCTTACTTGCATGGATTTTCCGCAAGTAACGATGACAAATTTAACTGTCCTCAAATTAATTTGTCGCACATTACCGGATTTCGGTCCAATGGAACCGCTGATCTACCTCGAAACATTCACGCTCGAAGTCGTGCATGACTGCAGTTGTTGTTTTCGGCATCAACCACTGAATCTCGAGAGACTGACTTCCTTCGAACTCACGATTAACAATAAGAATGACTGTAACGACTGCTTCGTCGCCATATCAGAAAGCTTTCCGAATTTACGGAAATTTCACTTATCAACGATGACACTGAGATCGTCGCTTTTGCGTTTGAGTTTCACTTGGTCTCACTTGAAAAAGCTGCTTATTCGGTCTCCTACGGTTTTTTGTGGTATTCCGGTAGCGAATGAACTGACAAATTTGGCTGTATGTCACAAATTGACACATCTCTCGTTGGGAAATAACGTCATTATCGATAAAAATGCCATTAAGCATCTTTGTCGAGTTTGTCCGAAACTTGTGTGGCTGAAGTTTCATGTTGAAAGCACTTCGCCATCAATTGTTACAATTATGGAGGAGGTTTTGATATCGTTGCCAAAGCTTGCGGTGTTACTAATACATCCCAGTGAGGTGTCTTTCTTCAATGTGACCGAAGAGGAGGCCTCGTTAATTCTAGGAATCATCATAAAGTACGGAAAAAATTTGAGAGTAAGTGAATTTTTGTGATAACTTTTATGCCGCTTTTTGTTCCGAATTTTTCTACAAATACAAAAAGAAAAAAAAATTCCAAATTTCATCAAAAATTACAATTTTTGATTGTTTTTCGTATTTTTTTTTCAGAAGTTTAACATGGATTCCCTTCTCTATTTTTTTTCTAAAAGTTTCTGAAATCAAAATAATCTAAATCAGCTTTTTTTCGTATGACAAAATATTAAAACTATTTTTTTTTATTCTAAAATAAAGTATGTGGAACAAAGAGTTAAAAATAAATTTAGAAAAAATTTTTTTCTTATTTTTCAATTTTTGTTTTAATTTTAGGATCTCATCATTCCAACACACTATAAAACAAACCATAATCACGCAATGAAACTCCTCTTTGAGAAAATGCCGTATTTGAGCTTTGTTCAGATGAAAGAGATGGATAGTCGTCGTTATGGTTACGTGATGTCCAGAGTAAAATACGTCGAGACGACTAGATTAACAAGAAGCAATAAATGATAACAAAAATATATTAAACATTTATTTAACTTGTAACAATTAAAACTAAATTATACACAAAATAATTCAACTATTGAGCTTTTTCTTTTAACAGATTTTCTTTCTGTGTGACTCCATCAACACAATTATTCGCAAGTGCCTTTCGGGCTTTATTTTCTCTTTCTTGTTTTTGATTGTAAGCTTTGTTGTAAAAGTCGCGGAACAGTCCGTAGAAAAAAACTGAATTTGGCACAGCGACAACCATAATCCATTTTGGGAAGCCACAATCGAACACCATAAGTTGCGAAAAGTGAATGAAGGCCCACACAAATTGCACCTAAAAATAAGTAAATCATCAAAAGTCAAAATTTTGACCAAAGCTATAAGTTTTTACGGGGTTTTTAATTTTTAGGCCATTATATTTTTTTTTTCAAAATTCAAAAATCCAATGGGGCAAAATAATTGAAAAAAAAAATCGTATCCCTTATATTTTAGTGTTATTTGTAAGACTGTGCGGATCAATTATTTTTTTCCAACAGAATTTTTCGTCAAAAATCAAAAAATTCAAAAATAAATTTAAAAAAAACAATTCTTACCAATTGCATTGACGTGATATACTTTTTCCACCACAAATACTTCTGATATTGTGGACCCATCGCGGCAATCATATAATATGCATACATTACTATGTGAACAATCGAATTAAGCAGTCCTGCGAACACAACATGACCACCTGGAACATATTTGGCGATGACCCAACTGACAATTGGCATGCCAGCATGATGATAAACATGCAAAAATGAGATCTGTTTATCTTTTTTTCGTAACACAAAGATAACTGTGTCCAATAATTCAGATAATTTTGCTAAATAGTAAAAGTAAACAATACGAGCGATCTGAAAAGTTGACATAGAAAAAAAATATTCATGTGAGATGCCTTAAGTTTTTGAAATAAAAAAAACCTACTTTCATTCCCAGAGGACTACGCGATCTATCGACAGGTTCGCATGTCCAACTGTACGACCCAAAAACGTAACAATCAAAGATTCCAGGGTAAGCAAGATATGTACTTATGATTACTTGAACTGCATTGTAGGCCACCATTAATTTTTGCAACTTGAAAGGCTTTCGATTGGCCATCAGTTTGGGACCCCACGACAACACGAAATAGACCCATAGTCCAATGATGGTGAATAATGGTACCGGACTACCAAGAAGAGGCCAGTGGGTGGTTCTCGGATCTGCCAACTCGACAAAAGTGTAGCGAGCCCAACGATCGAACTTGGATGTGTCAAACATTGCTCGTGCTTGTGATGTGCTTTTCAGCTAACGGTCTGGAAGAAACTGAAAGTATTTTGACGCACTTAGACCATTTGATACTTTGATTTTGTATGTGTCATACAAATTGTGTTTATAGATATACTAAACCAGTTTTAAAATTATATAATACACATTTTGGCTTTGACCGTGAATTTTTGCACTGCGAACAGCCAAGTTTTTTTGTGAATAAATTAACCACTTTTTTAAAAATTTTAATAAATTATTTTTTTTATTATTTTTTCCTGAATTTCGAATGCATTCTCCAACAAAAAGGTGAAAATTTTGAGTTGAAACGGATGCAATGACCTGCAAATAAATGCAAAAAAAAACGGTTTTATTGAGGTAGATAGACAATCCTTGATTTTTAATCAAACGCTAAATGTCTTTCGACTACCTCAATAATAACAGTTTTGAGAGAACTTCCGAAACAGAAAGACGTGAAGTTATACAGCATTTCTGAATTTATTTATTTGATAATCAAAAATTTAGTAAGTTTAAGGTTTTCTAGTAACTTAAGTATATAATTTAATTTAATACAAGATATAAAATATGAAACAAGATTTTAGAGTAAAAATATTCTAAAAACTATAAACTCCATCGATGAAAAATTATGCATTTAAAAAAAATATTTTTTTTTTAGTTATTGAGGTTTGTTTCGTTTTTTTTTTTTGTCGTATAAGTGATTAATAAATCCTTCGACGTTTTAAAAATTATGCAGTTATCTTTTGAACACGTCAAAAACCGTGCAATGACCTTGAAAAAAGTGTTAAGGGTATTCCAAAAAGTCTTTTTGTTTTGTGTTATTTATTTATTTAAATTCACGAAATAAAAAGCATTATTTATCAAATTAGAAATTAAAAATTTTCCCATTATAAGACACTAGATGTAGTTTTAAAATTAGATCATATTTTTGTCGTAAATTTTATTTTGAAAAATAGTTCAAAAAATTAAAAAATTGTTCAAAATAATTTTATAATTGTGCAAAAAAATTCAAACCAAAAACTAAAAGTCTTTGTTGTAGAACATTTTTAACGACTTACCTTACTCTTTTTGTTTCATTGAATTTTCGACTTTTCAACTAGAGCAAGGATTTAAAAAGAATTTGGGGCGGCCTTATAGTTATTTTAGAAAAAAATGATAGGAAAAAACGAGAAACAAGCCAAATTTTTATGCATTTTTTTGTTGCAAAAAATTTGTTAATGTATTTCGAGAAAAAACTCTTCTTGATTAGTTATTTTGCGTATTTCAAACAGAAAAGACACCTAACTGAAGGCAACAAAATGATGGAAGTTTACAGAAATTGGGAGCACTACGTATTTGTTGAGTTGGCAGATCCGAGATTAAATTCGTGGCCTTTCATGCGTACTCCATGGAAAGTTTTTGCACTGGTTGGATTCTACTATCTCTTCGTGAGATATTTGGGGCCAAGATTAATGAAGAACCGGAAGCCGTTTAAACTTCAGAAAATCTTAATTATCTATAATGCGATGCAAGTGTTGATCAATTTTGTCCTCGTATTGCCAGGATTTTATATGTATGCCACTGGAAGGTATAGCTTGTTTTGTGAGCCAATCAATAGATCACGAAGTCCCGAAGCTATGATGGTAAAGATTTTTTTTTTGTTAAATTTAATTTTTATTTTTATTCCATTAATTTTGTAGATTGTTCATGCTGTTTATTGGTTCTTCCTGTCAAAGGTTGTGGAACTTCTTGATACGATTTTCTTTGTGTTGCGCAAAAAAGATAATCAAATAACCTTTTTGCACGTTGGTCATCACAGTGCAATGGTTTTGCTAACTTGGTGTGGTATCAAATATTTTCCAGGAGGTCATTTTACCTTTGGAGGGGCTCTCAACGCTTTCGTTCATGTCATTATGTACACTTATTACATGGTTGCCGCAATGGGACCAAAATATCAAAAATACTTGTGGTGGAAAAAATATATTACAAAAATTCAATTGGTAAGTTTTATGCAAAATTTGATTGCAAAATCTTTTCTTTAACAGAGAATTTTAATTTCAGACTCAATTTTTAATTCAAATAATCCATTTTTCGCAAATTTTCATTTTTGATTGTGGTTTTCCACAATGGGTGGCCTTAATAGCATTACCAAATGGTCTCTTCCTCGTTGACATGTTTTGTGAATTTTACAAAAAAGCGTACATCGAAAAAGAAAAAGCCAAAAATAATAAGATTCACTGAGCTCAAAAGCCAATTAAAAGGTTATTTGTATTAATTTTTGCAAGAAATTTCTACAAAATTAAATTAATATTCAATCAAAATTTCAACGGTTTTTCAAATTAATGTGGCTACCATGAATTTATCCTTGAGGAACATTTTTTAGTAAATAACATGTTATATTTATATTCAAAAAAAGGTGAAGACGGACGTAGATTATTTTTTTTATATTAGTGTTGAACCAGCTAGCAGAAGAAACAGACGTAACAAGAAACAATGTCTGAATTATATTCAAGGTGGGCTCACCACGCGTTCATTGAACTGGCAGATCCTAGGACAACTTCTTGGCCTCTCATGCAAACTCCATGGCGGATTCTTTCAATTATCGGACTTTATTTGATGTTTGTGATGTATTTGGGACCGAGATTAATGAAAAACCGAAAACCTTTCAAATTACAAAAAATATTGGTTTTTTACAATGCAATCCAAGTGTTAATCAGCTTGTCACTCGTATGGCCAGGACTTTACCTCTATGCATCCGGAACGTATAGTTTATCGTGTCAACCAGTAGACAGATCCCGAAATGCGGTCGCAATGAAGGTAAAAATTGTGCTGCTTTTCTAAGTAAGATTTTTAGATTTATTTCTCATCTTTGTAGGTCGCTCGTGCATTTTATTGGTACCACTTGGCAAAATTGACAGAACTACTTGATACGATTTTCTTCGTGTTGCGCAAGAAAGACAATCAAGTATCCTTTTTGCATGTTGTTCATCACAGTGGAATGTCATTGTTGACTTGGTGCGGTGTCAAATATTTTCCAGGTGGTCATTTATTGTTCGGAGGATTTATTAATTCCATCGTTCATGTCATTATGTACACGTATTACATGATTGCCGCAATGGGTCCAAAATACCAAAAGTACTTGTGGTGGAAAAAGTATATTACAAAAATTCAATTGGTAAGTTCCACAGGGCAATTAATTTCATTTTACTTAGATTTTATCGAAAAAATTAATAAAATGGGAAGACTTACAATTTTTTGAAACAAAAATTATGAAAAATGTAAAAATAATCATTTGACGTCCAAAAACTTGTTTTCTCCCAAAATCTAATCGAAATTCTAAAAAAAGAAAATATTTTATTAAATTATGATACCAAAATAATCTTTTTTTTTTCTAGATACAATTCGTACTAGGCGTTGTACATTTTTCTCAAATTTTCATTTTTGATTGTGGATTCCCGAAATGGATTGCTGCTGTAATTTTACCCAATGGCTTTTTTATGTTTGACATGTTTAGTGATTTTTATAAAAAGGCGTACATCACAAGAAAGGAAGCGGAGCAAAAGGCATTACTAATGAAGGATCAACAGATTAGAGAAATTGAAACTGATAATGATAAGCAAAAGGTCCACTAAGTTTTTTATGTTAGTAGTTTAATCACTTATGTTATTTTTTTTTTAAATAAATTCATCATTTTATAAAGTTAAAAAAATAAAAGTGTTTCTTTTTTACTTTTACACTTTATGACACCAACAAGACTAGAATGTCCACTTTTTAAACGAATGCAAAAATTAACTTTAAATATCTAATGAAACCTGTTTATTAGTGTATGTATCATCCGCGAGACGACGAACTTCACTTGACCGTGAATTTTTGCACGGTCAAAATTTGTTTATCTATACTTTAAACAGGTTTAAGAAGTTCATCGTTTGTTTAAATTTGGCGAATTTTATGACGTACGATATTTGCATAGGATGTTTCCGTATTTCTTAGCCTTGTAAAAGTTTCGTGAATATATATTTTATTCTTTTTTCACTTAGTTTTTTGGAACATCTTCGCAATACCAGACGTCTTTTCTGCAAGAATAAAGAAAAAAAATGTTTGAAGACACAAAATTTGGACGGTGGTATCGGTACGTGTTGACTGATCTTGCAGACCCGAGAACAAACCACTGGCCTCTAATCAGTGGTTTAGTGCCACTAGTAGCAATCCTTATAATATGGGTTAGTTTTGTTTTGTCATGGGGCCCAAGACTGATGGCCAACCGGAAGCCTTTTCAACTGCAAAAATTGATGGTTGTCTATAATGCGGTTCAAGTGATGATTAGTTTCGCACTAGTTTTGCCGGCAATCAACTACTGCTACGTCTTTGGAACATATAGTCTTACATGTGAGCCAGTTGATAGGTCACGGAGTCCGATTGCCATGAAAGTAAGTAGTTTGAAAATTTTGTCTTAAAATAACTAAAATGATCGCTGACTCATATTTTAGATTGCCCGCAGTGTTTATTGGTATTACCTTGCAAAGCTCACCGAGCTGCTCGATACAGTGTTTTTCGTGTTGCGTAAAAAGGACAATCAAGTCTCTTTTTTGCACATTGTACATCACGGAGGCATGCCTATTTTTGCATGGTACGTTACAAAATACATACCGGGCGGCCAAATTATGCTCACAGGAGCCCTTAATTCGGTAGTCCATGTCATTATGTACACATATTACATGATTGCCGCAATGGGTCCAAAATATCAAAAGTACTTGTGGTGGAAAAAATATATTACGACAATTCAATTGGTAAGATTCGGAAAATTGTGTAAAAAGAAATTGTTTGTTATTTTTTTTTTCGTTTCCAGATTCAGTTCGTTATGGCCGCCATCCACTTTTCTTTAATTTTTGTATTCGATTGTGGCTTTCCAAGGTACGTCGGACTCGTAGCATTACCAAATGCTTTCTTTATGTTCGACATGTTCAGTGATTTCTACAAAGCAGCATACAAACAGAAAATGAAAAATAAATTAGATGTGAATGGTAATCAACTTACCAAAGAATTGAACCAGGAAACTGAGAAAATGAAGGTTCATTAGAGGCAAAATTTTAGTGATGAGTTAAATTTTTAGTTTTTTAAAATAAGTTTGTTAACTTTTAAGCTTAAAGCCGTTCCAAATAGAATTTAATAATTTTATACCGATATCTCATTTAATAATCCAAAAATTGAGTGGGCCACGACAGAGTTATACAATGTCTCAATTGAGACGAAAATTTTCGATTTTGCGGCTTTCACACTTTTTTTTAAATGTATATAAAAACATCATAAAAAGTATGAAAAACTTTGAACAAAAAAATATTATTTTTTCCTATTTGAATATTATTATTTTGTCATCCATTTTAAATATTTGCAAATCTTTAAACAAAATAAGTTCTATTTGGAAAGGCCTATATTAGAAATTTATTTATTTTTAAGCGAATGACTTACACTTATTTAGGGGAAGAAGAGTATAAAATAAACATTTTTAATTACAAATTAAAATTTAGTTTTCAAATTTGATCCAAAACTTAAAGAAATCTTCTTAAAAAATTTTTGTTTTTATTTTTTTTTGTTCATTTAAATTGCAATGGAAGATTTTGTTTGAATTTTTTTCACACATAAGGCCGCTCCAAATTTTTTTTGAACTTTTTGTCCCATGCCCCATTTCAAAAGTCGAAAATCCAATGGGGCAAAATAAAAAAAAAGTTGAAAATATCATCAAAATTGACCGTTTTTGGTCCTTTTTCATAGTTTTTCAAGAATTTTCAAGAATTTTTTTTTAAAAAAATTAATTTTTAAGAATTTTTGTATTGAAAAACGAAATTTAACTTAATTTTTTTCTCAAATTATTTTTCAAAATTTTTGACAGTTTTTTTTATGAAATTTTTTTGTTGAAATTTTTAACTTGAAATACTCTTATATCAATTTTAAATTATCAAATCTCAATATAGACCATAAAAACAACTAAAATATTCATTAATGATCAAAAATTGTTTGAATTTTGTCATTTTGTATGAAAAAGTATTTCAAAAATTTTTTTTTTATTTTTTTGCCCCCCCCCCCCATTTTGAAAAATAGTTTTTGGGACAAAAAGTTCGAAAAAAATTTGGAGCGGCCTAATTTACAAAAAATTAAAAATATAATTTTTTCGATTTTCTTATATTTGCATTGAAAATTTTCAATTTTTTATGACTTACGAAATTAAAGTTATCATAATCACTTTTCATAGTACAAAAAATACACCTGTATTTCATTCAGTAAAGTAAGTATTCATTGATCCTCGTTACTTTCTCTCTTTCTTATGATCGTGTCATTCATTCACGAAACTCCATTCATTTCTCTCTGTTTTGAATTCTTATCACTGTTGCATTTGCCGGCCGATTTTTGTTCTTTTCCCAACTTCTAGTAAACATCGCACGAGATGATCATATGTTTTTGCCGAAGCTTCATTCGTTCTTGGTATAAATTCTGGTGCACTGTTCATTTCGCCTCAGTTGAGCGGAGACAATTGGATTATTCACTTCTAAAAAGAAAAGAAGGAAAGAAGTGAAACATAAAATATAATAAAATAAGAATTTTTATACATACAACATACTACATAGAAATATTGAACAAAAAAAAAGAAACATTAATTTTGTGTGTGTGTGCGTACCACCAAGAAGACTCTGCATCTTGAGTGCAGATGATTTCAGTGTTAATTCACAAAAAATACATATGAAATAATGAAAAAGATCTAAAAAATAAAAAAAAAGTGTAATACAAAGAAAGAAAAAAGTTTACTTAATAAAATGTGGGTTTCGTTACTGCTCTTAGTGGCGGCCCTTTTACCAGCGACTACGATCGCGGAATTGACTCCACCATATTTCAACTTGGCCGAAGGACGGAAAATTCATGCATCAGCAACATGCGGTGTAGATACCGATGGTCCCGAGCTTTATTGTAAGCTTGTGGGTGCAAATACCGAAAACGAACAGGATACTGCGAAATATGAAGTTATTCAGGGACAGGTAGGTTTTATAAAAATTAGCAATTAATGCTTTAAAGAAAATTAACGCTTTCAAAGGGTCTTAAAGGGAAGCTTATAAGCCCACATGCTTTTTTTAAACGGAAGTTACATGTACATATGTACGAGTTTGTACATGAAAAAAAAAATTCTTATCACACTTGAACTCGAATTTGACTCTCATTATGTGTTAAATATGGAAAAATATAAAGATTGTGATGAATTTTAACAACAAGATGCTGATAAAAAAGTGATTTTTTTTTTAAATAGGCCTTTTAGTTATATAAGTGAAGTTACAATTTTAATTTTTAAATAATTTCAATTAAGGCTATCCTAAAAGTTTTGTCCGAATCCGTAAGATGACTAAAAGTGTTTTACTTTTTGTGTTTTACATCGCTTCGTAGTAGTTTTTTTTCAAAAGAATTGAATTAAAATTCAAAAAAAAATGATTATTTTCTTAATTTTTTCTTGTCAAAAAATTTAAAAAAATATTTCAGCGATTCAAAAAATTTCAAATTTTCAAATTTCAAAAAATTCTTAAAAATGTCAAAGTAACAAAAAAATTCATTTTAATTGCTGCATTCATTAATACATCCATCGAAATTTGCTCCACATTTTATTCCATTTTTTGTCGTTGTTCGCCCAAAAGGCATGAAATTATGTTTCCAACTTCAAACAACGACAAAATCATTTATATTTTCTACAAAACGTACAAAGATTTTTTTAAAAATATACTCGTGTGTGAGATCATATACGAAAGACGATAACATAAACTGATTATAAAAATAAAAAAAAAATATTTTTGACCGAAATTCTTTTTCGAAACAGAATGAAGTGAAATAAAAAGTCTTCGTAATTTTGAATTAAAGTGCATTTTTTCGAATTATGAAATTTCATTAAAGTTGATTTCTAAAAATTACTGATTTTTTTTAAATATATTCTATAATAATTAACACATGACGGACAGACAAGAAAATTTAGTTCTCCCAAAAACACTTTTTAATTTTGTTATTTAATACATATATCATGTTTCTGTTAGAAAATGACGATGAAGAAGACATAACAACAACAATAACACACACACTCACATGTGTTAAATGCCTTCATCATCAATGATGCACTCTTCTAAGTCACTTTTACGTCTTTCAAATGTTTAGTAACAATAAGCAAAGGCATAAAAACGCATTAATGAAAATGTTGTGCATACGCATGTGTGTGTTTTGTGAATGAGTTAATGACCTTTTTTCTCACAAAATCTTGTTTTTTTTTTACTTTACGAGTCAAATTCGAGTTTTTTTAAAATCTTTAAAAAATTTTTAATTTAAATTAAATTTTCAATTGTAGGTTTGTGACTATTGTGATCCAAAAGATCCACAAAAATCGCATCCGGCTGAATATGCAATCGATGGAACGGAAAATTGGTGGCAGAGTCCTCCATTATCACGTGGCATGAAGTACAATGAGGTCAATTTAACGATTGATTTCGGACAGGTAAGATAACATATATTTTAATTTTTTTTAATTTTTTCAAATTAAGTTCTTGTCTCAATTTTATTTTTTTTTTTCTAATTTATTTACTCCAAAGTTAAGAAATTACATACTCGCTCTTATCAGTAACAAGTTTCCGGCTACAATACATAATCAGCGTATTTATGATTATCACATTACACTGAAATTAAAATGACTATTATTAAGCATATTTTATATTATTAAAGTATTTTTCTTTGAACACTTTGTCAGCGAATAACTCAAGATTGTGATTCTTAAAGTTTTTATTTCTAGATCGACTAGTTAAGAATTATTTTCAGTCATATTTTTTATACATTTTTAACTTTTATCGACTTTTCACACTGAAACCTGATCGAACAACAAGCCATTTGTCTGTTCACTTCGTTTAATTGTAATTATTTTGCATGCTATAATTTTTGTTGTTGAAATAAAATAAATACATAAAGACTTAAACCACAACGAGACGTCTCACATGTAACAATGTTGCGGTTAGCAGATTTATATTTTCAATAAATGAAACGATTATTCACTTTTTATTAACTTATATTACGCTGCATGTGCGGTAATTCTGCTGACTTTTGTTTAATTAAAGTTCAAATATCGACATACAAAAATGTTAACTCGTTAAAAAAAAGTTTGTAGTTGTTCGTTTATTTTAGTTTTGTCAGGGAAAAAAAGAAAATGGGAAATTTTGTGATATTTTTTGATTAAAAATATCAAAAACAACAAAGTGAACTTGGTTTATTTTAAACTTAAGAGAAAAACTAAGTTATTTATTTTGTAAAAAATTTGAAAATATTAATCGAATGTCAAAAAACATTAAAACCAGCAAAAAATTGAAAAACAAATTATTCCCGTTTATCGAAATCCTGACAGGAATTGCAAGTATAAAATTTTTTCACCCAAATTTCTAAGAAAAAAGTTATGAAAATATATAGATTTGTTGCTCTAAAAATACATACAAGTGCACTAACAATAATAAAATTTTAAGATTTATGATTTGTGCATTTAACAAACCAACAGCTGTGAAGTTGTAAAGTGTATTTTTGTTCTGGTTTTATTTTATTTTTACTTCTCCATATAGAAACATGTAAAAAACTCATGAATAAGAGTAAGAATGTCTCAAAGAAAAAAACGATTCATTGATGATTTTGTAATCTTTTGTTTATGACTCAATGTTCGTTTAAACAATTTCGAAAAAATAAATGAAATTTAATTGTTCTGTATTTCGCTTCTCAATTGATTTCAATGAAATGCGTAACTCAAACACATACAACGTTGAGACATGAACGACGCGCGTTAATTAACACAATTTTGATATGATTCTTTTTTTTTATTCCAGGAATTTCATGTCGCGTACTTGTTCATTCGTATGGGTAACTCTCCGCGTCCCGGCTTGTGGACCTTGGAGAAATCTAACGATTATGGCAAGACCTGGACTGCTTGGCAACACTTTTCCGACTCACCTGCCGATTGTGAGACATATTTTGGCAAAGATAGTTTGCGTCCCATCACCGCTGATGACAATGTCATTTGTACGACGGAATATTCGAAAATTGTGCCCTTGGAAAATGGAGAAATTCCCGTGACTCTTTTGACGGGTCGTCCATCCGCCAACGATTATTTCAACTCACCCACATTGCAAGAATGGACGCGTGCCACGAACGTTCGTATCAGGTTGTTGCGTACCAAGAATTTGTTAGGTCACTTGATGTCTGTCGCCAGGCAAGATCCTACCGTTACTCGACGTTATTTCTACTCAATCAAGGATATTTCTATTGGTGGTCGGTGTGTCTGCAATGGACACGCAAGCACTTGTGGCTTGTTGGATGCCAAGGATCCCGCGAGAACGTTAGCTTGTTTCTGTCAACATCACACATGCGGTACGCAATGTGACAAGTGTTGTCCTGGATTTGAGCAAAAGAAATGGCGACAAAATACAAAGTCACAACCTTTTGTTTGTGAACGTAAGTTTTCTTTCAAATGAATTTTTAAAAAAATTGTAAGTTGATAATTTTTATCACACATTTTTAGCTTGCAACTGTCACGGACACTCAAGTTTGTGCGAATATGACGAAGACGTTGATAACAAAGGACTCTCATTGGACATACATGGAAATTACGAAGGCGGTGGTGTTTGTCAAGATTGTCAACATAATACCGAAGGCATCAATTGTAACAAGTGCAAACCAACATTCTATCGTCCTTATGGAAAATACTGGAATGAAACTGATGTTTGTCAACGTAAGTTTAAAAAGAAATCGCTGAAAACAGACTTAAACACATTTTTCGTGTGAATTGAAATTACTAAGGGTGATGTGAAGAAAATGACCAATTTCCATGAAAAATTCACGCGAAAAATAATTTTTGTTGATAACAAACAAATTTATGTATTTTTTTATTCGCTTTTCCGTAGCTTGCAATTGTAATTTCCATTATTCCACTGGAAACTGCGAAGAAGAAACCGGTCGTTGTGAATGTCGTAAGGAATTCGAAAGTCCCAATTGTGATCGTTGTTCTTACGGACATTTTGGTTATCCCGATTGTCGTCCTTGCGAGTGCAACCTCGAGGGCACGGATAAATACCAGTGCGAAGCTGTCGATGGTAAATGCCCATGTAAACCGAACTTTGCTGGAGATCATTGTGACCAATGTGCGGCTGGATACTACAACTTTACAGCTTGTGAGGCATGTGAGTGTAACCCAATCGGATCCACGGATTATGAATGTGAACAAGAATCGGGTCAATGTACGTGCCGATCAAACTACGCGGGAAAACAATGTGACGTCTGCAAAGATGGTTATTATAACTATCCAGATTGTACTTGTAAGTTGGATGATTTTTTTTTTTAATAAAATTGTGACGGTCAATTTATTTAATTTTCTTGTAGATTGCAATTGTGACTTGCAAGGTACTGTGGAGTCAATTTGCGACAAGGATAATGGAAAGTGCATTTGTCGTCCTGGCTATGGCGGTGCTCGATGTGACAAATGTCTCCCCGGATATTTCGGTTATCCCGATTGTGTTCCTTGCAATTGCTCGACTGCAGGTAGTGTTTCAACTGTTTGCGATCATACTGGACGTTGTCCTTGCTTGTCCAACTTCGGAGGAAAACAGTGTACGTCATGTCAAGCCGGTTATTACCAATATCCTGAATGTATTACGTGTAATTGCGACCCACATGGCTCAATCGGTATCTCGTGTAATAACGAAGGACAATGTCAGTGTGCCAATAACTTTGATGGAAAACAATGTAACTCGTGTAAAGAAGGATTCTACAATTATCCTGCATGTGAGGAGTGTAATTGTGATCCTGCTGGTGTTATTGCCAAGTTTGCCGGTTGCGGATCTGTGCCAGCTGGTGAATTGTGTCAATGTAAGGAACGTGTCCAAGGTCGCATTTGTAATGAATGTCGTCCGTTATACTGGAACTTGAATGCCACGAACTTCCACGGTTGCGAAGAATGTGATTGCTTCATTGAGGGAACAATTGGTGCTTTGGATACGTGCGACACCAAAACCGGTCAGTGTACTTGCAAACCATCTATTACGAGCAGAAATTGCGGCGAATGTAAGGACGGATCGTTTGATTTGTTTGGCGGAAGTTTGTTCGGTTGCAAGGATTGTGGTTGCGATATCGGTGGCAGTGCTCATGGAGTTTGTCAAAAGGTTACGGGACAATGCAAGTGTCATCCACGTGTTTCAGGTCGTACTTGCAATCATCCACTCACGACTCATTACTACCCAACATTGTACCAGTTCCAATTCGAGTATGAAGACGGTTACACCTCGTCAGGATCACAAGTTCGTTACCAATACAATGAAAACTTGTTCCCTGAGTTCAGTAAGAAAGGATATGCCGTGTTCTCACAACTTCAGAACGAGGTAATTAACGAAGTGAACATTTACAAGTCCTCCGTGTATCGTCTTGTTATCCGTTATAACAATCCTACGGAAGAAAACATCGTTGGATCAATACTCATCACATCTGATAATCCATTAGAAGATGAGCAACGTGCCAAAGTTGTTTTCAAACCAACGACGACACCTCAATTTGTGACAGTTTCTGGCACCAAGGGAGATATTCCATCACCAGTCGTTCTCGATCCAGGCCGCTACCAAATTTCAATGAAATCGGACACACCAAATTTATTGCTTGATTACTTTGTTTTGTTGCCTGCTGCCTACTATGAAGCTTCAATCCTCACAAGAAACATTGAGACACCGTGTGAAGTTGGTGGTACTAGTCTATGTCGTCATTACCAATATCCTTCGGTGAAACAGTAAGACTTCTTAGTTTCTTTTTTTAAAACATTGATTAAATTATTTGTTTATTTTTAGATTCAATCCCACTTACACTCCTTTCATTACCGAAGGAAACGAAGCTTTCAAGCCACAGGACTTTTACAAAGACTACGAACATCTTGCTGCCATCAATGAAGATCAAATTCCTCTTCTCTCGAGCATCCAACCGCAACTTAATTACATGATGGACGTAAAGAATCACGGAAAATACGTTCTAGTTGTTGATTACATAACCGATAAAAATCTCACCGATGCTGCTATCCTTACGGTCAACCTTCGTGATGAGCCAGAACAGGATGGTGCCATTACTGTCTACCCTTGCTTGTACACTATGGTATGTCGTCAACCAATTGTCGATAAAGAGGCCCGTGAAAAGGTCTTCTATTTGGACGTTGGAGAAATTCGACCCATTGAAATTAATCGAGCAAGTGATATTGACATCGCCATCAAGTCGATCACGGCAATCCCGTATGAAGAATGGTCCACGGATTACATTACTCCTAGTCCTGTTTGCATTTATGAGGATGGAGTGTGTGTTCAATCAAACTTCCAATCTGCGCCGGAAGCAAGAAAGGTCGACTTTGTCCCCGAAGATGTTGGAAGTGATGCTAATGAAACTCGACTAATGCATTTGGACCACGAAATGAAAACCATTTCAATTATGTCTACTGTTCCAGAGCCATCTCGGTATGTCGTTATTTTGCATTATAATCAGCCACATCATCCAAACTTCAACTTACACTACACGTTGACCACTGATCGACAAAACTATGACGGCAAAATTCACTTGAAACATTGTCCCTCATACGCTGGTTGCCGTCAACTCGTGACACAAGACAATGATCTAATTTGGTTCGAGATTGACGATGCTTTTACTTTTAATTTGACAAATACCTACAACAACAAGGACGTTTTCTTGAACAATCTCATCCTTGTGCCAGCCGATGTTTACAAAGAGACATTATTGCGCGAAGGAACCTACGATCAAACAAAAGAATTTATTCACAAGTGCGGTCAAGATCACTTCTACATTCCCTTGAATGCATCAGACTTCTG
Organism: Culicoides brevitarsis; assembly: GCF_036172545.1. NCBI lineage: Eukaryota > Metazoa > Arthropoda > Insecta > Diptera > Ceratopogonidae > Culicoides > Culicoides brevitarsis. The sequence goes on along the minus strand of NC_087086.1, from coordinate 23,780,258 downwards.
CAAGAACGCTGTCTTCTCTCTCACGACTGCATACAATGACGGTGCATTGCCTTGTAATTGCGACTACATCGGCTCAACAAGTTTCGAATGTGAGCCATTTGGAGGCCAATGTCAATGTAAGCCGAATGTTATTGGTCGTCAGTGCGATGCTTGTCGTACGGGATTCTACGGATTCCCTGATTGTAAGCCTTGCGACTGCCCGGTCACAGCATTGTGTGAAAAAGAAACTGGCGCATGTATTTGTCCAACACGTGTACGCGGAGAAAAGTGTAATGAATGTGAAGCTTTCACATATGGTTTTGATCCAATTATTGGTTGTGAGGAATGTGATTGTCATCCACAAGGTGTCTTGGGCGGAAACTTACAATGTGATTTAAATAATGGATCATGTCCTTGTCGTGAAAATATTGTTGGACGTAAGTGTGACTTGTGCGACTACGGTTATCACAGTTTCCCCGCTTGTCACATGTGTGACTGTAATCGTGATGGTACAACCTTTGAAATCTGCGATCAAACGGACGAACGTTGCTTCTGTAAGAAAAACGTAGAAGGCAGAAGTTGTGAACGTTGCAAGGAAGGAACGTACAATTTACAAAAAAATAATCCAGAGGGATGTACCAAATGTTTCTGCTTCGGAAAGACAACACGTTGCGAACAAGCTTATCTCAAACCGTTTAATGTTAGCATGTTAAATAATGTGACGGTTAATAAGATTAGTATGGATGGAGGCAAATTCGAGGTGCATCAATGGGAAGAAGATGTGGATCGTCAATTAAACGAGACATTGGTTAAAGTTGACTTTAATGTTGTTTCCGATGATCGTAAGTCTTTAATTCTAAACTATACATACTAGGTAATAACTAATAACAATTTTTTTTTAGTTCGAAATGGCAACACATACGTTGGGTGTGTTGATTATTTGTTGGCGCAAAACAACCACTTGTCATCGTATGGCGGTTATTTGACTTACAAAGTTTTCTTCGCCAATGGACCATTTGGATCTGCTATTATTGCACCTGACGTGATTCTGAAGAGCAACAAAACCTTCATTGTACATACAAATTATGAACAACCCGCACCACGTACCCTTTTCACGGGAGCTGTTCACTTTGTTGAAACCAATTTCCTTACATCAAACGGTCTTCCAGTCACACGTGAACAATTTATGACAATTTTGCGAGATCTTGATGCCATTTACATCCGTGCTTCTTACTGGCAAGATGGACTTGAAACAACTGTTTCTGACGTTTATCTGACTCTTGCTGATGAGGATCCAGACAGCTATCATGAATATCAAGCTTTGTCGGTCGAACGTTGTGAATGTCCTCCAGGATATCAAGGACTTTCATGTGAAGATTGTGCCCCAGGCTTTTATCGTGATCCTAATGGACCATATGGCGGATACTGTATTCCCTGTGATTGTCACGGACATGCTGATACTTGCGATTGTAACACTGGAATTTGCCAAAACTGCAAACACAACACAATGGGAGATCATTGTGACATGTGTATCGCTGGCTACTATGGTAACGCAACGCGAGGATATCCAGATGATTGTATGATTTGCGCTTGTCCACTTCCAGTGGAATCTAACAAGTAAGAAATATGAATTTTGCCAATTAATAATTTTTAAAAAATGTGATTTTTTTTCGTTTAGTTTTGCCACATCTTGTGAAGTTTCCGAGGACGGTTATCGCGTGCATTGTCAATGTAAAGAAGGCTATACTGGTGAAATGTGTCAAAGCTGTGCTCCAGGCTATTATGGTGAACCACAGATTGAAGGCGAATATTGTAAACCATGTCAATGCAATGGAAATATTGATCCAAGTCTTCCTGGTTCTTGCGACTCAGTTTCTGGAGAATGTCTTCTGTGTATGAATAACACAGCTGGTGCAGCTTGTAATTTGTGCGCCCCTGGCTATTATGGAGATGCTGTAACAGCAAAAGATTGTAAAAGTGAGGCGCAAGTGTTTCTTTTTTAATTTTCACGATATTACAACAAAATTTTTCGTTTAGGCTGCATTTGCGAAGAAATGGGAACACAACATTGCGACAATACGAACGGAAAATGCGAATGTTTACCGAATGTCATTGGTGATAGATGTGATCGTTGCGATTATGACCATTATGGCTTTGATTCTGGATACGGATGTACCAGTTGTGACTGCGGTGAAGCTTCTAATAGCACACAATGTAATGACCACACTGGTCAATGTCCTTGCAAACCTGGTGTAACAGGCAAATATTGTGATCGTTGCTTGCCAGGATATTGGAATTATAGCAAAGACGGGTGTGAACGTAAGCTTTAATAATTTCATAACTTTTAATTGAATTTTTCTTTAAATCGTCTATTTTGTTCATAGATTGCAAGTGTAACACTGAATTCTCTCGTGGTTTGGGATGCGATGCTCGTACTGGTCAATGTCAATGTCTTCCAGGAGTCGTTGGAGAGAAATGTGATCGTTGTCCCCATAGATGGGTATTGATTCCCGACGCCGGTTGCTTTGTCTGTGATGAGTGTCATCATGCTCTTTTGGACGTGACCGATCAGTTGCGCATTGATATTGATAGTGTAAAAGCAGAGTTCGAGGAGGCGTCACAACCTTATTTCACTGCACGAAAACTGGCTTACTATGAAGATGCTATTAAAAATCTTATTCCTGAGGTCAGTCGCTTGGATCCAAATGGCGTGAACTTGATGCCTTACGTAAACGAAATCAATAAACTGGTATCAGAAGCCAAAGTGTTGGAGAAGAAAGCCAATTATTCGGTAGATTATGTTACTGATGCCATTAAAGACGGAAATAAGGCTCAAGATAAAGCAAATAATGCCTTAGATGACTGTCGCTTGGTCAATAAAAATGCAAAGAACGCTGCTCGTGATGTTCAGCGTCTTGCTGATAGTTTCTATAGTGCTGAAAATCCAAAACTTGACTTGGCTCTCTCAGAAGCACAGAGCTTGTTAGATTTGATCAAGAAGGAAGATCAGTCCGTTGATGGTGCTGAGCAAAAGGAACGTTCCGAGACCGTTTTAGACGAAGTTAACGAATACGCAAAACCAGTACAAGAACAAGCTGATCGTTTAAAGCAATTGAAAGACGACATTGGTAAATTTGATGAACGTCTAGAAGATCTCTTTGTTCGTGCTGGAGAATCTCGCCAAAAGGCTGATGACGCAGAATTCCTGAACGGCAAAAATAAACGTTCTCCCTTGTCTGCCAAATTTGACACCATTTCTAACAGTACAAAACAAATGGACAAGAGTGTCGCTGATGGCAAAAACTTGATCAACGATGCTGATCGTGAATTAGAAAACGTCCACAAGGCTCACAATGAAATGGAAAACACTAATTTGGAGTTGAAAGATACAAATAATGGTGCTGAGAATGTTTTGGAAAAACAAGATGTTTCCTACAGCGATTTAAATGATTTACTTCGTAATGCTCAAATTCGTGCCGATGAGTTGCAAAACAATGCTGAACTTCTTGATCGTGAATATTCCGATGGAACATCGAACGCCGCACTTAAGGCAGCTCGTTCATACGACGATATTGTCGATACAGCTGATTTAGCACGTAAACTTGCTGAAACTGCATTGGCTGCTGCCACTAACGCCACTGATTTAACTGACGGTATTGGGGCACGTGCTGGATCATCGGACCAAGTTGCACGTGACTTGCTTAGCGGAGCTCGTGATTCATTGAAGAAGGTTCAAGTTGATCTTCAACCACATTTGGATGATTCAGCCAATAGTGTACAATCTATCAAAGACTTGAACAAAAAGAGTGACGATATGCTATTGGCCATTAATGCTGCTTTAGATGGTATTCCTCCAGAATCTCATGCCAAGATTTGGGATGATGCAATTGTGATGGCAGAAGATGCTGAAGACAGTGCTAATGACGATTTGAAAGCAATCAAACCGATTGTTAAAGAACTTCCAGAATCTCTCACTGTTGCACGCCAAATTCCGAAAGATATTGATGAGACAAGTAAATCAATTGGGCAAATCAATACTCATTTGGATCGTGTCAATAGCCAATTACCCGAAATCTTAAAACTGGATGAAGATGTTGGCAAAGCACAAGATCGTCTTGCAAGCAAATTGAGTCACATTACTGAACAAATCGAAGCTATCAAGCAGAATGTAAAACTGGCTCGTGAAAAGGCGAACGACATCAACGTTGGTTTGCAATTCTATCCAAATACCACACTAGAATTGAAGGCACCTGAGAACTTGGCAGTTTTATCAAATACCCAAGCTTCTGCATATTTCAAGACTGATCGACCGAACGGATTCTTGTTCTATTTGGGTAATGAAGCTAAGCACGGTGGTCGTCCAGGAAAGAATGAAGATTTCATGGAATTGGAATTAGAAAATGGTTATCCTGTATTGAACATCGACTTGGGTAACGGTCCTGAAAAAGTGATCGGAAAGAAATATGTTGCCGATGACAAATGGTATCAAGTAATTGTTGATCGTACTGGCAATAACGTAAAATTACAAATTCGCGATCAAGATGAAGATGGTGAAGAAATCTTCACGGAGACGCCATACGAGCTACCAGGAGACCAAAACTTATTTAACTGGGATGATAACAGTCGTATTTTCGTTGGAGGCTACCCACCAGATTACAAGATGCAAGATACTGTTAAATACAATTACTTTGCCGGACAAATTGAGGACTTTAGAGTTAACAATGAGCCTGTTGGTTTGTGGAACTTTGTTGATGGTCAAAGTAACACTGATGGAGCTTTAGAACGTGACCGATTATTGACTTCTGAAGTTCCCTCGAACGGTCTACGGTTTGGTGGAAATGGATTTGTTGCTTTAGATGCGAAACCATATCGTTTCAGTGATAAATCAAGTATATCGTTCAAATTCAAAGCTGCTCGTGACTCACCAGACGGTTTGTTATTCTATGCTGGAAGTGATAGACATCTTATTGCAGTCGAACTTGAAGATGGTGATGTCGTATTCCAATTCAAGTTGGGTGAAAAAGCTGAAAATGTCAAGATTAGAGCCTCGCAAAAACTCAACGATGATCAATGGCATCAAGTTGTTGCTGAACGTGATGGTCGCGTCGGAGTACTCACTGTTGATGATAACAGAATGTTCCAATCAGATGATGTATACACGACACAAGGTGGAAGTTATCTTGATGGATACTTGGAACCAACTGATGTCATGTACTTTGGTGGTTATCCAGGAAAAATTCCACATCCCGAAGTTAAATCAAAGAGCTTCGATGGTTGTATTCAAGATGTACAACTTGCTGGAACTGCTGTTGACCTCAACCGTAATTTGCGAGCTTTGGATGTTCGTCCAGGTTGTCCAGTAAAGACCTCTAGCATTTTGTCCTATAATCCCGGAGAAGTTGGCTACTTGAAGAACGAAAATCTTACTGCAAACAACAACTTTGTTATCAACTTAAAGTTCCGCACACGCGAAGATCGTGGTCTAATCTTCTTCGTTACCAATCCTGACCAAAGTGCTACATTCTCGTTGGCAATCGAAGATGGCATTCTTGTATTGAGAAGTAACAATGAAGAACTGAATACGGGCAAAAATCGTTACGATAATGGTGAATGGCATGTCGCTACTGCTACTCACCAAAGTAATCGCTTGCGGTTGTCTATTGATGATGTTTTCCAAGTTGAAAGTGAAGATCCACCAGCGCCATTGTATCTCCAGAACGGCGATATTTATTTCGGCGGTTTACCAAAAGGCTTCCGTGCCAAGTCTGGAACTGTCTCTACGGATGCCTACTTTTTGGGATGTATCAGCGATGTCACAATTAACAGTCAGCTTGTCAATTTCGCGCAGAGCGTTGATCGACAGAATGCCGTTTTGGATCAATGTCCTCGAGATCTTTTCGATTACGATCCACTTGCTGTGCCAACTTATTATCCCGATGGCCGCGTTGAACACAAATTGTCTCCTGAAGAGTACGAGAAAACAAAGAATAATCCAGATCATGCAGCTGGTCATATCGATTCGCGTTTCGGCGAAGATGACGATGACTTTAACAAAGTTGATCCAAGTGGCGAAGATGATAAATTGCCGATTAAACCAGTCTATGAGCCAACAACTCCCAAAACGACAACTACCACAACAACAAGACGTCCACGGCCTACCAAACGACCACTTCCCAAGGATGCGGTTTGCGCTTTATCACCAACTCCAGATCTCGATGTTGACTTTGATGCTGGCTGGCGTTTCGGTACTGGACAATATTCACGTGTTGAATTTGATGTGCAACAACGTAGCAAGAAACAGTACAGTATCACATTGGAGTTCAAATCAGGTAATCCGGACGGTCTCTTGTTCTATGCAAGCGATCAAAGACACACCGACTTCATTGCTGTCTATCTTCGAAACGGTCATATTCACCATACCTTCAATTGCGGTTCTGGAAAGAGCAATATGACCTCTGAGCTCCAATATAATGACAACGAATGGCACACTGTTAAGTTTACGCGTAGCGGCAACAAGGGCAAACTCATCGTGGATGACACTGATAGTACCGAAGGGGAGTCTTTGGGCACTGCTCGTACAATGCAACTTGTCTCGCCATACTATGTTGGTGGATTCACTGCCGAAGCTTTGGAAGATGTCGCTGTAAATCTTGCTCTGGAGAAGGACCACCTTGAGAAGAATCCCTTCTTCGGTTGCATCCGCAATATCAAATTAGGTGGCGACCCTATTGGAGAACCAAGTTCCATGAATAACGTTCAACCTTGCAGTGACAATATTGAGTCTGGTGTCTTCTTCGAAAATGGTTACGTGAAACTCCGCGAAAAGTTCCGCGTTGGCACAGAAACAAAGATTAGCTTTGACATAAAGCCACGCAGTCAAAACGGTTTCCTCATGTCTGTTCATGGCAAGAAAGCCTTCTTCATCATTGAACTGGTTAATGGTACAATTCACTTTAGCGTCGATAATGGCGAGGGTCCAATTGTTGCCAAATTCGAACCGGAAGAAGGTGAAAATTACTGCGACGGGGAATGGCGCACGATTATTGCAACCAAATCTCTTTTCCTCACAACAATTGCAGTCAATAATGTTGTCTCTGAACCAGCTATAGGTAATTCGGACAGTACTTCGACCGATACAACTCGGCCTCTCTTCTTGGGTGGCCATCCACATATTAAGAAATTGAGAGGATTGACAGTTCGTACACCGTTCCAAGGTTGCATTCGTAACGTCAAAATTAGGGATGTACCGGAACCAATTACGCCCAAGATGATTGTTGGCAATGTTCAAGCTGGGGTTTGTCCATTGACCTAAAACCTTCCAATATGACCCTGCTATTTCTTTACCTGGACTTTTCACTTTTGGATTCTGAAATGAAAAAACGACTATTGAATGACATTGAAATTTTTGATCCCAGATGAAGGATTACATGGATCATTCATTGTCATGAAAGAAAAATCACTTTATCGCAATTGAAAGTGGGACTTTTCAGTTTTTGTTTTTATTAAACATTTATCAATAAATTTCAATTAAAAGCAATCCGCATCCAATTTTCCAATTTTGAAATATGTAGGTTTCAAAAAAATAGTCTTCAATTTTTCACGAGCAATATTAAAACATCCTACTTTCAATGGCGAACATTCATATTTTTTAAGCTTTCTTTTTTAAAAAATGTTTCAAATTTAAGCCAACAAATTTTGTGTGGATTTGTGACTTTTATTTAGAACCATTGCATAGTGTAAAAAATCAAGTTTTATTCGAAAAATGATTTTTTATTCTAAAATAATTCATGTCTTATTTTTCATATATTTTCTTCTTAATTTTAAGTAAAACAATTAATAATGGTTTAAATTTTTAAAACATTTTCATCGAAAAAAAATATGTGAAAGTGTATTAAAATTTTTTTCCAATTTATAAAAATGATGCAAATTGATTTGGTTTATTTCATAAACATTCAAAAGTGTGGAAACGGAGTTTTAGGAAATAAATCATTTCCAAATTTGTATATTTTCTATTTTTTGTATTTTTAATAAGCGTATGAATGTCATATATTAAATTTTCAAACTAAATTCGAATAACTCAAATTATATTTTTGACAATAGATTTATTCATATAATTGTTATTTTACCAACGAAAAAGTAATACAGTTCACCAGTGCAAACATTTCTATTTTAAGTAAATTCTTGTGTCAAATATATTTTTGCAATAAAAATTTCTTTCTTAATCCCTTTTTGTTTTTTTATAAACACATTACAAGGAGGCTTTATTGTGTATTTGGTTTCCCTTATCTTTTACGACGTGACATACTCTGAATTCTTTTTGAACGTGATACTTTGTAGGAAATATTATAGAACGTGCGCATTCTCGTTATTTGATATATTCTCATTATTGCTATAAAAAGGAGTACTTTTGTTTGAAATCATTCAAAAGTGTTTTGAATTGGTTAGGAGCAGCAAACAGTAATACCAACAAAAAAATGCGTTCACTTGCAATTTTAGCTTCGTTAGCTTTATTTTTTACAATACAAGTATCAGCGAAAAAAGATCTTTCACCAAAAGATGAAGGGCTAATAGGCTTGCTTAAATTCGCTTGTGGTAAAATATTGTTTACAGTGTTTCTTTCGTCTACTAATTTTTTGGTCATTTTGAAGGAAAAACTAATAGCTACCCACCGAATTGTGACAATAAAATATGTAATGAATATTGTTTAAATATGTTCCAGTCAAAAGAAGGAGAATGTGTAGCCAATAATGTCTGTCAATGTGAACCGGGCGACGAAGGCAGTCTCTGTTACAAAGTTATTAATGAACAAGTTTTGCCAAATGTGGAAGAACTTTATGAACGGGGATCTATAGGATGTGTTCTAGGAAATCTTAATATGCAGCATGAATTAACCAAACAAATTATAATGTTTTTGTTAAAAATGAATGTACTTCCAAATGTTTTTGTTACTTTAGATGATTTATTGTTAAAATATTTGTATGATATATGCAATGATGGAAATGCAGCGTATTTGCCGTTTCTTTCGGTATTATCGTCTTTTTGTAATCAACAAGGATTGCGGAATGTATTGCCGTTAAAAATTCTATGATGCTACTGTGGTTCGGTTTGTGTGTTTTCACAAATATTTACTTATTTGCATAAAAGTACACATTTGAAATTTTTCCGAAATATATAAAAAAATTGAAAATACTTAAAATATAATCTTTATAATATAATTCTAACAGAAATGCGTAATTCTCGATAAAAACCTCTAAAGGATTGCATGATCTATCACCATTAATTATATTGAATCGCATAGCTGCAGTAACACACGAGTTATGCCTTATCTCGCACTTAAACGCTAATTTTGCGATCTAATTTAAGGAACATGCAATAAAATGTAATAGAATACCAGACTATTCCTGCCAGTAGTGATAAAGCATTAAAGCTTACGAGACTGTGTGTAAGATTAGAATATCAACATGAAAGCTCGTATTACGTCGTCTTATCTTGCATAAATTGCTACTGTGCATTTGCAGCTTGAAATTTGTCTTTTTTTCTTTCAGTATATTTTTGTATCAAAGTTTCTAATCAATTATATCGTGTTTCAGCCGTTGTTATTATGACATGGAGTTTTGTTTCTCTGAGAATATATTTATTTGTGACAAGCATCTGTTTTCCTAATTAAATTATTGTCTCAACGGCTTGCGCAGTGTATATTCATGTGAAAGTCTCGTAACGATGACACCTACACAAACAGTTTGTATGCCTTGTAATGTTTTGATTTGCGTTAAATACTTAAATCGAAGAGTTTCTAATTTAATGGACAAGGAATTCTCAGAATATCTGAAATTTTATTAGACTCGTTGTTTTTTTCCTATACCTATTGCGTAATATCTACTTTTAAATTTATAATTTTCTCACGTTTTTCAGACTTTAGCAAGTAAATGTTCTTAGTAGTAGTAGTAGTAGTATCTCTAATTAGGCAAATAATATTTCATAAAATGTTTCAAATGATTTATCAATAAACCATTTAGGTATAAGAAGATCATTATTTTATTCATTAATTGCTAAATTTTCCTTTTTTAGAACTTTAAAGTGAAATTCAGGATAGGTAATCTCCCAAAATGGGTAAACGAAATTTAAATATGGTGCACTTATTAGAGAATTTTTTCTTTTTTAAAATTGGACACATACAAACTCAAGAAAATATCACTTTTTTTTCAAGATAATTTCAAACTATTTTTTATTGAAAAATTCAAATTAATGAATGTTTTAAAAAAAATCTCTATATTTAATTTAGTTAATTAATTTTTAATTAAATCAAAAAATATGTATAAAAAATAAATATTCACAAAAGTTAATTTATTTTGATATTGATAGTTTATTAAAAAGGAAAAAGTCAAAAAATTTTAGAATATAGGTCATGCAAAATTGCACATTTCTTAGTTGAAAATATTTTATTTCTTAAAATCTCTAAAAATTTATTAATTATATAAGGCAATAGAAAATATTCGGTAAAAATCTTCGAGACTAAATTTGCCTAGTGAATATACCCAAAGTTAAAAGTACCACACATACAATAACATATCAGATTAACGCAATGATCGCAACTGATTATTATTTAATATTCCTTGTTTTTATTTTTTCTGTACACACATTTATTATTTTTTTATCTCAAAAAAGGAAGACGAAACATAAACAAACAGTAGCATTTACCAAACACATTAATCGTTTTTGTGTGTCTGTTCTTGAGAAAACATCTCTCATTGGAATGAATTGAACCCACAGACACTTGCGTTGTCAGATTAATATTTTTAAATGATGATGATGATGATGATCGCTAACTCTCATTACTATGACCCTTCGTCTGAAATATTAAAAAAAAATTAGTTCATTCTTGACTTTCGACACAAAAAGATCGTCGTAATGGAAATATCAAACTTTGACATGACAAATACCGAATATTTTAGCTGTGCGAGTGACGATTCCGCGCACTTCAGTGTAACGCTAACGGACAACTGGCTGGAATTCGATACGACAAATGGCAAGTTGATAGGAAAAGAACGATCGCACGCAAATGCCCGTGAAAGGTATCGGACACATAGGTAATAAATTCGTCGTGGATCATTTTTGTAGTTTAAAAATTAATTTTAATCATTTCTCAATAGAAATTTGCCATTTTTTAGTGTCAATTCGGCTTTTACCACGTTAAGGCAACTAATACCGACGGAACCGAAAAATCGGAAATTGTCCAAGATCGAAACTCTTCGATTAGCCAAAAGTTATATCGCACATTTGGGAGCAATTTTGGTCACAGGTATGAAATTTCTTTCGACAAAGTTCAAGAAACTTTTAGATTTTTTACCGCATTTCAATTTTTTTGAAAAAAATGCGGTATTGTGCTCGTGATGTCGTCCGTCCCTCCGTCTGTCTGTCCGTCCGTCTGTGTGGTGTGCCACTTTAACTTTGTTTGAATTAGCAGGTTTGGCGAATTCTTTTCAATTGACAGATTTGACAGCATATTTAAAAAAATTATCCGTTGGAAATTTAAATGAGTGTTCATCCGTTGGAAAATGTTGTCGATGAAAATTAGTGGAAAACATCGGGAAAACTCGGAAAATTCATGGAAAATCGGAAAATCTTGAAAAATTTCAAAATTTTAAAATGTTCAGGGGAGTCTCGCGAGTAACATGGAAAGTGAAAATTGATGAAAATTTTCGGGAAAACTCGGAAAATTCATGGAAAATCGGAAAATCTTGAAAAATTTCAAAATTTTAAAATGTTCAGGGGAGTCTCGCGAGTAACATGGAAAGTGAAAAATGATGAAAATTTTCGGGAAAACTCGGAAAATTCATGGAAAATCGGAAAATCTTGAAAAATTTCAAAATTTTAAAATGTTCAGGGGAGTCTCGCGAGTAACATGGAAAGTGAAAAATGATGAAAATTTTCGGGAAAACTCGGAAAATTCATGGAAAATCGGAAAATCTTGAAAAATTTCAAAATTTTAAAATGTTCAGGGGAGTCTCGCGAGTAACATGAAAAGTGAAAATTGATAAATATCTTCGGGAAAACTCGAAAAATTTATGAAAAATCATGGAATTGAACACATTGAAATGCGGTCAAGTCATTCGTTTTATACACGAATGCAATTCATTCTCGTTTTTGTATTATTTCCAGATGGTCTCGTGCGACAACCATGTCTTCAAAAACACAGGAAACTCTCCAAGCAGGTGCAGAATGGAAATGACCAAGAAACTTCTGAAAGGACTAATATCTGCACATTTTGTGTGTCGTATAAAAAGTAAAAGCGTTTTTTTTTTGAATTTTTATTTTTTTTAAAGTTGTAAGAGTTTCGTTCAAAAGTGTTACAAAAATAAAGAATAATAAAAAAGATTTTAATATATTTTATGTGACCACAAATGGTTGAATTATAATTATTTTTAATGTGGTTTAAATGATGGTGACATCAAAATTCGAGTTCATTCTTAGTTCACATGCTATTTTTAGCAAAATTTAGTAAAGGAAAGGAGAATTTCCTGTCAATTATTTTATTTTTCGAAATTTGTCAAACGCGTGTTGATGACTTGCGTTTTTGTGATGAAATTATGTTAAGAAGATTGGCACTTTTTTATTTAATTTTTTTATTTTATTCCTTTTTGGCGTGAAGTTATATTCGGAGTTTTATCAATCTAACTTGTTTCTTGCAAAAAAAAAAAGTGTTTTTTTTTTTTTTTAAAAACAGTCAATTTTTATTTGTCAGTGATTTCTTTTTATAAAATAATATTCATAGTTCAGTTCAGTCAGTGAACATCATCGGAAAATTTTTGCAACTATCCCTGGTCGTGACCAATACTAATTGCCTTACGTAGCGCCAAAGTTAAGTAACAAGAGCAATCAAGCCTCTGAAAACTCAGTCTGCGACTCCGGATTTCCCGGATTACTATAATGCATCATGCCAGTGCGTAAAAAGTGTACAAAAAACACACACTTACTTAACAGAAAAAAAAAGCAAAAAGAAAAAAAATTTTTAAGAAGCCTAAAAACTAAAAAAAGATAAAATAAACAAGGACTTGAGGAGTTCCATTGCTTATATCAAATCCTTAATGGAATAAAAAGGATGTTTTCGATGAATTGTTTGCACATTAATCTCCGCAAAAGATTGAATGTGCGGGTTCTCATGAGCAATGATTCCGTTAAAGAACTTTAGAGTGAGTCTCCTCGCAAATTGATCCAAATCTTCCATCTCTGTCATTTCGTGTACAGTTGCATTAGACAACTGCCGGTGAGTGACCGGGTGAGGACGCAAACACAGGACTTTCCTCAAAATTTTGTTCTGTACGATTTGTACTTTTGACATGTTAACGCGAGATGTTACATGCCATATCTGTATCGCATATGTCAGAACAGATCGAATAAATACCTTGTACAGTGCAATCTTATTTGTGGTTGAGAGACCACTGTCTCGCTTCAACAAGGGCTGTAACCTTCTAGTAACTTCATTTGCCCTTCTGATTGCACTTTGTATATGGAAGGAATAAGACAATTTGTTGTCTATCCACATTCCTAGCAATTTGAACTGTTCAACTCTCGCAATTTCCGTCCCATCGTAAGCTAAACTTAAACCCGGGGGCAACTTTCTCTTCCTGCTGAAGAGTACATGTTCCGTCTTTGACGGATTCACTCTGATCTTCCACTTTGCAAAGTAGTCGCGAAGAAGATCAAGGTGTTTCTGTACTCTAGCATATGCCACGGATGGGTGATGGGCAGAGCTTCGTACAGTTGTATCATCGGCAAACATCTCAAGTACCGTATATGCCAATGTTGGTATGTCGTACACGAATATAATGAATAACAGAGGTCCCAATACAGAACCTTCAGGCAAGCCCTGACAAAGTTCCATGACACGTGAAACGACGTCATCAATTGAGACCTTGAATTTTCTACCAAATAAGTAAGAGTGCAATAGTCGAATAATCGGCTTTGGAAACTCAAGTAGGATCAGCTTGTAAATGAGGCCTTTCAACCATACGGTATCAAAGGCCTTCATAATGTCGAGACTTGCGGCGACAACTGATCTACCTGAGTTTAAATTGTCTCTTACGTCATTGGTAAAACTTAACAGAGCATGGCACGTGGAATGACGATCACGAAAGCCAAATTGCCTGTGTGGAAGGATGTCCTTCAATCGCATTATGCCCTTGAGCCGACTGGCAATAATGCTTTCGCACACTTTACTTGGGATTGGCAATAGACTGATTGGTCGCTGACTTTCGGGAAGACCTGGTGGCTTACCAGGCTTGCAAATCGGGATCACTTTTGCAGTCTTCCACGCGCCTGGAAAATATTGAGTCGTGAAAATTGCATTAAGTATTGCTGTATAAAACAATAAGGCTCTTGCACTCAAGTTCTTAAACACCAGGCTCCTAACAGAGTCAAAACCAGGAGTGACCTCCGCCACATCGGTGGAAATCGGAGTTTCGTCACTTGATGGATCACTCAAATACTCATCCACTGTACGTGTCACATGATTGTTGTGTGCTTCACAACCCAAATTGTCGTTCAAAGAGTGAACTGCATGGAAGTGCTCGGCAAGACAGTTTGCCTTTGCCTCTGAGGAGTACGCCATGGTACCGTCTCCTGTGTCGAGAGGAGGAATGACGTTCTTGACGCCCGTAATTTTCCTCACGTGTTCATACACACGATTATCGTGTGGCCTCAGATTTTTCAGTTGATTCTTGGTCAAAATATCCCTATGCTTGTCGACACTTTCACGCACACGTCTCTGGAGGAAATTCAGGAATGATTTGATGTGTGCAAAAAAAAAGTGTAAAAAATCATCAAATCATCATTTTATTATTTAAAAAAAAATAACAATCCAATATTTTTTTGTGTTTTTAATTTTTTAAATATTATTATGACAATTGGCAAATAATTATTTGGAAAAAATAGTGAAAAGTTTTATCATTTTCCGTTCATCCCGTTAGTCAATTTTCGTTTGTTTTATGAATTTTAGACTTATTTCACTTTATTTTTGAGTTTTATTTAGAGCGGAATTACTAAAATTTCGGTTAAGCCCTTCAATTACCGCAAAACCACGACCTCCATCAATTTTGTATCTCGCAATTCCCGTGCTTTCCTAAGATTTTTTGCAATTTGTCTTCCAATGTCTTATGAACAATGGCGCGTGGCCGTTCTATTGTTCTTTTATGCACAATACAATAATTCATTCCTTTCGTTTTTCTCTCTGTTCCCTTCTTTTTTTTCGTTATTATTATTGATGCATCCACGAAACAAAACAAAAAATTAATATCGCAAAGAATACGACGAGAAAGAATAAGTGTGCGCCAAGAAAAATTATCTTTTGTACTTATTTATTTAAGTTGCAGTGCAAAAGGAGACGACGACGTCGACCGACGCGCTTTTGTTTCCAAGACGAGAGAGCGAAAGAAGAAAAAAACGTTGTGTGTGCATTTTTATGCGATATATAGAATAATAATAAAAATATCAAGTCAATTCAATTGTGTCGATGTGCGCGATTATATTTAAATGCAATTTATTTGTTGGTCCAACAAAGTAAGTTATTATTATGAGTTTCCTCTTTCCTCTCTCTCTCGCACGCTGTGTGCACCAAAAGATCGTACGAACGATGAGATTATGAGAAAATTTCTGCAGAAATTGACCTACGATGTGTGAGATTTGATTGTTAGCCAGAAACAACAATGTCTTCTATAAACAGAGTAAATTTTGTGAAAAATCTGAAAAACGACCATGCCTAACATGAACATCTAATTCAAACGGGACACAATATGAAACACTGTCCTCTGTAATTATTTCTTCTCTTATGCTTGTTCCTTGTGCAGCCACATTACCAATAATGTCTTCATAAAAAAATTACAAGCAATTTCCCACAATAACAGCGTAAAAAAAGGAACACATGTACGTTTGCCCTCTTTCTTGACCTTTTTGATGTCATCCAATTTTTGCGTTTTTTTTCGCATATTTACTTTAAAAAAGTTTAAAGTATTTTTATTGTGTTTATAAAACTGAAAAAAAAATCACAAAGGGGGTCTAATCGCTTAAATTATTATATTCACTTTATATTTCGTTGTTTTTTTTCTCACAAAATTTATTTCCTATCCGATATCAAGCAGCAGCTACGGACAAAATATGATCGAGCAGCGATTGAGAACACGACGTGTCGATTGTCTCTTCGTCTTAATTTAATAAATTATAGTTTAGACTGTGGTCAACCCGTATTTTTATTTCGAGACACGGCATGCATGTGTGAATTTGATATCTTTGTTAGTGGCTTTTGAGTTTGGATTTCTGTCGTCTTACTGTGTTTATCGAGAAATTGACATGTATTGAGGGAAATGTGATATCGTTTAATCCTTATAAGGAAAATTTTAGAAATTTATTAGATATCAAAGGCCGTTTTTCACGAACTTGAAGGTTTTTGTGCATCAAGTTTCAAAAGAGTAACGGTCTTTGTACCACATTTGAATAAATTTTGTCTTATCTAAATTGTTATATGGAAGGTAAAATATCTGCGAAATGTGAAAAAATAGGAAATTTCTAAAAAACTATTGTTTACAACTTTTATGATTGTTTTTGACTCAAAATAATCGAAAACTGTATTAAAACAAATAAATAACTGAGAAAAATATAAAAAAATAGTAAAAAAGGTAAATTCTTTTTCTTCATTAATTTTGTATTGAAAGACTTTGGGATTTGAAAAAAAAAATATTTTTTACAATTTTAAGACAAATTTTTAAATTTTTAACACAAAATCTATATTTTTGAGACAGTTTGATCACAAAAAGATTCTTAGCGAACCCGTGAATTTTGATAACTTTCATGGTGTCTCGCATGTGTCGAGACATAGATTTGTGATTTTAGCATAATTCTAAGAACTTTAACTTGATTCTTTATCTCTGATAAAAAAAGACCAAACTTATCTGGATTTTTAAGAATTTTAAAAGTATTTTTATTATAATCATAACATCTTACTTTTACTCTCAATTTGATTCCAATCACCTTAATTCTTCTGCTATTTTTGCATAACTATTATTATTATTTTTAAGCACCTTCTAAACAATAAAGGTCATTGAAATTATGATCACCGTATTGTATTTCTCTTTTGTATCTCAATGTAGCTCAAGTATGGCATACACATTGTTCTCATGTACATTTGTTTGAAATTGCGGTAATAATTCCAACGATCGATTATGTAAATTATACACCACAATCATCTCAATTTGATATTTTTGAAGATCAAGGAAAGAGAGTGAGTGAGACAATTCGATGGAAATGCAGTGACGTTGACAAATTCTTTTCTGGAATCGATACTGAGACATCTCTTTGCCTCGTTTTGATCATTTTAGTGAAAGCCCAGACATTTCCTGCCCCGAAATTTCAAGTGCCTAATCGAGTCAAACATGTAACAAGTATCGATCATATAATTATTATTACGATTTTTTCCTCAATCACGACTCCTATTCTTATATCTCTCCACATAACTGCGCGAATCGACTAGACTGCGAGCAACAACAATGCTAACAGTTTTTTTTGTTTGTTGTTTCGAAACATTTTTTTTTATTGATTCAAATTATGACTCTTTGCATGTAGCGTTCATTCGAGTGCCTCTCATGTATGTTTTATTAAATATTAACAATGTATTTACTTGTGTCTTTTATTTCTTTTTTTTTTGCTCTTTGATTTGTGATTGATGCAATTAACCTCATTATAATGCTTTAGCTATTATTGTTACTCGAAATGAGCTTCAAATAAATCGCTCTAATTTTTTTCCATCACAACATATCGCGCACGCAACTAATAAATCGAACACACATCCACCAAATCACTTTCCTTTGTTTACATTACCTTTGACCTCCGTCGCGTAGTCTGTAATTTGTCGTCATCGTTAAATTTTTGCGATGCTCTGTTATTATTTGCGTCTGTCTCCGGTGCGATTTGATGATGTCCGTACTTCCTTTGTGTCCTTTTGTTCCAAGGTGCTTCGAAAAGATGATCATTATTAACAAAGTTATTACGTTGATTGCTTTATGGGAGGTAGGAAGTGTGGGAATCGTGAGTTTCTAAAAAAAAGATATCACGTTTCCATAATTAGTTTCAATCAATATTTAGACTGATGACATCTTTTATCAAACATTGATTGGCGCCATTAGTTTTGTGGTTTTTGAAAATATTTATATATAAAAAACTAGTTTTTTTATTAGAAATAGATGCTACAAAATTATTTAAACGTTAAAGTTCAAGTTTGGTGACTGCAAATCGTTTCCATCCTCCTTGGTCTGGTCCCTGTTTCAAATCCGCCAAAGACTTTGTCTTACTAATTTTCGTTTCATAATAATCTGCTCTCGTAACAGTTGGAAGGTCTGACGATATTTTGTACAAATCTGGCAGTTCTTCAAACATTCGGAATGATTGTTCAATAGTTATTTTCATGAATGGGACTGAAAGATTCTAAAAAACAATTTTTTTTAAAGAAAATTAAATTAAAAAAATGTTTTTTTTATACTTTTTGAAAAATTTTCTCAGAAAACTTTTCAAAAAATTGAAGAGCTTACCTTCAAATTGTTTCCATGGCGTATAATTACATTGATTAAAGCATCAGACGCAAAATGTTCGATTTTCTTACTGAAACCATAAAGTTTCAACGTCCGCAACTCTGGAAGTCCTTTTAAAATTTCTATGAATATTTTCTCCAACGTGACTTCATCCTGGTAATACAGCATAGATGCGATTGTCAAGTCCAAATGTTTCAAATTTGGATATTTCTTAGCCAATGAGAGTACATCAGACTTCGTAATCGCCGAAAGATGATTAATAGTAATCGATTCTAATAGATTTGGCTGATGAGCAACGACATGTTCAAATGGTTCGTTTAATGCTGGGATTTCTTCATGATGAATTATTTTTATTTTTTGGAGTTGTGGCATGTATTTTGTGATTATTCCAAGTACCTCGCTGCTAACTGAGTCTCCATGTATTTCAAAGTTTTCGAGATTTGAAAAACTTTTTGCAATTGTTTCAAAACAAACGGCACAAACTTCGCTTTGATTGCCAAAATAAATGGCTAATTCTTTCAAATTTTTGTTTTCTATTAAATTGTGTCCGAAAAAACATCCTTTTGGATGTCTGTATGACAATCGTACCAACAAACTTTTGAGATTTGTAAAAGGTTTAAGCCATCCGAAGGTTGTGATGCACCGATAAAATTGAACAGACATATTTTGAATTCTTTCTTGAAATTTAAATACAACAAAGTTCGAGCAACTAACACTGACATTCGACAATTGCGTTTGACTCTGACACACCTGATGCAGTAGTTTGTATTGGAACTCGGATGAATGGAACGAAAATTCTTCCAGTTGAAGTTCCTTTAAGTTTTTAATAACGGAAAGAATTCCTTGTTTCAATGATTCACATCGAATTAAGTCCCAATTGATGTGCATTCCTTTGATGACGCTTTCATATTTACGCAAAAATGTCGTTAAATTATTTGTAGTAGACATGTCAGCAAAATTGGAAATGTAGATTTTTTTCAATTTTGGAAGCAGTCGAATTGTTTCAGCGAATTCGGGTAGTTCTCCTGTGCTCACCGTTTGTACCCGTAGTTCTTCCAAATCCTGCAAAGCTAGTATCAAGTCGCTTCTCCTCAACTTGGTGCAAGTTTCGACTTTCGGAATCACTAATTTTTTTAAATTCTTCAATTTTCCTATGAATTCTGCATATTCAAATGGTAAAGCGTTCACATAATTTACTGTGCTGATATCCAAACATGTTATGTTCTCGAAACGTTCGGTAAAGCGTGAAACGTTGCCGGACCAAAAACATTCAATTCCGAATCGCAAGGAGTTGTATTTGACGGGTGAATCCAAAAAAAGTTTTGCTGGATACAAATTGTCGTCGATAACACAATTATTGAAGAACAATCCTTTGAGATCATTTGAGAATTCATGGCTCGTTCGAAGAAGATGTAGCCACCGTCGACAAACAAACTGGCACTGGATTCGGCATTTAGATGACAAATTGGTAAATATTTCGATCAGCAACTAAAATTAAAAAAAAAAATATTAAATTAAATTTTAGAAAAATTATTAAAAATTATTTTTTTTTGTAAAATATTTTAGGCAAAATAATAATAAAATAGTTCTAAGCCTACTTCATCAAATAAATCGTTCATGTCGTCAAAAATATTTAAGGACACCGGATTCAAAAAATAAAATTAGTAAACTTATCACAAGCACTCCAGATACTAAACTGACAAGAAATGCAAAGTTAAGGTATGAAAAATTACTAAATGAGTCATTTCGAACCTCAGGTATATAAAAAGTTGTTTTTTATGTGAATCTGTTCTTGAAAATGCTTGTATTGACATAACACAGTTTGTTTGTGTATTTTTTACCAAATTCAAGTGTGATTCAACTTGGTGCCATTTTTTGTACATAAAAAGTCCATTATACCCCTAAAAATGTTGTAAAAATCTAAAAATAAATAAACGTAAATTTATATAAAAGTATCTGGGCTTAAGTAAGATTCTTTTTGAAGTTCATACAAATTTTTCCATTAGTATATATTATTCCAATGAATAATTTTAAATGAAAAACTTCAAAAATTACAATTTTAATACTTTAATATGGGATAATTTAGTAAGTTGATATTTGAGCTAAATTGATAAATTTATTTCTAAGCCACTTATACATAACCATATTTTAATGAATTTTTAGTAGTATTTTTATTTTGTCATAATTAGGCAACCTTATGAAAGTTTTTTTAACTCCAAATAGAGTCTAAGATAATATTCTTGAATTTCATATGATGCGGACTAAGAAAAAATAATTATATGTCTAATAAAACAATAACTTGGCAAAGATAAACATCAGTATGACAAACACAACCCTCCGTAAAATAAGGTAATTAATTAATTCAATTAGAAAATAATTGCATGAAACCGATAATCTACACATTCGATAAATTCTTACACACACGTTACTTTAAAATATTCATCAGATTACAGCTCTAAAATAATTTACTAATTATGATAAATGCATGCAATCGATATATGTTCGTCGAACATGTTTTTTACTTGCATGCCAAATCAGTCTAGAAATGCACGTATCTAATGCAAAAAATAATCGAAATAAATAAATAAAATTGCTAATAAATAATAATAAATTAATAGTTGAATAAACAAATGTGTGTCATACTGTTTTGCATATATAGCTCGTACGGTGTTGTTGTTGTTGTAATTGTTTTGAATTTATAAGGAAAAAAAAAAGTTGCTGCAAATATACATATTTTTTGTGTTCCGCAGTTTTGAAACGAAATTATTAGTTGATCAAGGATTTTCTCCGGAACTCTTTTGTTTGTACTTGTAGTTCACACCTCAGCTCGTTAAAACTTCCGTAGGTCGCTTCCAGCACAAACGCGATATCAAACAAATTAATTACTAACCCGCTGCTTTGCGACACAATTTTCACACACTCGTCGTCGTGGAGGAGAGGCGTCTCAACTCAAACACAAGAAGGGCTATCATTAACTCTTGAATCCCACACAAGTCTTTTATTTATTTACACGTTCAGCATTTGCCATAGATGACAAAATTATAATAATAATAATAATTTTTGCTTGTCATAACAGAATACTGCTTTAATTAAAAGTCTGACAAAGTCATCATAGAAAATTGGCGAAGACACACCGAAAAATGCATAAAATTCATCAATATTGTTGCAATTCATGCTGTGCATATGAATGAGATTTATGCAAAATTTCAACTAACTATTTTTCTGTGAATGTGTGTTGTGAGTTTGAAGGAATTTTTGATTGGCAAAACAATTCAAATAAATTATCACACTTTTATTGAATGTGGCAAACAGTTGCAAATGCACACACAATCGTAATAAATAATTGAATTAAGAAAATGAATCAGAATTTTTGTGTGTGCATAGACGAAAATTAAGGGCACTATTTGAAGGAAATGCAAAAAATCTTGCCTGTGGCAATTGTAAAGCGCTCCTATTTTGGTCTCGTGCAAGGTTCGGCAAAATTGCTTGACGACATTCTAACAAAAACAGTCTGCATACAAAACGAAAAACGTTTGAAATCACACTAAAAACCAATAAAATAAAATAATGCCATTCAAATAAATGTCATAAGTCATTCGACAAAGCATTTGTCTCAGAACAGCCAGTAAGCAGCTGGAGTTCATGCCTCGCGTAATTATTCATCATACACATTTTGTACCAAGCAACTCGTGTTTGTAAAAGTAAAACTAATGTTCTGTCTTAGTTACGCACGTTATTTATTCGAGTTATTTTTCTCTAAGGCAAGGACAATTTTTAAATAATTTCTCATTATTTTAGTCAAAAAACGGGAAAATACTGGAGCTTTCTATAAAACTTTCTAGAACTTTCTATATTGTCATGAGAAAAAAATATTTTGGCAGAAACGCTAAGTAGTTCAGTAAAAAAATTATTTCTTTAGTAATTCTTTGACAAATTAAATTTTTCTAAAAAACAATTTTAAGCAAAAATTTTTGATCATTTTTAATAAATATTTTTAGATTTTTAAATTATTTTTATTTTTAAATTTTTATGAAAAAAAAAAAATTATCAAAAGTTTCACAGTTTTAATTTTGAAATTCAAAAAATTTTCATTTCATTTGTCAAATTTGTTCAAAATATCGAAAACAATAAAATATTTTAATTTTTAAATTTTTTTAATTACCCCTGTGATTTTCTGAAAAATTAATTAAGATGAAATGTGAAACATTTTTTAAAATTGTACTTGCCTTAGTTCTATTATGTGCGAGACTGGGAAAATAGAAAGGACACAAAGTATCAAGTTTCACACTCTTGTAAATTATTTGCATGCTAAGCGTGTGTTAGAAGTTAATCATTCAATTATTGACATATTTGAGCTGATTCAATTTATATCACGTAATTTTTTTTTTGTCAAATCATGAATCAACTTTTTCTCATCTAATGGGCAAAAACAAAAAATGTTTGGATTGTGCAACATCGCACAATATCAATATTGCCCCAAGAACATTTTCTATTTAAGCGCGATGGCGTGGGCGATGCCTCTTTTATAATCTCATCGCGTATCGTACATGTAATAATGAGCAAATCTTTAATAATCTCTAATAAATGAACTTATGGTACACTATGCGAACAACTGTTTTTTTCTGCAATTGCATCATATCTGCTTACTTATTGAATGCGACAACGAATTGCTTGTTTTGCGTTACATTCACGCAGAGTTTCGCTGCACTTTTAATGAAATCGTTGTTTAATTTATATTTTTCAAAATTTCACACAACATTCGGATGGAGAAGACACATCCGAGTAATTATAATGTAAAAAAGCGAACGATCGGGTGATGTACAGATGCAAAACGCTTTTAATTCAAAAATTAATTGTAGGCAAAATGAATGTGAAGTTTAAACTTTTAAAGCACGTTATATGTAGTGATCTAAAGGAAATGAATATTTTTGTTGAAAAAACTAATGTGACTTCGTGATTTTTTATTGCTAAAAAGTGGTGAGAAGCAAGCAATGTAAACTCTGCTGGTGAGTTTTCGTAATTATTCAATGAATAAGGCAAATAAATTTAATACTTTAATTTTTTGTCGCCACCCCCCGATGTCAGGAAAAAAATTGACATTTTTTAAATAAAAAATTATCAAAAATTACAATTTCCATATAATTATACAAAAAAAAAACTCAAACAAGATATTTCCAATTGATATTGAAATGAGAAATTTTTTGAGTCACGTGACCAAAATTAATTTCTTATTTTTGAAGATTTTCTTTGATTTTTCTTAACTTTTAAGTTCAAATTTTATTTTTTACTTACATTTTGATACTCTTACATTTTTAATTTTATTATTAAATAGTTATTAATTAATTAACAAAGTAAATAAAATAGTTATTTTTTCTTTTCAAAAATTTTTGACATTATTTTTATCTTTTCATTTAAATCGTTCTAAATTTGAATTATTGTTTGTAATTAAACATCTCAAACTTCACACTCGATTCTTACGAAGCTTCAATAAAGAAATCATGTTCCTTTAATTACAAGCAAAAAAATGTGAAATAAAACGCATTAAAAATGAATTACAACCGCACAATTCAAGTAGCTCATAAATTTGTTGTTAATTTTATGATGTCTACTTCTGTGAACATTATTCTTGTTATTGTGGGCAATAAAACTAAAAATTGTGTGAGACAAATCAAACGCTCTATGACTCATTTCGCAGTGATGTACTGACAAAAATTCAAATTTTATCCATAAAAATTATTATTCCCGCAAATTGATGGACCTCCAGCGAGCCTAATCCGAAAACGATGATGGCAAAAACACGTTTCACCAATATTTCATTCATAAATTTCTCGTAGAAAAAAAAAACGAATTAGTTGTCAATCAATGAATGAAATAAATATTCCGATAGATCTCTCGTAAAAAAAATATAATACTGTCTTGTACCAAAAATAGGAAATGTCTTGTTATTATTGTGTTATTTTATCATATCACCATGAAACTGCTTGTGGCGCGTCGAAGTTTATTGAAAAGAAATATCTGAAAAAGATAAATAAAAATTATGTTAATTTCAAATTTATGTTAAAATACTTTGATCGATACACGTTATTTTTTTTTTCTTTATTGGACTTTGCTTTGTATGACAAAAATAATCGAAAAATAAAACGGAAAAAATAGTTTGATACTTAATTATATTCAAAATTGGTCGATTTCATTCTCAAAAAGAGCAAGAGACAACTTTAAACGAGAATGAGTCAGCAAATGATCTATCATGCTAGGGTGACGCCATGTCAAAGGTTCTCAAAAACATGAATATTCCGAGTTTTTCGACTTTTGGACACCTTGTAAGGCAACGCCAAACAAAAAAATAGTAGTACTGTTATATTTATAAATTTATTACCTTCTATATATTTTTTTCTATTTTTACTTTTTTTTTCCTCCTTTTGACTAGCCATAGTGTGAACTTAATTTACAATTTAATGATAATATTTTAATGGATACAAGCTAATATTTATAAATAATGTTGCTGTACCATTACAAAACACGAGCCGAACATTCGAAATGGGGATTTATAATAGCCGATGGTAGTAATAAATCAGCGACATTCGGCTTATCATAAGTGCCGAAGTGCTCTTTGCATTGGAATAAAAAAAATGGAATCGATTAAAATTATGTCATTCGCATGATCGTGATTATCTCATCAACTCATGCGCGATCAACAATAGAAAAGTCAATAAAAGCAAATCGATTATTGTTTGTGTTTTTTTAATTCTCTTCATTTATAATTCCTTTCATTTTCAATCGAGCAACGGAAAAAAGTACACTTAAAAAAATAAAACGACAACAAGTATCAATTGACCACACAGTTCATCATGTTAATCGTGATTGAGACCTGAGTCAAGTAGATTGTCATGGTATTAAATGAAATTGTCGAGATCTCGTTGTTTTCGCAAAGCTTTTTTTATTTCGTTCGCCGCTAAGTTGCATTGAAAGAGCAAAAGAATGGATGGACGCAACCTTGACATAATCATCATAAACATCGTTATTAATGCGGTGGAATTTATGTATTTATGATTCGATCATCACTCACATAAATCAAAGACTTTTGTACAAATAAATAACAATAAAAGAGCATTAATCGAGACATTAACTAAGCAGCGTTAATTTATTGTCTACGGTTACGAGTGTAGTGAGAACCAGTTTTTGGCTATTCAAAAAATATATGAATGAATTCTTTGAAATATTTTTAACTTACCTTAGATATTATTTTAAAATTTTTAATAAAATAAAATATTTAAATTTTTAAATAATTTTTTGCTTTATTTTAATTTTCTTTCAATATTTGATACTGTTTTGATTCTATGTAACACACTAAAATACAATTACATTGACATTATTTATTTTATTAATAACTATTTAATAATATATTCATTAAAAATAATAAAATTTAACGTTACATTTTAAATACTTATTGATTAAGTTTTAGATAAAATTGAGGGAGAGACAGCAATACTTGTGTTAAAGAACTTGGTAAAAATTTTCACACATTTTTCTTCTTATAAATAAATTATACGTAAATATATTTTTAATTTTGTTCGGAATTTGAGATAAAAATATGAATGTCACACATTTATACATTTATGCTTATTTTATTGTACAACACTGAGATAATTTTCATATATTTATATGTATTTTTGTTAATAATATTTTAATATTTCACGCGACAAAATACTAAAAATTAAAATTATTTGTGCTATCATACTAAAAATGCCTCTTTGATGTACTTCACAATCATTGTCTTCTTATAAATAAATACATTTAGTTAAATATTTTATGTACAAACAAACAAAAAAAAAATTAGTAAAAAAATACATGTATGATAGTAGAGAGACAGAAAGAGAGAAAAAGTTCTTAGAACTAAATAAATGTTTAAACCAATAATTTATTTAAATGCTTTTTTTGTGATTTCTTGTTTGTTATATTAGATTTTTTTTTAAATAATATAAAATTGCATGTGATTTTTTCTGACGACTTAAAAATTAATGGCAACTTAAGAACACGTATATTTTATTTTATTATTTGAACTGTACATTAAAAAGTATCCAATAAAAAAAATGTATTTCAAAATAATTTATTTGTTTTTTTTAATATAGAAATTTAATTTTATTAAAAGAATAAAAAAGGAACATCAATAATAAAAACAAAATTATCTGAAAAACTTTGAGCTTATATTTTAGGAATTTTAAAAATCCGATTTTGCTTTAAATTTTGACATTTATAGTACATCAATATTTTGTTTAATATATTTATATTTTGTTTTTTTATTACTTTACAACAAACAGACTACGTTTTTTGTGAGGGAGCAAATTTTTTTTGAGTCAAGTATATTAATTTTCTAATTTTACTTGTTCATGAGAAAAGTTGTAAATTTTGATTAGAACCGAAACAGATAAATTATAATTTAAGGTACAGGATTTTTTTTATTTATTTTTGGGCAAATGTCTTTTCATGTGTAACGCCAGGTGATCACTTCGTGCAAAACTGCGCTCGCAAACGACACATTTGAAAGGCTTGGCTCCTGTGTGTTTTCGATAATGTCGCGTTAACTCGTCCGATCTAGCAAAGCGCCATTCACATTCCGGCCATTGACATGTGTATGGTTTCTCACCTAAAAAAAAAGAAAAAAATTAATATTATGAATATTTTGTTTATTAAGAAGCTTGCTGGAATAGAAACTGGCTTCATCATCACCATCATCATCGACATCAAGAAATAGAAAAACTTCCGCATTTCTAGAATTTAACTTAACTGATCGATATAATTAAGTCCATTATTATTATTATTATTAAAAGTATTTTTTAATATTGTATATTGTATAATAAAATAATATAAATATTTACAAACATGTGAATAACTAACTAATCGAATCAACAGCACGCGGTGGACGACGACGACGAAAGTTAATCCATTCCATTTGAAACCGATATTGTTCACTTATGACAATTAGTTATTAACTCGCATTAATTTATAACATAAAAAGCTTGTCTATTACAATAATTCGAACGCATTATAATTATTATTATTGATTGTTGTTATTGATCCACATTCATTCATGTTGATTTTTATTGTTGTTGTCTTTGGCTTTAATGCAATTTTAAACGATCATAAATCAAAAAGGTAACGTTAAGTTGGTTGTCGCGTAAAAAATTGAAGTCATTGACGAAAATCTGGTAATTAATATCGTTTGTGTTGAAATTATTTTAGTTCCGTTTTCCTGGTGCATGAAAGACACATTAAAATATTGTCTTCTCAAGTCGATTGAAAATGATTCCGAGTTATGATATAAATTTTAATTTGATTGTTTGGTTTACGTTTTAGACTCAGCGTAAATTATTGGTACCAAATTCAATATTATAAAATTTATTAGTAAGACCGCTTCAAATTAGTTTGGAATTTTTTTATGAGTGAAAAAAGGCGAAAGTTTTGGAACACTTTTTCATATGAAAATACATACTAAATTTTAATTTTATTGTTAAAAATTATTTTATTCCGGTACGAAATTTTTAAATTATAAAATTATAATTTAAATTAAATAATTAAATTTAAATAAAATTATTATATAATTAATTATATAAATTATTTTAAAACTAAAATAAACTAAATTAAAACTAAATGATTTTTAATTAAATAAAAAATCAATTTTTTAACAGTTATTTAAAAAAAATGTTCTGAGTGTTCGAAATATTCAAAAGAATAAAAAAAAATAACGCTCAAAAAAATTTTTTATTATATAAAAATTGTTTCAAAACATTCCAAAATAATTTTTTTCTGGCAAAAACTTCGAATTAATTTTGAAGCGGCCTAAGATACTAGAAAAATGTTCAGTATATGAGTCAAAAATGAAACAATTTTCAAAGATTAACCTCTAATTGCTTGCAAGGTTAATCGATTGTTTTAAATTAATCCACATACGAAGCATAAAAACTCATGTCTAACAGTACACAAATACATTGCTGAAGCGATCAATACACATTTTTCGATGCATTTATAAAATATTACATGCAAAAGTTACAACGTTGGGGAATGAATGTAGTAATAATTGAAGTTTTAATATTGCACACCGTGGTCGACGTCGTCGTCACTCTGTGTATGCTCCTTCATTAAATTGCTTTTAAATAACATTATTGTACATTGCATTGTTTGTCTATTATTTATTATTACTTATTAAACAACTCAACTTATCTGGAAAACATCATTCATCGTTTATTGTCTCTCTACGCTCCGGTATCCGAGACATGTCTACCATATTAGTACTTTATTATCTTGCATCGATCGTTCAATTATTCTACACAAAGTTTTGTCATGCTCATGTGCTACGAGTGCCGCGGTGCTCTATATAAAAATTATATCACGGAAAAAAATTAACATTTTATTATTTTATTAAATTGAATTCAGGGCGCTTAAAACACTCGCAAGCAACTACGCGAGGTTAAAAGGGAGGTTTGACTAATCATTTGTCTTTTATGATAAAATATTTTTTATAATAACGAGAAAAAATCGCATGAAAATGACGCTTGAATAGGATTTTTATGTAGATTATCTTGTCTGGCGGCGAGTGTTGTGTGCGCAAGTACGCGAGTGTTAATAAAAATGATTAAAATTCATTTAGCTAGAGTGTTTCAACGGACGCGAGAAGCAAGAAGTGGAAGAAAAAAGTGTCATAAATGGAGTAAAAAGTCTCCATTCAAACGTCAATCGGCATAGTTGGTGGTAATGCAAGTAACGTCCTTGTTGGAATGACTTCTAAGATTTCTAACTGGCTGCCTTTGAACGAGTAACGAGAAAATCGAAGAGACATGCTGCATAAAATGTTGCCAAGCTCAACGTTACGTAACGAAGTTCCTAATAAATGTATGAAAAAAAATTAAAATTTATGAAATACTCCAAAGTTGTGATTGAAATGCAATTTGCATACAGTCGTTCATCATTTGACATATAAATAACCTCATATATCACAATTTTTTTTGTTTTATTTTATTAAATTCATAACAACAAACACATCATAGAAGAAAAAAATATTACAAACAAAAGACTTAAACATGCACAACCAACCCGGAAAATAAATCAATTTTGCATGGACAATTTTTTTCGCCGTTGTTAGCTCGTTTCAGGCATTTTGACATGCATTTCACTCGAAACACGTAATGTTAAAACTTGTAAAAAATTTATGAAATGAAACAGAAATTCTTATGAAATGTCATCGTTGTTGTTGTTGTCGTCGTCGTGGAATATAATTGACATATCGTGTGACATTCTTCTTTGATTTTCTCACACACAGAACGTAATTCGATAAATCGTCTACGTCTGAGGAGAAAAAATGAGCACTTATAAGCGACAGTCAATTATTGTTAGTATTTTTTTTTCATATTATTAAAAAATTATTATTAACGGCGCGGTTCGGTGATGTGGTATCGCACCATCATATTTTTTCTCATATACATTTCCGAGGTAAATGCATTTAATGAGTTTGAATTGAATCAAAATGGCCAATGGCAAAATAATGATGTGATAAAAGATCGCGCATTCACAATTTGTGTTGGTTTTTTTGTGTAATTTTTTTTTGTTTTTGTATAAAAAGTTAGCAATTTTTGTGACTAAAATGGTCATAAATGTGGTAAGACCCTCAAATGGGGTATAAAATATTAAGACCGATTTTAATTTATTTTGCACTAAATTAAAACTATTTTTCACTATTTTTTTTAATTTTAAAAATTAAGTTGAATAATTTTGTTAAAAATATTTTTAGACAATACCGTAATGTAGATAATTCTTATGGAAAAAAATAATCCGTTCTATTAACGAAAATAGGTTTCGAAATTTGTTCTATTAACATTTTTACGTAAAACTTTTGAAATTTTAACGAAATTTAACCACCTTGACCACATTTTATCAATACAAACACACGTTTCTAACGTTTAAAAATTTTCTGATTTTTCAATATTTTTAACAAAATTTTTGAAAAATTATTTAAATGAATTTTTAAATAATTTTTGATTTTATGAAAATATTTTAAAATTTTTAAAAATAAAAATTTTCTATTTTCAAAATTTGTTCCATTTTATTAGATTTTTTGAATTTGTAACATTTTTTTCAAAAAAATTAGAGCCTTAAAATGAAATATTTCCCCATTTGACGGCATAAAATTCACTTTTCTGAAAGTAAATAATCATAATAACAGCAGAACAGACAAGAAGGGAATTTAATACTCAAAATCATACCGTACTTAAACACATTTAATTCTAATACTCAATTTTTGTTTTCGCATAAAATACTCACGTTTTTATGTAAAAAAAAATTAACGTGTAAGATTATTCCTCCGACAGACAAGTCATAATATTTTCGCATAAACCAGAGTACCGCCACATAAATAGACACAATCATAATAATAGAACAATAATTGAAAGTTGTTGCATCTCAACCACCTTGACCACATTTTATGTAATACAAACACACGTTTCTAACGTTTAAAAATTTTCTGCGCACAGAAAAGAACAAATCTCTTACTTTATGAAAAATTCCATCGTAATAAATAAATAAAATACGCGGACACGATGTTTAAATATTTAGCGTAAAGAGAATATTCTAATAATAAAAAAAACAACAACAACAACACACTGCGAAAAATATTTATAAATTTGCAATAATATCGATTGAAACGCATGCAACGGATGAATAATTTGCCTGGTCTGGCCGAGATTTACTGAAACCGGGTAAAGTTAAATATATGAAAACGCTAGATAAATCAACGCAGTGAGTCATACTTTCGGTTTCAATGTCTCGCTTTATGTCATTGGAATCTGGTTTTGCTGGCAAAACGCGAGTTCATACAAGAATGCGTGTTTGGAAATTGATTGGATTTCGTTTTGTGTTGTTTGTTTACAATTGTAAATGAAAATAACGGTTTTATTATCGGACAAAACGTTTACTTTATATAAAAATCGTAAGATATGGAAGGGAAAACCATCAATCAAACATTCATTCACTTTTGAGTTACATGCAGGTCAATCATCAAAATTGCACCCGAAGCAAAATATTTATCCATAAACCGTTTAAATGGCTCCTAAGACAAACGAAAAAAATATTAAAAGTTTTTGTTGAACAGAAACTTAACTGCATTTTAGTTTTTTTTTTAATTTTTATTATTGGTTCCGACGATTAAAATTCGAGTTTTTTAGAAATTGAAAACTATTATTATTATTAAATTTAATTTTTGATTATTACTCTTATTTTATTTAATTATTTATTTATGTTTTGATAAAAAATCAAACACTTAATACTTTCAATTTATTACAATTCCAAAAAAAAATACATTTAAAAAATTTTTAACATTTATTTCCATTTCGGATTTTTTTATATTTTTTATTTTTAAATGCAACATTTCAAAGTCAATAGTCTACAAATCATATACAACTTAATTTTGTTGTAATTGTGTAAAATATTAATGTTTATTTGATTATTTTATGATTCATTTTTGTTCTGCTGTAAGAAATCACAAAAACAATACGTCCAGTAACTGACGAAAACCTCCCACTTGCCCTTGATACAAGAAAAATAAATTTTACAGGGCAAAGTAAACACTGTTATTATTTTATCATAAAATTATAAATTTTGATTGAAGTTCAATGGTAAGACAATAAAAATAAAATAATCGATTAATATTAACAATGGATAAAATTTATCCGGTCGCCGCTGTTGTTGATGTGAGAAAAAAAAGTTTGATCGAAAGATGTGGCGTTAACGCTCAACCGCGTTGACAAAAAAATAACTTACAGCGAGTTTTGATTTATTACAATGTAATTATCGTTGACAACCAATTGAATGCCTTTGATTCAGTGAAAAATTGAGCCAATTAATAATAAAAAGAGACAAAAAGTATATTAAACGCGACATCTTTGGTTGCTAATTTTAATATTTCTGCATAAATTAAGGTTTTTAGTGGACGATCAAGATGACGATGATATGGTAAAAGGAGAAGAAGAAGACGAAACGATGTCTTATGAATAAAAAATATCATTTAAAACAATATTTGATAAGTTGACTGACTTGGTGGGTTCTCTGCGTGCGTTGTTTAATGATCAAATAAAAGTGACAGGGTGCGTAAAAGTACATTGGATCTCATTTCGTCTAACATCCCGTATGAAAAATAATTTTTGAGCCCTGTTTTGATTTTTTACCCACGGTAACGATGTCATTTTTTAAGTTTTTATTTTTAAAACAAACAAAACACCAAAAATTATCGTGTTACATTTTGATTTTAGAGTATTTTAATTCCCTGCCACTCGCAATATATTTACTCATATCTACATTTGGGACCAAACATACCAAGCAACAAGACATAAAATCGCTGATAATAACAACCAAAATAAATTTTAAATGCAAATGAAGATGTTAACGTTGTCGTTCTTAATTAATTAGTTATCGTAAAAATTGATATTTGTTTATTTTTATTTGGATTATTTATTATTAATTTTTGTGTTTTTTCACGCGTTTTTTTTCAGTGACATGCAGAGTGGTTTTTGTATCAAATTTCGCACATTGTAAATTTTAGTGAGGAATTTTCGAGTGACTCACGTACACATACGTTAGATGGAGAGGAAGTGTCGCACGATGGGGTCAACACTCTTTCGTCCACCCACAAATTCATTAAAGGCTTCGCAACAACACCATATTGACATGGTCACGCACAGCATCATGTCCATGCTTCGTTTCGTTGCAGCTACTGGTCTTTACGTGGCACTGTTAATTTTTCCCATAATTCACTTTGTCCATATAATTGAACATCACTGAAAAGCGTGATACAGTTGATTTTCCGTTTACGTGCTCAAAGCAGCAGCAACACTGCAGCAGAATTGAATGAATTGCACACACTTCAAACATAAAATGAAAAAAAAAATAACCAAAGAATATTGATTACACCCTTGATACTCATTTACGGTTGTTTGCAGAAGAAACAGAAACAAAACCAGCACGATTTTATTATTATAATAATAAAAAGAGTGAAAAAAAAATATTGTGAGTTAAACATGGAAGAAGTTGTTGGGATTTTATTAGCCGTATTTGAAACAACAAGTGAATGAATGAACAACATGGACATTAGGGATTTCTTGTTAGTTAAGAAAGTGCAATTTTAAAAAATGTTTCACTTTTCATCAGTTATTTTTTTAAATTCCAGGTTAAAAATTACAAAAAAATCATTATTACTGTAAAAAAAATGAAAATTATTTATTTTATAATTTTAACGTTCTTTTTTTATTTTTTCATCATTTGAAGTACCTAATTTTACAGTTTTTTTTTTAATTTTTCCAATTCCTTTTTTAAAATTCAAAAATATTGATAATTTTCATTTTTTTAAATTCATTTCATTATTAATTATTTCCACATGGGATTTTCGAAAATAAAAATTAAAATAAAATGTGAAACATTTTTCAAAATTGTACTTTCCCCATAAAAGAACAAATAATGTAAAGAGAGTCAATGACAAAAAAGAGGTTGATCTAAGCGAGCTAAGGGATTACTAATTAACGCTTGCTGTGTTCCTTGTCAATTTGCTCGTTGTTTTCTCTTCTTTAAACTCCTTTCAATTGGTTAAGTAGATGTCGTTTTGCTACTGTTTTTTTTACATCGCCATTCAACATGCTGAAAAGACATGACAAGTAATTTTTTTTCGTCGGCGCAAACTGTTATGTAATGGATTGAATTTCTGAATTTCTGTAAGTGTCTAGAAAAAACAGCAAAAGATTAGAGTTTAATGTTTATGTCAATAAACAGCTCGACTTACATTAGCAAAGAAGAGATTTTTTTTTGAAAATCATTTTTTTCTCGGATTCAATTTTTCATTTCTCAAAGTTCAAAAATTTTTCATAGAAATTTTTTTTTATGATTTTAAAAAAAATTTTAGAGACAATAATTTTAAAAAAATTATTTTTTTATGATTTTATGAAATTTTCTGGAGAACGCGAATCCCATGTATTTTCCAGCACCGCAAGTTATTGACGTGTCTTGAGGAAGTTTTCGGTTAAAAACTTCTAAATTGACACAAAGTCGTAATTTTTAGTGCTCCTTTGTTCTAAAAAGTCAGCGGGATCCAAGCACGAAACAGTTCCTTGATGCAATAAAAAAAAGTTAATGCGATTAGTTAGAAGTCACGCTAGCGATTTTTGTGTGTTGCGACAGAGATTTATGGCATTCCTGAGGTATGACCTCCAAGTCCGATCTCTTTTTTTTTGTTCGCAAATCCAAACAACAGAAAGCTTTGTACAAGTCAGCAACGCAAAAGTGACTAGAAATAAATCAGCGATCGTGTTTAGTCCACTTTTTAACGACTTCATCTCCGTTCTGACTTGACCAGTGAGTTGTTGTTATTATTTTATTAAGACATTGTGCATTACATTAAAATATTATTAACATGATAATAGAGAGTCAACGCGCGTGATGTAAATTCCAATATATCGCTTAGCAGTGCCTAGGAAGAGAGATAGAGACAATTAATATCAAAGTTATGTCAGTTGAGCTTTTTTTTCATTCCTTGACTCACACACACACACAGATCGAGAGATAACAATAAATCAAAACTGTCGATTAAAAACGTTAAATGTTGAGATAAATATAAATGTTGTGGAGAGATCGATCGAGATAATTTACGTTGGCAGTCTAAACAGCTGGTGTGTGTGTGTGTCTTATGGACCAGGTGGTGACGGTGACTGCTGGGCTTCAGTTGCTCAGCGAGTGAAGAAAACTCCACAAAAGAAAATTCACATCAAGGAATTTCATCAAATAACAATTATCTGCGAGCTGTTGAATGCGTTCACAAAGCAATTGACGACGTAATAAAACTCGAGTTGTAAAATATAATAATGAGAGAGAAAAAATGAATTAAAAATAAGTAAAATAGATTCGTGATCATTACTATATTATAATTATTAGTCGCGTTGTATTTCTTTGAAAGCTTTAACTAGCATTAAAAATCTAAAATAATAAATAAAATAATGAAAAATGTTTCGAACAAGCTTTAAATACTTTAATTATTACTACCGTGCCGTGTCTAATATTATGTGGTGGAGCTCTGTACATTTTATTGCAATATTGCCACAGAAGGACGAGATAAGAATCTACTCTCCATTAAAATTATTGGAATTTTATATAAATATACGGGAGTACCGCGCGAGTAAATACAAATATATATATGAAAAACATTTCAACAGCATGTCTTTTTTCTTTCGTTTCATTATTATTTATATTTATTTATTATTATTTTGTGTAAATATGTACGACGACGACGAATAGATCGGAGAGTATATTATTACATGGTAATCTTTGTATGGTGTAATAATAATATTAAAATGACATAATTTATAGTGTATTGATTTCCTACAGGCGATCACATTACTAATTTGATCATTTTTCTCGTGTGTCCGCAATATCGTGTGTGAGATG
This sequence comes from Culicoides brevitarsis, assembly GCF_036172545.1. Classification (NCBI taxonomy): domain Eukaryota; kingdom Metazoa; phylum Arthropoda; class Insecta; order Diptera; family Ceratopogonidae; genus Culicoides; species Culicoides brevitarsis. The sequence goes on along the minus strand of NC_087086.1, from coordinate 23,744,238 downwards.
AGCTTTTTTACACATTATGACCTTTCCATTTCTATACATTGTAATGTTATGATGGACTTGTTTAGCAACGCAAATGGGTTCAGGCAAGTTTAAAGGCACTTAATTAATGATTCAAGATATTTAGGAACGGGCTGTTGCCGACAGAGAAGTAGGGAATTTGCAAGAAAATAAATTACGAGAAATAAATGAACTAAAAAATAAATAATTTTTGTCGATATTTTTTATTTCTATATTTTATTTTATTTATTTTTATTTTATTGTATCAACATATTTTTTAAAAATAAGACAGACAAGAATTAAAATACTTTCTCTTATAAAATATAAAATTTCGAAAAAAAAATTTATAATATTTTTTGTTTTAAGCTGTAATTTAATTCAGATTTATTATTTAAATTTAAAACTAAATTCAGAAATTCAAAAAATTAAATTTTAAAATAAGGTATTTATTTATTTAAAAAAAAGTAAAGAGTAAATTTGTAAAAAAGGAGATAATTTTAAAAATATATATTTTTAAAAGATTGTAAACTTAAGAAGTTAGGATATGAGAGAATATCTTCAAAAAAAATTCGATTAATCTTATTCATTGTATTTCAAAACCAATCCCCAGGATCGCTTATCTCATCGATATCTGCGATCAAAACATGCGACAGTAGCTGCTAACAATTGATTCTATTTAAATGTGATTTATTTCACGAAATATGACAATTTCTTACAAGCAACAACAATGCAAGCAAGAAAAAAGGTCTGACTTCCTGTCTTAATTACAGCATTAACAACAGCGAAAAATCGTGCTGCGATCGGTGCAACCAGAAACTTGTTCCCTCGGTTGTTCAAGTAATTTTTCAATTAACAAATGACAAAATCGAACGACACACACAGAGAGAGACAGCTTTGTCACATGGTTTTTTTCACTTACTGCAAGTCTGATAATAATAATAATAGTGGAGAGAGAGAGACACGGAAAAATCGAAGCAAAATCATATTTTTTGCTCGTTCGTGTATTTATTATTATTATATTTATGAACAACTTACTTGCATATAAAAAAACATGCGCGTTGCTCTGAAACATTATTATTTATTTATTTTTGCATAATTTATTTGCCATTTTTTAAGCACTGGTTAATGATATTATTTGTTAGTAAAAAGCCAATTGAATTAATGATAAGAACCGGACCGTGCTCAGGGGTGGTCAATTCTTCAATTTTTTGCATGTTATTTTTTTCGATAGCATTTTGTCGACCAGTATCTGTGGGTTGAATCCTTTTCAACGAATTTTTTTGAAATTGAATGCAAACCGCTCAAACACAAATAAAGACATGTCGTTACAGTTGTTGGATTAACAAGATTGATAAAAATATATTAATAAATTATTTATCAAAAAGCGTAACTGTGCTCGTATTAATATCGCGAACTAGCATGAAACAAACAATTTATTTGATGTGGATTAGCATAAAATTTTAAACTTGCTTCATGTTATCATTTTATTAAAAAAAAAGTTGAATAAAAGCCAGCAGGTTGTTAATTTTTTGTCATTTTTCACTCGGTTTTATTTTTTGGTGGTTTATTAAAAATTATGTCTGGTTTTGGAGAGTCGATTTTATGTCATCTGCACGGTGATGAAAAAGGCGCGGGAAATTTACAAAATGAAACATTGAATTTTAAAGAAAAAACAAAATTAGAAATTTTTAGAAAAAAATGATTTGAGAAATGAATTTGGATTATGAGAAAAAATAAAAAAATGAGAAAATAATTTTTTTATTTAAATTAATCTAGAAGCCCTGTTAAAAATATTATTATTAGCTCAAATTAAAAAAATAGTGAAATTACCCCTAAGCCCAAAATTATGTTGTAAAGAAAATTAACATGGAAGCAAGACACGAAAATAAAAGTCGAGGATATCAGCATTCCTTTACTCACAACATTTGACACCTCATTCAAAACAAGCATTTATCGTGCGCATTTTTTGCACAAATAAATTCCACGTAACTTATGGATTTTAGCTAAGAATTTATCTACAGAGCTTGAAATATCTTTTCTCGCGCGCTACATGTACGACGCTCTCATTTATAACTATTAACACACGAGTAACAACATTACTCTGAACATAGGAGACATTATAATATATCAAATCGCATAGTGAAAAACGTGCCGATATTTGCATATTATTACGCAGATTTATTCATTATTTTTAACACTTTTTGCCTTTTCTGTGCACGCCGAGAACGCGACAACGACGCGGAGAAGGAGAAAAAAATCATAAAAGCGAATAATTGCAATAAATTGATTATTGAAGTGAATTATTGGCTTGCACCTTGTTTGTTGTAAGAAAACCTCGTTCGGTAAATGTTCATACATATAATTTATATTTTTTTCGTGATTTACATAAAATATTTGTCAGAGAGTCAAAAAAATTTTCGTGTCGGTATTTATTGTTTAGTAAAAAATAAACAAAACCACCGTTGTTTTGTTTTTTCGGGGAAAACATAAATCTTTTATTATTATTTTTTTTGCATCCTAACAACAACGACGATGTTCAAACGAAAGTGAAATGAATGTAATACAAACAAATGCAATCGAATCATGTTTGTCATCATTTTATACTAATAATATTTCAGTTAAAGAGAATGTTTTTTTATTCGACTTCTTCTTTGGTTTTGCAGCTCATTTTAGAATCAGTTATGCGACCCGGCATCTATGAAGAGGGCAACACGTGAATCACGAATACTGTGTCACTGTAACACTGTTAACCCGGCAGATATTGCGAGGAGAGATGTAATAACATGTGCATTTAGGTAAATTGTATATAATTTTATAAAACAAAAAAAAAATGATATTTTGAAGTTTATGTAATATTTTGTTGGTTTTTTTTTATGAAAAAGGAGCGAAAATGCTTTGTTTATCAATGATATATTTCCTAACAAGTATTAATCTCCTTGTTAAAAGCTACAACACCGCATATTAATAACAATATTAATAATAATCTAAATTATGTGAATGAAGGCCAAAATAATATTTTATGACACAGACACACAAATTTTAGATCATTTTTCATTCATTCATTCAAGTTATGTTTCAAAAAAAATATCAAATATATTATTGTGTAAATTTTTACACTTTGAGACTGCTTCAAGTTATTCCTTATCTTTTTTTTAAATTCTTACATTTTTTGTTTTATTTAAATATTTTATTTAATAACTCTCGTTTTGGACAAAAAAATATTTTATAGAAAAAAATAACGTGTTGATCGAAATTTATTTAAAATTTAATGTGTATTCGGTGACTCTTTAGAAAAAAAAACTTGTTGTAAAAATCATTTATTGAACGAAACGACCGATCGAAAAATATTTTACAATGTCTCAAATAAATTTTTTGAATGTTTTTGTTCTGTGACCATACCAAACAATCAATAATAATAATAATAATTTTTGTATTCAAATGATCTGACAATGTTTTCTGTTCTTTTTCATTTATTTATATATATTTTTTTTGTTGTTTGTACAGAAATAAAGAAACCTTTTATTTTATACAGTGAGTGAGTGACTAACTGAAAAATGTTTTAAATTTATTAAACATACATGTAAATTAAAGGCAATTTATCAAATGATTAAATTTTGTTTCGATGTCAAAAAATTCTTTAGAACGAAAATTTTTTGCTTGTTAAATCGGAATTCATTCATGAAAGGTATTCATACTTAACAGCCACTGTGCCTTATCTCGAGTGCACTTCTATTTTAATGACACTAAGTAACGAGGACACTCAAGAGTCACATCAACGAGGTACTTGAGCCCTTCTCAACCGGTAGTTTTCTTTTTTTCTGCTGGTTCATCGTCAACAATTTTACAGTTTACACACTTCACTTAGACATTCATTGGATTAATTATCTCCTGTCCGCGATGTCATAATAATTAACGCATGTCATCGAATTTCAATTTAAATGCAATTTCGGATAATTATTTGTCAGCATCAACATTTTTCGAGGGATTTTGTTGCAACAAAAGATTTGCAATAGTCATGCGATCGTTAAGTGATGAACCTTGATTTTCAAAATTACAAAAAAAAATTAAATTATGCTTCAAAAAATAATCTTCGCGAGCAACAATTGATGATGTTGATGATGGTTGACGGGTAACAAAAGACCTGATAATGTGATGCAATAATTTGGCAGATAAATATTTTGTGTCCAATTAAGGAAATCATAAGGACATTAAATTTATTGTTAAAACATTTTTTAATACTTTCCAATGGATTTGTTTACTTTTTATTTATTTATCGAATTTTTTGGCGCAGAGCCGTACGCGAATCGGAATTCGCATTAACAACTGCAGTGCGCCCCAGTTGTCTGCATTTCTGACCATCACCTTCACTTATAATGACATCCAAACAATAAATAAATACATAAATTGAGAATCACTTTTGGTGGTTTAACATTTCAAGAGAAAAAAATTAATAAAATTGCATGTGTCATAAAATCAATTATATCACTGCATGTCATGGTTGGAGACGACGACCACGATAATGCGATTAAATTAATATTATTGATTATGATATTTAATTTCTGTGTGGCGCGGATGATGGTGTGAATAAGTGGAATGTGTCGAGAAGAATTTAAGATAAAAATTTACAAATATTTTTGTTGACGTGCTGCGTAATTTGTAATCGAACGAGCAGAAGATTTCCTGCACAATGAGGTCAAATCCGCATCGCAACCTCTTGAGCTAATAAATTTTCCCATGACGAGACAACCTTAACTGCGTCAACAACGAAAAAATAAAATAAAAATGAAAGCAAAAACAAATTCATGACAGTTCATACAAGCTTAGAGCGAGTCAACCTTTCAACCTCTTGTCACACTGTTTTATAATAATTTTTTTTTCATGTCGCTCCTTTTATTTTACGGCACAGCTCTTTATTCTTCTCACTTTGATACAGATCACAGCAATGCTAAGTAAATGCCAACGATTTGTATTACTTCGAAAAAAAAATAAATTGAAGATAATAATGATGACAAAAGTATTGGCTAATAACTTAACACCTAGACTTGACCCGAAATCTGCTTTAAATGCCAAATGATTGTGTGACACGACTGTTCAAGAGGAAGGAATTGGTCATGGTGCCATCTCAAGTTACAACAGCGTGCTATTTCTGGCACCGTTGGTGTGTTCTACCAGTTTTACAAATAGCTAAATGGATAATGAGACAGATAAACATCATAAACTTCTTATTTTACTGTCACATATTCCTTTCTTTGGAATGCTTGTCAGTGCATTTTTTTTTATTACTCAACACACATGTTGCTGCGATGCAAACAATATAATCGAAGCAGACCGTAAATCAAAATAAATTGAATGATTATATTATTTACAAATAAATCACAACACAACTGAAATATCAAGAGCAAACTGGTTTAACGTTTTTTTTTCTCTTCATTCTGCAACGTTATGTTTTGATACATAAGGAAAAACATATGTGAGGAATCTGAATGCTAAACAGAAACCAGTCAAAGCACGTGTCTCCGCTGGTCATACATGCAATATATGTTAAACAAAGTGTAGCTGGAACTACATAAAAAGAGCATAAATGTTTTCTTGTTATGATTTTTGCTTCTTTTGTTGTGTCATTCGCTCTGTTTATTATTTTCTTTTTTTATGAATGGACAATGTGAAATTTTTCTAAAAAAAAAAATATTTATTAACGTTCATTAATTCAAAAATATATTTTTAGTGAAGAAAAAAAAATTGCGTCACTTAAAAAGATATAAAAGTGCAATTACATCAATTTCATTATTTGCCATAAATGTCACCACATACCGTCTAATCCATTTTCATTTCATTAATATAAAGTCACACACGACGACAACAACTTGAAATTATCTTCATTTAAATTTTATTATTATATTTTAAGAGATAATCGTTTACTTTTTAAATTCATATTTTGTCGATAAAAACGAACGGTATATTTACATATTTTTTAATTCAATTTCTTTCTATTACCTAAAACCCTTTTCTAAACATAATTTACGTGAAAAAAGTAACAAAAATTCTGTAAATAATATTGTTTATTGGTAATAATGAAATAATAATGGAACAATAATAACTCGAGTATGCCTTTCGAAAAAAAAAATAAAAATAAATAAAAAGTATGGTTATATCTAGTAAATATAATCTCATTTTGTGGTGCATGTGGGTGGCGAATCAAATCAAAAATCAACAACCTATTATTTTGTTTGTATATATTTCGATGCAGAAAAGTAACAGTGCTGCATGTGCGCGATGATCATCAATGATGAGGAAAAGAAACAAATGAAATGTGAAAGACTTTTGATGAAAATTTGTGCAAAATGGACGAGTAGGGTTGACAGAGAGAATTTTTTAAAAAGTTAATTTATTTTATTAAAATATTTTATTTTTTACGAAGTTATTTTTTTCGAAAATAAATAAAAATATTTTTTTACAGTTTGGAAAAAAAAATTTTTTTTTTTTGAGAAAACTTAAGTAAAAATTATTAATTTTTTTTTTAAATAATATTATAAATTTTTTTTTGTTTATTCACTAGTCTTAAAAAATCTAAAAAATAACTTTTAAAATTAAAAAATGCATTAAACTATATTTTAATGATTTTATAAAAAAAAACGAAAAAAACTTTGTTTCAAAAAATTAAACATAAATACTCAAAAAATCATATTTTTTCAACAAATTCGAGAAACTTTTCAACAGTTTCAACAAAAATTTCAGTGTTGAAAAATAAAATCTTCGTGTTAGAAATACCAAAAAATCGATCATTTTGGTAATAGTTGACTTTTTATTATTATTTTTGTTTTTCAAAAGTTCAATCGTTTGCTGAACAAAACTATTTAGATTCATCTGAAGCGGCTTAAAAATAATAGTTGAATTAAAATTTCATTTGAAAATTTAATTTAAGCCCGTTTTAAAGACTCTGGCCTTCCTAATTAATCTTCCATATACACTTTTTGCAACAATCTCCATAATCTTTGGAGTATTTACACAAGACACACATAAATATTTTCATTCATACACATAATTTGCTCGTAGGTTAAATGCGCGATTTTATTACAATGATGAGTGCACTTCGATCTATAAAAGTATAAACACTCATGCACGTCTTTATCTCTTTCCCTCTCTCCAGCCAGACTGCCTACCTGCTAGTTTTGTTTAAATCTTTACTTTTTAATCTTCATTTAATAACAATAATAACCATATTTACGTTTTTTTTTTCAACATTTTTAGTTGTATCTTGCTCTCTTTGACCATAAATTGAAGTTGTAGACGACGACAACGAAAAACCAGAACGACGCATTTGAATACAATTTATATGAACATTTTTCCCATATTAAACGGTTTTTTTTCGAGAGCAAATCTTCTATGTATGAAACAAATGTGATCTTTGCACTTTTGAGGCATTTTAAAGGCTCTGCGTATAAAATGTTTGTTTTTATTATTATTGAATTTTTCTAAAACATTTATTATTTGCAATTATTTAATGGATGTTTATTTTATATTATTATTTGTATGTATGCCATAATGTTGCCAATATCTTTTGGTTAAAGGTTGCAATTTATTTGAGCAAGTTTTGTTTGTTCCGTAATTGAGGCATCCACTCTGGTTTCGAAAAAAAAAATTTTTTTTCATTCCACTTTTTCTTAAACATGTTTGAACATCTTCCCAAAACAACATAAAAAGTCATAATATTAACACTTTAGAATATTATCAAGAATTTTTTATGATGATGTTAATACAATCGTATAATTTATTGGCGGATATAACACATTGCTTTAAAATTTATAACTGATACGGAGAACGAACATCAAATAAAAGGGAATATCCAAAACAAATAAAATTTGATGACACTTTAAGAGAGACCTGAAAACTTAGAAAAAAAGAGTTCTTTCTCCGTTTCAAAGCTGTGTGTGTGGCACATGTTTTTTGCATGTATTTTCCAACGCACGAGCAGCATGCCAGCACACGTTACCTAATCAATTACTGTCATCAGAAAGGAAAACTTAACATTTCACTTTTTCATAAGACGACGACAAGATAAATTTATGGTCTGTCAAATGATTGTGTCAATCATTGGTCGCTCACTCGCTCGTCGTCGTCGTGCATAAGGCAATTCATGCATTATTTATGCACACATTTTGTTTTTGCAGCGAACATTTATTTATTAGAGTCAAAGAAAATTGAGAGATTGCCCGGTGTGGACAACACATATTCTCTCTCGTAGAGAATATTGAAAAGGAAATGCAATTTTTTGTCGTTATTTGTTCAAAATTATGTCAGGAGGGAATGAATAATGAATACATTAAAACATTTATCTAGCTTTCATCGAATTAACTTTCAATCAAGCAGAACAGGAAGAGAAAAACCTTAGAAAATGTCGGAAAAACACGAAAAAAAATTAAAAGTTTTTTAATTTTATTTGTAAATTATTTAAAAATGTATAAAATTCGTATATTTATGTATTTTAATTTTTTCAAGTGGTTTTTCTTTAAAATTGGTAATTTGATTTTGACAAATTAATTTAAATTTTGGAAAATTTACCGATTTTACCATATGCTCGCCTCAGGATGGAGTTAATTTCAATACTAAAAAAATAATTTTTCTTAAAAAAATAAGTATTATTAAAACAAAACTGCTTTCAATGCCTCAATTCGATGGCATGTCCTTTCGGCTTTTATTTTTATTTTATTTCATCCCAATAAAAACTCGAAAAAAAAAGTGTTTTAACCTTGTTTATTTTCACACGTCCATGTCATGTCATTAGAGCAGTATAAAAGTGTTTAAAACCTCTTAATCCTATTGTTTCTTTCCGGTCATCTCCTCTTCTTCTCATATGTATATTTTTTTTATAACGCACAATCGAATCCACTAGAGTGTCACTATATTAAAATATTGATTAGAGGAGACAATAAAAAACCTGTTTTCATTCAATTTGACGGCAATTCTGACACAATTTTTAAACGAAAAACAGCTCTCTGCTCGTCTGATTTTTTTTTTTCTTTTCAGTTATAACAATCCAAGGTGGCTTTTATTGGCATCATTAATCAGTTACTTTGTCTTCGTAATTTTTGGCAACGAAAAAAATCATGCTCTAGTGACGGAGGTGAAATTTTTATAATGTGTGAATCGCAATAGTAATAAAAAAAGTGGTTCCCATGATTTGGCATGAGCAAAAAAAAATATATATAAAATAAAAAGCGCACAAAACGAGATGACAAGAAATTAAATTCAATTCAAATTGTATTCAAATTAAACGATTTCTCTGCAAGTAAAGCGGTAAAGCACAGCTGCTGAGACATTTCATTGACTTCATTGACATTTTTTTCGTTGTTATTATTTTTGAGAGAATCGAATGAGAGGTTGTTGTCGCTTTTCAAAATGTACTTTTCGGAGGATAGAAACTTGTTTTCATTCATCGCTCGCTTGAATTTTTATCTCCTTTACATAAATGAATATTTTTGTCGATATTTAAATGAAATTAAATCACAAAATAAATTTAAGAGCTAGAAATGCCTAATCTTCCATTCGATGACTATACGTGACTGAGCCATAAAAAATGATCCGAGATGACTTTTGTTGCGCGCGGTTTTATGAATGAAATCGTATTTAAGAACAAGGCAGACATACAAACAAACAAAAAGCCAATAAGCATTAATTTTGAATAAATTTTAAACACTTTTACGGATGCTTCGTGTCTGTGTTTGTGTGTGAAAGAGTGCTAAATTTGAATTAATGTGAGGTAGTTCATTAATCAATTTTATGCAAATTAATGTAACGATTATGGAGATGTTGTGTAAAAATAAAAGATATGATTTTTCGAAACAGAGTGGGCTCCAGAGTTGTCTCAAATGGAGTGGAAAATTGATCGTGATTCATTTCGCCACAAACACACACAAACTTACCGCAACACGATCTAAACAAATGCATTTCTTAATTCATCTTGACATCGATTGCGTCTGCAAACGCAGCGAAGAAGAAGAAGAAGTTTCTCCGTGCCCGCTGTGACTGCAATGTGTCACAACATTGAAATTGATCAGGACAACAAAAATTATCATAAAAAACACACACAATGCAGGCCATAAAGTTGAAGTAATATGATTTTTTTCTTTCGTTTTTATTTTTTTTTTTCGTGTGTTTTTAATATTTACGACGATAAGTAATGATATAAAAATAATATAAATTTAATGCATAAACACATAAAGTATAACGTAATAATGAAATATTTGTCGAACGAAATGGAATAAATGCATTATTTGTATTGAAAAAAAAGAGAAAAAGAGATAAATAAGAAATAATGAAAGAAACACTTTGCACTGATTAAAACTGGTTTCACGTCCAAATGTAAGGTGTAAAAGAACAGTGGTCTCGTCATCGACGCACGCGTTTGTGTTTCATTCATAATTTTTTTTGTTGATTCCGGGACTTTGATATGATGTGAGTGAGGATCAAAAAATAGCTGGAGGTACGTGAATACCCTACGGATGAAAAACGGGTGAGATTTATCCATTAAGTCAACAGATTGGTTCGATAGAAATCAAATCAGCCCTGGAAAAAAGTACAGGATCTTGGGAATCATTAAAAAATAATTATTTTCCAAAAATTTTTGAAAAAAAAAATTATCAAAAACTTATTTTGTAAAAAAAATTTGAAATTCGACTATTTTTCTTTTGGAAAATTTTTTGATCACTTAAAAGTAAGCAATTAGTTATTAACTGTAATTTTGTTAAAATTTATTTTTTGCCACATTTTTTTCTGGAAATAATTTTATCGTCATTTGACAGAATTTATTTAAAATTTAGAAGGCCAGATAAGAGTTTTAATTCCATAAAATTTCTTTCATGGCAAAAAAATAAATCATTAAAAAATTCGTAACCACAGGATCATAAAATTAATTAGGTCAATCTGATCTCTTTTGAAGAATAAATCTCACCTTTCGTCCGTAGGGTACAATAATTGCATTGTGTAGGTTGTTTTAAAAGATCTAATTTTATTACTCTGCCACTTTGCTACTATTTTTTTCAGATTCTGACATGATACTAAAATTTAACTATCCAATATTTATTTATTCTTGGTTTCTCTTAGTTTTCTTGTATTATGAGCTACTTGACTTTTGATACCCGTCCTTATTATGATTTTCTATTGAGAGTTTATACTTTTTTATGGACTTGAAAGAAGACGAAGAAATATTTTGATAGGCCATAAAAGTTGCCTCAACTATGACCAAGTTACTCAGCTGGTGGCAAAGTCATAAAAAAAGAGAGAGAGATGCCGTAAATTTGAGAATGAATCTGTGACTTCAAGCGTTTTTCTACGTAAATGCGTTGGCTCGGTGACAAACATTTACAAATATCGTTTTGAAAGAAAGAAAAAAAAAACGTTCAACACAACTCAAGTATTTTAATTAGAGACAATCGTGAGACAATTACATAAAATAATAACGCCAACTACTAACGCAATATCACAGACAGACAATTTAAAAAGTAAAAACACTAATTAGGTGACAACTGATCAGGCAGGCTCTATTCAGTCCAGCAATAAATTGTGGAAAAACGTGATTTTATGATTTTTTTCACAATTTAATAAAAAAAAAATAAATACATAAAACTTAATAATAATAATCAAGTAGGTAACGAACAGGTGAGTGGTGCAGATTCTAATGATTAGTTGGAATTTTTATCGTTAAGTGAAAAGAAAAACAGAGTCTCTAGCAAATTAAATGATTAACGTTTTTCTGTTCTTTCATGTAACCTGCATTTATGTAACGTAATATCGTCATGATGATGAAAGCCAGTAATTGTGTTATCAGATGAGGAGTAAATTATATCGATAAATGAGAATAATTGGACTTACCGGTGTGTATTCGTTGATGGGCTTTTAAATGCGAGCTTTTTGTGTATACTTTTGTACAACCTGAAAAATTAGCAAAAAAATTAAATTAGTGAATCAATAAAAGAAAATAGCAAAAAGCAAGCAGAGACATGAACTTCCTACCGATAATTGAAACAAATTCTGTCTTTTCTGACAACATGACACACATTTTACATAATTTCCTGCTGTTAAATTGCCGTTCTCGCTCTTTTCTTATTTACTCATTACAACAACAACAACAACAACTAAATGACAAACAACAAAAATAGACATTAAAACCTTTTTTCACGTATTCATTACACAAACTCTCATCTATCTTCCTAACAATTAGCAACCGTTGTCAACCACTTAAATGGCATTCCATTCATTAACAAAATAAGAAGTAACGTTAACTTTTTTAAAGAGCGCGTTATAAAATGTGGTGAACATCGCGATGTCGCATCTCGCACATTAACAATTAATACGAAAGAATTTTTCATGTAATTTATCTCTCTCACTAAAAAAAGAGCTACAAAGTTAATTTCATGCACATTTACCATCATTTTTATTACCATTATGGAGCAAAAATGATAAGTCTCTTCGAAATACACATAAAAACATGAATAAGAAAATGACCAAATATGACGAACACGGGAAAATCAATATATGGGAAAAAACTATAAAATAAATGAGAGAACGGGACCCGCATTTGAAGCACAAAGTGAACGTTTAGGCGTTCAATTTATTGGTTTTGTGTCATGTGTCACTTGTGAAAAAAAAGAGAAAAAACAGTAAATTCACGTCAAATGTTCAAGATTTGACAAATTTATCGGATTGATGGTGCTACGACGAGCGGACGACATTTCGAGCAATGCCATATACAAAATGAAGTGATTAAGACGCATTCCGAACATTCATTGCATGTCGATTATCGGCAGCGTGTCGGCAAAGTATTTTTGTACAATTTTTTCTACTTACCCATAAAATCACAATGATGTATCCTCCGTTTTTCCAACTCCGGATTATTTCGTCGATTATACCTGTGGACGGCTTTTGCCACTGACGCGCTACTTAGCACAATTGCCGCATGCGAATTTCCCGTCAAATTGCCATTATTGGTACTCGTATAACTATTTGGGTGATTGCTTGCCGGTGATTGGTGTTGGGGATGTTGTGGTTGCTGCTGCTGCTGCGGATGTTGCTGCTGGTGCATCGGGATCGGCGTACACGTTAGCTGATTGTGAGATAATTGAGTTATTTGGTGTTGTTGTGATTGTGGAGGCGCCACTTGTTGCGACGGATGGTAAGGAGGGGGCGGCGTGCGTCCACGTGTCGTCTAGAAAATTCTCCGTGTTAGCTTAAAAAATTCAAAATTGATAAGGAAAAATTATTTGAGGAGCTTACCTGCATGCCATTGATGGGACTTCCGGGATCCGAGTTCGGTGGTGTTAGGGGAGGAACATACATGAGACGCGACATTGGTGGCGGACACAAATTTCCTTGCGGCGAAAATTTAGGCGGGTAACTGTTTTGATTTGGATGCGGGTTGTGTGAGGGATTGTGCGAGCCATTTTGCCAGCCCGGCGTGTAGTAATTGTTGTTCTGGACGTGAATGTGCACACTCGGATGCATGCCGTTTGTCGAATGCGGTGGCGGCGGAATGTGTCCCGGAGGTGGCGGTCCGTTGCCGTAGCCGCCATTCATTTGGTAACTATTGTTGCTCATGCTCGACGAGTTGTTGTGGTACGAGGAATTGTTGTTGTTGTTATTCGATATTCCATTGTGGTGATGATGCAAGTGGTTGTTGTTGTGATTCGGAGGCGATTGTAACAGACTAATTTGTACTTTTTCTGTCTTAATTTCGAGGGGACTGAGGAGCGGAGAGTCGAGCGGCTCCAGAAAGGCATCATCGGCAGCTTCTAGTTTGACTTGCGTGGCTCCGGTGAGTGTGCTTAGCATGATAGCGTTCTCCGGATCAATGTTCTGAATTGAGCTGGTGATGTCCTCCCACAGCGGGGGACGCAGAAATGTCTCGTCTGATTCGGTGGAGCACATGAGATCACGTTTGTTTGAGCCTAAATGTCAAATTTGACTTAGAAAAGGTGCATGTAAGGCCGTTCCAAAAGAAACTCAAAAATAAGTTTAAATTTTTTTTAATTAAAAAAATTATTGAAATATTTTTTACATTTTAAACAATTTTTGATCGTTGATTTTAATCAATTAATCAATTTTAAGATTTGAGAATCGGTATTTCAAGTAAAAAATTAAAAAAAAAATAAATTTCTTGAAAATCTAAAATGAAGCATAGGACATTATTTTTGAATTTTATTTCGACCGGCTTAAAAAAAATATTTTTAAAAAAACTTACCATAATAATACTCTTTTTGATATCCAACATCGTAGCCATTACTCGTGCATCCTCCGTAATTTGAAAGGCCTGACGAGGAAGATGGTGACGAAGAGGAATTAAGATTATTGTGATGGAGATTATTATTATTGTTACCAGGAACCACTTCGAGCTCAATTTCGGTGTCCAATTTGTTTAAACGGCCCATCAGCTCATGCCGAAACTCTAATTCTGGAGACTGCAAAAGAAGAAAAATCATCATGTAAGTTAATTGAAAACCCTTTTTTGTAACATACAGCATTATTTAATGGATTGTTCATTTCATTTTATTTTATAAATAATTCAAAAATAATTGCATCACATTGAATTCAACGAGTCCGTAACTGGAGGCAATGACAATAAAAAGTTTGTTGACGACGACGACGATTGGAAACGCGGTCATTCATGTAATAAAAAGTCGAACAAAAGACATTCATCTGCTTGCTGTGCGAGTCCCGTGGACCTTGAGAATATCATTACACGTACCTTAATACATAAAACTTGTGAGATTAGATCGAGCTACCATGTGTCAAGAACTAACAATTGTTCAACTCTTTTTTCCTCTCTTGCTGATTGAACGTTTTAACTGATTTTTCGTGTTTCATGTCCCTTTAAGCGATTCTTATTTTTTTGTTGGCGCAAAAACAAGTCAACTCTCAATGACAAACAATCACCAATTTGACACTAAACGACATTTATTGACAATTCTTTGAAATTTCTTGATTTAGTCGTCGATTTTGTTGACGATGGATTTTGATAAGATCACCTTGCAAAAAATAAATATGAAGCAAAGTGTTGCGTTATCGATGAGTAAACAAGGATCCATCATAAAAAAGCATGAATTTTAAATAGTTTTTGCGACCACAGTGGTTATCACAAAGCAAATAAATTTTTAAATATTTATGATTTATCGCTATTTGCTTTAAATTTTAATATCGAAGTTGCGCACAGAGGAAGTCATTGTTTGAGTTCAGTATCTTATCGAATTCCAGAACTTTTTGCACTTTGGGTGAGATCATCGAGTTACTTGGAAAATTTTTAACTCACCATTTTCCTCCATTAGCGCAAATTAATTTACCAAAAAGCCACCATTGAATCATTAAGTCAAAATAAAAAGCAAATTAATTCACCTGTTTTATCATTCATTAATTTCCCCGCCCATCAAAATCACCTTAACGGCGTATTTTCATTCCGTTCCGAGACCCATCGCATAAAGTAAGGCATTAAAAACACAAAATCATGACCAGTAGCTGCTTAAATTCGTTCAATAACACGCTTTTATTATCAAACTCACACAGCAATGCTCCATATATTTTTGTTAATTAATGCAAATTAGTTTCATTTTTTGTTTTGTTTCTTCGTTTTCGAAGCACGGCGTGCGCCATGTCGTCCAAAAAGACATCGAAACGTCAGTTGGTTATCTTTTCATCTTTTAATATGTGCTTCGTACCTCTCTCTCATTCGAAATAATAATATATTAAAATTAAGACTCGTGCCATGCATGTGAAATATATTTTTAATTGGATTGGAATTTGTTCCGTGCTTCTGTGTTCTCCGCGTTTTTTTTTTATTATTCTTTGTTTTTTTTTGTAATAATGAGATTAAAAAATTATGCTTATTAGTTGTGAATAAAATATTCCTATTAACGAATATAATGAATGAAACGTGAATGAATGGTAAAATATTGAGGTAAAGAAGTTTATTAATAATAATAAACAGAGCAATACAGAGTAGCGTATGGAAAATAGCATAAATTCTAGAATTTATGGGTTCATGACACGAATTTTATTGAGAGATTTTGGTTTTGTCTGACTTGTAAGCTGAGTTTTTTTTTTGCGAAATAGTGAGTCAGAATTTGATAAAAGTAAAACTTAATTAATTTTTATTATGGCCGAAACAAAATTCAAAAATGTTACAAATTTTATAGAGTTTTTCAAATATTTGGTAGGAAGTTATTGGAAAATTTAACTCTATAAAAAGTACAATTTTTTAGAATTTGTAAAATTTTTATGTTCATAAATTTTTAAAATTGAGAGGAACAAATTTTTTTCTTTACAAAAATTTATATTTTAATTTTGTATTTTTAAAAAAACATTTTATAAAATATTAAATTTAAAGCTAATTAGTTGAAATTAATTTTAAAGGGAATTCTTACATTTTATTAAAAAAAAGCTTAAGAATGATCTAAAACTTTATGTACCACTCGTTGAAATCTTGTTTTAAAATTTTCCAAAAATTAAATGAGAGGAAATCGGAAAAAAATTTGTTAATTGAATTGGCCTAAAGTTTTAAATTATCACAACGCAAGTCAACCTTCGGGGACTTTTTGCGCGGACCTTGCTATGTCAATATCAGTTAAATCCCGAAAACACGAATCAAGTGCTGCAGACCACATTAAATATCCGTAATCCCCATATATTTAACAAAAAGCTACTATTAACCTCTATTAAAAAAAATAAAAAGTTCATTGTAAGCCCAATAATAATAGTCGACCCATCATCAAATAGGTCAATCGTTCACCAATTAAGTGTTTATTTAATCTTTTTTTTCGTGCCCGATTCTGCACTCGCTTGGGTCAAACAAAAAGTCAGCAGCACGCGTACACACGATTTCTTCCATCGCATTCATTCAAAAATTTCAATCAATCAGTTCGATATTATGTTCCAGCAACAATGAATTTCTTGTTTCACGTTTCACGTGAATACTTCAAGCGAGCAGAAAAAGCAAAGAAATGACTTTGCATGTTCAAATCAATTACTGGCCACACTTTTATTTTCATTTTGTTTGTTGTTGTGTTGGTTTTTGTTACATTTTTCACGTACTTTATGGATGGATCGCCTCATTTTTTCTGTATTTTTTTTTTTCATTTTGCATTAATGGACTCACTCAGTGTATTACTTTAGGCTGTTAATTGAACAAATAAATGGCTCATTAATGGGCGCTACATATCATTAAAGTTTTTTCTTTCCTTTTCGCTGTCTATCTTTCCCGCATCATTCGTCGTCTCCGTTGCTTGTTCAACGGCAGCGCGCAAACATCGACGTTGTCGAAAAAAAAATATGCTTGGAAACTTGTTCAGTAGCGACAATCGTTATGCGTGCTGTCATGTCCGTGTCCACATCAAGTCATTCATTTATTATAATTATTTATTTAGCTTGACTCGCATCAGCGTCTCTCGTTCGAGCTACTGCGGTGCTCGCGACGTGTCTCTATATTTACATCATTTTTGAAATGTTTACTCTCGTTTGTGTCAGTTTTGCTTAGCTTGAATTTTTGTAAATTATTTTTTTTTAAATTTTTGTGATCATCCGAGTACTTTTAACATGTTCCAACAGATTTTGCGATGTGATCACACACGTTCATTCAATTTCCCATCATCGGCAATGTGTATATTGAATCTCGGTAGCTACGGCAATAACTAGTTAAAATAATTAAATATAAACATGATTTATAAATTAACGTTTTTTGCTTTGCTTTGCGTTTACATGAAGGTACGAGTGCGTAAAGTAAAGTAAGGTATCGATTAAATTACTTAATAAATAAATAATAATCATCACATTAAACTTTTTTTCAGTTTTTTTTAAACGGTTGCATGGCAACGTAATATTGTAGCGATTAAACGGAGAATTAAGAAATCAGAATGCTGAAGAGGTCTTTGTCACACCATTAGAATCGCATTTAAAGATTAAAAAATTAATTTAACTGTGATTTTTAATACAAATTAAGAAATCATAAGATTCGAAGAGGTAAAACAATTTTTTTGTGCAATTCACCTTTCACCTAGTTAATATCTTATCATTTTTTTCGAATGAAATTATAAAAATCACATGAAAACATAGAAAAATTGCAAGAAAGGTATGTTCCGTGTTAGTATATCGGTTAGTATCCCCGCCTGTCACGCGGGAGAGCGGGGTTCGACTCCCCGACACGGAGAATTTTTTTGGTCCTTTAATCCAAGTGGCAATGAAAACTCGAAAATAAAGGTGAATTTAGCGCTTTTCGCCAAAATTTCTAAAGTAACTTTTTTAAAATTGTTAATTTTTTCATGAAAAAAGCATTTTTTCTAATTTTGATAATTTTTACTATATTCTTTCTAATTTTTATGTATTTTTTTATGATTTTTTGTTTTCAAAAAATATGAACCTAATTTTTTTAGCTTCATTTGGATGCAACTAAAACTCTCATAAAACTAAAAATCGGCTGAGTTACAACAGACACAGCAAGTTGATTAATTGGCTGACAAAAATGATGAAACAAGCACCCAAGTTTCCAACAGAAACGAATGAATGACAAATGATGCGAACGATAACTCGAACAAGTTTTAATCCAACGTTAATGTCAACTAACGCTAGAGTGTCTTTGAGTCAAAAACAAGGAACTTGACTTTTTTTCTGTTTCTTGGTCATTTATACGACGCAGAAGACAAGAGACTAAAAGATAAGAGACACGTAAAAAAACTAGCTACTTGCTTCTGTGTCAACTAAAAACGATTGACAGAAAAAAATAACTCGTTACATTGTTGGTAGCTTCTGTTCTAATGAACTTAAAAAATAGAGAGATAAATATGAAAAAATAAATTGCTTGAAGGCATCCAAATTCTTCAAACACTTGCGACTGATAAAAAAAATAACTGAACAACTTCTTGAATAACGCGCACATTGTAAAAGCCAACAAACATGAAATTCCTGATCAAACAAATTTTCACACGCAATCACAGAACGAACTTCTTGTTGTCTGCTACTGTGTGTAATATGTTGCGCTTTATTAACACCCGCAAATATCTCCGTTTCTGTGTGCCTTTAATTAAATTAATTTAAGTTTCACTTTCTAAGTCGCGCTCTTTTTTTTTAACGAGTATATTAATTTTCATCAAATAAAAAGGAGAAGAAGGCAAAAAAAGTGCATTTCACGAGACATGAGACAGCTTGAAACCCAATTGCTAATTTAATTGAGTATTTAGCAGTTCGTTTGCTACGTTTCAAGTTTATAGTAGAAAAAAAGTAGCAGCGGGAGAAGCAAAAAACGACAAATGCAACACGAATATTGAAACATTTTCATTCCTCTTATCACCACTCACGATTTTAATGACTTTATTAACGTGTATATATGACCGACGGACGATGAATTGGCTGAAAGTGACATGAAAAAGTGCTGTTATTCTGCAGAGTTTCAAAGTGAGAGTAAAATAATGGCAGGAAAATAAGGGAATTAAATGAATTATTGCAGATAAGGGACTCTTTGAAGGCATTCTATGAGAAAATTGTCTTCGTGAAAAAGTTCGTTAATATTTTGTTATGAGGAAGTAAAGGTGTTAATGATTAATTGCTGTTCAGATTGTTTGAAACAAAAAAAAAACTTTTAATTTTAAAATATTTTTTTGCACTTTGTATATTTTGTACGGTTTCTGTTATTTGCATAGAAAATCTTGGCTTGAAAAAAAGTCGCTACGTGCTAGATGAGGTGCTCTTAATTAGCCAAATGTGATGATAAGTTCCGTGTTAGTATATCGGTCAGTATCCCCGCCTGTCACGCGGGAGAGCGGGGTTCGACTCCCCGACACGGAGGAATTTTTTGCCCATAATACAATTTTTTACAAAAAATAAGACAAATCTAAAGTGGCAACGAACTTTTTGTTCAATGCTGAAAAAAATGTTTAGAAATACTTTTTCATACAAAATGACTAAATTTATAATATATTTGACCGTTTATCATTGTTTTAAAAAATTTTCTATTTTGAAATTTATTTTAGAATATTTAAAGTTAAAAAATTGAAAAGGTCATTAAAAATAACGGCCCAAAAATTCATACTTAATTTGAAAGTTAATTTTTTAAAAAATATTTTTAGTTAACTTTTAATGAAATTTTTTAACTTTGGTCTTCATTGGATTTTTGATTTTTTAGAAAATTGTCGAGCAAAAAATTTCTCCGTGTCGGGGAGTCGAACCCCGCTCTCCCGCGTGACAGGCGGGGATACTGACCGATATACTAACACGGAACTTATCATCGCTTTTGGCTAATAAAGAACACCTCATCTAGTACTTAGGGTTGTACGATTGTGTAGCCTTGTACGCGAATCTATTTTTGTCGCGAACATAAAAATAATCTTTCAAGATAAAAGATTTTTACAATTTTTAATGAAACTTCAAAAATACAATAGATTCGTAAATTAAGATTAATTACAATCAATTTATGAGATTTTTGATAATGTACCAAATTTACTGGATTGCCAAATTTGTCAACGAATCCTCTATTAATAAACTTTTTTATATATAAATAAAATTCACTCAAATTGATTGAAACTATTTCTTTTTATTTTGACCGTTATTAATCTGGTTGAGAAATATACTTGCTACTTCTAGTTTTTTTTTGTTGTGACCAGACGGTTACAATCAAAAGACTCTAAAAAGTTGTAGAATAGTCAAATATCTTGTTATTTTGCTTGTCAATTCGTGAATAAAAAATGCCGACAAATATTTTTTTTGTACTTTTGATTTTAATTCTTTTTGATTAATCATAATTGGTGGGCTTACCAAACATTTGTGTTTAAATTAATTAGAGAACTGTGATTGAGTTCTAACATCGTTTATTTTGACCATGTCTAGTATTTACCAAAGAATTCGCGACAAATTATCGATGATTAACTTATTATTAGTAAAATATTTGAGTTCTGCAACAAAATGTGTACAAGACTAGCATTTTTTAAAAAAATAAATTATTTTAAATAAAAATAAATACGACAAAAAAGAAAGCTCCTATATGGAAATAACAAGTTTTCAATTAAATTTTTTTTTGTAAAGAAAATCCAAGATTGGGCATTATTAGTCGATTTTTTCTCTTTCATAAATAAATAAATAATAAAACGTAGCGTCGTCGTGAGATTATGCCAATCAAATCATTAATAAAGCACACAAACGGTTCATTTTGACGCAAACGTCTAGGTTTGGACTGGGAAAGAAAATGCAGATAATTAAGCTTTTGCTGCAAAAATGCATAAAAATGGAAAAAATATTCAAGAAAACTAATCAATTTCACACTCAGGTGTCAAACTACGTCTAAAAATGTCGGAAATTATATTTATTAATGGAAATTTTTTCTAACGGTGGAAAATTAATTAATCAAGAGACACGTTTATTATTTTTTTTAGAAATGACTGGGTGGGGAATTCGATTCGATTTGGTGCTCCTTGTCTTACACTCACTTCAATATCTTGCTCGTACATGAAGAGTATGCGCATTCTTGATTCTAAATTATGATAAGCGGATTAACAGCCAGTTCCAGTCAGTTTGGAGTTTCGGGCAATAAAGAATGCGATTAAAATGTAGTCTGCGGGAGATTGTCAAGCCAGATTTTTTTCTTTTTTTCAGTGAATGGTCCAGATGGTGATTCATGAAAAACATCTTTAACTTCTTAAATTTACGCTTTTTTTCTTATTTTTAAATTTTTTGTGTTCAATTCTGAAATTAGGACTGATAACATTAAATTACTTCTCACATAACACGAAGCTAAATAAAAAGCGCGATTGTTCAAAACCACTTATTAGCAAACAACATAAATAGTAAATCGGTGTATTAGTCGGGTTAGGTTAAACGAAGAAAATAAAATAATAATGATGCAAAAAAATAACTATCATTTCATTAAATTATTAATATTATTAAATAAATAACTCGAACAAAGGAAAAAAATTGATCGTCACTGGGTAATAAGGTGAATCGTCGCTTTTATGCTGTAATCGGTCGTGTAAGCCTCGGTTCCAATCTTGCAATAATAGTAAAAAAAAAAAACTCTTAAAACAAAGTGTATCATTGTTTCTTCTTATTTTTTACATTTCTGCATGTTCCAATACACGCTACGATGACAGACGATGAAGCAGAAAAAAATTTACTAAACACCATACATAGTTCATTAGGTCATATTTGTCACGAATCTTGTATATATTATGTTTTTGATAGAGAGAAGGAAAAAAAACTTTTCTTTATATTCCAATTCAATCGAGTTGCGAACATTTGTTAATATTAAGTCGAACGAATACACAAGAAATCTAAAGAGTTGTAATATCAAATGTAAAGTTACTATAGCAGCAGCGCAGGGAAAAAACGTGTGGTGAATGTAAAATTAATGATATTTTGATTTATATATGTTTTACTAGAGTAATAAATAAATTGAGATGAGGTGTGCAATTGTGCTCGTACACAGGAGGCATCTTTCAGCGGTTTATTTTTTGTTGAAATTTTGAAAGACTGAACAAATAACCTTCGATTGTTAATTAACCAGCTATTGCCTAATATTAATCTAAAATTAATTAAGAAAGCGTGTGTTGCGTCACTTATCATTTTTTTTGCTTTTTTTGTGCCATATTTTTCATTTTTCCATGTTAAAATATTAAATTTGTTGTTTTTAAAACAAAATTAATTATTCATTTTTGTGTAAAATTTAAGCTTTACGTTAAAATATTCAAAAATTGTGTTATAAAATAAAATATTATTAAAAAAAAAAAAAATAAAAAAAAAAAAAATTCTCCGTGTCGGGGAGTCGAACCCCGCTCTCCCGCGTGACAGGCGGGGATACTGACCGATATACTAACACGGAACTTATCATTTGTACGGGCTAACACAAAAGACCTCATCTAGTGGGTAAAACGTACGTCGTAAAATCACGTATGAACATCGTCATCACACAAGAACGCGATTCTATTTTTAAATTGTAAACAAAAATATTTGCTTTTGTATCAAAATAATAAGTTTTTAAAAAGTATTCAAAGAACAAAAACAAGAGAACTCAGCTGAAAATGTAAAAAATAAATATTTTGTTAAAAACAATTTTTTGATCATTTTTCACTTTCAGCACCAAGAGTTTGAAAAAATGTTTGACTATTGAAGAGCTTTCGGAGATTTTGAGGTTTCAAATCCTCCATGGTTTCAAACTTTTAGTGCGGTATGTGAAAAAAATATCAACAGCAGAAATAAAAAGTTTGTGGCATTTTCAATCGATTCTCTTGTGCTTTTAAAGTTAAATTAACTTGAAAGAATTTTAGGCACCTAGAAAGTTTTGGAACAGTTACTAAACCGAAACTCCATCGTGATAGCCTTTTATTCTCCTTTGTGCTTTAAATACTTTCATAAGATAACAAAATTTACATTGTAACATAAGTAGTCAGGTGAAATTACTTGGTCTTCTTCCGTACTTTCCTGCAAAGTTTGCAAACGTAATAAGATAATTTTTGTACTAATTACTGAGTTAATGTTAGCTTGCTAGCATATTTGAACACGAGAGAATCAGGTATCACGTCAAGTCAATGAGGTAGCGAAAAAAATATAAAATACGTTCTTCGTGAAACATGAAAAACGAGTAGATAAGAGAGCTACCACTTAATTGTTCATCGTGAATTATGTTTTGCTTTTGCTCTTTTTGTTGTTCTGCTTTTTTTTATTATTGGTAATTTATGGGAAGACAATCGAGATTTTGTATTCGGGAGGTATAAATTGTGATTTTATAAAGTAAATTAAAGTAAAATGAAAAATTAGGATGCACTTTATTCATGCAGTCTTTTGCACGACAAATTTCTAAAAAATGTCCATCCTACATGAGGAAGCAACCACAGCACTAAAAGTGGTTTTTAACAATTTTATTAGTTGTAAAGTAAGTAGTGTCTCGACTAGACTACTTGACATCGGAGGCAAAAAGGGCACCAAGACGTGATACAAAAATAATGATTAACGATTTCTGATATCCACGAAAAAAATACAAAAAAAAAATAATTGTAGGAAATTCGCTGAAGATTAATTAGAAAGATTTGTGTGTCGCCAATTTTGGTGCGGACCATTGATTCTCACACAGTGAGCGCCATTTCTTCTTGTGTCCATATTTAAATTATTATTAATAAATCTATTAGTCGCAAATACAAACGAATTCAATTCAAATATCGTTTGTGATTAATGCACGATAAAGTCGAATGAATGGGTCTTTAAATAAATAATAATAAGGAAATTACTGAGTTACTCGCTGCTTTGTTCGACGCACAAAATACCACGAAGTTGACAATCGTGTGAGAATCGTGCAAAAACTACATTATTGATAATTAACCGTAAATTTTTACACACATTCGAATCAAAAAGACTTTTTTTTTTGCAGAAATGGTCTTTGATGAGAATGGAAGAAGCGACTAAAAACAAATATTTATTCACTAATTGGATATGCGATGCAAGAAGTTCATTTTATTTCTTTTTAATAATATTACTTAATAATAATAATTTTTTTCACCTTTTATTTTTTGTTTTTGCAGGAAGAACCATTGTTTGTACTTCTCAAAATTCGCGTTTTGATTGATAACTGCACGTGGAGAGAATGGAATCAATCAGTTTTGTAGGTTATTTAATATTTTTTTCGATTAAAAAAATTCAAGACACGCACTTTTTTTCAGTGAATCAAGACGGTATCATTTATGATGAGAATATGATGGCTTTTGAGGTACCATAGGGCGCTAAATCTCTGAACAAAAAAAAAATACTCCGACACCAAATATTTACCAAGCAGGAAAAAAAACTAACACGAATGAAGAATGGTTCAAAACAAGTCAAGTACCTTCAAATAAAGAAGAAAAAACATATATGTATATTAATAAAAAGAGAAACGAAACGAGAATACGCGACACCGATAATATCAATGAATTTATGAATGATAATAAAATGTGGACCACACAAAAAATATTTTTTTTTTGAAACAAGTTATGAACAAAAACGGTTTGTTTCTGCGATGCGGAGTTCGATGATAGATTCATTTTTTAAATGCTTTGAATAATATTCACTAGTCAACTAAATTTAGTTATTGTTTTATTAGTTTGAATAATAGTCAACGTATCTTGTGTTTCGACGAAAAAAATTTTTGCAAATATTTTCTAATTAAGAAAAAACTAAGAAAAATTGAGTTCAAATAAAAAAAAATTAAATTTGAAAATGTAAATTAAAAAAAAACACCACAAAAAAGCTCAATTTAAAAATAAGTCTCGTTTTGATTTAGAAAATGTAAAAAATAATCGACTTTTGGTCAAAAACGTTAAAAATAGCATATTTTTTTTTATTTTTTCTTATTGCAACAAAAGTTCAAATAATTAATTTTAAGATAAAGAATGAATTTTTGTGAGCATGTCAATCATTTTTTCCTAGCTATTCTTATGTTAAACGTAAAATTACTGTATTAACGCAATTTGAAGTTAAATCGACTTAAACAGACACTCATACCAATTACGACTGGGATTGCTGTGAGCGACAACAAATTCATTCTACCCATAAATAACCGTCTCCTTCGCACTAAGCTAGCGAAACTTAGTTGCTCGAGACATGACACATGATTTGATAAGGTAAATTTATTATTTATTTTTTTTTCTTATTTCTTATTTCATTTTAAAAGCGAACGCCAGAAGACCTTTGCGATTAATTTGAGGCTGCGGCTGAATGAAAACGAAATCAGAGAGGTGAGTAGTGAAGTGTGTGAATCTAGTCACGACTTTTCGGGTCAGTTTTGAAACTATTTTCATCCGAACGGTATCTTCATTTTTTTCTGCTGTCGAGTTTTATGTTAATAGAGCGACGAGATGAAGCGTGTGTTCTCAAAATATGTCTTTTATTAATGAAATGCGTTACACATCAAGCATAATTTAGCATTATTAACACCCAAAAGCAGCGCAACTTAACAGTAGTGACTTCAGTTTCGCGATCTTACGAACGAAGCCAGCAGCAGCAGCAGTAACAACAACGAAACAAGTAGACAAGAAGAGACATGCAAGACGTGAACAACATAAAAGACGAAGCAGAAATAGAGAAAAATGGACAAAGGAACGCGAGAATGTTTTCATTAGAAATTTCATTACACGCGTTTTTACATGCTCACACTTTTTAATATTCTCGTCATGATCGCTTCTTTTGTACATTACAGATGTTGCAAAGATGTAAATGACGTGATGTTTATGGGAAATGGAACTGTATCATGTTTTCATTATATCGCTACTTATTATGCCATTACCTGAGAGAATAATTCAATGTCGAGGAAACGCAATGTACGAATGACAGGTGGTCAGAATATTTCCTCAGAAAATTTTAAAAGAAACTGCGTGCATTTGTGCCACAAAGAAACTTTCTTGGAGACACATTAATTATATGTACACAGACAATTTGTTCGTTTATTATTGCTCACTTGTTTATTCTCAAAAGTAAATAAAAATGTAATCAATTCAAATTCATAAGAACAACATTTTTGACACCTTTTAAGAAAAGTTTAAAATATACTTTTAAAAAAGAGACAAAACAGAGAGAATTGACAAAATTACATAAAAATGCAAATAAAATCGAATTTTTTATCCGAATGACGACCGAACGTACACACAAAAAAGTGAAAATAACAGAACTGGTATCGCATTTCGTTCTTTGTCAAATTATTTATTCAAAAGATTCTCGCAGTTATCGTTTCATTGTGAATACTACATGAATCAGTGCCAAGTTGAAACATGAATGAAACGGATGAAGGAGATTAAAAGGAATGTTAAAGATTGTCAAGATGGCAAAAAAAAAACATGAAAATGAATTGTAGAAGTCAATGAGCTGCTTTTTTGGTGGTTTATGCAAATTTTTAATTTTTTTGTGCTGCAGAGGGTCTCTGAAGCTCTTTATTTGTTCAACAATTGTCTGCAATTCTATACACTGCGTAAACACGTTCATCGTGAGCTTTTCATATTTCTACTGTTTAACATTCAGAACATTTTTTTGGTCGTTGTAAAATTCCCAAGAATTGTCATTTTTACATGTCAGATCTTATCGATGTGTGTAAGCAAGTATGGTTCCCCTTGGAGTTTCGCTAATATGGTGCTGGAACAAGCGTTTTATGAATGTATAAATATGTCAGAAGTCGGAGAAATATTGCTTGAGAATCGGGATTCTGTGTAATTTTTGTGCTACTGAGTTACTTCTGTTTTTTTAAAAAATAATAATAAGGTAGTGAAAAATTTTAAATTGCAAAGAACTGAAAAATCTCATTGAGTTGGACATTTTTTTTGGGCAAATTCATAGAATTAAATTAATTTTGATGCGTTTTCTTTCCAAAAGATTGTTCTTTTAGCTTCCTTTGAATATTTTTCCTTTTTTAATTGATTGTCTAACTAACCAGTTATAGGAATGTTCATCTAATAAAGCTTCCAGCTATGATGAAAATGATCAATTAATTTATAACGTGATGACAGACTCATGTTTATTTTGTTTTTCCTGTACAATAGCGTTTTATCTTTATTTATTGATTTGCGAGGTACGAGAAAACTGTAGAATGATTTGGTTGCTGTATAGTGATATTGCATTTCATTCGACATTTCAACATGAAATTAATTTCCCGTGTGCTTTTATTTATTTTCTATTTGACTTACATTTCAATTGAATTGAAAATAATTTATTTATTAAAATGAAGCAGAGCAGCAACAGACATAATTTAACTTTATAACAAACACGGACATGAACAAAAAAAACATATAGGTACAGTGCAGACACAACAGCAATAGATCTAGATCTAATTTATTTTATATCAATTTTTATGTCGAACAACCGGGGCAACATACACTTATAAGGATGTCAAGGCCATCATGAAATAATCTGCTTTGCATCTCTTTGCTCATTGCATGCATTGCGCATTGTCTCGTAAATCGTCGTTTGAAAATCGATAAAATGCACTTAATAAACATGCAATTTAATTATATTATTTATTGGCAACATAATAATAAAGGATTTCTCTCAAGTAGCTGCATCATAGGCAATGCGAGCGATTTTTTAATTGTATTTTAGATTTATAATGTGTTCTCATTAACATTTTATTGGTAATTTAGTTGCGTTGAGAATCGTGTTGCGTTTTGTAAGTTTTTAATGTAACAATTTTAATGAGTTCTGTCTCGGGCAGCGGCGCAGTAACATTAAAGTAAAATGATTGTTATTTCATTCCGAATTAGTAATGCGCAGTATGTTTGTTTTATTCAACAAAATAATAAAATTACTTGAGTGAAACCCAACGAGGTGAGACTGATGACAATAAGGATTTTTCCTCCTAATTCGCGAGACAGCGAGAAAAAAATGCAGATTGCATAACCGCACACGGACAGAAGCAAGTACACCGCGCCGCGTTCAACGAAATCGAAAATCGTGACGAAGAGAATTCAATAAACTTAACAAAAATATAGTACAAATATCGTTCAAGTGATCGCTAATATGTATCAGACAGCGTTAAACATTTATTTCGTAGTTGGTTGTTGTTGTTTCCTTTGCCGTTTTTTTAACTATTACACAAAACGAAAAACTCGCGAGATAACAAAAGCAAGATAAATACACGACTGAACGACCAGATCGACAGCAGCAGCAACAACAAATGTTTAGAGCCGTTTCTCTCGTGGACTACAAAAAAATTATTATTATTATTATTGTTACGATTATATTATTAATAAATGTTACAAAATCAATTATCTCATGAAATGAGAAAAAAATTGTGTCAGAGTTGACCAAAGCTCTACATTGTTGCATGGCACAGTTGACCTAATCGTCTCGCGATGAGGAGACTAACTCGTGAGGTTTGCTCTGAATTTCGTAGACATTTCGTGTCACTTTCAATGATTTCATTGTTTCTCGTTACACTTTCCATTGTCAGACAATCTGGCGCGTAAATAGCTGCAGGATACATGAACGAGCAATATCAAAAGTGTTTGGTAACTTTCTTATTGTTATGTTTTAATTTGAAGTGGTCAAAACACGTCTCTCACAGGGTGAAAAATTATTTTTTTTATTTCCGAAAAAAGTGAAAAAAAGCAAATTCAAAATTTAGCATTTTAAAGTGTGTTTTCTAATATTTTTCTACTTTTTTTTATAAATTTAAATAAATTTAAAAAAATTAAAATTTAAATAAAAATAAAAAAATTAGAATGTTACAAATTTTTTTCTAAATTTAATTAAAAATTGCATTTATTATTAATGCAAAAATTAAAAACTTTATTAAAAAAATATTTATTTTTAAAAAAAATTATTTTTTCTTTTTTAAGCTGCTGCAGAGAGTGACATGTCAGGACATCATCAACTCGGGGCCACCCAAATTTTAAATCCTCATGGAATGCTCTTATCTAAAGCGTCGCCATAAATTTCCGATATTCAATGAACCTTTGTAATCGCAGTCATTATTTAACGATTATTGCCATTTATTCCGATTAAAAGTACACAAAAACACTTTTTGTCAATATGTAATAATCATAATTTACTGTAATAATAATAATAATTGTTCGTCAAGAAGGCTCCCCAAAAAATGAATTCCCATAAATTTATCTGAGTCGCATATTAAAACGATTTACCATCGCATTGATGTCATGCAATATAATCTTTTTTACACAAAAAAAAATATTTAAGAGAAAAAAAGGTGAATCTTTTACACATTTTTAACCACAAAAAAATTATTATTCGTGTGACTATTATTCATTTCAACTGCTATTTTATTGTTTTTGCGACGTCGACGACGTTGTTGTCGTCCGCCATCCGTTTAAGGCATCAACAGTTGCTGTTATTAATTATGGTCTGGATTTATTTTGAGCATTTATGGCATATATAAAAATATGTGAAAATTAGGTAATCGATGGAATTTTTTGCAGATGCAATAACTCCTCGCAACGAAAAAAAAACAGACAATAAATAACAGTGTGTCACTGTGTCACGAAGGAATGTTGACTTCTTTGACACTGCGAGAATGATATTTTTTATGAGAGATTTCTTAATCAAGCGTGAGGAAATTTCTTACCACATAAGTCACTATTCTCTTCTTTTATTTTCGGGGAACAAACGGAAATGAACAATCTTGCATCATAAACG
Source organism: Culicoides brevitarsis (assembly GCF_036172545.1). Taxonomy (NCBI): domain Eukaryota; kingdom Metazoa; phylum Arthropoda; class Insecta; order Diptera; family Ceratopogonidae; genus Culicoides; species Culicoides brevitarsis. The sequence goes on along the minus strand of NC_087086.1, from coordinate 23,714,124 downwards.
TCTTATATGGCTTTGTTTGTGCTTACCTGGAAATAGAAGAAAATTTTTTGATTAGATAAAAAATTTCTGATGAATGTAATAAAAATTAATAAAAAATAAAATTAACATAATGCAATAGAAACATAAACATTAGAAATGATATCAATTACGACGAAAAAAATACTTTTATTTGTGTTTCTCATCTATTAGGTACTTATGCAAACAATTTCTTGTCATAATAAAAGTCATTCAGAGGTTGGAGTTTCGTTCCTGCTTCAGGCGTGTGTCTAGCATGGAATGTTTCAAACAGTAGAGTGAAAAAAAATGAAATAAAAGAACCCGAAATAATTTCAATTTCATGCTTTTGACACATATAAACAACAACAGAGAAAGAGAACGAATTTGATACATGTCAAACGAAAAAAAAAGAACGGGAATGGAAGACATAAAAAATATTAAAACAAACAATAAACAATAATAAAAAAGTATGACAACAATCTAACAAACAATAATAATAAATAAATTTATATATATAAAGCGAGCGCGCGGCTTAATGAAGTTGGAATATGATAAATAAATAAAAAAATGGAGATATTTGGTTACAATATTGCGATTAGTTTCATTTTTTTTGTTTTAATTTATTTTTGTTTGCTTAATCTTTGATATAATCGATTTTTGTGGGAGAATGGCAGTTAAATATTGATTGATAAAAAATATCGTATTAAAATAAAATTTAAATATTTTTCAATTTTTTTTTTAGTGAATAAAAATTTCTTAAAATCAATTTTTTACGGATTTTTTTTTTTTTTTTGAAAAATTTTCTTTGAAAGCGCTCTGCTCTTTTCTCATAAAACGCTGAAAATCTAGCGGAAATTCTGTTTAAAAAGTCAAAATTTACGTTTGATTTAACCGACACAAAAGCCACTCACCGTATCATTTTGATTTGACTGATATTCAAAAATCTTTCCGTTCAATCTCAATATCAAAAGAACGATTTAAATATTGTTTTGTGTTACTCAGAACGAGAACCAATAACATCGACAATAAATTTCAGTCAAAATCGATTCAACAACTACAAAAAGCTAATAAATTATTCTATCTGCTGTCGCATACTGACTACACGATTTTCGAAACTTTGTTGTTGGTATCTTAATTACCACAACTCTACACCAACTCCAAATTTGAATATTTTTGATTTGATTGGTCCACAACATAACAAAATTGCTTCTACGAAGAGAAAATGAGACAACGTGACTGGATGTTCCAATTGACTGCTTTTTTGACCAAAAAACGCGGTTTAGCATGTCGCGTATCACAAAAAACATGGCAAACAAAACTATTCAAGCTATACCTATATAAAAAAAATTATTAAATCAGTGACCGTATAATGACGATGTCGTTGTTATTTTTTGATTTGATTCGAAAAAAAAAAATAAAGAAGCAAAAATAATAATAATAAAAATTCAAAATGGCTGAATTTTCGTACACGGTCGTCGCTTCGTACATGTCGCGCTCGGATTTGACTGGATGAGCATATTTTTCGATTCAAATGTGGATTTGATTGTTGTTTGTTGTGCGCATGAGCGATTCTCAATGCAAACATGTGTAAAAATGGAGCATTTGAGTAACGAACAAAAATGAAGTTAATTGAAATTGACGGTGAATTGCGTGTGTGCTTTGTTGTGCATGAAAAAAAAGACGAAGATGACAAATGAACGGGGCCTTTGACCTCGTTAAACGACATTTCTGGCGCACTTCTTCTCATGTTCGGCAAGAGTTTCTATCACACACACCAAAAAAAAAAGTGGGCTGATACTCCACTTCCGTCAATCATTTCGCTTAAAACAATATATTTAATAATGACAAAAACACATAAAATTAGCGAGCACCACCGCTAATTTGTTTTTGCACACTTTTCCTTGTCTTCGCAAAATAAACGCATGGAGTAGAAATTCCATGACCAAAGCAAAATAAAAGCCCCCAACATGTAGAAACAATGATAATTGAACATACACTGTAATTAGCGGCCCACGCATTTTTTCTGCCATCACAAAATATGCATCGTTCGCACAACGCGAAAACATAAAATGCGTCTTAAATTGGTAATAATACAATAATAATCAACAATGTGTCTCTCTCGCTAGCTAGACAACGAACCGAGATTAGTCATCCATCTCATTTTCATTCTTGCAGATTGGGCAAAGACACAAATAATTATTTAAATTTACAAACATTTGTTTTATTATTACATTACAACAACAACAACTAGTAACATATGGGAATGTTGTCATTTTCAAATTATCATAAATTCATAAAATGTCTCTGAACTCGCGGTTGTTTTATGTAAAGTACCTTTGTGCAGTACCTTGTTGTTGGTACACATGTCCAAAATGCAGCCTAATTAGTAGTTGTTATTTCTGTTCGGTATTTTTTTATGTACTTTTATGACTTTTTCATGTAAATTTAGAGAATTTGAGATGCAGACTTTAAGCCGCCAGTTGTTACATTTTGATCGATTGCGCTTACGATAAAATCTTCTAGAAAATTAAATTAAGTTATTTTTTTTTCGATTAGATTAGAAACTCTAATCATTTTAATTACTACCGCTATAATGCCTGAAAATTATTAGATTATCAACTCGACACTCACTTTGCAGCTCATGCGTTTCGATAGGCAAACAACAAGTAATGTTTAATGGTATTCTGAAAGCGACTCGCTCATATATGAAGCACGAGTCGTACTTACGTGATTATGCATATTCGCAATTACTTTAATAACAGCAATTAGTACATTATTTAATTATTATCTTGCGCTTACGACAAAATGCACACACTTTTCAATCGATTGACTCCTATAATAACAATAATAAAAATGGTCGATTAATATATAGTTTGTATCAATTTTCTAGGTGAATGTTATCTTTTTTTATGGTTCATTCTTCCGCGAAATATTGTGTAAACTTAATGTTTCATTTTTCCTTACTTTTTATAAACTGTATTGAAGTTTTATTTGAAAACTATTTATTTTAGTACGGAAACTCTAATTTTAACTTTTTTAAAAGTGAAAAATCTATTGGAGTAAAAAAAAATAAAAATTTTATTAAGAATAATCGTTTTTCAATTTTTTTATAATTTTTCAAGAACTCTTTTAAAAATTTTCAATTTTTTTTGTACAATTGTTTTTTTAATTATATTTCAAAAATTTTACATTTTCAATTTAAAATTTTTAAAAAGCTCATTTTTAACTTAAAAAACAACAAAAAAGTTAAATTAAGAATTATTATTTAATATAATTAATTTTAATTCAAAAAATAATATTTTTTTATTTTCAGAGAAAAAAAAAACATTTTGCAGTCAATTTCAAAAAAGTTGTGAAAAAGCAATCTCGTCGCTTGAAGTGGTGAGTTTTAATACATTTTTTTTTATTGAAATAAAAATTAACATGGAGACTTTAGGCGATTTTTATTAATTTGTATGGCTTTTAAAGTAAGACATTCAATTAAAAATGTTAACATTGTTTTTTTTTCCGCGACACGGCATTAAAGTAACAAAATTATAAATGTTCGTTATTATTATTTATTATTAATTTTTTTTTACAGTTGTTCCACCCACGAAAATTTGTTTCAGTATTTTATTATTTTTATTTTTGCATATGACTTTTTATTTCAATCAACATTGCATGTGTCGTTAACGATAGATAATTTATTAACATTTTACTACTTATGTAAATTGTTTGATTGGGAAATTGGCTTTAATTGACCGTTTCTTGATTAGAATCGATATGCGATTCCACACGTTGATCCTGCTTTTATAGTTGATGACAAGTGCAACTCAATTAGTGACAAAATCTCGAGCAATCCGGTTCTAGTCACGTTAGTGTCCTGTTTCTCTGTGTCTCGCACCTGTTTCAAATCCGGCAATAGAGTTAAAAAGTACGATTCAGAAAAAAAAAATCGAAAAAAGTGTTAAATTATTGCCAGCAGGCATGAGAAATATGGTGTGTGATAATTGAGATAACAGTACAATTTATTTGTTTTTGCATTATTATATTTTAATTTAAATATTTTTCTATCTACAGACACTCTCAGATGCTGGAGAAGTGAAACAATTATGAGCAAAAAACACCTTGTGATCGATAAAAAACAAGTTTTAGCGACGATTATTATCGTATTTTATCGACAAAGGCCTTCAATTGGGGTTGTTATGTAGCTACCCAAGGGTTTTTATGTCGATTTTTGTTGAAAGAAAGACGAAAAAATGCAAAGTTTTACAACTTTAGTAAATCGTGCATTGTTTAAATTGGTCGTAAAATGAGTCATAAACATAAGTGTCTCGAGTTTCGTGTCCATCTTGATAAATTCACGAGCAAAATTTGATCTCACAACAAAGTTTAGTCTGTCAACGAGCGTTTTGCCCATAAAAAACCCACTAAAACTATTTTATTCATTTGCATATTTTGTGAATTATTGTCACCGGAGCAGATAAGCGCTAAATAAAATGAGTTGCAAATGACGACTATTTTACACAGAGTAATAACAGCAGCAGCCGCAGATATAATAGCAATGCAGAAAGAGAGATAGTGATCTCGTGAAATATTTTAATGCAATAAATAAGAACATTTATTAGACATTAGCACGAGCATACTTTGTAATAGTAATGTGCCTCGCAGCAGACAACGCGGTTTTTCTTTTCCCCTAGACGTTTTTTTGTGCGCGCACCATATTTGGTCATGTATTGAACTGCATCGCCAATAATTCACGACTGACACCCAAAAAATCGCAGGTGTATGTTTTATGCGAGTCATCGCATGCACAAAGCAAAAAAGAGCAAATTACTTGTGGGAGACACGAAACCACTTTTATGTGCCAGCAGACTGAACGACTCGCCAAAAAAATAACAATAACAACAATACGGTAAATAGCTTTTAATTATTATTATGAAAAATAACTCAAAATAATGAGCTTAAATGGCATTTGTACGTGAGAGATGCGTCGGTTTTCTTTATTTTTGTATGCAAATTTTATTTCTGCGCAGATGCATTTCGTGTTGCTTGCATGGAATCGGTGTGAATGTCCCGTGGGTGTCGCATCGCTGCGTCGCGTTGTCGAGTGAAAATCTAATCAATATTTAAATTATCTCGGTGCGACTTGTTGGTTTGGCCTAAATTACTTTTGAAGATTTTAAGCACACACACACAAGCTTCTGTTCCATGATTTATGGTCTCTTCGAGCGGTTTCACGCTAAATATTTCCGTTGTCACGAGTGGGAGTCATGACTCATCCCGCAAAAAGTCAAACGAGTCCACACTGCGATAAAGATCATTTTTCTATTAGTAGTCCAAACAAAGCACAATAAAAGACAACAAAACATCTGGTCACGTGAGCAAACACCATAAAAAAGCAGCAAAGAAAGGAATTCTCTGTGAAAATCAAATAAGCCGAAGTATATTGTGTGTGATGATGAGCAAAAATAGCATTTATGAGTAAAAAAAACGACGTCGAAAAGGGGTGATTTACCACAAACACGACTTTTACCCTCGCTCAGTTGGCGAGCCAGCAAGGTAATAGAGCGTATAAAGTCATCCTTCCTAAAATATTCGACGTCTCCCCCTGTAGAAAAAATATTTGCCTTCACACGAGTATGTCCCACGGACACGAAAAGGATTCCCCTTTGTGTCTTACCTGTGGCAATGCTCTATGTGGAACATCATCGGTCGGTGTTTAATTAATTACACACGCCACTAAATGATATTTATTATATTCTGTTTCATTTTTTTATTAACTATAGTCCGTGACCTATTATCATCTATTTATAATCTAAATGTCCTGTCATTTGTATTTTTTGTAGTTTTACTGTGGACAAAAAATAAGGTGACCGAAAGTTCTTATTTTACGTCTGTTAACATTTTAAAAAATTAAAATTCTATTTTTTCAAAAAAAAAAAAAACATTATAAAAGCTACTAACAAGTGCTGCCTTTCAACAATACTCCAGATGGTTAACAATCTGACATTCATTCACCTTTTACGTGCCTGACAAAAGTCCATCTGTTTTTCTCTTTGATTCTATCATTTACCTCCTCTTCGCATCTATGATCTATATCTAGAATTTTTTTCTAAAAGTTTAATCATAAAACCATTTTAGGCGATTAAACTTATTATTTTCTATTTTCGTCGATTCAAGGGGAAAAATAAAAACTAACGTGGAAATTTTGTTTTTTGATCAAAAAATCTTTAATACAGCTTTGCAAAGAAATTAAAAAAAAAATTGAAAATTATATTAAAAAATTTAGTACAAATTATTATTTTTTTTTTTTCAAAAATGAAAGTAATTTCTAGTAATAAAGTAATTTTTTGAATTTAGTTTAAAATTTAAAATATTAAAAATTAAAATTAATTCAATGTAAAAATCATCTTTTAACGTCCAGAAACGATAAAAAATAACAAAATACTTTTTAAAAAATATTTTTTCTCCCCCTCATGAAAATCCTGATAAAACAAAATAAAAATATTAAATTTACTCGTCTTCTTCATTAGTATCGAAAAGGTGAAAATATTTACCCCTAATTATATTATAGTGTGCAAGTCATTTTGCGTGTAATTTTTAAATAAACACATGTAACGCTAATGAACGAGCGTGTAATCAAATCATTATCATCAAGTCATCTAATAAAAGGGATCAAATGGGGTGTTAATGGTCTTTTTGTGTGGTTGAAGATGAAGAAAGAAAGGTCATTTAACTCTCGTTTTCTCTGACAAACATATTCATTTCAATCCATTAATTATTCCATTTGCTATCCGGACGCCGCGCGCTGACAACCGTAAAACTGTATCACCGTTAATAAATAAATCAATCAGTGAATTGATGGTCCGTCCAAGTCCGTTCTGGTCGATGCAATGAAAAATATTTTTTTTCCTCCGACTGAAGACGCGCAACCCGGGAACATTGCATGCTTGTAAAAAAAACAACCGGAAATGCTCATTTTTATGTTAAATACTTTATTTTCATGCTCACTGAATGTGCAGTCAGTTCAGAAATTAAAAAAAAAATGACAAATATAAAAATGCCCATTGGTGCTGTTGCTGCTGAAGGAGATCCAGATAACGCTAACTTTGATTTATTTTGTGCTTAATTTAAAATTGTTAAAAATCTAGTCAGCCACGAATAGTTGACGACGACAAAAATGTCGAAATAAAGAATTTGATTAATGATTTTTTGTTACTTTAAAGTTTTTTTTTTCGTGAGATATCAAAACAGTAGCTTAGAAACAACTAAAGACTTTTTTGAAAGATATTTTGACTAAAAATTGATAAAATAAAAAAGACAGAGACTTGGGCCATTAATTACAATTTTATAGTAATTTTTGTATTTTTCAACATTGATTTGAGAAACTTGATACTCAAAAGTTAAACTTTTTTTCTGTAATTTTAGAGAAAAAAAAATGATTCGTGATACGATTCTGAAGAACAGATAAAAGAATTTTAAGCACAGTAGCAACGTATTAGACGTTTAAATGTCGAAATAAAAAATAAAATTTGTGACTTATTGAATATTTTCCCATGTCTTATACTTTTAAAAATCGAATCAATTACAGCCCGTGTCCCGTGTCGTTCTTGTCATAATTTTTTGAAAAAGAGATCGTGCAATTCTGATGATTTTATTGCGTTTTGCATGACAAAACTCAACTAACATTTTCAAACTTTATTTATTATTTATTAATATTAAAAAGAATCGTGATTCACCAAAAAAATTATAATAATAAATTAATGCAGTGCGAAGGTAGGAGTCGTTGTTGTTAGAAACGTTTCCAAAGAAAAGAAGTCTAAGCGGATTTTTACTAAATCCGGAGAGACGGCTTGGAGTTTTTTTTTTGTGAAAAATGAAAAATATCGAAATGACAAGCAGGTTGCATTTACATTGTCATTCATTGAATATTGATGCACTTTTGAGTGTTTTGACGAGAATTATTGAAAGCTAGGGTGAGCAATTATTTTTGTTAAAAGATTCGAAATTATGTTCAAAACAACAGATAACTCGATCCACCCTAAATTTACTCCACGGTACATTTTTATACACAAAGGAGGAACGAAAATCAATTATTTATCGTTATTATTCAAACACAACTTTTAGCTTAAATTTTATTGTTCGTCAAACATAACAATTTATCATTTAATTTATTATAATATTTATTACACTTTGCTTACTGCGCGTCTATCTATGGCAAAGTTTTCGTTTGTTAGCGCGCTGCTCGCATGTTTTAACAACCAACAAAAAAGAGATCTAAACTGCTTGTTATTGTTACGATTATTATTCATAATATTGTTAATAATAACAGCGAAAGACAGCGAATATTTTGTAATATTTCACACAAAATCAATTTTCAATATAAATAAATAATAATTCTCATAGCTCTTTTCGTGAATAAATGAAAGGCATATCGGCAACGACGACGTCGACGAAAAATTAATTACATGACACGATATTTTCAACACCTTCTCATCGCGGCATTCTCTGCTGCTCTGCGCAGGAGCAACAATGTTGGCCGAATAGCCATTTTATTGTGTTTTTTACTCAAATCCGTGTGTAAGAAGGTCGGTCATAACTATTGCAGTAAAAATGAAAGACAAAACAACGTAAAATATGATGGTCGATAGTGTCATTATGTCATAAAGTTTGTGTTTTTATCAATTTTATTCATCATTATTGTGTTTTTTCAACAGTCGCAAGTACAAGTTTTTAAATGAAAATGAAATGGTTTTAGCCATGACGAGATCCGAAAGACCTTATAGGGATGCTATTCGAAATTTTACCGGTTTAGAATATTTTCTGTTTTTAATTGAAAATTTTATTCAATTTTTATTTTATTTTTCACAATTTTTCAATTTAGAGAAAAATTTGGTTTTTTACATCGAATTTATCTCTAAAAATATTTTTTTTACTTACAAAATTATTTATTAAACTTAGTTTTTAAAAATTAAAGAATATTTTTTAAAAGTTTTTTAAATTTTTTACATACCTATTTGAAATATTTTGAAAAATCAAATTTAATTAAAAAAATGTTGGTTCAAAAAGTTCGAAATAAATTGTAATCGTTTTTATTTTATTTGAAAATTTAAAATTATTATTTATCAAAAAGATTTTTTTTTTCATATAAATTTGATTATTTATTATTTTTTATTTATTTTACTTTCTATGTTTCTGTCAATCGAAAACTATTGTAAAACTGTTTATTTATATTTTTACAGAAATTGACAAAACAAAATTAACAACAAAGTCTGTTGCTCTCAGAGCTGCAGGTAAACGAGGAACACGATGATGAATTGGATCTCATACATTTTGCTTGGCCGGTAGTTAGCTACTACCTACATTTGTCTTACAAGCTGACACATGATTGCGAGCCGAACACAGACTAGCTAAATTACTACCTGCAAGCTATGGATCAAGACAATTGTCGGTGTTTTGTTACTTTGTTATATTCAAGCTTTTCAAGAAAAGCTGGTGTTTGGGTGATTTGTATTGTAAAATAAGTGAAAAATATTGTTATTATTATTAATGTAAGTGGTGCTGATCATTAGTAACAAACGACGTCGTCGACGACGTTTCTTTTATGTTTGCACCTGTACCTATCTACACGAGGATTTTGCACCGGTTGGCATTATGAATGCAACAATTTATGGTGAAATATTTTTGTTTAAAGTGAAAATTAGCGTGGGAATCCGCGATTTTTTATTTTGCATTTGAATGAACGGAATATGGATTTAATTTTAATATTTTTTTTTGTGAGGGACACCGAATTCCCATCAATAAGTGGCATAATTTCACCTGTTACGCATTCGTAACCCTCCTGTGACCCAAGTTGAAATGTCGCCGTGTGACACAGGAAAAGGTTAATAATTTCCTGATTTTAATGCGCATCTGAATGTTTACCCTGTTGCTCCTCATGCTCGCACAATTGGCGTCGTGCATGAAGTCATTGCACAAAATCACCCGAAAAACAAATGAATATTTAATCATTTAATGCTTCACTAGACACCCCTTCTCTTTGTCCTTCCGTATAAATGCTCATGTTTTGCATATGATTTGAATGTGTGATTTCTATTCAGAAATTTTTTCATATTCGAATAAATAACGTTTCGTTCATTAACTGCAATCAGCAACAGGGCCGGCTAGCAATGAAGAAATACCTTTCTGGCTTCTTTAAATATTATTTTTGTCCCCCCTTGACTTTTTTTCAACTTTCTCGATTATTCACCTCTTCACTCATCTTTCTTGTACAATTCCAATGAACCCTTTTGTAATAAAAATACACGATTTTCCGACTATATCAATCTTTAATGACCTGGGCGATCATTAATAAAGACAAATATATTAAATTTATTACAAATGTGATCATAAACCGTGCATTTTATTGACTTTACAATTCACGGAGAATGTGAAAAGTTGGAGAGAAACAAAGGAAAAAAATAAAATTATTATGAATTGTGACAACCGAACGCGTTTTTTCACAATTACACGCATAACTAATCACCGATTTTTCGAAAGGGCGATAGATGGACGACAAACTTTGTCGCGTTTTTCTCAGGGACTTTGTCAAAACGACGAACACTGATCTGGTATGCAATAATAATAAATGTTCTAGTAAATTTCAATTTAAATTTTGATTTTAATGTGATTTCGTGATTGAATTTAATTATTATGCAATTACAACGTCGTCGTTGTTGCTCGTTGAATGTTCAAAAGAAGCAGGTTGCCTGTATTGAGAATTGTTGACGGAGTTTCCATATATTTGCAAACATGAACAATTATTAGAGATTTCAAATCTTACAAGTTACAAATATGGTCAATAGAATTTTGTTGTTATTGAGCAGAAAATTTTTATCGATTATTGTTCGCTCTTTTTGTGTAACACGGCAGGCATGCAGTGCAAAAACGTTACAATTTGAAGAAAAAAAATGAGAAAAAGTGATTGTTTGACATTTCAATCGGGTGTCGAGAGTTTCTCTCCTTCAGATGCAGAGACATCGCGGTACTGCATCAAAAGTCATGATCGTGTCGCGATTAATTTAATTGACTTCTGTTTTTAATTCAATTTTATGGACCCATTCAATTCCTTGATGAACCTAACGACCAAACATGACAAAAATTAGCACAAATAACAAATCAGCATCAATTGTCGTGTCGTCAAGTCGCAAACCGAAAAAAAAAAATCTTGGAAAGAATTAATTTATGCTTTGTGTGAGACAATGTGTACGACGATGATGGTCGATGGACTGTTATTGGGTAAGAAGGCGCGCACACACGGCATAAAAATGCAGGTTAAATGTGGTTAAATGATGTAAAATCTAGAGTCACGATTAAGCAATTATTTGCGATTACATTGTTTCGTTAGAGGCCGATTTCTTGTGTTCTTTTACTTTTTTTAATTTATTATATTCTTTTTATTGGACTGAAGGGGTAAGTGAAAGGAGGTTAGAAATCAAGAATTTCAAGGAAAAAATGAAGAGATGAGGATCAAAAATTATGCAATGAGACCAAAGACATCATATTAGTCATAATATAGTATCTTCAGATTTCACAACTAAAAATAAATAGCAAAGTCGTTATGTATGGTAAAAAATTTTAAGGTGAAATAATTTCATAAAATGAAAAATTTTTAAGATTTTAATGTTCAAAAACCATCAAATCAAAATATTTTTTTACACAAAACTGTGACACGGTCAATGATTCAAAAGCTACATTTACTGCAAAAGAAATGTAACGAAACACAAAAGAATCATTTATAAAACTATAAATCAAGAAGGACTGAAAAAGAGCACTAGCACGAAAGTTTTTCATCAACATTTTATGATAATTAAAAATTTGATGCGAAAAAAACTGTAAAGCATAAAATTTTCATTCATATTCATTAAAATACTAATAAAAATACAACAAATGATAAAAAATAATATATCTACCGTTGAAACGAACACCTACACTCCAAAAAACCGTACAACATTAGAGGTCGATGAAAAAATATTTGAGCGTATTTCAAATATTTTTGCTAGTACTGTACCGACATAGAGCCAATTTTTCCTCATAAATACGCTAAAAAATAAAAGTTCCACCGTTTTTAATGATCATCATTATAATGGACTCTATGAATTATGTTTTTTTGCACATTTTATGCCAATAGCATATAAAACTCCATTTCATTCAATCCATTCATATACAAGACCGAAGAGAGCGAACGACACATGTGATTGCGTGATAATGTTCGATTTTTCGTCTAGATTAAAATAATAATAATAAAGTTTTGTAACTGTTTTGTACACTTTTTTTCGCTGTGCACGGAGCAGCAGACGAAGACGACTTTTACGATAATGAATTAAATGGAATTGGAAAAGTGTTGGCGGCGCTAAAATATGTTCGTATGTCGTGACCTAATGGTTGGAAAGGAGTCCAGTCGACGTTTTGTCATTAGTACTATATTATTATTATAAAAACGAAATAATTGACCTTTTATTATTATTTCAACTTTTCATTTTTTTTTTAGTTTTCGCAAATGAAGACAAAATTTATGTCCATGGACAACTTTGTTGCATGTCACACGATGACAGGACGATTGAATTGTGAGGTAATTCAACTGCCATTTTTCAAAGTCTCATTCGCACGATGCACCGAAAATCCATTTTACGTGAAACAAAAGCAGCAGAGACGAAGAATGGAGAGCAACGGAGCGGATTTGCGCACAATTAAACCTTATTAATATTTTCAAAATGATTATTTTTCTATTATTATCATCATCATCAATTCAACGTTGCTCGTTTTCAATTATTTCAATGAGCAAACAAGCATATAGTAGGAAATTCGAGAGCTTCTTACGTCAGAAGTCTTTCAGTCAGTCAGAAATCAGATGTTTGAACAGCACGTAACAACAACAAAATTCGTTAGAGCATTCATGCGGAACTGGGTACCTATACATTTGCACGAAAAGTAAATGTAAATATATGGTCTAAGAAAAAAAAACAATGGATTGGAATTTCTAGACAAATTTTCGTCAATTTTTTTTTTTTTTTTTATTAAGTTGTTTAATAGAAGAAGAGGAGGCGAGCAGCATAAATTTGTTGATTAAGACATTTATTTCTTTATTTTTTAATTTTATTTTGTTGTAATTGGTCAAATTTATCCAAAAATGGACAAAATTCCTTTAAAATTGATTTTTTTATTTATTTTTTGTAAATTTTGTCGCTGCAGCAATGAGTTATTATTATGTATTTACGAACACGAGAGAGAAAGAAAAAAATTTACATTGTCAATGACGATAAATTGTGAATTTTATCATGATAATTGAAGCGTCATTAAAATCCACATTTTTATTGTTATGTCCGAAAATTGAAAGGTTCGATTTTGAATTGGATTGGAAGTTTATTTTTTATTTTATTAACAATTTCATGCAGAATGTGTGGAAAGAACGCCCGTTTAAAAGGTTTTTAATTCGGACAAGACGTCACAATATTCGATTTTTTCAAAAATTTATTCGCGAAAAAAAAATCGATACAAATTGAATGTAAACGATGACAAATAAATATGAGAATATTGGCCATAAAGTATGCGCTTATGAAATGACTTTATCCTAAAAGACAATTTATTGATATTTCTTGAGGGGCATTACGCAAAACCACAATCGAAAAGGAATTTTGGGAAGGAAATTTAAATATTTTTTAATTTTTCATCGCATCTCTTATCAGGCAACATCGAACGCGTGCCTCGCCTTGTCACTCACTTGTCCCATAAACAAAAAGTGAGCACGTGTCTGTGATTTCCAAAAAAAAAAAAAATCGTATAAATATCGATCAACTGACAATAAAACTGGCATATTTTGATTACTTTTTGTTTACAAAGTAATTTTTTTTTTCGTTATTCAAAAATTGTTTCCAAAAATTACGATCACTTAACATGCATAAGTACTTCGCAAGTCAAATAAACTAAAAATGATTTAATTTTTAAGCATTTTTAATTCGAAACATAAATTTTATTGTTAACATTGGCGTATCTCTGTGCAAAATAACAACGTACTGTAACGAACGGATAAAAAAAATAATAAAAAGATTATTTTGAGTGTGCACAAGAATGTCCCAAGGTGACACAGATGAGCCAATAAAATGGACATTTATTTGTTGTCGTGTATTCAATAACGCACAAAAAAAAATGTAAAATAAAAATATTATCATCCTCAAAATTTATTTATTTGTCTTTCGTTTATTTTTTGTGCAATTCTGTCGAATTGAATTCATAATTTGACTCGAAAGTGATCAAACATGCGATGCAATTGATGCTGCTGTGTCACTCATAAATTAAATAAATTTGCGTAAAATTGTCGAAAAATTATCAACTGGCGCCTCTGTAAATATAATCAGAAACATTTTGCGATTATGTGACAATTGTGAAAAATTAATCGAAAGTCCTGCTGTGAAAGACGATTTTTCAGTGGAAAAGTACTATCGCGGAATTGAATCGTTCGTTAAATTAATTCCGAATAAAATATCGATTCTGCTTGATTTTCAAAAGCGAGTGACAAACTCCAAGCTTAGTTCATAATTGACTCAATGAGTGCTAAAACTGGTTTTTCTGTGTGTAGTTTTTTTTCTCGGTTTTGCTTGTTTAAAAGTTTTGCTTTGACTGTATCTCCAGCTAATCACGTAAAAAATGTCTTATTACGACTTTTCTATGTCATGAATGAGTCATTTTGAGATTATATTTTTAGGTGCTATAAATAATTTATTTTTGTGTCATTTTTAGCCAATTTAATCGTGTAAACGAGCCACGAGCTGCCATGAGGAAAAATACCTCTAAATGTATGCTTTAAAAAATTTTATCTCAAAAGTTAAAAATATTCTTATTTCATTGGAAAAATAAATTTAGGACGCTCCAACTTTTCTCTTGCCACATTTGAAAATTCAAAAATTCAGCTAAAACAAAAGATAAATTCAAAATCTAACTTTTTTTTTAAACTTTTTGTCCCTTGCCACATTTAAAAATTTAAAAATCCACATTAAAAAATTCAAAAAAAAATTTTTTTCCAGAAAAATTTTGAACAAAGTTTTTTTCCAATTTGCGTTTTTTTTTAGCTCTTAAATTAATTTAAATCTTTTAAGTTTTGAGCGATCTAAATCCTAAAGAAAGGAGTAGATTTTTAAACATATTTTCACTTCATAGGAAAATCCTTGAAAAAATTAATGTTTGTACATGATAAGAAAAATGTCCTCCACATAAAATTTGCCAACTTTTCAAAAAAAAAAAAGCAAGGTGTGTCCTTTTCCAGTCTAGCACTCACTTTGCCTTGTGTTATTTACGAAATTTGACCTAACATCGATTGATCATATCGAGAGGTCAAACATTTTAACATTACTATTAGCTGTTCAACTTTCCGAAGAAGAATTTGAAAATTCAATCGCCAAATGTGCTCCTCCCATTTCTTCAATCTCTTGCCGTTTTTGTAAAAAAAAATTTTTAAAAAAACCGTAACAAAAAATAATTTTTTTAAAACCGAAAACAGTTCATAATTTCGATTTTCAAACAGTTTTTTCACGATTGTTGTTTTTTTCGTTAAAATATTTTAATTTCAGAATTTCTTAAAAAAGGTCTCGTGATGAAAAAACATTGAAAAGACAACTTTTGATCGTCTTTTCATTCAGTAAGTCTGGCAAGCAAGTTGAATGAAATTTTTAATTTTATCATCAACAATTTAAAATATTTTTTTCTTTTATTCAGAGTCACAATTGTTACGAAACGTCTACAACCTATAGTACACGGGATCTACGATAAAAAATAGGAAGAAAATAAAACAAAAATTGGATGAAATTGGAAAGAAAAGAAATTTAAAGTTGAATACAATTTTCACTTTTGAAATAGGAAAATCCTTGAAAAAATTTAACATTTTGAATACATGAAAGAATAGGAGTAAAAATGTCCTCATAGGAAAATTCTTGAAAAAATTTATGTTTGTACATGATAAGAAAAATGTAAACCACATAAAATTTGCCAACTTTTCAAAAAAAAAGCAAGGTGTGTCCTTTTCCAGTCTAGCACTCACTTTGCCTTGTGTTATTTACGACTTATTGATGAATGAATTGAAAGAGCCGAGAAAAAAAACACACACAGGAAATAGCGTGACCTAACATCGATTGTTTATCATATCGAGAGGTCAAACATTTTAACATTACTATTAGCTGTTCAACTAAGAGACAGATTTCCGAAGAAGAAGATGAAAGAAATGAAGAAAAATCAATCGCCAAATGTGCTCCTCCCATTTTGTTCTTCATCTCATCTCTTGCCGTGCAAAAGACGCACGACAAGACAATGATAATTGTAAAAAAACAACACAAATCAAATTTCATTCATAAAATTTCATCCGTGTATACTTTGTAGCAACATCGAGTTAAAAGTGGCTCATAGTCGTCGAATGACACAGCAAAAAGCTTTTTGATATTTCCTGACATTTACACCGAAAACAGTGTCAATAATAATGATAAAATACTAGATTTGATACCTCGTAACAGTTTTGTTCACGATGAAAGTGTTGTTGTTGTTGTTGTTGTTACGCAGCAATGAATGGAAAAGGTAATTAATGTTCAGAATTTCTTAAAAAAGGTCTCGTGATGATGCCACAAAACATAAGCGATGAAAAGTTTACAACTTATGCGTGCACATTGTTCGTCTTTTCATTCAGTAAGTCACTGGCAAGCAAGTAAAAGATGAATGAAATTGACTTTACTATGGACTTTATCATCAACAATGTCTATAACTATTTTTTTTCTTTTTTTCATTCAGAGTCACAATTGTTACGAAACGTCTACTACCTATTAGTACACGGGATCTACGATAAAAAATAGGAAGAAAATAAAACAAAAATTGATGATGAAATTGGAAAGAAAAGAGGAATATCGAAGTACAAGTTGAAATGTACAATGATATTAAAGACACTGCTGTACAATAATTGAAAACGATCAGAGATGTGAAACGTTTTGCTGTTTTCACAATTTTACTCGTGATCATTCTCCATCCCTGGCTATCAAAAAACTGCACAGCAAGCAAGTACATGACTCTTTTCTCAAAACATTACAAGCTTGTTAATGTTCTTTACAATTTTTTTTCCTACAATTCATTATATTCTGTCGATTTGTATTTTTTTTATGGGGATGAGTGCGTTGTTGCTTGTCTTTTCACAATGTGAACGCGTGAGAGATGATCTGTGTGAACTAACAACCGTTTTAGTGGTGTTTTATTTCTTGTTTTGTTTTCATTTTGTGCGAGTCATCATCGTCATTGGACGTATGAATGAAACCAATATTGAATGGAGGTAGTAAAACTCTTTTTTTTTGCCACTGAGACTCAGTCGAGAGCCATTTCCCAAGATTGCAATGAGCCTGACATTGGTGGTCCATTCATAAAAATAAGCTTATGAACCACTTTAACCTCCGTCTTGATCTTTATTTGTATTTTATGATTATTCTATGTTTTATTATGAAACGCTTTATTATAAAGTGCTTTGAAACGATCGTTAGCGTGTGGGAGTAATTGACTCTTTTATCTCTCATCGTCGTCGTCGTCGAAGTCGTCGTATCATCAACAACAACGAAAAATATTAAGAAACCAATATTGATACTTTAGAGATGTTTTTTATTAGTTAAATCCCGTTTTCTCATTATTATTTTTTTCAGTTTTTTGATTTTTATTAAAAACTACTTGACGACTTTTTTTTAAGGTTCCGGCTTATAACTTTTTTTGGTAGCTAATTTCTCAAAAGCGCTTTTCAATTGGATCCAATTATAAATATTTTCAACGAAATCAAAGGGGAAGCGAAAAACTACAAAATTATAACTATTGCAGACCACACAAGGTGTCAAACTGCTAAAATATCTCTGTACATTTATCTCTCTTTGGAAATTCATCACCTAGTTGCACAAATTTTATTGACTCTAAATTAGAAAGTCATTAAACTTAAATATATAAATTTTTACTGCACATGCGAGTTAAAACGTTGTTAGTTGCAAGAATGTCTCAGCTAAAATAGATAAATGTCAATATTTAAACGAATAGTTGTGACTTTACTTAAAAAAGTAGATAATAAAAAATATGACAGAAAAAAAATGAAATTGAATTGCAGTTTCATTAACTTTTAACGCGCACAGCTTGGAATTTGTCAGCGCTAATATTGCTCGGTGACTACTCTAATTTGGCGAGAAAAATGTCTCTGGGGGGAAATTTGCTGCCCCAGAGACTAAATTTTATTAGATATTCGAGCAGTGGCATGTCGTGTGGAAAAATTTCTAATACTCACTTGACTTACAACTCGTTTTGTATTTATTAGTGTTAAGTGTCAAAGCAAACACAGGAAGAGAGAAGTTACTTCCATTTATACACACAACACACATCTCCAACCATATCAAATCCGTGGAATGCAAAGTAAGTGACACACAATGCATTTTTTTGTATTCACTTTTACTTAACCTTAAAAAAAAAAGAAATAATATCGATATTGTCTCATTGAACATCATATCGCGCTGAAACCACTTTCATTCTCACTTAACTCTCGACGCTTCGTGGCGCAAAAATATAATAAAATACACAAATAATGAGGTGATTACTGAACATTGAACAACCAAATGCACACAACCTAAAGCATAATGATTCAATATTTTTCGTGACTTATTCGTGTGATTCGTAACACTTTATATTGATACCGCGAGACAGCAGAAAGCGAGCGCTCCGTAGACTCACGGGAGAAGTAATCATAATTTCTAATAAATTTCCTTTTCGCCTAGTGAGTGCGAGCGAGAGACTTGACTAGACTTTGGCTGTGACATAATTGATCAATTTTATTTTTGCACAAAAAATAACATTATAAATTATTATTATTTTTTAAAAGATAGTTATTTAAAGAAACGAGATCGTCTCTGTTTCTATGTTTTAGTTAAATTTGCAGAAAATGAGATCATTATATTTTGTTGTACACAAACGTTTGGACAAGAGGTCGTTTGTCAAAGTAAAATTATTATGTGATTAAAGTTAATACCGACTATATGAAAAATTTCCTGAGAAAATTTATCGGTTTGTGATAAATTTATGGCATTTTAATCATATCTTGATAAAATATGGGATTTTGTTTCATATGACTTTCTTTTTGGTGTAGGTAAAAATTATTTTAAATTTAATTTAATGACACAAAATAATTATATATTTTTTTCGTCAAACTTTAAATTAATTAAAATAAATATAATAAAAATTAAATAAAATAAATTTAAAAAGCTTCTAACGAAAAAAGCTTGAAACTCTAGGAAAAATCACGAAAATCTAATAAATGTTCAACAAGTCCATATTTTTCTCATTGATAACTATCAAATTTTGAAAGGAGGAAGCGCAGATTTGATCTGCTTTCATTATATTTACAAGGCTTGATCTCTCTCTTTCTTTCTGTATGATTATTATTTATGTACGAAACAATTGAATTTAATCGAAAATATGCAAATACGCACACAAAAATAGAAGAACAAGTTTTCTGCCCACATTGATTCAAAAAATAATAAAAATAAAATAAAAATTTAAAAAAAGAACAAGAGAACATCCCATTTCTCTCTTTCTAGGTTTTTAACTTGTAACAAAGCTCTTTTCACTTTAAATCATAATAGCATAAATATATATGTATCTAAATACAATGCACAATGGAATTATTTCCTCGAAAATATTTATTACATTATTTCAACATTTTTATTTTTTTTTTATATTTATTTTTGCGTATCATAACATTCGAACGCGCAGCAATCAAAATATAACATCAAAATCAATAACGGAGCTGGTTGTATTACAAGATTACAAGTTGATTCACTTTCGCTCCCATTCTCCCTCTATTATTATGTATCATTTTATTGTATTTGAAAATAAAAACATTTTTTTTAGATTAGATTTTTTGATCAATAAATTTGAAGTTTTTTTTATTATTTATTCGTTCCTTGTATTAATTCAATCAGCATACTGCAAGTCGACGAGCGCAAGTGAGAGAGATAGATCATTAATTTCCTGTTACATTATTACACGAATTCAATTTATTTTTTTAATTTTAACAAAAACACCTTTTAGGTACAACAGTGACGATGTGGCCCTCATGCAAATCTTTTCGTGTCTATACGAACTGATTGATTCGCGGCCGATCGACAAGAAAAATCGGAGAATGAAGTAAAATTAGTAACAAATCATCTGTATTAGTCATTCAATTTTATGACTTAGTTTTATGCTAATTTTCTCATGTTCCAAAGCAGTTGGAGGTGTTGTGAGTTAAGTCAGCGTTGTTGTCAATGCAGTGATCGATCAAAAATTAATAGGAAAACTGTTTTTTTTTCTCGCTTGTAATATGAATTATTGTGTTTGCTCATTCTGACTCTCCTTTACATTGATTATTATTACATGTTTTGTTAAATTAATCCGTTCTATGTTTGATACAATGTTGCAAAAAATGGTGGTTCTACAACGTGACACGAAATCTTTCATTTTATTGTGGTAGCGCATGCGCCTTTTATTAAAATCACATGGAAAACGCCAATCGATGGAGAAAATTAGAAAATGGTGGATTTTCCCCATTTAGAATTTTCCTATTACCATGATTATTATGTACGCCACAAAAAAAAATCAATTCACTGCATAATTAAATAATGGGCTTTAATTACGTTTGAAAGAATTTATAAAGCACGGTATAATTAATGCCGGCAATTAGTAAGAAAAATAGTTTTTAGTTACATGCGAACAGAATCTAATCAATTTTCTGCCGTAAATAGTGTTGTTGGCCATATTTAACATAAGCTCTAAGGTAATTGTATGTGACTTTACGTACTTCATATTAATTTTTACAACATAGAACGAATGTTTTTAGTGTTAATTATATTATGAAAGTGTCTTATTAATCAAATTTTGTTTAATTTTGCGTTCTATTATGTTAAATTGAAATTATCTTTTAGTTTTAAATTTTTATCAAATATATTTATCATCGAAGCGATCAATTTTTTTATTAAAAGAAGCAAGAAAAAAAAATAAATAACAGAACAAACCTACTTAAACTCGTAAATAATTCTTTTATTCTGTATAAATTTGTCCTCTTTCGAAATATTTTATATATTTCGACAAAAACGGAACAAAAGTACAGTTCATACTTTTAACGAGCGTCTCATAAAAATTTATTGCAAAGCACTACTTCTAAAAAGCATACGTGTCTAAATTACGTAAATTTAGTAGAGAAGAGAAAAAATCACATCATTAGTTGAAATCGAATATGTGTTGGCGTGTGAATTGATTCTATATATTTTTCATTTTTTTTTAATTTAATAGAGAAAAACGGGCTCACAAACGACTTTTAACCTCCAAAAAAAATATTAGCAAATATTGCCCATATTTCATATAGATGTGTTCATAATGACACAATTTATGCCTGGAAGACGCAAATATGTAAATTATTGGGAAATGTTTCAAGACAACAACGAAGGAGGATGGGGCGTCATCACTCTCATATATTTCATAAATATTGTTGTTGTGGTACTTATGCGCGAGATCCAAACGTCCTGATTGTGCTGCAAACTTTATTTTATTGATCGATCACGATTCCGCAATTAAATTGATTTGTATTTTCGATATATGTTGTTTTACTTTTATTATTTTTTGTCTATTACGCCAACTTAATTGATCAGTCAATGACTATTTGAAAAACAGTTGTTATAATCTCAGATCTCCTTTTAATTATTTTTATTAATGTTGATGATGGAAATTGGGTGTTTAATAGCTTTTTGCTGTTTAAAGGTGTTTTAATGCACATTTTGAAAAAATTACGTGACGCTGAAATGGTAAAAATCTCAGAATAGAAAAAAAATAATATTCACCTGAGTCACATTCCAAATATCTTCTAATTACTCGCCGTCTCATCATCACACATTAGTGTCAACGATAAAGATAAGAAACGTAAAATTATTACGAACACGAGCTATCTACTTCCGATTCCATTTATTGACGGAATATTTATGGGTATTGCATTCGTTCTCTCATTTGTTGGACGCGAAGACTCACAGCAAGACATATAGCGATGTAAGTTTTTATGTTAATTGTCAATTTTTAACACTTTCTGTTTGTGTATAATTAACACAGAGATAACAACAATAGATAAGCCATATTCATTCAACATTTTTTTCTTTTCTAGTCTTCTTCGCTGGTGTGTGTTGTTAATTTCCTGAGGAGGAATCCACATGTCTTTGTGTGTTTACATAAATATTTACGACGCATTTGAATAAGTATAAGCAAATAATATAAGCTGGACAAAAATGTATAACTTTAAGTTATAATATGTTGTTTTTGGTGATGTTAAGACGATGTGTAAAGATGTTATTTTTTATTGAAGAAAAAAATAACAACGAAAAAAATTCAAAGACATGGAAAAAATTTATGAATGAAATTGTCTTTTTTTTTTCTCTCTCTATATGAAACACGGAACGAAACATGGTCTTGTAATATCTGTTTAATATGTTTTAAATTATAAGAAACGCGATAACAGAGAATATTGGAATAAAACTAAAGATAAACGTTAGGTGACATAAATTTTTTTCTGTTCAAATTGAATAATTCCAAGATTTTTGTTTTGTTTGTCTGTCTTCTTTTTTTCGGAATAATTTGAATTGATAACATACGATTTCAAGTGTTAGCCACGACATGCCAGACGGGTTTCATAACGAATCATTAAAAATTATATTTTTTTTTGCCATCAAATATTTCTTTTTATTTCAATAAATATAATAATAATTATTGGTCGAGAAAAAAAAACATTTTTTTTAATTATGTAACAACTGCAATATCATTGAAAGACGATCAGCTAATTTTATCCAGTTTTTTGATAAGAAATGGTGACGCGTGTGCAAAAGACTCGTTTCTGCTTATCAATCGCTCTGGTCTACAAACATAAATTAGACGATTGTTTTGCGAGATAAACGGAAAAATCATTAGCTCTACTTTAACTAAATACACTTATTATTGCGCGGATTCATATCGCGGGAGAATAGTCCAGCGAAAAAAAATTGCACAGAAAAATAAATCAGAAAGACAGAAAAATGAAATGCACTTTTACAGTTTTTGATTGACAGTAACAAGCTGCTGTTGCTCCAGCGTCTGATTAAATCTTTTATAATTTTTTTTTGCATTGCTTCTCAATATCATTGCAGAAAAAAAAATGATTTTTCTGTCTAACATTCATGTATATGTATGGAAAACTGTTTGAGACATTAGATGATGAGATTAAAAGTCATGTTGGACAAGTTTTTTGAATATTTATAAATAAATGGGGAAAACATTTTTATTTGCGACAACATAATATTTATTATTGGTTGATTAGCAAATTATACGAATATTATCAATTGGTTTTTTTTAAAGAGAAGTTTTACGCCCTTTTTGCACGTATCTAATCAACGAGTAAATTTTCGAATGTAACCACAAACAAATTGAAACTAAACAGCAACAAAAGTCTTAATATTTGCTGTGACACTCAGGAAATGACTATTTACTCAAGATGAATAATTACATTTTCGTTTTTTTTTTCGTTCAAAAACAAGCACTTTTACTTCCACTTCCATATTGACTCACTTTTTTTAAAGGTTTCCGTTCGATAAGATTTTGCAATAATAGTAAATTTTTCGATGAAGTAAAGTCACAATGTGAAGTGATTAATCATTGCAAATCGATTCTGTCATAAATGTAAAATGGTGTCATACGCTTTTGCAGCAGAGTAACGAAAATCTTGTAAATTTTCTGATTAAAATAATAAATTTAAACAATCATGATGATGAATATCTTAATTATTTAGAATAACTTATTTTGCGCTGTTATATTAATAATCAAAAAGAGTTAATAATAGTGTTTAGTAATAAGGTACAAAAAGAGAAGTGGGCTGAATTTCAAAGCATATTGCTGCTAATAATAATAATAAAAATCGTGTGTGTATATTAGATTATTATTATTTTGTGTTTCACTTTGATTGATAATAATAAATATTCATGAAAAATGCATCTGGGACTCGACTTGGCAGCGCAGGACGGGAGTGATATAGCAAATATACCTCTACATTGTTTCTCGATTCTGTCATATTTTTGATTGAAATATTGTTTTAGTGCATTTTTTTTTTGTATAACGTAATTATTGGTTTAGTGCACTTTTAATAAGTGAGTGTTTTAAAATGAGTCATAGAACTGATTTTTAATTGTTAAAAAAAAATATAATTTTTAGTCATGATGGAGACGAATGGTTTTTTGATGCTAATCCGGTTGCAAAATAATTTAATCTACGTAAACTGTCAATTTTCACACCAAACATTTAAGGTATTTTTAGCAACAACAAACTCACAATTTAATCGATAATAAGTTTTAGTTGCCTTAAAATTATATTTTTTATGGAATTTTTGCGTTCCGTCGGAATATTATTTATTTTTTATAATTTCGCGAATGTTGCAATTATTTTTTATTTATGATCCTTACCTGCATTACCCAAAAACTTGATGTTGGTACAATTTGATCTCCTAATGTCTCCATAAATTGTGGACTCTATTGATCCACAATCAATTTTTTACTTTTTGACACTTGGTGAAAAATTGATCAAAAATTATTTTCAGTTTTTAGCTTTAATTTTTTTTTAAAGTTTTTTATTTTGTCAAAATAATTTTTATTTATTCATTACTCTTATAAAGAATTATTTTTATGATATTTAACATAGTTTTTTTCACCCAATCTGTCAATTGCTTTAAAATGCACTGAACCTGATTTCGGTATTGAAGCACTTGTTTATTTTTCTTTCAAATTCTTTCTTATCACCAATATCTGTCTTTTCGTTCGTTTTGTTTGTTTACTCGGCTTTATGATCATAAGAGTTACACAATTTTTCGTGCTTTTCTTATCAATTTTACGATATCGATAAGCCGATATGAAAGTGCGCGAACAAGACGTTGCACTGTTTTCAAGAGTTCAAAATATATTTTTCATTTTTTAAAAATATTTTTTTAAAAAAGTCTCTTTTTGTGTAATTTATCAATTTAAAAAAAAATCAATGAATAATTTTTTTACGAATTTTAGGTCCACTCAATAAATTACTCAAGTAATAACAAATATAAAACAAAACACGTTTAAAAGCTGTGATGTGAATTGTTAAACCGTTCAAACGAGACTGAATCAATACAAACCATGCAATTCAATACTTCGAGTCTCTATCTCTTCTGTTCACCTCTACAAAAGTTATAAACATAAAAACCAACACAGCCGTTTTCACAGACAACAACAACAATTTTATATATAATATGGTTTGTATTAAAAAAGTGTAATATAATCAAATGTGAATAAAAAAGAGTCGAATATCCACAATTCTCTCTTCTCTCTCTCGATTTTTACCTGTGCTACCACCTGAGTTCGGTACGGACACATATGCAGCTCAGGTGAGTCGTGTTTAACGTACATGAGAATACGATACATAAGAAAGAAAAGAAACAGTCTGATTGCTCTTATGTAAAAAGCCAAGCCCCGTCTACCGTCTATTTTTTTCTGTTAAATAACCAACTGCTATTGACTACACGAAAAGTAATTATGGGGCAGAAAGAGACAAACAGTGTGGTTTTATATATTGAGCGATGAGCATTTTTTTGTTAGATGTAAAATATGAATGAAGTTCGAAGCACTCAAGGAAAATTTTATGTGAAAAATAAATCAATATAGAATTTTCAATTTATCTTTTACAATTATAAAATATATTTTCTTTTAATTTTTTTCCACAAAATAATTTTATGATCTTACTTTTAATTTACCAAAACGAAAATTTTAAAAATTGGTCAAAAATGAACCAAAAATTAGTATTTTAGTTACATTCAATATTAATTTTCTCTTTTTAAATATTCCTAAAAAATGAATAAATAAAAATCAAAAAAATAAATAAATAAAATAGACATCGAAAACTCAACCTTTTTATCCAAAATTAACTTTCCGAATTGTAATAGTTTAAAAAATTCAATTAAATTAAAGAGGCTGAGAAGAGATGGCAATTTGAGGAAAATTATTCCAAAATGCTGCCCAAGAGTTCTTTCTTCACTTTTATTTTTGAAAGAACCTAACTGACCTGAGCTTTATAGCACTATTCGATTCTTTGCGAAAACTTAAAACTACCTAACGAATCCTTTATAAACTAAAGTGGAACACAATTCCCGTTACAAAAATAATTGAAACTTTTCCTGATAAAAAGATATACTTTCCCTAATAGAGCCACACGTGCTCTAAACTTAATTCTAGCTAAAAGAAACTTAAAAGCTACCCTAATAACAAAAAGTGCTGAAATTTTGAACTTAAAACTAAAAAGTATCAAAAACTTACCCATTTTCCTGTCGATGATCATGATGTTGCCCGTCTCTTTTTGCTTATACCTGTGGAAAGATTTGTCAAACTCTTCACGACAAATTGAATAGTCGTTTAAAGAGTTTAATAAATACAATATATTCTCTAGAAATGAAAAACATACCTTGAATTTCTGCGATCGCCTTGTTTATATTTCCTGTTTTTGATGTTTCTTTATCTTTTCCTTACGTCCTTCATGTTTTTTTTTGCTAAAAAATAAATACCTAATCTAATAAAAAAAACCAATTAAAAAAATACTTCAATCATTGAAAAACACTTGTAAAATATTAGTAAAAAAAAATTCTCCTAAATTTGTTAATGCACTGTATTCATATTTTCAATAACGAAAGTTTCCTGTGAAAAAGTACAATTTAATTTTAATCAATTTCTAAGATTAAATTTGAGCCTTTGGCCATTTTTTTGACCGTATCGAAAATTCCTTTGATATTTTTTCCCACATACACTCGAACGTGAACTTCAGGTGTTTGGTCCGATTATTCGTACAATTATTTAATATCTATGAAATAAAAGAAAAATCAAATTAAACTTTAATAAATCATGGTGACAAAACCTGACTCAAGGCCAGCTAATGATGTACTTCAAAAAAAAAATTGAATTTGCTGGACACTATTTTGTCGTGCTCAACAACAACAACAATTTAAATGGATTAAAAATTTTTTTTTGTTACGATTGTGTTCGTTTGAAGCGTAATTCAGTTTTGCTATTGGAGTATTTTAATCCGATGTAGTACTCTACTTTTAATTCGAAATACGGGTGGTCCATGAAATTGAAAAAAAAGCATTTTGTCAACTAACTTGCAATATAATTTTAATTTTACAAGCTTTTTGTTTCTTTTTATGTTTAGTGATAAATGGGATCATAATAAAATGTTGACCCACTAAAACAAAGAGTATGACAATTTTTATTTTCAATAGGTTTAATGATAATAATCTGAAATTTAATGACTTTTATTGCGTAATTTTTGATAATTTTAATTTTCTCACTAAAACTTTCGGTTAGTGTGAGGTAATAAAATACAAAAAAATTCCAATGGAATCCATTAAAAATACCTAAAAATGTTAATCCCCGCCTTTTAATTGTCCGTATAAAATACAAAGATGACCAGGTCAACGCTGCGGGATGAAAGTGTCAGGACGTTTCTTACGAAGACCACACGACAAAGATCAATCAAATGTCTAACAAGCCACACATCACTCCATAAAGAGACAAAACGGTTTCTTGTTGTGATTTTTATTCGGTATTTAATAGACTCGAGGAAATATGAAAAAGAAAAAAATAAAACAGAATTCAATAAAAAATATATATTTTTATTGAGTATTAATCGCATGGCATCTCAGAGGAGTATCGAATATAATGACAAGATCCACTTTAAAAATAAAAAAAAATACATCTTTCAATATTTTATCTTTCGTCTTCAGTTTTTTATTATTAATAAATATGTGATTTTGTCTTCTTTTTTATTTGTTATTGTTTGGTGTCTCTTGTCAATTGTCGAAACAGAAGAAGAAAAAGAAATCATAACAATAATATACATTCGGATATATCTATACATTTTTTTGATTAATCGATGATCTATGACAAATCAAAATCTTTTAATCATTCCCGTTTTAGAAGTCTTAAGTTAGACGTTGTTGGTGTTTTATTACTTTTTTATTGATCTGATATGCCTCTTTTTCCAACTTTAATGAGCTTTTAATAAAAACAACGATGGATTATGCCTTTTCTTTTTCGGAAGAGGAGAAAATTTTTAATAAAATATCAACGCGTTGGCGTTAAAACGTCCAGTGTTAATAAAAAGGAAAAATTATTATTGATTTTGCATTCAGTGCCAGAGAAAAGAAAGGCGTGCCTATGTATTCGAGTCAACAGCATTATCGAGTTCTCTCTGTCTCGCGTGAGTACATAAGCTAATCATATAACTTTCTCCCTCATATGTATTTGTTGTTGCTTCAAATGTGTTCATATTTATATTTTTTTTTATTTGCAAATATCCTTTTTTATAAATTATTTTTAAAAATATTTTAAAAATACAAATATTAGGTATAAAAATTTTTAAATAATAAAGCATTTAAAATTTTGTTGTCAATGTCGTTTTTACTTGTAAAATGTCAATAAAGCACAATAAAGGAAATTAAATAAAGCACATTAAAAATAAATTATCGCTTTTTCATTCAAAAGCAAGTGAGATGCAACAAGAAAGAAAACATTTTAACAAGTTCCAGACTTTTTTTTTTCATTTTTTAACTTGTTTTAAGCTTCTTGTTAATACACTTTTATTTGTGATTTATGACAGTCAATAAATTATTAAAACACAAAAAATCTTATTCGACTTCCAGTTTTTTTTTTCTTCTAATTTATACATATTTAAGTCTTGTATATAATTAAGCTTTTAGAAAAAAAAAGAAAATGCAGGAAAACATGAACGCTTTAAAACATATTTTATAATGTAACAATTTCCAAAAATGTCTTGAAAACGTCCTATCGAGTATTCTAGTTTCTAGAAATTTAGTATTCTAGTGTTTCTAAAAAGCAAGAAATTTTTCATATTTTAGTACATTAAAAAAAAATGAACAAACAGTTTTAAAAAAATAAAAAATTTCTGTTGAAATCTGGTGTTTAGTAAAGTTTTTTTTTAGTCTTTCAAATTTTTAATCAAAAAATAATCAACTTAAAATTTTATTAAAAATTGAGGTTTCTCTTATCCAATCCAATCCGAAACATTTTCGACTATTATAACAAACTTAGCCAAACATTCTATAAAATTTACACGTAAAATTAAAGATGTGTGGTCATTTAAT